>NC_135783.1:248859321-249571821 GCF_051106095.1 Pogona vitticeps
TTTGCCATAATTCATTTAGACTAATTCCAGTATCTTTGAACTCTCACGGCTTCAAATTAAGCAAAACCTTAAAAGTTTTTTCTAATCCTTTTTCTGAAAAAGAAGCTATTCTGCTACTTCAAGCACTAGCCAAGCAGCCTGGCAGCACTTTCTTTCAGTTTGGGAGGGAAGGTCCCCTGTGAGCAACAGTGCATCATAATCTAGCGTAGTTCGCAAAGGTATTAGAGGGAGGGAGGTGGCCGCCCCTGTTGATCATGAATGCCATAAGTTTAATGTCAATTCCTATGGTGGAGTATCCAAAATTAAAAACATGGCTTATTTGTATATTGCATATCTCACAGAGTTCACCAAAATCAAATAAATAGAAGTTATTACAAAAAGTTATTACAATTGTTTGGAGTAAAACGGTAGTTGTGAATGATTGCCTTCAAAGTTGACCACTCATAATGGAATACTTTTGTTTGAGTAATTCTTCCTTGTTTGAGAGCATTATACTTTGACTTGTATTGAGTTTGCAACAATAATTGATCCAATATTTGATACCATTTCTCTTCTTTCTCTCCCCTGTCCCTAGCATCTACATTTTCTGAGTTTAGTGCAGCAGTAAACTCTGAACTAGTGTCTCTATGTAAACATATCATGGAGATGCTATCTTACTCCATTGCCTTTTTGTCCACATAGTACAAGGATGAGTGTAATGCAGGCCTCCAGATATTTATTGGACAGCATCTCCCATAAGCCATAGCCAACACAGTCATTGGTGAGAAATGCTGGTAGTCAAAAGAGGTGGAGCAGGCAAAATGAAAATATATTATATTTTGAGGAGGTAGCAGTTGAGGTGTCATGCAAACTGAATGGCTGAATAGGAACCAAACATTTATGCTGCTGGGGATTTACTAAATGTGGAAGTCAAAAGGTAAGGCATGCCCTGGGCTGAGATGAGAATAGTCTACACAGACTTCCCTGCATTCATTGTCCCAGAGTTTTTCTGTTTTCCTTTATGTACATTTATTTGGCAAGATAGTGCCACCTACTCTTTCTCAACTGAACATACAGTGGTGCCTCGCATTACGACGTTAATTCGTTCCAGTGAAATCGCTGTAGAACGAAAACGTCATGATGCGAAAATAAAAAACCCATTGAAACGCATTGAAACCCCTTCAGTGTATCCCAATGGGTTGGAAACTCACTGTCCAGCGAAGATCCTCCATAGGGCAGCCATTTTCGGTGGCTATCTTGCGAGGAATCCGTCCCAGAAAACAGCAGGGAGCCATTTTATTTACCCGGCGGCCATTTTGAAACCGCCGATCAGCTGTTGGAAAATCGTCGTTTTGCAAAGAATCGGTTCCCAAAGCAGGGAACCGTTCATCGTAAAGTGAAAAAACCCTATTCAGACCATCGTTTTGTGATCACAAAAGCTATCGCAAAAACGTCGTCGCAATGTGGGGCAATCGTAAAGCAGGGCACAACTGTAGTTATAGTGAAGTAATGTCTCAAGTGTTGCTGACAGACAGTGGTCTGAGGAGAGTATGAGCTAATATACTCAGCTTGATGACATCACATCATTCACTGCGAAGTGCTTACTACCTCCTGAGTTAATTGGTTCCATTGTCATACAGCACTAACAGTTAGGAAGTTCTTCCTGAAATCTGGCTTCCTGTAACTTGAGCTCATTATTACGTCTTTGACCCTCTGGGATGATCAAGAACAGATTCTGCCCTCTCCTCTGTATGAATAACAGCACCCTGCCTGTTTTCAGTCATTTGGCTGAGAAAATGAGTTGTAAGCAAGATATCTCTTTGCTGAATCAGCTCTAAATTCTTTTAAAAGAGTTCTGATAGTTTTGTAGCAGAAAATAATGGTTAGTTTTCAACATAACCACTTCCTAGGAGTGTTTCATAGGTGTGCTCTCACTGTTGGTGGAGTGTATTTGGCAACAGCCTCTGTTCACAATGAAGTGAAATCTGACAAAGTTATCATCTGTGATGTGGTAAACTTGGTTAAGTTTTCCCCTGCCAGTCTTTAAGGAACAAAAGAGCCACTGTTCTAAAAGTGGAATGATTGAAAAATAGATGTCATCAGTACTTAAAGAAATCTGTGTGCTGGTGTTAAATGACTGGTTTTTTTTAAAAAAAATTATTTATCTAAAACATAAACATAAAATACACAAATCAAAATACAACAGTGACTGTTTTAAGATTCTTTTGTGCCAGAGGGCTACTGTTCCTAAGTTAAGGTAATAATTATAAAATCAATCTCAGTCATGTATAAAATTAGTTATTGCAGTTGCTTCATTCAGTACTCACTAGTAATGATATTTAAAGTATACTCTTTGCTCAAACCAAATGCATGGCTGCTTAAGAGTAGATACACAAGGAATGAGGAGGAGGAGAATGGCAGATGGCGGTAGCCATGGTGGTGTTCCCTACAATCTGCTGAAATCAAAGACAAGGAGGATGAGGTGCTGTTCTTCCTATCATGTCTGGGGTGTGTGTATAGTCTCTCTTGGCTGTTCTGCACTGCACTGCCACCCTGAATGCCTGGGAAGTTCTCAGGAGGCAGTTTTTCAAATGCCTGACTCTATCCAGTAACTCCACAAGCCATGACACTGTTGGAGGGTGAATACAAAAATCACCTGCACAATCAGAGTTTTTTGGGCCACCCTTCCCATAGTGCCATTTCTGTATCCAAGAACTCATTGGACAGAACCATGCATTTTTGAAATAGCTATACTGAGAAAGTGTTGTTTCACACAGCAAAAGAAAATAACTCTTCAGGTACATCAGTGGATGCGGTCCTGCTTCTGGACTCTGGCTCTATACTGAGTTCACTTTCAGAAGTGTGACTATCTTCTCCACCTTGACTTCTGTTTCCTCCTTGTTCCCTCCAGCAGTTCATGTCCCTGCTATCTTGCTGCTCATTCCAATCCCAGTCAAAAACTGGAGGACAATCCAGCCAAAAAACCAGAGACTTGGGCAATCTGTTTGCCACATCACCGTTGCCATGTTACCTGAAAGATGGAAGTGAATCACACCCTTGAATATTATATCATTTTGTTTTTTTGGGTCCTTTCTGTCCTCTAATTTCATAACCCTTGTGTCTATAACCTTTGGCCATCTCAATTCATGAGGAACCACTGAGTTCTCTGTTTACCTGCTGTCTATCATTTGAAGTATTTGTTTCAAAACTCTTGTTCCTTTTGACACACTAATGTGTAAAATTGAGCTCTGGCTTAAAAATAGATAATGTTCAATGAGGATGTCACTTCTCCATTTCAGAGAATATCTCCCTATCAGCAAATTTAAGTGGTAGTTGTTGTAAGTACACTGTAGCCAGAATCCTATCACATATTTACTCCAGCATAAATCCAGTAGGACAAATTTCTGTGAAGAACTGCGGCTAGTTAAGATGTCACCAGTGTTCTTTTCTTGTCAATACCAAGTCTTATTAATGCTGTATCACAAAGAAAAACAAGTGTTGACTTCATAACTGGCAGCAATTCAAAACCATAAGATAAGCCATTGATATTATGCGAGCGGGTTAAAGTAACAGGATTCCAGCTGGTAAAACTTCTTCATAATGGAGACTAGAAGCTGATGTGTGCTGGGTTCATCCCAATAATGTTTTGCAGTAATACCCATCCAGAATGGAATCACATGAACGATGCATCTAACTAAACCCTGTATTTCAACTGACTGCTGCTTTTGCAAAGTGAAGTTTCAGTTTGTGTTGTGAATAGATTGTTAGGTAAGCTATTGGAAGTGTTCAGAAAAGAGCTACAATGAACTGAGCATAGAAAGACTCATTTTCTTCTGAGTCCAAATGTTTCTTTCTCTCCTAGGAAGTCGGCAGAGGAGTGCCACCATTCAGTTTTCAAATGTGTGTTTGACAGGAGTTGTCCTGATTGAGCAGTAGAGATATGTAATTCGTTTGAAAGACTCCTCTTTCCTTTCTAATAATAATAATGTAATGATCTTAGAACTGCAGAGCTGGAAGGGACCCTGCGGATCATCAAGTCCAGCTCCTGTCAAGGAGGCACAGGGGGGGAATTGGAACTCCCAACCTCTGGCTGTGCTGCCAGATACCTAAACCACTGAGTTTGACTTCCTTCTTCTCCTTCCTGCATTTTCTTTCTCTCTTAGCCACTAGGAAGTGGCTAGTCTGCTGCAATCTCAGCCGCACACAAAAGCCACAGTCACTCCAAGTGGGTCTAAAAAGAGGCAAGTTGTGAGGCGAAAATAGTTTCTTTTGTTAGTTGGTCAATTTTTTTTTTTTTGCAGTAGAATATTTTGGATATGGGGTATAATGTAAAATAGCAGAATTCTGTAGGAAGGAAAGAATGGCAAAATGAATCACCAAAAACTCAAAGAAAAGGGGTGAGTGGGGGAGAAAAATTCCTCTCATACTTTCTGGCTAAGGTAGCTTGCTCTGTGACCACCATCTGGTTTATGTTCAGGGCACATCTCTGGCAGCTCAGGGTCCCCCTGTTGCAACAAGGAGGAACTAAAATGGCTCTTTACAGATCCTGCCAGGTTCACACAACTTGAGAGTGCTGACAGCACACAGAGTTTATCCAGTTGCTGCTGGCATGCCTAAGGAAGATCATCAGCAGGCACAAGGCTGGCTTTCTGATTTCTGGAAATCAAGGGAAAATACTGAAGTGCTATTCTTGTGCTTGGAAGAACATTGCACAGTGTCTTGAAAATTCATGACCACAATGGATTCTTGTCATTTATCCCACTTGTCTCTGTGGCAGGACATCCAGAAAAACCACCATTCTTTTCTGTTTTCTGCCAAATCTCTTTTCATCCCTCGTGTTATTGTCTCTGTCACTGGGGTGACATTTTTGGTTCAACTCTTCTCTTCTGTGCTCTTCTGGGGGGTTAAATATGCCAAGACACTTTATAAATCTGTTAAATATTAATTTACTTGAGGAAGTGCAACTGCTGTACCATAAGCCCATTGCAACTTAAGCTGAGCAAGCTGAGAAACATGAGTGGCTCTTATAAACTCTTTTGGGTGAATAAGGTTTATACCAGGGAGATGCAGCCCTTTAGGTGCTTTTTGCAGTCATCTGAAAGGCCATCTTACACTTGGAACCATTGAAGAAGTGACTTAGAATGGAAATAATTACTTTTTTTTCTAGATTTGAAAATAGTAATAATAATAAATTTTGGTTACTCACTTCCTCTGACAAATGCTGCCAATATAATTGTGCCATGCAGGGCCACAAAGTGTAATTTTCCTTTCACAACTTGGTTGTTGTCCAGTGACATCCATCAATATCCTGTTTATATGATTGTTTCATTCTGTGAGCAAACCTTTCTTAGAATGGCCTTCCCCATAGATTGGACCAAGCATCTCAAGGGCTATGGGTTGAATGTGGGGAGGGGGGGCATGAGGAAAAGCCACATATTTTCAGTGTTTCCATAACAACTAGCCTATTAAGGAGACATAGATTAAACCTCCCCAGCTGCTACGTGGGTTGCTTCCCCCCACACACTCCTTTTGGTATTCTGAACTGCTGCTGCTTTGTATCCTGAGTACATACCCTTTCGATGTACTAATATTGGAGAGGGAAGGGAGGAGGAGAAGCCCTGTAAGTTGTAAGAAGCAAGTCTGTTTTAGAACAAGAATTATGGCACACCAAGATGTGTTACTTTGAAGGGGTGGGTCTCATCAGGGAAAGGCTCCAGTGATACATTAAAAAAATCCAATTCAGATGGGAGACTTAACCAGCAAAAAATCATTGTCTTGTTTATTTATTTATTTATTATTTATTATATTTTTACCCCGCCCCTCTAGGCAATGTCTACTCAGGGCGGTAGAGGGGAGGTGTTAATTAGTGAGGGAATAGTGGATCTCTCTTGCTTTTTGGAAACAGCAGCATCACTTTTTTTCCTCGTGGACTGTAGGAGAAACAGTATTAACTGATAGGTATGAGAGGAGAAATCTTGTGTTAAAATTTTTTTTCATTCATTCTCTAAATGGAAAAAATGGCAAATACAATGGGTTAGATCAGGTCCCAGTTCATGTTTTCAGACTCTGGCTTCAGTCCTTGGTGGACTCTAACCCTCTTCAAGGGTTGGATAATGCAGTTTGGGAGGGAGTGTCTACCCGTGCTTGCTCCATCACAGCTTTCTTCAGGTGAGGTTTGTGAGTCTAAAGAGGAGAGGTTTCTTTCTCCTCCTAGGCTTTTTCTGTGAAGAATCATCCCAATTCCCACTCGCTCCACCCACTTCCCCAGTCTTCTTGCTTACGTTGAGCATTTGCGTGCAACCAAGAAATTCTCTTCAGTCTCATGAGACATTACATGAAGAAGGCTGGGATGGAGATGGCAGGGCTAGATACACGCCCCCCAGCTGGTTGAAGAAACTGCATTCTGTAACACTGACCAGGGCTTGCATCTTCTTCCCCCTAGCCTAACCCTCTAAAATCAAATGTGGTGTACAGTGGAGATCTGGGTTACAACATAAAAAGCAAGATGCTACAGCCAGCTCCATATAGCTGCCCATCTATTCCAATGTCCTACTCTCTCTCTTCTTTAAAGTACATTTTGAAGTCATCTAATATCAGTCAAAGCCACACAAATTTCTAACATTACTGGGAAAACAGGTTAAAATTAACACTTTGAAAAAAAATCACACACACAAAAATCACTGCAAGACTCATTGGAAACGTAATCAATCCCTTCTGGCCAAAAAGGGGGGGGGGGAAGCAATCAAGCGTGTAAGACCCATTGGAAATGCACAGAAAACAAACGGAGCAGAGCGGAAATGCACAGAGAACAAAGGGGGCAGGTCGGAAATGCAAAGAAAACAAAGGAAAAAGCAAGGGAAGCATGCAGGACCCATCATAAATGGGGGAAAACCCCAAAAAAGCAACCAAAACCCATCAGAAATGGGGGGAAGCGAAAAAACAAACAACCCCCCCAAGACCCATCGGAAATGGGGGGAAACCAAAAAAACAAAAAAAAACCCAAGACCCATCACAGTACAGAAACATAAACTCCCCCCTGCTCAAAACCATGCTGCAAAAACACCCAGAACAGTTTTTAAAAAGCAGAAAACAGCACCTTACCTTACAAGGCAGCCTGAAGCCTCCCTGCAAACACACACACACACACACACTCAGAAGCAGAAGGAAGGCAGTCCCAAGCCTCCTCCAACGCACACTCTCTTGCTGGGGCGAAAGAGCTACAAAGAAGCAGCCTCATCGCCACCTACAGTTAGCAATTTGAATTTCCTGCCTTTTTCTGCTGCCTTTTTCTGTTTGTGAGTGGAAGCTCTGGTTGCAAGTCGAAGCAAAATTTTGTGGCTGAAGCTGGTCATAACTCAAAATGGTCATAAGTAGGGATGGTTGTAAGTTGAGGGACCACTGTAGATTGTACGTCTTGTAACGGCTCTCTCTCCTTATTACAAAGAGAGAACAGGAGCAAATGTCTATAAGGAAATCACTCTGTTGATGACTATTTCCTATTGCAGATACCTTGAGCTTTCATTGGGCCCCATTTGTTCTTTTGGCCAGTGAATGTTGTCTTGTCCTGTTGTTCCTTTGTAACAGACCTATGCCCACATACCGGGTGGATGCAGATAAAGGCTTCAATTTCTCTGTGGGTGATGATGCTTTTGTGTGCCAGAAGAAGAATCATTTCCAGGTCACAGTCTACATCGGTATGATTGGAGATCCTAAGTACGTCAAGACTCCTGAAGGCCTGAAGCCACTTGAATGCTTCTATCTGAAACTTCATGGTGTGAAGGCAAGTTTGAATGTGGGGACCTGCAATAATTGAAGAGACAGAGGGTAGTTTAGTGAGAGGTGGTATGAATTTTAGAGAAAGTGTCTGCTGTGCCTGTGAAGACCTTAGCAGTGTGACTCTGCCAGGAGCCAGAGTTTAAGAATTGTGATAATATCATTTTAGAGAAAAAAATAAAGAGAATGTTTAATAGGCCAAATCCAATTTTAATTCTAACCAGAATTAGAACCAGTTTCAATAACTCTAACTGGGGCTAAAATTTGATTTTGCTAGTGTAACTAGATATGTACGCCTGAACTTTTATTCCTAGGATCCTAACAAGCATCAATGGGGCTTTTTGTTCATTTGTTTTTCCCGGAATAGTGGTGCATCTGGGCTTTTAATGTAAATAATCTTTCACTGTCTCTAGAGCGAGGATGTTGGCCATGTATTTGGTACCAAATCCAGAGTCCTAAGCCCCAAGTCCATATTAAATCAAGTTTTTTTTCTTAGAAAAAAAGGAGGGGTGGTAGGTTTCAAGTCGTGAGTCAAATCTGAGTTATAGGGACGGGGGGGGGGAAGAAAAACCAAGTGGAGTCACTGGTGCAACTTAAGTTGGACTTGACAGCAAGTCTTGCAACTTGAGTCCCCATCTCTGTTCCAGAGATCCTGATAACTTTTTTTTAAAAAGTACTTTAAAATAAGCAACTAAAAATCACTATAGCAATTTATTTAAAGGCATTTGTGTGCCACCTTTCATAATGTCTATCCCAGGGCACTTTCGAGTGCAGCGAAGCAAAGTCGTAATAAGAAAATATACAATATCTTAACTAAAGATATTGTCTGGTTTGGATGAACAGCAGCCTTCTAATCAGGTGCTAGATCAGAATTTAAGCAAATGAGTCTTCCCTCCGCCCATACATAGGATTAAAGTGACTTATTTTGCGTAACTATGTTTCCTCATAATGATTAATATAAGATGAGCCATGCTAGATTAGGCCTGAGGGCCTGTCTTGTCCAGTAGTCCCAGCGCCTATGGGAAGCCCACAAGAAGGACACTGCCTTGCTCATATTCCTCAAAGAGATATTCAGAGGCATTACAGTACTGCCTTTGATATTGGAGGCAGGGTATAGCCATCGTGACTATGCATTTTGATAGCCCTGTCTGGTGTGAGTTTGTCTAATCTACATTAGCAAATCCCATACTTTAGCTGTATTCCGCATGACATGTTTTTGTTTATCCATCTTGAGGCTTCCACCATTTAGTTTTTTTGGAGGACCTCAGGTTCTTGTATGAGATGAGAAGAATGTTGTGCCGTTTACTTTCTCTACACTATGCATAATTTTAAACACTCTGCCTCTCATTTCTTAACTTCAGTCAAATTTGTAACCTTGATTATGTAACAAATGTTGTATATTTGTGAGCACCAATTATCAGTGGAAGGTGAATTAAGTTTCTTCCATCTAGAACTACAGTGGTGCCTCGCACAACGAGTGCCTCACACAATGATGAATTCACATAACCGTCCAATACATTTCAATGAGGAAAAATAAAAAAATCAGCAAAAATGAACGAAGACTCAGAACAACACAAAATTAAGTTTGCATACCTTTCACAAGCTGGACTATTGATGCCAAGCATTTAAAACAGGTTTCAAACAGTTTAAGGCACTTTTAAATGAGGGAAAAGAGACATTGGAATGCCATTGAAATGTATTGAGTCAGCTTCAATACATTCCAATATAGGAAACATTGTTTCACTCAACGATGTTTCCTATGGGGATTTTCACTGAACGATGGCAATCCGTTCCAATTGGAACGGATTAACCGGTTTTCAATGCATTCCTATGGGAAATGGTGTCAATGCATTCCTATGGGAAATGGTGCTTCACAGAACGATGTTTTCACACAACGTTGATTTTTTTGGAACCAATTAACATCGTTATGTGAGGCACCACTGTAATTGCCAGATGTACTAGTAATGTTTCACAATTTTTAGATCATCTATTTAGTTCACACCTTTTGTTTATCCTAATAAAATAATCAATGATGATTGACAGTTTATCATCTGTATTTTTAAAAATTTTCAGTTACTGTAGAAAAAAAAGTAATTTGATTTTATGGTAAGGCCAACAGGTAAGATGCATGTTGGCCCTATTAGAATTATGCTATCAGCACTTGTGTATGTATTTGCCTCAGATTGTAGAATATCAAACCCTAGCAAAACATCCATATGTTTCCATGTTGAAGTCCAAGGAGGGATTTTCATAATATAACTTCCCCACTTACTTCAGTACAGATGTCTTGTGGTATTACAATTTGAAACTATTTTATGAATTTGGCTGAATTGTTAGAAACCACACTTCAAAACCTTTTTAGCCTCTCATGAGCAAAAGTTTAATATTAACAAATCAAATGATGCTAATACTGAAAAATAGTAAACAGTTACCCTAAGATTATTTTCTGTAAGCATGGATGTCTGATTTTAGATGTATTCACGTACGTAATAAGCATGTTTCTCTCTGAGAAGCAGCAAAAGAACCAATTTGACTTGCTCATCCCCTCCCTCTTCCAAACTTACAGCTGCGAAAGAGGAAAGAAAGTATGCCATATATACTGAATGTTAGTCATTAGCCTCCTCCCAGGTCATGTCACTGCAGCGTTTCATAATGAAGTGGGGCAATTCAGAATACATGTACTTGGAAACAGACCATAAGGCAGGGTAAAATTGTGATAATTCTCTTTAAAATGAGTTTGGATCTTTCTTTTCAGTTGGAGGCCTTGAACCAGTCCATCAACATAGAACAGTCACAATCCGACCGGAGCAAACGGCCCTTTAATCCTGTCATGTGAGTACTGTCTAGGCATCAGGGTGAAGGAGGGTGTGTCAGATGGGGGCTGGAGGTAGGGACAGAAGAGTGAAAAACAGTTTCTAATACTTCTCCATTTGTACACTCAAGGCCCTACTCTAATTTGTGTGCTGGCAAGAGATTATCAGACATGAGTCAGGGTAGTTTGCACATGTTGGATCTGGTAAATTAATCTGACTTCTGCAGACACTTTACCCCTGGAAAGGTTTCCAGAGGGGTACTCTGTTGTAGCAAAACCACTAAACATTTATGTGCCAACTTACAAAGTAACATACAGTATGTAATATAGCATGAGATTTAATACAAAGTTGGGCATACAAACTCTGTAATTTCCCTGTTCGGTCTTTGGAAGTGCTACCACTTCAACACAGAAATGACCACTTATTCAACTCAATACATGGGAGCAGTGCAATGCTCTTTCTCTCAACTTGGGTGGAAATCCCCAGTTGATGTCACTGGAACCTTAGCTGTGCTTATTGTTCTCAACTGGAGTACAGATTCCTTCCACACTATGAGGACACTCTTGAGTTTTTGGCACCCTGTTTATACCTAGTCAGAATAGCAGGACTTCTCTGGACAGAGGCTATATTTTCTTTTTCTTTTTCAGGGTCAATTTACCTCCAGAACAGGTTACAAAGGTCACTGTGGGGCGGCTGCACTTCAGCGAGACCACTGCCAATAATATGAGGAAGAAGGGCAAGCCAAATCCTGATCAGAGGTAACGACCAGTATGTGCTGCCCCTTTTTCTCACACAGCCCATGACTGAAGCTGCAATCTGTTTGCTTTGTTTAATGAATGTGTATGTTGCCCTTAGTACAGTTTACATCACTAGAATGGTAGAAATAAAATACTGTATACTGGCACATTACAGAATTAAAAAAGGACATATGAAACTTGCTTTAAAATGCTGTCACTTTTGAAAGTTAAAGCACGGGAAAATGTGAAACCAGTTTCTTCTTGATGTAATAAGGGCAGCAGTGTAGTGATCCTTCTTGTTCCATTTACCTGCACATCACTGTGGGTGAGTTATGTTATAGTGAAGCAGAGGTCTACCTCTTCTATTTATTGGTGATCAAAGGTCTTCTGTCTTCACTAGTGATGCTTCAATACTTATTTGCATCTTATATTGGCTAAATGTAAACTTGACTAAAATGGTTTTTCTCCCACTTCCTACCCCACATTAATGCTGTTTCTCCTCTGGAGAAGGAGGAAGAGAAAAGGAACAGAGGATGCAACTATGAAATTGCATTAAGTGCTCACACAGGGGCTGGAGATAAATTCAGGAGTTCATTGTTCATCCTGGATGCAATGTGATTTGCATTCCAGCCCACAGCCCCCTTCTTTCCTCCCTCCCTCCCTCTAGTCCCACCTCTGCCAATCTGAAAATAATACAGTGGTGCCTCGCTTAACGAGCACACCGTACAAGGAAGAATCCGTATAGCGATCCCTTTTTGGGGATCGCTATACGGAGCTGCCCCAATCGGCGCACTCGAAATGCCCCCCCCGCAGCGTTTTCGCGACCTCAGTAAGCAAGGGGAGGGCGCGAAAACACTGACGGGGGCCATTTCGGGTCATCCGGCGGCCATTTTGGAGCCGCCGATCAGCTGATTGGCGGCTCCAAAATGGCCGCCGGACCGCGAAAACATCGCTGGAGGGGTAAGTTTTGGCACCTATTGGTTTAATGCGTTCCAATAGGCTTTTCCTGCCCCGTACAGCAATGTTTTCGCATAGCGAAGGTTAATCCGGAACGGATTAACCTCGCTATACGGGGCACCACTGTATTTGAAAAATTCAGAGAACAACCAGGGAAGAGGAAAGAATGCAGGGGTATATATCTGTGAAGATTCTCAGTCATCCAGGTGAAGTTACCTGGAAGCTGAGTCATGGCAACTGGACTTCTTTCTTGTTAGGTTGAAATGTTTCACTACTCATCCAAGTAGCTTCTTCAGTTTGAGGAGAGTTGGCAGGAGATCCCTGATATATCCTCCATGTTGGTTTCACTTCCCCCTGGTCTGAATAGGCTCATTAGAAGGACAAAGGACTGAAGAAGCTACTTGAATGAGTAACGAAATGTATCAACCAAATAAGAAAGAAGTTCAGTTGCCATGACTCAACTTCTAGATAATGCAGGGGCATGTTCCCCCATCCTGAACATCATGCCACACTGTGTGTCACTGAAACTCCACCTACAGATATGCCCCCCCCCCAATCTTTGCAAGAACGTATCACAATTAACTACATGGGGGGAAAGCCTGTTTGAATAATTCTGGTATAAAAAAGTGGAAGCTCCCAGTGGCAGATGGAAAAAACCTCTTTGAGATTCAAATCAGTCTTTGTGTCATGTGGTCAGTAAAAAAAATTTCTTCAAATTTGCCTCTTTTATAAGTGAAGACAATCCCACAATATTTGACCATGTAGCCACAGTCAGAGACTTGAGGAGAGACCCAGGAAAAAAATTGATCACACTACTAGCACAGCCTTATTCGGTTCTATCAGTGCTTGCCTAAAGTGTGGCTAGCCTTTGTGGTGATAAATGGGTAAAATTTTAGTGCACGTGGTGTAGATGCTGTTTATGCCAAGAAGAACAAATATATCTGCACAGGCTGCTGTTTCTGAGCCACAAAATGTAAAACCACTTCATGTTCAAGGCAAAGGAAATTCAGTGCTTATAAATACCCTGTTTCTCCGAAAATAAAAATATTAATTTTTGCTCCGAAAAGGCATTAGGGCTTATTTTCAGGGGATGTTTTATTTTTTTCATGTACAACGATCTACATTTATTCAAATACAGTCATATCATCTCCTTCTGGTTTCTGCACAATGAGTTGCTTGTGGAAGGTGGGGTTTCACTTAATTGGGGCTTATTTTGGGGGAAGGGCTTATATTATGAGCATCCTGAAAAATCATACTGGGGCTTATTTTCAGGTTCGTTCTTATTTTCGGGGAAACAGGGTATGTTGTTGAGGCTTTAATAGCTGAGATTTAATTTTATAATTTAGATGAATAAGTAAAAAGCAGATTTTTAGTAATTTTCATTCAGTCCTTCAGCATTTTTATGTATATTTGAAATAATATTACCCCAGTGGACTTTTCAAATTCTCAGTCCAGAAGACAAGGGCTTAGAGCAAAGTCCCTCACTGTTTTTACGCTAGTAAGGTTTGCTAGAGGACTTTTGCAGAAGAATGTGGTACACCGAGTGGTGGCCCAATTCAAATAATTTCTAGCAACAACCTTCCCCTCAAAGCACAAGAGAATTTGAGACACCAGTTTTAATTGTGTTTCATAATTCCATGGCTGGTTTTCTGACTAGTATACTGCACTGAGTTCAATAATTTGCCAATAATTTGCCTATCATCAAAATTGTGTTGAGCTTTTTTATATGAACGATAGCCATTCATGTTGCTAAGACAGTGGAAACATTTTATCCCCTGCTTTACCACTTTCTGTGATTTTGAAAAAAAAAATGATATTTACTAGGAAATGGACTTTATGTCCAGCTGGGTTGAGATGCTCCCTGATGGGATTCAGCAAATTGGTTGTCATAGAGAGTCTCTGTGTTCATCCGCTCTTCAATCCACTGTCTCCTTTCCAGGTATTTCATGTTGGTTGTGGCCTTGCAAGCTTATGCCCAGAACCAGAATTATACTCTGGCTGCTCATATCTCTGAGCGCATCATTGTTAGAGTAAGTCTCTCTTTTCTTCTTTCTCCTTGTAATACTCACAGCAATGTACATTACTTGTGTGGGGTTCCTTGGCATTCTTACCACGGATATCAAACTGTGCCTGATTCCGTAGCTTTCTTTGCTGCCCTTTTTTCTGTCCATAGCCTCTCTGTAGCTGACTCCAGTTTTGCTTTCTGCATTCCCACCCTTTCTGCTCCAGAAAAGGCCCTTTGCGAAAGCACCAAGTACGTTTCAGGGTTTACGTGTTCCCAAAGTGGAAATATGTGCAGGGATGAAAGCTGCAGGCATTACAGTGGTGACCTGGTTCAGTTGTCAACTCTGACTATGCTATTCTGTATATTTAAGAGTGCACATCCACGTGCCGCCCTGTTCCACTGGCCCAAGCCACAGGACCGTTGATATGGGGCACATGCTCATCAGCATGCTGCTGCTGTTAAACCAACCCACAAGATTGCATTTGTGCAGACATATGGCTTAAGGTTCTTGGGAAGGGATTGTTGGGAGCAGATGAGAAGAACTTGTAGGGATGTTATGTGGCAAATTTCTCCTAGGGGTAGGAGCCCGTGAGATTTATCCCTAGCCCTCCCCACTCACCACCAAGTGTTATTTTTGTCCCCTCACATGCCAGTTTTGAAATCAATGCTCCCAGAACTAGCTGGACTTCTTACTGGGAGTCCAAATGGATTGGTCTCCTGGATTTTAGAAGGCACCACTTGGGAAACGACATGTGAAGAACTCGCTAGGGGCTGTTGAACATCTGGAGGTTCTTAGCAAATAAAGAGGACACTAGGCTGTGACTTTGTGGTTGGCTGTCTCCGCCCTGCTGCCTTTTTAAGTGCTGTGTCCATTTCCTCTAGCAAAGGGCCGGTTCGGGGGTAAAACACAAACAGAGGGCGGACGGGGACCCCGGAGTCTGCAGACAAGTAAGTAGCATGCTGAACTATGCAGTCTCCGGGGTGGAGTTGGGGGGGGCTTTGCTGTAGATGGGAGGGACCAGGGCAGGTGAGAAGTTCATCCACTCTGAGCAGAGCTTAGCTGCATAATGAAACCAGCAATCTGTCTGCATCACTGTAAATATGTGGCTTGGTTGCACATCAGTTGCACAGCTGATTTGCATGATCTGTAACAGACACCAGAGCAGCTATGAAATGCATGTACTCAGTGTGAAAAACAGTGGCAGGCCATGTTGTTTCCTGGTAAACAGACACATTAGTTGCAAGGTGCTTCATTATTAATTTACATTTGAGATAACAGTACTTACGTAACACCACCAATGTATAGGGGTTCTTAAAGAAAAGTAAGGTATCGCCTGACACAGTCCAAAAACCGTCAGTGCTGTAGATGAATCAGGAACAGGAAGCGCTAGGGGAACATGGGATAAATGTGAACAAATGTAATTAGATTTTGTTTAATTTTAGTATAAAGCAGACTTGGGCAGCAATTTGACAGCTACTGGAAAATATCAGTGCAATTTGCAGTAGATCAGCAAGGATTTCCGATTCACAGTTCTCTAGCAAAAGCAACAACTAGTAATCGTTCTCCTCACCCTCAGAAAAGAATGCCAGGGGGGAAACTAGGAATGGATCGATGAAAGGACCTGTGAACTTGGTTCTGGTACTGATCCCAAGTTCCTGGGTCGGACGATGTCCTCAGAGGTGCTCTGTTTCTTAATTCCAATATTTCCAAGTGTTTGAGCCACTCTTTTGCACCAGGGCTGTGGTTGGTGGACCTTGAGGTTCTTTGTGAGAAGCAAAGATCCTGTAAGCCTTATGCCTAACAACACCCTGGTATAAAGGACTGGAAGGTTGTACTAAGGCTTCGCGAAATAGGAAGTTTTTAAAGGTGGATCTGGAAGATAAAAGATGATAATAAGCAACTGCATAGCCACTCCATTTGTGGCAGAGGAGGAATCTAAGCAAGAGACTCGTAGACAGACCCTGTGGAGAAACCCTTGTCTACTTGGCCGCACTCGTAGTGTTCAGGTAGTCAGTACACTTTAATTGTCCTCAAACTTCCAGGTGTGAAGATGCTTTTTTTTTCCCTTTAGGAGCCTCAATACTTACAGAATTCCTTTCCTAAGAAAATGTCAAAGGCATTTGTAGACAACTAGAGGTTAAACAAAAGAAAGGCTCTGGGAAATAAAGAAAAGCTAGTCTGCCCTACTGTATTTTAGTTGCTACCCTTTGGTTCCCCATTTGCATTATATTTCCACCATCGGTTTTATTATTGTAATCCACTGTGGAACTTTGGTGAAGATGTTATGGAAATATTCTGAATAAAGAAAAATAATAATAAGGGAGAATCGTGTTTAAGAGAAGAGCTAGCAACTTTTTTAAAAAGAAAAAAAAACTTCCAGAATCTCCCACCCAGAAATGTTTTCCAAACTCTGGGCCATACATTGCTGGAAATTGTGGTATTCAGGTGGTCCTCTGTTTAATCTAGCGGTTCTTGTGATTGAAAAGGACTATATAAACAGCTCGAGCAGTCAAAACAATTTCCTACCTTTGCCATCCTAAATAACAAGCCGATTGTGGCATCGCAAACTTAGTTGGGCTTCAGAGTATCCAACTGAGTGTGTGAGATGATGTGTCAGAAAACGTAGGCATTCAGTATAAAAAATTTTATCCAAACAGATGCTCAAGAGTTCCAGTACCTTTGGAATTCAGGTGAGAAGCACTAACAAGAGTTTTGTTCAGCAATGGGCCCAAAGACTTCTACTCAGCTTTGTGGATTCACGTTCTACATGAATCTACAAAATCTACAGCCTTGCTTTAGAATATTCCTGTTCCATGATCTGTGTCCTATGATACATGTCCTTATGGGCTACTTGCCCGGATTATGGAGATTGGAGGGACTAATGCAGCACAACAGATCTATGAAAGAAGAATTTTCTAAATATGCCTCAAGGACTTTGCAATGAAATCTGTCCATGGTGTTCTCATAAACACACTTGTGATGGTACTTAGCATTAGGCTAAGGGCATGTTCATTCTTTCAAAAAAGGAATGACACGACCCAGGTGCCACTCACTGTATTTATTAGATCTGTAATTGAAACTCTGTAATTTAAAAAAGACCTGACCCTCTGCAAATGAGGGATGTTTGTTCAGAACTTCATCCTGAATTCAGTCCAGCTACAGTGAATCCATCCACAAAGGCATAATTTTCAGGAAACCAAATGACAGTGTTATGGTTATAATTGGTTTTCTATGTGTATTGGATGTGAATTAGACCAGAAAGCATAGATGAGCCGTGTACATAACTGTGCCTGTTCCCTAAACACACAGAATTGTGTGATAATTTGGGGATTCGCTGGATGGAATCTTCTTCCATATTGCTCTGCTTGTTCTTTCCTTTCTACTTTCTAAACTCTAAATGACGGGTTCTCAACTTTTGGCCCTCCAGATATTTTGGATTTCAGCACTCCAGATACCAAACCCTTGGCATGCTGGCTTGGGCTTCTGGGAACTGAAGTCTCAAATATCGAGAGGGCTAAAGGCTTAGAAACATTGATAAATGGCATTTTAGTTTCTCTCACCTTGTTTGCCATTCTGTCATGTGTTTTGAAGGGAGTATAGAAGAGAAAAGGGGATTCATTGAATTTTACTCTTAACTTTGGGATATGTTTTGAGTGTGAGTGCACAGCTTTGGGTTAGATGAAGGGTGTGTGCTGGTATTTGAAGGGGGAGAGGTGTGTCTGAGGATTGCTTGCATGTATTCCCTAGAGGTATCTTCCGTTCCTTTGCATGGGTTGGCTCATCACACAATAATTGCCATAACTTCCTAAAGGTGACCCCTATAACTTCCCTGGCAATCTTTTGAAAGTTTGCCTAGCAGATTTCCTCAAACATTTTCTTTCCACTAGGAGAGCAGAAGGTGGCTTGCAACATATCTTTTCTGCTGTGGACTGCGAAAGGGCATTTATCTCACTGTGTCTGTAAACACAGGCTGATTTCTTGTGCTTAGTTAGCAATCTGGATCAGACAGCTTTTCTCTGTTATAAACAACTTAACTGTTTAGACTAACAGTACAGCTACAGTGCATAGTAGGTCTTGACAGATGCTGTATCACTGTCTCCTTGCTTGGACACAGAACAGTGTGTTCTTACTCATGCTGATAATTGTAGATCTTGCAAAAAAAAAAAAGAGAGGAAATTCCCGTAATACTTAATAAGGCACCTGTGTAATGTACCTTTCACTTTACCACATAAACACTTGCTGGTGTAGCTGCCTCTTGTCACCCCCTAGAGTCTAAGTGTTCCAATAGTGTGGAAATATGTCTGTCTCTTTGTTATCAGTCTGGGAAACCTTGCTTTAATTATTCAAATATATTAATATGCAAATACACACGCCCACGCCCACACACCACTTATGGAAGAGGAAGCAGTTTTACCTTGCCTTTGGTCTTATTCTAAAACCACCAGTCTTTCCTCCTTAGATTGTTTTATTTTATCTTTACAATGTTCTGTTATCCCCATACAAAAAGATTTGGTTGTCTCCTATGGGGCCTCTTTCTTTTGCAGGCCTCTAACCCAGGTCAGTTTGAGAGCGACAGTGATGTTCTCTGGCAGCGGGCTCAGCTCCCTGACACTGTCTTTCACCACGGCCGGGTTGGCATCAACACAGACCGTCCTGATGAAGCCCTGGTTGTCCATGGCAATGTGAAAGTGATGGGATCTCTCATGCACCCATCAGACATCCGGGTAAAAGATGACATCCAGGAGGTAAGATCTCAACAGGGGCAAGCTTCATCCATGGCTGGGCTACCTCGGTAAGGTCCAGGGGCCAGTTTGTCCCCTTCTGCCAACCTACTGCAGATTTCACTCCTCTGCCATTAGGTACATTGAGCCATGAAACTCACAGGGTGACCTTGGGCCACTCACACACTCTGTTTGCCTGGCCTACTTCACAGGGTTGATACGAGGATACAACAAAGAGAAGGGAGAGCCAGCTAGGATGTAAAAAAACCTGATAATAAATAATAGCAATTTAAAGCAAACGACTGTGAGCCATTGAAGACCAACCTTTGCTGCCTTTATAGGATGTTCAGCTTTTTACCACTGAAGTCTGGCAGCAAATCATTACAAGGCATTTAAAAGGAGCAGAATACTTGCTTTAAATATTCTCTTCCAGTTCCTGGCATGTTCTAAAGAAATGCTTTTTGGGCTGTGGGATCCTATGTAGCCTGCAAGGTTGCCTAGTTCCCTTGCCTGCCTTAATCAATAGGCTTATGCTTTAGACATTCACAGAAGTCCCTTCAATTTGTACCATTGGACTGAAGTTGTTCATGGAACAGGTGTCTCCCTTGAAGGTAGGTACTACCTATTGCTAGCCAGAGAGAGAAGACCATGGAAGCAAACTAGTCTCTTTGATAATCATAGCTTTGCATAAGGAGTAGGAGATGTTCTACTCTTACCTATAAGTTCAGGTTCCCAAAGTTTAGAGAAATCACTGGAAAGTGATTACATACTACCAGATACAGAATTAGCATTGTCAATACTGCTGTTGTGTATTTTTTTTGCCTACAATCCTTAACACTGTATAAATGTTAAGAGGAGACAAACCTTTCCCACAGACATTTATTCTAACACAGACAGGCATATGGAGTGGAGGGAAAGCAAACAAAAATATTGTATCATATCACCATGAGCTTTTCATTCATTAAATCCAAACAGAAATCTTAGAATACAAAAGAGTCCTACTGGACTGGGATAAAAGCATTTAGCTTCCAGCAGTAGTTTTCCCATTGCACCCAAGAAGTGAAAGCAGTAGTTGAAAAAGTTACTTTTTTGGATGAACACTCCCAGAATTGCCCAGCAATCGTGGCTGCCAGATTGGCACAAGATGATAATGACTTAACCAAAATATAACAGTAAAAAAAGAGTTGTTTGTATACAGTTATATTGAGACACGTATTTTTGCACCCAGAAAACTGGAGCTTCCCCCACCGCCACTCGAACATTGCATTTCACCTAGTTAGAGAAACCAGAAGGCAAATAATATAGTGATATCTTGAGATGAAAGCACTCTGTGTCCGTGTGCTTTGTGTATCCTGTAGTGTCTATTGTGCTATGAGCTATTACATTGCATAATTTAGTCATATCCGACTCTTTGTGACCCCATGGACCAGAGCACGCCAGGCCTTCCTGTCTTCCACTGCCTCACGGAGTTGGGTCAAATTCATGTTGGTTGCTTCGATGACACTATCCAACCATCTCATCCTCTGTCGTCCCCTTCTCCTCTCACCACATTTTCCCAACATCAGGGTCTTTTCCAGGGAGTCTTCTCTTCTCATGAGACAGGCAAAGTATTGGAGCCTCAGCTTCAGGATCTGTCCTTCCAGTGAGCACTCCATTTCCTTCAGAATGGATAGGTTTGTTCCCCTTGCAGTCCAGGGGACTCTCAAGAGCCTCCTCCAGCACCACAATTCAAAAGCATCAATTCTTCAGCAGTCAGCTTTCTTTATGGTCCAGCTCTCACTTCCAAACATCACTACAGGGAAAACCATAGCTTTGACTATGCGTACTTTTGTTGGCAAGGTGATGGCTCTGCTTTTTAAGATGCTGTCAAGGTTTGTCATCGCTTTCCTCCCAAGAAGCAGATGTCTTTTAATTTCGTGGCTGCTGTCTCCATCTGCAGTAATCATGGAGCCCAAGAAAGTAAAATCTGGCACTGCCTAGTATCTGCCTCTGTCATCTGTCACTAGTATAAGCACCTGACTTATACTAGTCCTAATACAATTTGCAAGGTATGAGATACTTAATGAACAATTTTGCTAGTGCCACCCCACCCAATATTGGCGAGTTTCCATGGCAAAGTGGGAATTTTAACCCAGGCCTCTTTAATATTAATATTTCACTGTATCCACTACATAAAACTGCCTCTCTGTACTGTAGCCGAATTCCCAGTAATGCCCTTCTTCTTGCCGTGATGTGTGCTGTATCTGGTGGCTGTTTTGTATGGACTATGGAAGTTTGTGCAGTTAGAGTCACTTGGTATTTTCTTACATTTTCAGGTGGACACCACGGAGCAGCTGAAGAGAATCTCTCGGATGCGACTGGTGCACTATAATTACAAGCCAGAGTTTGCTGCCACTGTAGGCCTGGAGAACACATCTGAGACAGGTACAGTCCTTTCACTCACCTGAGCCTTCATTCATGGTGACAAGTGTCATTGCACCCAAATCAATTGGTTCCAGTGCATTTGTGATCAGACAACCGCTTTTCTGTCTCACTTATGGGCATTCATGAGAGTGTTTTCCTTCTGTGTTTCTTCACTTAGAAATACTGATTTCTGTATATTTGGCAAGTGCCATCTGGAATTTGCTTCTGATATTATGAAGATAAGACATCCAGATTCTTGAATTTTGAAGTCACAGATTGTGTGAAAGACAATTCAGTGAAAATCCCCCATAATTTTTGAGTGTTACTATTGGTTCCTCTTAGTCCTGTTAACAAGGGAGGTGCAAGAAAATGACGTCAAGTAGAACTAGCAAAATGGTGGGACCGCTAGGGGATGGAAAGTCCCATGGTGCATTTTAATAGTCCAGTAGTGTACTATCCAAAGATGTTTGCCGGTAGCTTGATGTGTTTCAGAGTAGATTTGTAGTGTCAATGCAGAATTTTTCTATAAGAAAGGAAGCCTTCTGTTAGCTTGTTTGAAAGAGTTTTTTTTCCACAACAAAATAGCTGAGAAGTACTTTGTGTTTTGTGTTTCAGTCTTAAAGGCCAGAAGCTTGTGAAAAAGGAGTGGCCAAAATGTGTCAGTTTTATATCAATATCTATTAAATACTTCTGTACAGCACTTCCCTTTCAGACTCGGAGTTTGCTTTTTTCTTGCAACAGGAACATGAATTGTGGTGATCAGCCTTCATTCCTGGAGGCTGTGCTACACACTTTATGTGTCAAACATTTGCTTGCAGGCATGCCACTGTTTTCTGAACAAGAACAGAAAGTGCTAATGCCTTTGTACCCATGTTTTTGATACGCAGGTGTTAAAACATTTGGGTGTTCTAATATGCCACTGTACACAAATTGTGTGTGAGAATTATGAAGTCACAATTGCTTCTTCTATTATTTTCCTCCATAGAATATATTTTAGTTGCCAGCATGAGGGAGGGGAAACGCAATGGATTAAGTTCTTTTAAACAAATACTCTTTTGGCAGATGATCCAGCAACCTCTTGAATTCATTGGAGCTGAGGTGTTGGCACAAGACTTTCTTAAGGGGAACCCGATTTTGCACAAGTGCTATTTTTGTGTCAGCTTTCCCTATTGGATGCCTTTATGCCAAAACCACAGGCTTTTTTTAAGCATTGAAAAGTGAAGAAGAACTTCACTGCACAGAACTGCTGAGAGAAAGTTTCTAAAATATCATAAAACTTGAGGGCACTCTTTTAGTTTCCAAAACTCACTCAATTATCTTGGGGGCTCCTGGGAAATGCATTCTGATCTCTCAGTTTGACAGTGAACGTGGAGCTCTCGTGTGTATTTTGCCCTTTTTGTGCAGGTGTCATTGCTCAGGAAGTGAGAGAGATACTTCCAGAAGCAGTAAAAGATTCTGGAGACATGGTCTTTAGCAGTGGGAAAACCATTGAGAACTTCCTAGTGGTGAATAAGGTGAGTGGAGCCCTCTGAAGAAAAGGTACAAAGAGATGGGGAAAAGACCAGTCGGAAGGGCAGCTCTTTGGACACCCTCTTCTCCTCGGAGTAGAGGAAACCAAACTGGGGAGGAATTCCAGTTTGGGAAAAGTCTTGGAGGAACTGCGTTTTTGGAAGGGCAGGGCCATGGGCTGAGTAGACAGAGGCAAGGCAGAATAGGCAGGAACAAAAATAAATCTGACCAGTTGGTTTGCTTGGCAGGAAAATATGCAAAGCACAGGTTGGTGCTAGACATGTTGCCTGAGATGCAAGCCCCACAAAAAAAAGTTTTAGGAATACAAGCCACACCTCTGCTATGCCATAAGTCTCTGTGCAATAGCTTCCAGCTATGGGAAGCACAGTGTATTTTGGTGAATGTCTCTTCAGAAGGTATTTAACATTTAAATATGCGAGTGTTCTGATATATGCAAGAGTTTCTTTGTGGAAAGAACAACTTTTCTCCTCAATTAAAAAGATCAATAGTTTAAGCAGTTTCTCCCTTTATAGTAGTTTTTTTTTAAAAAAAATACCACCATTCCTCATAGAAGCACTGCAGTAGCATCCTCTAAAAGAGCAAGGTAGAGTGAAAGAATATGATCACATCAAATAAGTGAACTGTGTTGCAGGAGCGTATTTTTATGGAAAACGTTGGGGCAGTGAAAGAGCTTTGCAAGCTGACTGACAACCTGGAGAACCGGATTGATGAACTGGAGCGATGGAGCCATAAACTGGCGAAGCTGAAACGTCTGGACAGTATGAAATCGACTGTGAGCTCTGGAGCGTTCAGGTAGTTCAGACTCCTTTTGCAGGGTTGAGGATACCATTTTATATTATTGTTCCTCCTCCTTGGAGTCTTGACTTGGAATAGGCAGCGTTGAACAGTTGGGCTGTTGGGAGAGTTAACTGATGGTCACAATTGAGCTGCAGTTTTGTGCACACACATATCTGCATTGAACATGGTTTAGACTAACTGCTTGAGTAAACAGACGTAGAAGAGACCAGAGATGTTACTGGCAATGGACTCTGGGAAATATTATACAGGCAGTACCTTTCATCAACTCACCTCTGGGAACTCAAGAAAAAAAGGAAAATCAAAGAGAGCTTTGAGTAGGCCCAACTGTTTACCAAAGTTGAGGGTCTTCCTGTGGCCCAAAAGGAATAAGAAGATGCTGGTTCCTCAGTGCCCGTCCTATGGGTATGTTAATAGCCAAGAGCTAAATTGCATGATCTTTCTCCTAGAGCTTGGGAAAGTTACTTTTTTGGATATTTTCTCCTAGCATCATCCAGATTATGACCACAGTGGCTGTTGGATTTTGAAATCATAATCCCAAAAAGTTATTTTTAAGGGACATGTTTTTCCCTCTCTTGTACATTATGTGGTGGGTGGAAATTATGCAGTTTGGGACACTGACCATATGATAGTTGATGCAAAGTATTTGCATCACATTTTAGCGAAGTCGGACATGTATTTGTAGAAGCAGATGGTAATCGACAAGAAGTCATTCAGCTATGTCTCTGAAAAGGTGTTACTTGTTACTATTTCTTCCATGAAGACAGCCTTTATTGATCTGTTGCAGAAAAAACAACAAAGTCTTGTGGCATCTTAAATACTAGTGAGTTTTAACATCCTTGCATAGATAAGGAGATCCACACATGGATGTGATGAACAGTCTTGGTCCAATTCAGGTCTAAAAGGTAAAGCCCAGGTTTAAACTTTTAATTTTGTGTTCCTCAACATTCCATCTCACCACAGTATGTGTGTAAATACCTGCCAGCTGAGGCGGCACTCCATGCATCCCACGAAGTAGAAGTACTGTCTGTGAAAGCTTATGAGTCAAATAGAATTTACTGGTCTTCAAGATGCAACAAAAAACTTTGTTGTTTGTCTTAATATGCAGGTACTGTATAATGGAGGAAGGCACAATTGCTCCTTCTTCAGCTTTGGCGATTGGATCTTCAGAAATAGTAAAATATGTGAATGTGTGTATGAATCTGTATTCGCAAGTCGCAGGTTAAAAATATATTCCAGAGAATGTCATGTTTTCCTAGAAGAATAGAAAAGGCACCACAGAAACATGATGTGTGATTGATTTTAACCTTGTTTCATATAGCAGTTGAAGTACTACTGCTTTAAATTCTAGGCTAATAGAAATGGCATTGTAGGATAAGATTACTAACTTAAGAATTGAAAACTTCCTTGACTTGGAAATCCCGTGTGATGCTGATCTTCCTACAGTTCTCACTACATGCAGTGAACTGTCGTTGCTTGTACACTCCTACTGCATTTTATTCCAAAATGGGAATGAGGTAGGATATTTTGGGCCTTGTAGGAGCAGAACCTATCTCAGTCTTGTTTTCTCCATTTTCCTTTGGTCAAGCTGCTCCAAATCTGTCCACATGAATGGAGAGATAAATACAGGCATAAGTATGGATATGGTAAAATTATGCAGATGGTTTTTCATCAAGGAACTGTTCGATAGTGGGACAGTGAGAAGTAGAAATGAAAGGTGTTAAGACTGCCTATCTGAATGCATCCTATTTTTCCTTTTAATGTAGTCAATCAGGAAGCCAGTTCAGCCGTGCAGGAAGCATGCCACACAAGAAGAGGCCTCCCAAAATGGCCAGCAAGGTATGAAGACTGTACAAGAGAGGCATAAGTGGCAGACTAAGTTCACGACTGCTCATTTGCGGAGGGCATGCGTGTTTGGAGCTGTTCTGGCACTTGGCAGGAAACTGTGGTATTGATTCTTCATGTTGCGTTCTGTGTATCTAAATAGATGGTGTTATTCATCAAAGTGGGTAGAAGATCAGTTAAAATCAACTGGTAAATCTTTGGGTTGATTTGTAGTAGTTCGGCATGGTTTCTGACTCTGACATTTTAAACAATGGCAACAAACTACGAAAGTGTCTTCTTCTACCCCAAATTGGGCTGCCCAGAGGAATGCCTTGAAACCAGTATGGTGATAGTACTGTGAGCTTAGTTCTAGTACTGAAGATAAATTTCTGGGCTGAGCATGTGCCCAGAACAAACAAACATATGTGTGTATATATGTCCTGGACATTTGCAGCATGCCTCCTCATAGCATACATGGTGAAGATATGCAGTTGGAATGGAGTATTGATCTTGAGTTCCATATGTTGGGTGAAGCTGCTTATTCAAGTGTTGGACCCATGTGAGCATGTACTGTAGATGCTAGCATCCTACTGTCGTGTGGGTGGGTGTTCTTAACAAATAAAAACATTTGCAGCCAGTGATCTCTGTGGGCTGAGTCCTAATTGTGTATACATGGGATGTTTCTTGACCCGCATTCTTTCTAGAGTCTAAGCTTATGCTTTCATTCCTATCTTAGCCAGCAGTTCATTCAATGACTCGTGTCTGCTTCCTTTTAATAATGCCTGCATTTGCATTCCGTATCCTTACCTCATCCGGCTCTTATGATCCGGTCTCTTGATCAACATTTTACTTTTAGTATCTCATGTAATGTGGTAGTGGTGTTTCATTCTTCAGATTTGTTGTCTGCTGGCGCAAATGAGTGAACATTTCCAAAGACTCCGTAGAAAGAAGAGTTACTCTGCAATCTCTTAGCAAAGGGACAAAAAAGCAAAAGAGAGAGAGAGAGAGAGAGAGAGAGAGAGAAGATAAAATTACAAAAATAAATCTGTTGATCAGGCACCTAATGTCCCCCCTCCCTTTCCCTATGTCTTATCCAGCCCCCTTCTGTGGTGACAGACCAAGCTTGCATCAGCCAGCGCTTTCTTCAAGGCACCATCATTGCCTTGGTCATCATCATGGCTTTCAGGTGAGTGCCTACACTTTGAGGCTCTTGTTTCACACAGAGATCAGTACAATCCACAGAAGACACATTTGAATGAAGATGACCTTTATGTCTGTGAAAGAATTCAGAAAGAAGCACTACTTGTTTAGGGCAAAATATCTGAAACAAAAAAAAGGCAAAGGTGCCAGATTTACAGCACTACACTCTTATAATTTTGGTAGGTTTAGATCTGGTGTACATTAGAATAGAATTCTTATCAGGAGTAAAGTCTGTATTTTTAACAGTAGATGCATATAACAAAATGTGTGTGTGCCATTTCAAGAACACAGCAAAACATGCGAGTTTATTAGTGATTGCTGCTGTTGCACAACTAATAGTATCCTTAAATTTTGAAAAAAAGATCACTGTGAAGTAAACAAGAACATGAACAATTTGAGCCTTTTTTGTTGTGATGCTTTGAAGTACTCAGTATATAGCTTGAGAACTACAATTCAAATAGGAACTATGGTACATCAGGTAGGAAACTGCCTGATGTACCATATTCATTGCTCCAATTCATTGCTTTTTTTTTTTAGTTTTATGTTGTGTATAATGGATTGCTACCCCATCATTAGACTTATCAGAGCATCTTTGCAGTAAATACAATCCAAATCAGATCGCACTTCTGGTTTTTATAAACTAGTGCAATGAACAACCACATATGATTTCCGTACTAATATTATGAAGTATGCAGCTGAGTGTGTGATTCTTCAGATGTCTTCCCAACCCGCAGAGTAAACGCTTTATGTCATCTGAGTCATTCACTCACACAAATACAAGGCTGCTTTGAAAAGAATATCCTGTCTTACAGTAACATTACAGACCTGCATTTCATAGAGGACTGTTTTTTCTCTCTCTCTTACTCAGTGTGGTGTCCATGTCGACCCTCTATGTGCTGAGCTACCGCAATGAAGAGGACCTTATAGACATTGAAGGGTATGTAGCCCCCATCGTCTCCTCCTTTGGTCACTTGTTTAAGAAAGCAATCTGGCTTACTTTTGAAGTGTGAATATACCGTAAATGTGTAGAAGAATGCACGATGGTCTAATATGAGAAGTAGTACGAAAAGCTGCAAAGTAAGCAGATATGATACCTGAAGGGAGGGGAAGCCTTGAGGAGTCTCTGCACTCAGTTCAACAAGAGAACACTGTAATAAACATTTCCCAGCAAGCAGATGACCAGAAACTGGCCAGAATACATCCAAATCAGTCCAAGGAGGGAATTGCCAGAACTGCAGTTTGTAGCTACCTCTTTATTATTGCTTGACAGCTGGTTTTACACCAAAGTTTTATGCTGGGCCAGTCTGTGATGGAATGGGATCTACCAGACCTGTCAGACTTCTGTGTATGACTCACAGTCTTAAAGCTTCGGTGTATGTTTCCTGTTTAGACACAGTGCTATGTTTCTGTCACATATCCAAGCACTCAATTCATTTTGTCATTTTAATAACATGGGAACGCGGCTTGCTGGATTAGTTCCAAGGTGTGTGTAGTTCTGAGGCCTGTCTGCAAAACACGCTGTTTCTCACAGAATCCAACCAAATGCCTCCAAAAAGCCCTCAGACACTCACCTCCCACTGCTCTGTGAGGAGTTTGGAAAGACCCCTTTGGGGTCTAGAACTTCTGGAGTCTCCCAAACAGTAAGGAGGTTTCTGGGAGTTGTAGTCTTCCCCCAAAACAACTTTGACCTGATTCTATACAGCATTGACTTAATAAATTAAAACTGGGAACTTTAAAAGAGTCTGAAAACTAAATTCGAATTACTTCTATCAGTGTGCTGCCTCTTATTGCCAAACTGAGCCAAAGTATGTAAGAAGGCGTGTATCCTTTTCACACCATTTCATAGATTTCTATAATCTGAGATAGATTATAGTAACTGAAGGCAGCCATATCTGAAAATGTCGTTCTACACTTCTTCGCCTTGTGTCAATTTGCACCCACCCACATTTTTGACAGTTCACATTGTTATTGGAAATCGCATTGCTAAGTAACTGATGGATCTCTCTCTTTCCCTTCCCCCCCCCCTCTGCTGACCTTCCTTTCTTCTCATCCAAATGGTCCTCCTTTGTGGTTTCTCTTGTTGTTGTGTCCTTCCGTCCACCCCTCCTTCTCGGTCTCCCTGCTACCTCATAGTTCTTTTGCTGTGCCTACCAGTTGCCTTCTGGCTCTTTTTCGGCACAGAGGTCCTGGCATCCCAGTTGCTCTATGTCCACGGTATGATCTTCCTTTTTCAGTATCCTGTTGATGTAAAGCAGGGGCAGGCCGTTCAGATGTTGTCAGACTACAGTTCCTATAAACCCTAGCCAGCAGAGATAGTGATGAGCAGGGGGTGGGAGCCAACAACATTTGGAGGGCTGCACTAACACCCACCCCAATGTAAATGTTGCTTCGATTCTGATCATTTATTTACCTTGTCTCTCCATGCCATCCCTTTGTACATCTGCCCATATTTCAGAATCCCTTCTTGTAAACAAAGCCAGGCAGACAAAGGGTGAAGGTTAAAAATAAAAATATAAGCTGAATTCAGTGCATTTGAGCCAAGCAGAATAAAATAGCCTCGTCTGAGAGGAGTCAGTCAGGTGGTACAAGACCTCAAGTGGGAATTAGAAGAGTGAACACACTATTATCCCTTTTTTGTTTTTAAATCCGAAGAAGCCCTATTTAATTTCAGTGGGTCTGGCTTCCAAGTAAATAGAGATTTGATTGCCGCCTGACTGAAACCAAGCTGGTTTTATGGGTGTCATCCAGCAGTCGCAGCATGCGAGGGCTCCTAATCAGCGCTCCAGAACTCTAAAAGAGGCCAAAGGGTTTCCTTCCTTACTAGGCACCAGCAACCCTTGCTTCAAGGTAGGCAGGTTGGTGGTGGTGGCCGGCACAGAAGAACGCCTTAAGTCAAGGACACAAGAGCTAAGTCGCCAGTGTATGGAAGATACGTTTCTGTACTTGCCAACTGGAATCTGCAGGTGTGCATATGTGGCCCCTTTATGGCAAGCAGCACCTATAGGTATCATTTGCTGTAAATAATATGTTGTGGACCAGAGAGAAATGGATGCCTCAGTTGGTTCAGAAGCCAGGTTTCAGACTCTATTTTTTAAGCACTTGCTGTGTTTCCAAAATGGGGATCTGAGGCTCAGAATTGTCTTAAAACTGTGTCGCCCTTTGTCAATGTATGTATTCCTACTTCTGTTCTGCATACCTTGTCTTCCAATTTCCTGTTCCTGTCTGCTTTGCATTCCTACTCTTCATGTCTGCAACAATTTCACATACATCTGGTTCCGAGCTTAACCTCATGTGCAATCTCACCATTTCCCCCATCACTTTCTATCGCTGCATGTGCTATTTCTTCATTTTTACCAAAAAAAGTCATGACCACTTTTTTAAAAAATATTTTTTAGGTCCAGCCAGAATATTGACAAGAATCAGATTATGTTTTCCACTCCTTCCTCATCAAACACATCTGATGAAGCTCATCCATCGCAGCATGGTAGGTGTTAGCTCTGGCCGCAACCAAGAACGCAACGCCAAGTGCCTCCCTCCCTCCCTCCCCTACAGTGGCCAACCTGTGTTGCTCAGCTGGAGGTTCAAGAGCAGGGAGTGGGATCACAACATTTTAGACTTTGTGAAGAGCTTGTGTAAATTTGCTGTTGGCAAAACAGTTAATAAACTGTATTATAACAACTGGTACTGCTCATGATGGGCAGTTTTTACTCTGTATAAATGGCTGAAATTGACTTCATGGGCCTTCTCTGCTATGGGCAAATTCAGTCGATGTGCACGCAGAAGAAATTTGCCTAGACAGAGAGGAACAATGGCACCCTCGCCAGTAGATGGGTCTGAGTGCAAAGCCAGGTAACAACTTTCCTGTCACTCAGAGGAAGAACTCTTTAGTTCTTCAGAAAACAGTAGGGTGAAACCACAGCTTGCAGCATTGTTATCGAATTCTCCAGATTCAGCTTTTGTTTTGTTTTGGACATCGTAGCTCTTTGAACAGCCTATCTGGGGTTTCATCTCTTCCCCGCTGCCAACCTGTCCTCAGTGATTAGGGCTGGAGGGCTTATCCTCCCTGTCCTGTGTCAGTGTTATACAGAGTAACAAGGATGCTGGTCTGAGCCTCCCTCATTGTGTCTGTCTTCTGTGGTAGCTGGGCCCACATCAGATGGTGGACGGAATTCCTTAGCAGCAGCTAAGTGATTGTGGGGTCAGCTCATTGCCAGACTGAAGTTTTGCAAGGATCTTGGTTGTGGAAAGAGATAGCTCACATGATTAACTGGCTGAAACTGTGGACCATTTGCCTTTTCTTAAGGCCTTTTACAAGGTTACTGGAGAACAAACACATCTAGAGTGGTCCTCACCCAACCAGATAGGCGGGATATAAATTAAATAAATAAATAAATAAAATAAAATAAAATAAAATTAAATAATTAAATAAATAAATAAATAAATATTTATTTATTTATTTATTTATTTTATTTCTATCCCGCCTATCTGGACATATTAGCCCACTCTAGGCGGCTTACAATAAAAGAAACAATATAATTTTAAAACATTGCACCTAAACTAAGATAGAAATCAAAGAAAGATATAAGAAAAGAAAAATCGTCAGGAGTTTTCTGTTGGGAAAGCCTGCCTATACATCAATGTTTTTAGTTGTTTCTTAAAAATGTCCAGCGAGGGAGCCACGCGAATCTCAGGAGGTAAGTTGTTCCAGAGACGAGGAGCCACCGCCGAGAAGGCCCGATTTCTGGTCTTCTCCTTCCGGGCCTCTCTCGGCGTTAGGCTCCTCAGCCTCACCTCCTGGCTCGCACGAGTGACACGGGTAGAACTTGGTGGGAGAAGGCGTTCCACCAAGTATCGAGGTCCTAAACCGTTTAGGGCTTTATAGGTAAGCATCAACACTTTGAAGTCGATGCGGAATCGGATGGGCAGCCAATGCAGTGTGGCCAGAGTGGGCGAGATATGTTGGAATCTTCTCACTCCACTAAGTAATCTGGCCGCAGCATTCTGCACCACCTGTAGTTTCCGCAGCAACCTCAAAGGTAGCCCCACGTAGAGCGCATTACAGTGGTCTAATCTTGAGATTACGAGCGCATGCACCAAGGTAGTAAGCGCCCCCACATCAAGGTAGGGTCGCAGCTGGGCTATCCGCCTAAGATGGAAAAAAGCGGTACGGACCACAGACGCCACCTGAGATTCCATAGTGAGCGCCGGGTCCAGATGGATCCCCAAGCTGCGGACCCCATCCCTGGCGGGCAGAGTCACACCCCCAAAAGTGAGGGAGTTTCCCAAGTCCCCAACTGTGGGAGCGCCCACCCTTAGTACCTCCGTCTTGTCCGGGTTCAGCCTCAGCCCGTTCTCCTGCATCCATTCCAATACGGTCCCCAGGCAACGCTGAAGGGACAGAACGGCATCTCCTGCAGTTGGAAAAAAGGAGATGTAGAGCTGCGCGTCATCCGCATATTGATGGCACATCGCTCCACACCCCCTGATGACCCGCCCCAGCGGCCTCATATAGATGTTAAACAGCATTGGGGAGATGATCGACCCCTGTGGGACCCCACAATTGAGGCTCCACGGGGCCGAGACATTCTCCCCAAGCTGTACTCTCTGGGGGCGGTCCTCCAAGAAGGAACGGAGCCAGGCGAAAGCCTGGCCACCTATTCCCAACTCGGTGAGCCTCCCCAGGAGGATACCGTGGTCAATGGTATCAAAGGCCGCTGAGATATCGAGGAGGACCAGCAGAGACATTTTGCCCCTGTCGGCCTCCCTCAATAGGTCATCACACAGGGCGACCAATGCCGTTTCTGTTCCGTGGCGCGGCCTGAAGCCCGACTGGAATGGATCCAGGGCATCTGTTTCATCCAGGAACGCCTGAAGCTGATCAGCCACCACCCTCTCGACTACCTTGCTTAAGAAAGAAACATTGGCGACGGGCCTATAATTGCCAATTTCGTCCGCCGCCAAACTAGGTTTCTTTCTAATGGGCCTAATGAGTGTTTCCTTGAGGGCAGAGGGAAATCTGCCCTCAAGGAAAGACCGATTAATTATTACAGTAGCCCATTCCGTTGTTGAAGGCCTGGCTGCTTTGATTAGCCAGGCCGGGCAAGGATCCAAGGAGGAGGTGGTGGCACGACAGCGATCAAGCGTCCTGGTGACAGTATCGGACGAAACAGGCTGAAAGGTATCAAAAATCACCGGACAAGACGGAGCGCTGGACATCTCAACTCGACTCGCTGTATTCAAAAAAGGAGCGAGGTCCCGGCGGATGGCCTCCACTTTAGATTTAAAAAATGCTGCAAATTGGTCCGGTGTAAAACTAGGGGGAGGCCTATCACCCGGGCCAATTCCGGATAGGTCGCGTACTATACGGAATAATTCCGCCTGCTGGTTAGACGCCTCGCTTATCCGGTTAGCGAGGTAAGTTCGACTGGCAGCCTTTACCTTAGCCTGGTAAAGGTTAGTAGCGACCTTAACAGCTATACGATTGAAACCCGTCGGGTCCTTTCTCCATTTGCGCTCTAGCCGTCTCCTGACCCGCTTCGACGCCCGGAGATCCTGGTTAAACCAGGGCGCCGGGCGATCTCTGCGGCGGAGAGGGCGTTTAGGCGCGATCGTGTCTACGGCACTAGCCGCGGCGGTGAACCAGCCGTCAACCAGTGCCCCGACAGGAGCACCAGCCAGGTCAGCCGTAACTCCTCTCATGGCATCCTGGAATCCAATCGGATCCAGTAGCCTTCGAGGGCGGACCATGACAATAGGTCCCTGCTCCCTGCGAGGGGGGAGAGCCATCTTGGTGACACATTTTATTAGGTGGTGATCCGACCATGACAAGGGAACCGACTCGAGGTCAGTCACCATCGGACCACTCTCACTCCCGTTGGTGGAAAAAACCAGGTCTAGTGTGTGGCCGCCCACACTAAATAAATAAATAAATAAATAAATAAATAAATAAATAAATCTTGGTCTGGAAAGCAACATGTGAAGGCCCCTACCTGGTAGGCTCGTGTTCCAGCAGTATACAAGAGGAGGCAGAGAACCTGTTGATGGCATGATAACAACCAAGCAGTGGTATCAGAAGGAAACTGGAATGTACCAGAGCAAGGAGACTCAGCAAGAAGAATGTAAATCAAAGAGCGTACTCTATTTATCTGAAGAAGTCCATCAGGAATTAGGGCCTTCCATAATTAATATAATGAGGGTGAAAGAGGAAAGTGCAAAAAACGGTCTGAAGCTCAACATCAAAAAAACTAAGATCATGGAAACTGGTCCCATCACCACCTGGCAAATAGAAGGGGATGATATGGAGGCAGTGACAGATTTTACTTTCTTGGGCTCCATGATCACTGCAGATGGAGACAGCAGCCATGAAATTAAAAGAAACTTGCTTCTTGGGACGAAAGCGGTGACAAACCTTGACAGCATCCTAAAAAGCAGAGACATCACCTTGCCAACAAAAGTCCGCATAGTCAAAGTTATGGTTTTCCATGTAGTGCTGTATGGAAGTGAGAGCTGGACCATAAAGAAAGCTGACCATGGAAGAATTGATGCTTTTGAATTGTGCTGGAGAAGGCTCTTGAGAGTCCCCTGGACTGCAAGGAGAACAAACCTATCCATTCTAAAGGAAATCAACTCTGAGTGCTCACTGGAAGGAAATATCCTGAAGCTGAGGCTCCAATACTTTGGCCATCTCATGAGAAGAGAAGACTCCTTAGAAAAGACCTTGATGTTAGGAAAGTGTGATGGCAAGAGGAGAAGGGGACGACAGAGGCTGAGATAGCTGGACAGTGTTTGTGAAGCTACCAGAATGAATTTGACCCAACTCCGGGAGGCAGTGGAAGATAGGAGGGCCTGGCGTGCTCTGGTCATGGGGTCATGAAGAGTCGGATACAACTAAACAACAACAACATAATATGTTTAGAACAAGGAAGAACATGATGATAGAACAGCCCACTTGATTCAGATACTGGAGGAACCAGTGTGGTCTCCAGCAAATGGCTTCTGTGTGCATTTCTGCCTCTCCGGTTGCATGGATTGTATCCTTTTGTGACTATTCTTCTAATAGCTCTACATGGGCCCAGGAGGCTCTGGTAGTCAGACCCCATGGAGCTCTGCAGAGACCATCTCTGGAGGACCAAATGTCCTGTCCCACAGGTTGATTCCTCACACAAACCCTCATTGGCTACAATGGTGCATACTGAGGTTTGCTCTAACAACTGAAATTGGAGTTTATACTTGAGGCGCTTATACGTTCATCTCACCTCTAGCTAGGTGGAAGTTTTTCCAGACATGATGCAGGACACACATTGTAGTACAATAATGGATCCAGGTCCAGCGTCCAAGACCCTGTCTTATTTTGGGGGAAATACGGTACCAGTAGCTCAAAGAGTTCCTGACAGGCCTACCTTTGGAGCCTGTGCTTTCCGCTGCATTTAAAGAATGTACCGTAGATGGAAGATCACCTTCCTATTGGTACTTACATCCTTTCTTAGGCTCAGAGAGCTCCTGATTGTTAGTGAGGACTAAATCATGTGTGTTCTCTCTACAGCATGTTTTATGGCCAAGGCTAAATCCTGCTTCACCCATCCTAAGAGGTGATGCTTACATCCGCCCCAAGCCCTCAAACACCAAGGGGGAAGATCTGTGTTGCACCTTGAAGATATACATCGGAGGCACTCCAGAGCCTAGAAATTGGAATGCCCTCTTTATATCTTACTAGCAAGGGCAACAATGGAGACAAGCCTTGTTCTTGTTGTAGGCAAATGACATACACTTTGCAATCTGCAGTCCTCCCAGCACACTTAGCAGGCCCTGAAGCCTCCTTGCATGTGGGTCTCCTCTAGAAGTTGTCTGTAGAAGCTGCTGGGATAAATGCTTTTACCGTTGCTTGTCTTTCCTGATTAGACACTTTCCCCTTCACCGAAGGCTCCCTTTACACAAAAGGTAGTGCTGAAATGTGCCTTCCCTTCTGGTTCATAGAAAGCGACAAAAGAGTATATTAGCAGGATGCTGCCTGTTTGGCTTCTTGCTGACTTGCAGGCCCACCTTAGCATCCCACGTGGGAGGTGTTTGGTTGCCACTTCCGTTTTGAGTCATTTTGTCGCTGACCTGCCTGTGCTGTTTCGATCTTACAGCCACGACTCATGTGCCTGACTCTCGCTACGGTTCATCCGCTCAAAGTATAGCAGTATGTTTCAGTCCACCCTGTTTCTCCATATGCTGTCCTTCGGTCTCCAACAATGTGTCTTCTGCGGCAGCTTCTGAGACCACCACCACCACAGGTGCCACAAACCAGACAGGTAAACACCATTTCCTCAGAGAAATCAGTGCCAAAGTGTTTGTGGGGAAACTGACTGTGAGTTCACTCATTCTTCCTGCATTTGGCCTTCTCCTAGAAAATCAATATGCCACTTCCGTTATTATCTAGAGCAGATATATGTGTGCCGCCTTTTTGTGTGCGCATGTTCTGGGCACCAAGCTTCATGAAAGAGCATTTCCAGGATGTGGCAATTACAGAGCAAACCACCTTAAGCCATAGGACACGCCTTGCAGCCTTTTGAAGCGAGTCAAGTTAGTTCCACGAAGGAAAGCAAGTTAGGGGGTGGCCGAGGGCTTTCAAGGCTTAGAATTTCATTTTATTTTTTCATTTCAAAGCGATGTATTTCTGAGAATTGGTACACTATATATGCCCAGTTTACATATCTCAACGCCATCGCTTTGGGAAGCTTTATCTAATTTCCTGATGTTATCTGACCTGCCCTGCATTATTTCTGGGAGGAGCTTTGAAGACTGCGGTTCCTGAATACAGGGGAGGAGGGGGATGCCTCAGTGTTTGTTTGTTTGTTTAAAATATTTTTATCCCACCTTTCTGCTTAAAAGGGATCCAAGGCGGCAGTGTTAGGAGTTCGTATAAGTTGTTTGAAGTACATGGAGTGAGGACTCTTGCCCACCCATCACTTTCTTGGCACAATCTATTTCCTGTGCAGATGCCTTGGGCATTGTTCTGTGCACTTAGCTGGGTGCTGCTTGTGCTTGGAAGTATACCTGGGTTGAGGTAGAGCTGCTGGTGGGAGGGCAGGTGGGTGTTCCACAAGCCTAGTTCTCATTGAGGAAAGAAACTTGCAACTAGGGTGTAGCATGTCAGTTGAACATGGTTAAATTCTTCTCTTTGTGTGTCCGTGCGTACACGCGTAAGTAATCCCTCCATATAGAAAACTAGCATGGGAGAGAGGTTCTAAACTAGCCTTCTCCGTGGCATATTTATTTTCTGTGGGGAGGGATTTGTTTGCCTGTTCGTTTCAGTTGTGTGCAGTCCTACTTAGAATCTAAAGTGGTGGAGCCCAGGCACAGGTTTACCACCTCAGTGCAAACAATTTTTTTTTAGTTTGCTTCTTTTTCTCTTCTTAAATGCTCCTGCGTACGAAGATGTTATTGTTGTTGTTCTCTCTCTCTCTCTTTCTCTCTCTCTCTCTTTCTCTCCCTCACAGACCAAAGCCTCGGGTCATTTCTGCCAGTGACCAACATCAAAGCCAAATCAAGGGGAGTCACAGGAAAAGTGGCTTCTCACACAAAGTGGCCAAAGACTTCTGAGAGATCACGGGGCTTTGGCAGCCCCAACGCCAGCCCATCCGCCCCTTTCACCCATATCCAGGGCAAATCCAAATACATGTCCAACCTTCCTCTGTCACATAACAGCTTCTCCCTGGGACAGGGACGACAGCGACGTAGCCTTAGCCAGCCAGGTCCCAAGGAGTCAAACCATGGTGGTAAGCACTCCTCCTTCTGTATTTTATTTAGACATTTCATTTTTCAAAAAAACCCCGATCTCTTGAGAGCTCCACAGATGATGATGATGATGATTAGTTTTATTTATATGCCACATTTCTCCCAACAAGGGACCCAAAGCGGCTCACAACATTAACACTCAGATGATTCCAACTATGCTTCCTTATTTATTTATTTATTTATTTGTTTGTTTGTTTGTTTGTTTGTTCGTTCGTTCGTTCGTTCGTTCGTTCGTTTGTTCATTCTCGTTTGTTTGTTTGTTTGTTTATTAAATGTATACCCCGCCCATCTAGACCGAAGTCTACTCTGGGCGGCTAAGAATAATAGATAAAATAAAAACAATATAATAAAGTAAATATGGTGGTTCCATATGCTTAGATGGTTCCTAGGTTAGGAGTGGGCACCATGTGTCCTTCCAGATGTTCTTGAATAGCAACTCTGGACCTCTCACCACTGGTAGTTCTGGTGCTGTAGGCCACAAACATCTGGAGTGCTGTGATCCTCCCTGATCAACCCATGTAATCTGGCACTTACTTGGCACTGCACCCAGCTAAAGTTCTTGAGTTGTTATGGCTTGCCTTCTCCCATTGCATGGGATAGGTAGGACACATCCCCTATTATTTGGTTATCATCTCAGTTGAGTGCAACAAAAAGCTCTTTCTATATTGCTGTCATTGCTGCTTCTTGTTCAGAAATGTTACTTTTAAATCTTGGCCGTACTTTGCTTCAACTACTCTGCACCAAACCAAAGAGTATTGTCAGTGAGATAAATGGAATGGAAAATGGTGTTCCATTTTAAAAAGAGCATAGGTATCAAAGATGGAATGCCATATTTTCTTCTTCTCTGGAACAAAAAAGAAGAAGAAAAGAAACCACTACAGCATTAAACTATATAGGGTAGAATCCTACTGCGCTGTGCAACCACATAAGGGCAACTATGCCCTGTTCTTTGGGCTGTCTGTCACATGCCCAGTCTTCCATGGATTGTGCAGTTGGCCTTGCAGCCACTCACATGATCGGGCGGGCAACTGGAAGCTCGGGTGGGGGGGGAAGAGTCTGCTTGCAGGATTGCCTTATGTGTATGTTTTTCCTTAATTTAGATTTTGGCCCTAGCCGGCAAAAAGGAGTGGTAATTATTGCTGTTTCAAGGGAGATAGCAAGGGGGAGTGTAAACCAACCAACCCCCCCCCAAAAAAACAAGCAGTATATATGATCTGTGCACATCAGATGAAAGTCTGGTTTTCACGCTTCAGAAACGAATGGATTTCATCTTTTAAGAAGAAATTGGTCTTCACTCTCTTGGCTTTATTTCCCATGCTTGGTGACTTTCCTTCTTGTGTCCTGATCCTTTCTTTTAGGAGCAGCTCCTCTACTCCAAACTGTATCCCTCGTGGAGAGTAATGTGGCCCTTGTACCCCAGGCCTGTGTGGCTGGTGATGAATGCAGGTGAGTGTGAGGAGAGGGTGCCCTGCCTTAAGCTGGGTGATTCTTAGATGCTGGATGTACTGCTTACAGTGGTGACAGAGGTGGAGTCATCTAAGTACCTGTGAGGAAAAATAAATCAGTACAGGACTTTTCCATGTGTTCTCTTTTGTCATATGTCTTTCGTAGATCAGATCAGTGACTTGAAAATTATTTGCTGTGTGCATATGAAGCCCAGCAGGAAGGTCTGCTCTGCAGAGGTGATGGGAAATTAAATGCTCTTCCTAGAAATAACAGCTGGGTGGTAGCTGGTTGGCATGCAAAAGCTCCCATGTTTGTCATCTTACAGAGCCGGAATTTTTTAAAAAAAAAAACTTTGATAGAAAGTGAAATCTCAGTTGAAGACACTGCAGAATCACTGCAGGTCAGGGCAACCTGTTGTTGTCGATCTGACTTGGATTGCTGCTTCCATTATATTGCTGACCATTGGGCTAAACAGGGTGGACGGAGCGTTGGCGTCCAAAACATCCGGAAGTGGCGAGGTTATAAAAAAACTGGAGTAGACAATAGTGGGTGATCCTAGATCACCTGATGGCTTGTCCAGTGGCTTCTTGCATGAGGACAACACTACTGATCATCTCTGAACGGTTCCGTTTTTGTGGGAGGATGTAATATTTTGTTTTCTCCTTGTGTTCTGTCACGGCTATGATATTTGGGAGCCTTTAAATAACAGTATTTCAAAATACAGAATGGAAGAATTGCCATTCCCCTACCAAGCACTCTTGAGGGGTTGTGATTCATACGATATAGAACCGATGTCTTTCATTCTTCTCCTTCAGCAGATGATGGGTGTGGCTCATGTTATGCTTCTAACACAGCATGTTTTCCTGCTGTGCTTCAGTTGCTTTGCTACATATCCCATCTCTGTTTCTGCCTACAGGACAGGGAACATCACTTACCGCATCCCCATCAGCAAGTTTACTTCAGTGAACACAAATCTTACCTTGGAGATGAAGTAAGTAAGGATTAGGTTACAGGTTTTGATCTGTAACAGATTCTTGGGGAAGCAGGAAGACCAGGAGGGCTGTGGCCTCAATCTTAGAGCTTGAAAAAAGTTACTTTTTTGGATAACTGCCAGAATAGTTGAAAAGCAACCTTTCCAAGCTTTGCTAAGGTGACATTAGAAATGTAAGCAAGGAATTAGATTGGGAGTGGCATAATGTCCTTAATATGTGAGAAATTAAAAAATGGTTGCAATAGTTGAATGAAAAGTGGGGTCATTCTAGAAGAATATTGAACCACAAGAAATATACTGGAAGGAAGAAAACGCATACTGAGACTAATGGCAACTAAGATCCTGCATGCTCTTGGTTGCTATTCAAATGGCAAACCTTTCTGCCTCTACTTTCAGGATTGGGATGCATTCCTTTGTGTCCCCCTGTTGCTTTGCTTATATTTCTTTTACAGCTCTGAACACTTTGAAGATTGCAACAGGCAGAGAAGCCTATTAAAACTACTCAACCTCTCTCTACTTTTTTTCTTTTCTAGTGTCTCCTCTGCTGTTTCTGCCTACCTTTGTAGTCTCACCTCCAGCAGCCCCTGTCAACACAATGGTGTGAACACAGACAGCTTCTCTGATACAGCAGAAACCCAGGTAGGACCCAAAGATATATCTGACGGCCCAAAGATATATCTGACGGCACAGGGCTTTGCAGCCAGAGAACTAATCCACATCTCAGCTCCTGCTCCTAACAGAAGGGGTACCTGGTGTCCTCATTTGGCACACCCTCTTGAGTGAATGCCCTTTGGATCTCAAGAAGTGTGTGTGTGTGTGTGTGTGTGTGTGTGTGTGTGTGTGTGTGTGTGTGTGTTTTAAGGCTAACAATTTTGTATCCGACTCCCCTGAGAAGTAAGCACCACTGAACCCAGTCGTCTTACTTTTGAGTAATGTATTAAATTCTGCTATACGTATAAGGCATGGGCATACTAGAAACAGAAAGGAGCACCATTTCTAACTCATATTGTTTAAGATCACATGTGAAGGGTTTACAGGAAGGGAATTAGTGTATGCTTACCCATTCATCATATGTAAACTACTTTTGTAAATGGTCATTAGTGTATTTAATTGTTTAGTTCTATCTAGCTAAACCATTCTTTCTAAGTACAGTAACCATATGGCTGACACATGGAACACACATATTTTGCCTCCTTCTGTAGGGCGTGACATACCGTTGGACTGTGGTGATGATGCCATTCCAGGAGTTCACCTACCATTTCCGATTCACAAGGCCTGTGAGTATAGGGCACTTCTGTATCCTCTCCAACAGACAACATTTTAGTTTTTTCTGGGGAAGAGGGAGTATGTCTAAGACAACACAGTAATCATTCCCCAGTGAAATCTCCAGAATTAGTCTGGTGTTGATGGTAAAGAGAACTAAGACGTCTAAAACCAAACCAATGTTAAAAAGGAGTGTGCAGATTATATCTATGTTCAGCAATGACACTAGCATCAAGGATTTATATTCCTTCTTAGCTTTTGAAGAATGGATAAGAAAAGGTCCTAATTCTCAGTGGGAAGATTTAGATCTGTTTTATCCCAGCCTATACATCTGTGAGACTACTAGAGATGCAAAGGCCTGGAAAAAAAAACTCAGAAAAATTGGGGGGGGGAGAAGTTTGTGGGTTTTTTCCCTTTTTTCCCCAAAGTTGATTCTTCCCCCCCCCCCTGGAAAAATGGAAAAAATACAGCATGTGGAATATGTTATTTTACAATGATAAATAATGTCTGTGACATGGTATTCATACTATATAAATACCTTAATGAAATACTTCTTAGACTTTGTATATTTAAGTTCTCTTAGAGATGTCAAATTTCCATTTTTTTCCAGAGGGGGGGAAAGGGAAAAACAGTTTTCTCCCCAGAAAAAAATGGAAATTTTTGGAAATTTTACATCTCATGTAGTCTCAGACCTACATACTGGTTCCAATGGCACAATCCAAATTCTTTACCATCACATCTGTTGATACCCACAAGTATCACTTTCATCCCCTCCAGAGCCCCTGTGTAGGGAGAACCCTTGAGCTTCTGCAGATCAACAGCAACAATATGGGCCTGTATTTCCTAACTTTGTAGGAAGTGGGTCTGGAATTGATTAAGGAACCCTGGGGCAACCACAAATGTCTTTTTCCCCTTAAGCTGAGCCCATGGAATACATGTTCATAGTTCATTTGAGATGGGATGTCTGCTCCTACCCTGTCCCCAGTTACCTGGACAGGAAGCTCAGCTCTGTGCTGTCTAGCTATGCATAGCATAGGTTCTGTATTATTTGAGCAAGGCACAGATAAACCCAACCAAAGAGTAAGGCAGGGCCCATTCAGGTAACAGTCAGCCTTCTCCTGTGATGCTGAGCTCCTGTGCCCAACAGGGTTCCTTCCAGTAACAAAAAGTTGGTGATTCCTTGTAGAGCCCCTTTGATTCCATAGAGAAGAGCTGTGCTTGTTTTCCCAGAAGGTTTTCACTTCCCTTTGAACATTGTCTTCTTTTCACCTTTTTCTCGGTACAGGGCCAAGCAAACTGCAGTACTGCTGTGGATCAAATGGGCTCTGTCTTTACCGACTACTACTTTCAGTTCTACTGGCTCTGTGAGTGAGCCTCAAGGGGCACCACTGCCCTTTTCACAAGAACTGAGGTGGGCCCGCGAGACTCATGATGGACTGGATGATCTCTTCCGTGAACCCCAAGCCCGATCCTGTTGCCTCTGATTTGCAAGCCATTCCGCTTTGAGCTTTGAGCTCAGTTCGTTCTTCTTTCTAGTGGTGGGATGTCGACATTAGAATGTCACACAAGTTTGGAGGAATGTTGCCAGTAGCAAAATAATGACATATGAGGCATTTCCCCACCTTTAACTTGTTATAGGAACTCCACATCCTTTCTTTTCTTTTCCTTTTTCCCCTCCTTATTTCACTGGATCTGAAAATTCCCACACTGGACCATGCTTGGGTTCAGTTCATCTGGACACATCCGACCTGCAAAATACAGCTTGGCTAGGAACAGATCTCAATATCAGAGAGCCAATGAAACAACTTTCTAAGACAGTGAAACGTTTCATTGATGTCTCTGGAAGTCTTGTACTAAAGTTGAAACACTGGATTCTTTCTGTAAAGGAATATTTTTATCCCTGGCACAGTTGGAAGTCATACACTGGAGTTTCTGATCTGGCTGGCAGGCGGCCAGTTCTCTTTAACGTTATGCTCTACAGAAGTCCTGGTGACACTGGAACGTGTGGATGGTCATTTTGAACAGCAGCAACTGATGGGAAAGTTATAGGATTTGCCCCTAGCTTCTTCCTGTCTGTTTTGCCACGTACTTACATTCCATGGAGAACAAACCTCCAGAACCTCACAAGTCTCAGGCAAAAGGCTAGTTTTGCTCCCAATGTGCCTTCTTTTTCAGGATTGGATAGAGATGCTCCTCAAAAGCCAGCTATGTGCTGTAGGCAGTCTCCTCCTTCCCAGTCTCCTCCAAGGGTCTGTCTCTGAACTTTGCCACTGGACTGGACTCTTATGGTTCCACTGTTGTGTTAGATGCTGGGAGAATCTTCTCAAGCCCCTTCTCAAGCAGTGAAAATGAGTTTTGTCCCAAAGAGCACCTGGCAGAGCACTACCACATTGTGCCAGAGACTGGATGGAGGCCACCAGCTGAGATCTGCCCTACAGTGAAAATATCCAGACTGAAAAGTTTTTTGATCCCCAAGGGGTCTCTCTGTCAGGCATCAAACAGCACACCTTTTTTTCCCCCACTCCAAGCCGTGAATCTCCTTGGAATTCTGATTATATTTTGGGTAACTTACTGTTACAAGGTTTTAACTTGCTAAACCACTAATCTTTTATATATATATATATAATTGAGATCCTTTAACTATTGATCTGTTTGTCTCTCATAGGAAAACCAAAGTGGGCCAGTGCTGAGCACCAGCCTGCACCTACCTAGTATCTGCACTCTGTGCTGGGAAGAGTTGGGATAGAAGTATATGGGACAACCCTCCAGCACATCAGGTTTTTACCCTCATGCAAAAGAGGAAGGTTAGGCTACTCGGTCAGATTCTGGCTTTTTGTAAAATAGGCTAAATAGATTTCTGTATAAGATTTCAAACAGCAGCATGGTGAGGTGGGGTTGCAGGGGGGGGAGGGAGGGGGAGGGAAGATAAGGATAAGGAACAGTGCCAAGCTTCTGGCACTTCTAGCTGATCCTGAATCAAAATAATAAACCTCCTGACTCTGCAGATTTAATGTATTTCTAATAGACATTCGGCACCATCACCAAACTACAGTTCCCAGCATTCTTTGGGGGATGTCATCATAATTGGATAATGTGTAGATAAACATTCTGTGCGGGTTTTTAGTGCCTTTGTTCTGCCTGCCGTGTTTCTTTATGAAGCTGTATATTGTACTCCCATGAGTGAGTGATCATCAGGAAAGATGGCAGGTGGTGCTCTGCCATCTCCTTTCAGTGGTAATGGCAGAGATGGGCACAAAAGGCATGGGACACAGAAGATGTGGAGATTCAGGGAAGGCAGTGAGAGAGATGGTCTTGGGTGTATCTGACCGTTCTATGGATGGCAGGTCAAAGAACAAGTTTCTAAGAAAGGTGCAGCTACAGTTGCTCACATTAACCAGCAGATGGCATTGCTCTCCATAAAACAGAGCGATACTCTCAAGCCCTGCCATATAGAAAGAAGTGCCCTCTAGGCACAGGGATATGTGATGCTCAAGATCAGTGATTAGATTTTTTCCTTCTTAACAGTTAGTTTGGCGCTAAGTCAAAGATCAGCACCATTCAGACTGGAGCGTGCAGTTTATTAATGGCATAGAGCACAGGGCAGAAAGCAGAGAAAAGCCATTTTTGCCAAGGCATTTAAACTACAAATTTAAAAACTGTGGAACTCATTGTAGACTGCAGTCCGGTTCTTCCTTATCTCTGAGTAAGCTCCTTGAATGGGACTTCCTTCTGAGTAGACACATCTTGTTGTTGTTTAGTCATTAAGTCATGTCTGACTCTTCGTGGCCCTATGGACCAGAGCACACCAGGCCCTCCTGTCTTCCACTGCCTCCCAGAGCTGGGTCAAATTCATATTGGTTGCTTTGATGACACTGTCCAACCGTCTCGTCCTCTGTCGTCCCCTTCTCCTCCTGCCTTCACACTTTCCCAACATCAGGGTCTTTTCCAGGGAGTCTTCTCTTCTCATGAGATGACCAAAGTATTGGAGCCTCAGCTTCAGGATCTGTCCTTCCAGTCACAACTAGGATTCCAATATTAAACATCACATATGCAAATAATCTTGCAACAAATGTCAAAAATGCAAAAGTAATATGTCACTTGTTGAAGTTTTATTACCAAAAATGCTAAGTGGCAGAGAGTCACATCTGCTCTGGCTCCTGGGGATCACTTCTGCTTCTTCTTCCTCTATTCACTCCGTTTTCTTCCCTCGTGATACCTAGGAGGCTCCAAGACGGCAGAGGTTGACCACTACTATATTTTAATCTGACCTGGCTGGACACCTAGCCAGTTCTTTTAAAATTTACTCTCTGGTGAGAGAGTAAGGTTTTTAAAAGGATATTAAGATGAAAGGAAACTCTGGTTTGTCTACCTGCTCCCCAGGGGCCTTTTAAAAATATATATACAGTGAATTATTTTATTTTTATTCCTCTTACAAATGAATTAGAGCAGGTGATTTATTTATGGCAAGCTGTAATTGCCATGTCAGTGTACAATATCACAAGGTCAATTTAGTGTCACCTAGCTGAATTCACCATTCTTCCAGCATTTTTCTTAGTCTGTGAGACCCTATCCATTAGACAGGTCTCCTTGCTTTGCATGCAATCTCCACTGGGGCCATGCCTCTAGTACCTGATGGTGAAGGTGCATTGTGACAGTGCACCTCTTTCCATATCTGTTCAACATGCAGGCATGTGGCAAAATGCCTTCACCACCAAACTGGCATGCCCTGTTTTCCACCAACAAGAGGCTGAGACTGGTTTTCAGTACTCTTTATTCCCTTGCTCCTGGAGCCCTCCGTGTGCCAACTATCATTTTTTAGCCATATAGGGGCAATTCGTGCACTGCTTCAACTGAATGGGAGCTACGACAGTGCTACTTCTTCGCATGCTTCAGAGCAGTATAAAGTATTATCCATTGGAATAATCCAGTTCCTACAGCTTGAGCCGCTCCCATGTGGGTTGGGGCTTCCAAGAAGGAGGAGGAAAACCTGCTACACAGTGGGCTTCTGTCTCACTGGAATACAGTGGACCCTCGACTTACAGACGGCTCGACTTACAGACTTTTCGAGTTACAGACTTCTCTGGCTGCAAAATTTAGATTCGACTTGCAGCCTGAGAATCGACTTACAGACCAGAAAAAAACCAAAATGGAACAAAAATAGAATAAAAACTGCCAGTTACGGGATTAATCGGTTTTCAATGCATTGTAGGTCAATGGAGATTCGACCTACAGACTTTTCGACTTGCAGCCACTGTTCCAATACGGATTAATTCTGTAAGTAGAGGGTCCACTGTAATACAGAGGATGTCCTGTGGAAGTGGATTTGCAGCTCCTCTTAAGCAGTACCGAGAGGCCTTGTTGCCATCTTAATTCTGATGGGGATCTGTTCGCCCTCCTCTTTTCCATCACCAGCAGGAAGTAGAAACACTCCTTTGCTATGGATAGGCAATAAGAAACCTTTAGACTGGTGCTTCAGCACCAGTGAATTAGAAACAATCTGAAGATGACATTCACATTTTGACCTGACTATCCCATTACCCACTCCCCCATTTTAAAAAAGAGAGGTATAACCATCCATCCACAATTTGTTACCTGTTTGGGTGAAGGTAGCAAGAACATAATGGCATCAGAAGTAAATTAACCAATCACTTTATTCTTTTCCCAGTTTATCAGGTGGAATAAGAGAGAATCACTGTACTTATATGAAACATTTTTACCGGTCAGTTCGTGTCAGTGTTTTATCTCAGAATCTGATATGCATAATCCATGGTAACAGTAGTGCTCTTTAGATCAATGTTGTTGTTTTATAATGCTGTAACTTCTTACTGTCATTACATCGCATGTTGTCATCCCAGGGAAGGGGAGGGGGAAGAGGGGGGGACAGCAGAAGTTTCACTGTAGGTCAGTAGCTGTCCATGTCTCCGTTGGTATCATGAGGATACTGGGCGGACTGGTCAATTATGCACATTTGCCCTACTCAGCCATCTCAAGAAGTGTTCTCCCCACTTACACCATTTACATCCTTGCCTAAAATGAAAGAGTGAAGGGCTAACACTGGAACTTCTTCCTAGGCTTGATAGAGGGAGCTCTGAGTAGGGACCTCCTGCCTAGCCGGAGGTTGGCTTCCTTAGAGCCGGAATTATCTAGACATTTTGGGAGGTGAGAAGGAAAATGGAGGTGGATATGGAGCCATCTTTTGAAGTTTGGCTGCTCTGAGGGGTTAGGAATGACTTCGCAAAGGAAAATTGATAAACCCTTATTTTGTCTCTTATTCTAGAAGCTTAAAGCCTGTAAATAAGTTGTGTGCCATCACTGTGAGCCTTAAGGAAGATAAAGCACTAATTTGTTTTGTTTAAATGTTGCTATCGCAGCTTTAATCACTGTATATTGCCAACAATTTCAGAGTCATACCTTAGTGAGTACTATATTAAGTTTTTACTGTTATTTTGCTCTGGTGGTGGCTTTTACCCTTACCGCCTCCCTTTCTGATTTTTATTTATATATTTTTTTTGTTTTCGAGTGCTGGTGCTCAGGACTCAACATATGTGTTGCTTATCTAGACTTTTATTCATAAGAAATGTACCTATATAAATAAATATAAGTATACTACTTTGTATCCACGATTGACTCTTGGCTGCTTCTTCCATCTTAGAGGCTCAAACTGTTCCAAGCAGTGTAATAAGATATGGATGCAACTCAAGTAGAAAAGTGTTCAGCAGTGACTTCTGAGCTTTGCTCAGTTTCATATAGTCATCAGATTTGTAAAAGGATTTTCAAAAACCTAGTAAGAAACATTACCTGCACTAGATGCTGCACACATGTGGGCAAAATGAACTTCCCAGTAGTTGTGTATTGGTTTGCAGCTTTCAGTATATCTGTCTACTTGGGCTGGGGCCAAGAGACCATCTGTAGAGGAGTGAGCAACATTTTCAGTTACCCAGGTATTTTATTTAGGCGTCTTTATCTTTTTATCAGGACAGTACACACTGCTATCAGCTCATGTTTCATGAAGACAGCAGGCTCCTTAGGTATTGGATACCTTTTCAAAGATACCACAAGATTTCAAAAATCAACACATTCTGAAATCAGTTTCCCATTTCTCATCTATTTCAGATAACACAACCACTTTCAATTGAAAAGTGACTTGGATCAAAAAGTATGGTTCATTCAAAAACCAACAGAAAGCAGGACATTCACAGTTTCAGGGGCTACGCTTTCCTCTGCTCTTCTTCAGTTTTTTTAAGTGGATGTTCAATTATTGTAGATCTAGGATTTATTTTAAACAGTCTCCACTCTTAAAAGATACACATCCACAATCAAAACTAAGATTCCTATTATAAGTCACATTATACCTTTAACCTTTGCAATGTAAAATACACAAAGCAAATTGTGCTGCTTATACGTTATGTGTTTAAATCCGGTTTAAACATGCTTGATTCTCAGTAGGGTCAAGATGTTATCTTTATTAAGGTTTTGATTCTTTAGCATCTTACCACAGTTTTCTTCATGTTGCTCTTAAAGGTTTATATCTGCACTTAAACCATTGATGTGATTTATATCCTTAATGTAAGTACAGTACTGTACATTTATAATCTATTTCCAGCTTATGCAGTCTGCTAAATTAGAAATAGAATTTTTCACCAAAACATTCTGACTGTTCAGGGATTTTCTTCCCTCTACCCTTCCCTGCACATCCCCAAGGCACCTAGTTTTCCATGTCTTCCCATACAGCTTGTATACTCTTCCCAGTGACCACAGCATCTTTTAAAAATTTCACCAAGAACATTCCCATTAGAATGCCTTCTCTACAGCTGTGCCTCACATTGAGGGAATCTGTGAGGCTCCCAAGGTGGAAGCCTTGGTAGGAGTGCCGCAGCTCCCGAAGAGTAACAGCCAGACTCAGACAACTCCCCCACCATCCCCACCGCGACGGGAAGAGAGAGGTGTGGAAACCCCTGATTGGGAGACAGAATGCGGCGGAACCCTCACCCTGAACAAGGGGGTAGATACCCGAGACCTAGAGGAGGCTGTGAAAGGGTTAAAATTCACCCGCGAACCGGGGCAGGTTCAGGCGGGAAAAAGAGGGGAGGAGATAGAGGCAGGGATGGGGGATATAAGAGGGAGGGCCAGGGATATTCCAGGCGGTTGGGAGTGGGTTTGGATGGAAGATCCCTGGACCCACAAATGGGAGCAAGTCCGGATCCCTCATGAAGAGGCCGAGAAGCGTCGGCAGCTGGGGTTGAAGCCTCGCCCTTCCTATTGGGGGGAAACGGAGGCTAAAGAGTGGCGAAGGAAGCTGAGGGAGGAACGAGAGGCGGTAGCCCGGGAATTAGAGCGCAAACGGCAATGGCATATCGCCGAGTTGAAGAAGCTGGGGGGTTACCCGGCCCATGGGGCGTCGACGGAGGAGAAGGATCCTCCTGGGACGGATGGAGCGGCGATGAGGAGACACTACCGTTGATCTCACTGGAGGAAGAGTTGAACCCTGGACTAGGACCTGTGCCGCCTTCAACAGGTCCTTGGAATCCAGAGAACACCAACCCCTTTGTACATAGTTTGTGGACTCCCTCCAAGCCTAACCTTGGTCTCCAGACCTCCCTTAACCCTTTCATGGGGGTAGTTCCTGATGATGTTAATGTCGAAATAAATACTGTTCCGTTTGATGTTACTTCTGCGCCTCGCCTGTTTATTGAAGAGAAGACAGCTCACACCAGCGAACCCTCACAGAATCCTTCTTGTGAAGTGTTCTTGTACTTCACAGGTCTTTTTATCTAGCTTAAGGGTAGACTTGCAAACTACAGTGGTGCCTCACTTAACGATTGCCTCGTTTAGCGATGAAGTCGCATAACGATGTGTTTTTTTAGAAAATAATATGCCCCGTATAACGATGTTTCCTATGGGCGATTTTCGCTTAGCGAAGTTTGGGACCATGCTTCGCATAACGAATGCGATTTTAGGTCCCCTGCTTCACTTAACGATGTTTCTTTTTTCATTTAAAAAAGTGTCTTAGAAGGGTCAAAAATGGTTCTAAATGCTTGGATTCGTTAGAGGACCCCCTAAGCCATGTGCAAACCTGATTTGGCTTTGATCTGACTTTTCGTTAATTTATGGTTAATTTTTTTTTTCCGGCCCATAGGAATCAATGGACCTGTCAAAATCTGACAGCTCCATGTTTTCCTATGGGGGAGAAAACAATTCGCCATAAATTAACGAAAGTTCAGATCAAAGCCAAATCAGGTTTGCACATGACTTAGGGGGTCCTCTAACGAATCCAAGCATTTAGAACAGTTGCTGAGTCTTCATTAATTTTTTGTGAATTTTTTCTTCCCCCATAGGAAATAATGGAGCTGTCAGATTTTGACAGCTGTCAAAAGTTGGGGGGAAAAATTCACCATTAATTAACGAAAAGTCAGATCAAAGCCAAATTAACTTTTGCATCCGTTTTAGAGGGTGCAGAAGCTAATCCAAGCATTTAAAACCATTTTTTATCCTTTTATGACACACTTAATTTTGCAAAAATTGACTTCGCAAAGCCATTGGAATGTATTGAGTCAGCTACAATACATTCCAATGGAGGAAACATTGTATCATATAACGATGTTTCCTATGGGTTTTTTCGCTTAAGGACGGCAATCCGTGCCTATTGGAACGGATTAACCGGTTTCCAATGCATTCCTATGGAAAATGGCGTTTTGCATAACGATGTTTCGCATAACGTTTTTTTTGAACCAATTAAAATCGTTATGCGAGGCACCACTGTACACCTTTGTTGCATATTTAAATTTCTGCTTCAAATTACTACTGCAGGAAAAGATCAAACGTGCAATAAATACCAGATGTGTGCACAGATCATAGACTTGAGGATGAGGATGATGATTTGGCTTATTTCAAAATATATTTCGACGTGGCAGTGATTTCATTCTGGTCACATTCCATGCTGCCTTGCCTTGGCCAATCCAACTTATGCTGGTGTTTCCTACCTAGTAGATTTCTCCACAAACTACCTTGTGCAGAAAGACTTTTACTAACAGTTATTACAGTTGACCAGGAGAGAATATACACGTGGACTGCTCCTTATATTACACTTCTGGTATAACTTTTTAAAATGTAAAAATTAAAATTAAAAAAAAAAGAGTATGGCAAGAACCATAACCAAAGGCCTCACTATGGTGCACCAGACTTTCAAGTACACTTCAAGAATCTGTGAAGATTCTCAGTCATCCAGGTGATGTTATCTGGAAGTTGACTCCTGGCAACCACTGTAGACTTCTTCCTTATTAAGTTGAAACGTTTCGCTACTTGTCCAAGTAACTTCAGTCTAGTTTATGTTGCAATGGGTGATGAGAGTCAAACAGCATTGCAACACAAACTAGGGGTCATCAGGACCCTAAACCACAGAGAAAGAAACATCCTCACCTCCACAAAATCCAAGAAGAAGGAAGATGGACATCTGAAGACAGCCCTGAAGGTCTATGGATATCCAAAATGCGCCTTTAACAAAGCAATGTCCCAACCCAGGAGGACAGTGGAACAGTCTGAGACCCAGAGCTGATGGAAGAATCTAATCATTCGTTACATGGTGGGTTTGTCTGAAAAGCTCAAAAGGGATTTTGGTAAACACCACATACCCATGCACTTCAAACCCACAAACACACCAAGGCAGAGAGTCATCAACCCAAAAGACTGGACACCAAAACACAGCAGGAGCAATATACCATATACGATCCAATGCAAAGAGGAGTGTTCTACATTGGAGTAACCAGCCACTAAACAGGAGAATGGCCCAACACAGGAGGAGCAATGGCTCAGGACCACAATCAGCATTGTTCCTTCATTTGAAGGACAAAGGACACTCATTGGATGACCAAGATGTACTCATTTTGGATCGAGAAGATAGGTAGTTAGAGAGAGGGGTCAGGGAGGCCATACATGTGCATATAGAAAATCCCTCACTCAACAGGTGGAGAAGGACTGCAGAGGTGGGAATTTCACTCACACCCCCATCCACTGTCCATCTACCAAGCCTATTCAGACCAGGGGGAAGTGAAACCAATGGGGAGGATCTATCAGGAGTCTCCTACCAACTTACTGAGACTGAAGAAGATACTTGGATGAATAGCGAAACATTTTCAACCTAACAAGAAAGAAGACCAGTTGCCATGACTCAACTTCCAGATACATTTCAAGAACATCTGTAGTCTTTTAAAACAATGTCAATGAGAAATTTATATGAATCTCTTTGCTCTACACATAATTCCAGAACAACTGTACAGAATGAACTGTTTCAGAAGGAGACTAAGGAATCAAAATCTCTGAGATTCTTTTGTAATAGTTTGTAGCATAATGCCAGGCATACATTTTGGGATAACAAATATAGTAATGTCCATTTAAATTTCTATTGTATTCTGTCCTTTTATAATGGAGTATAGGCACACCCCAGAGGCAGTAATAATAAATAGGTTTGTAGGAGGAGAGTTGGCAATGTGTGGCAAAAAGAGAACACAAAGAACAGCATAAGCTTAGTTCATCACAGACTCAGATTTATTGATCTGATGTTATTGTACCCTGGGCTACCAGAATGTTAGGATTTGCTCAGTCTTCAAACATGATGAACCGTATTAAGTACAAAAATAAAAAAAGGTGCTTGAGCAAGTCTTCTGGAATCTGCAAGGAAGAAAAAATGGGTTATAGCTTTCAATGTTATGGCTGCAAATGGGCAAGAACATGGAGTAAAAGTCCGACAATGGTTTGACAAACACTGCAAGCAACAATAAAGAGGTTTCAAGATTTGGCACAACTGTGCCAAGCTTCCCTAATACCCACACATTCTCCTCTTCACTTTTCTATTTAGATATATGCAGCCTCACCCTCTGGTTTAGGACAGGAGACAACAACTGAATGTTCCCATCTTCCTAATCCAGAATGTCAAACTCTGCTCAAGCCCAACCTGGCAGTCATAGTTGTGCATAATAATAAATCCCACCACTAGAGAAAGGGGGAAATTTTGATGAATGAGAATGTGAACTGAGTCCTTTCACAATAACCAATAACTGAGTCCTTTCACAATAACCAATACCAGCAACCTCCATTTTGTCAAAACAATCTCTTTTTTAATTTTTGTTTTAATATTGGAAGCTACATATTGCAATTTACTATGCTAATCCTGTTGTTTAGTGCAATAAATTGCACTAGAATAAGCCCACTGAATCAACTGGATTTAGTGAGTCAACTCCTCTGTAAGTTCCACTGATTCAAATGGGCCTATTCTTAACTGTGACATATTATGGCAAAGTATGTCATAGTTAAGAGGAGACCCATTTGAATCAACAGAGCTTATGGAGGAATTGACCATGCAAATCCCCATGGATTCAACAGGCCCACTCTAGTGTGTTTTACTACAATAAGCAAAAGAATTTCAGGCAATTACAGCTTTACCATTTCATCTCTCAGTGGAGATGCTAACTAGCACATATATGCTCATATGATGTCACACTGATTCAAGTAATACTTGGCAGCTAACTAGAAATTCTTGGGTTAGGAATATAGTGCTTTTGTTCTGAAGTATTTATCTGAATGACATAAATGGGCCAAGAGCAGAGAATCAAGACTGAGCAAGCTCAACACAATGGAAAAGCGGTTTCTACACTTGGAAGTTTCTCCTGGCACTTAAAATATGCTCAGTCTTCCTTTTGAAATGGGGTGAGGTTTGGAAATTGATAGTTAGTGATTCAGTCAGAAGACAGCATGTCAGTGGAATAGTTCTTTCCAGAAAAGAAGGGTCCATAATTGTCTAATGGGCTCAAAAATGGGAGCTTTTGATATTACGCAAACACATCCAGACCCTTTGATGGGCAGATCTGCAAGCTTCTGAACAAAAGTATGCCACTTACACCATTCTCTTTATTGATGCAAGTCTTTGTACTGTCCATAGTCATATTCACATGTAAAATATGAAGGGGGCCAATGTGCAGGGAGAAGCATCTGTCTATAGACATCAGTTGATAAGCAAATGCTTTTCTCAAAGCTATTAAATACATATCAAACAGTTTCAATCATACATCATGCTCAATAATGGAGGGGGAGCATTTTTTTCTGTAGTTGACTGCTAATTTTTCCATAATAATTTTCCATTTTGAAAATCCAGTTGTTTCACATGATTAGTACCAGGATGGATGCAATACCAATCTGAGGCAGTATTTTAACAACTGTAAGTATGTTTTTCAGGAGACTATTGCTGGGATGTTGCATACAGTGGTGCCTCACTTGACGAGGATAATCTGTTCCAGCGAAATCGCTGTAGAGCGAAATCCTCGTCAAGCAAAATAAAAAAGCCCATTGAAATGCACTGAAAACCGTTCAATGCGTTCCAATGGGCGAAATACCTACTCGTCCAGCAAAGATGCTCCATAGGGCAGCCACTTTTGGGTGCCTGTGCAGCGAAAAATGCCTCCTAAAAAAAGCAGGGAGCCATTTTGAGCAGCTGGCGGCCATTTTGAAAACTCGACGATCAACTGTTTTGATCGTCGTAATGTGAAGAATCGGTTCCCGAAGCAGGGAACCAATCGTCGGGAAGTGAAAAAAGCCCTTTAAAACATTGTTTTGCGATCGCAATTGCAATTGCAAAAACATCACTGTGGACCGGATTCGTCATCAAGCAGGGTAATCATTAAGGGGGGCACCACTGTATATAAAACAAATCCATAAGAGCTCTTCAGGTATGCTAGAATGTTAATGTTAGCAGTATTTGTTTTAATTTTCCCCTCAAAATTAAATAATGAAAGGAAGTGTGTGATGTTGTTACATATTAAAATGTTTAAATAAAGTTAATTTCCAATTACACATTTGAATTTATATTAATATAAAATTAAAATCACATAATCACTACAATTCTATGTACATCTATTTAAAAGAACAATGGAACATATTCCTAGGTAAGCACATTCAGTATTGCATTAGCATGATTGCACATCTATGGATCACAGTGGGACTTAAACTTTTTCGCAAACATGTCCAGGATCGCATTGCACTTAAGGATCCTCCCCCCAAATATTGTCCTGCCCCCAAATATTTCATTACAAATACCTGCAGCTACTAGAGATGTTTAAATTTCCAAGGTTAACATACCAGATTGTTCAGTATTGTTTTCAAAATATGTCCAATATGCTAAATCAGATCCTATCAATACGGCACCTCAGAATTTTTTGTGGACATTTTCCCATTCCAAACAGTCCCACCATGAACCTGAATTAAAGGTACTCCCTGAAACTACCCATGGCTTACCGTCACACATAGATTCCAACCCACAGCAGTAAGAACAGCACTCCAAAGCCCATAAAGAGTGAAGCCACCAGGGAGATTAGCAGTTCCTTGTAAATATCCCGAGTATACTTGGTAGAGGTTACTTCATAGCTAACATATAAATTAAAGATATAACCAGACAGAGAAGACTGTAGAAGGTCAACGCACAGTGAAAAACTGATACTAGTAAAATACCATGATGTTCTTCCTCAATAGTATTAACACCCTCTATATTACTTCCCTTCCTTTACTTCTCTTTTTAGCTTCTGTGCTTTTTACAGCAGCCTGACATCCACAACTTCAGGAGGGGAAGCTTTTCCCAACAAAAATAGTAGAAATCCTCAAATTTTAATTTCTGTGTAATAGAATGGGGTTCAGAAGCATAAAAGGAATGTAAAGATCCAGGGTAGCTCTAAAAGCAGGAAGTAACTGTTTCTCAGTACCAAATTATCAATAATACATCCGAAGCAACACTTGTAGACTATAAACATGAACAAAGTTTAAAAAAATTATCTCAAAATTTCTAACTATGTGTAAGTAAGACCATTTTACAGAAGCTGCACAGAGAAGGGGCAGGTAGGTGATCACTCAGTAATATTTTATATTGTCAAAATTAAAACGGGAAAAAGCAGGGGAGAGGGTGAAATCCCATTGTGCAATTACACAAATGGCATAGCTTTTAGGCATGACTTGCCCTAAGTAAATAGATCTCCATAAACTCTGGCCAGCATCTCGTGTGCGTCACTGTAACTAATGTGAAGTTATGGTAAATGTGCCAGGCATTACTCCTGGCAAAAAAAGGAATTGTGCAATTGGTCACATGTCCCCTGCATGACCAACTGCTCGATATGCCAGCAGAAGCGCTTTAGGAATAGCACTTCCACCTCGATTATAGGTCAACTACTGCATGTGCATCCTTAAGTTGAGCATAATAGGATTTTCACCATCATGTTCTATATGGAGTTGTGCCACTCAGTGTGTTACAGATAATGCATAAAAAGATTTCTTAACTTACAACAATTTGCATCTAAAAGTCAGCTGTTTGCTCGACTGTGCAACAGGATTCCAGCTATTGTGGCACTTTGGTGACTAACAGATTTGCTTCAGAACAAGCAAGCGTCTATGGATAAAAACCCACATGCATCTGGGATTGCCCTCTTGTCACTCGATGGGGCTCCTTTTGGCAGAAAGAGGATACACGAAGAACCAGGCGGTGAAGAACATGCCGATGGCAAGCAACACCACCGTCAGGTGCGGAAAGACGGCCGGGTTCACTGGGCTGGTATATCTGCTCATCGTCTCAAGCTCCTGAAGTTGGGGAAGAAGAAGTGAAAAAGGGTCCACTGAACATTCAAACTTTTTTTTAAAGTCTCAGTCGCCGAATACCCAGTATGGTGCGGTGGGCAGAACGACACACGAGGGCTCAAGGGACCTGGATTCGAATCCCCCACTTGGCCATGGAAACTCAGGCGGGGGGGGGTGGTACTGGTAAAGCCACTCCTTCACTATCTCACTGAAAACCCCATCTGGGTCTCTCTAAGTCGGTTCCGTCTTCAGGGCAGAGAACACCCCCCCCCCCGATTCAGAGAGTGGCGAAGGGAGGACCAACATCTCCCCCCCTCCGTCCCCCCCAACCTGGCCAATAAAAGGCAATCCGGGTCCTCGAACTGCGAAAGTTCGCTTGCACTAGCCTCCCCCACCCCACCCCACCCAAAAGGGAACTGGGTATCGGGACAAACGAGTGCAACGGCTAAACGGCACACGTCGCTCACCATGACGCCCTCCCTGGTCGCTTCTTGCGGCTTCAGCTGCTTCGGCTCTGGCTCATTCCCCGCCCTTCCCCCTCCTGACAGGTACCGGAAGGACACGTACTTCCCTCGGACGCACGTTCCGCTCTTGGGGCGCCGGAAGTCCGTCCGTCCCATTTCTCCCCTCCGACAGGGCGTTCTCTCAAACCCTGCTGGGAAATGTAGTCCATTCCAGCCGTCTTGGCGGCAAGCAGGCGGAAACCGTGAGGGTGAGCGAACTACACCTCCCAGGCAATATATATCCCCCGCGCCCGCGTTCCTCCTCCCTGAGCGCGGGATTTAGAAGGCGCCAACGGGAAGGTGGGAGGCCGTGGACGAGGGCTCGGGTGAGTTCGGTGGACGGAGGGAGAAGGTAAGCTGAGTCCTGCGGGGACCGGGGGAGGAGGTGGATTCAGGCCGAAGGCGGGAAGTTAGAGCTCGCAAGTCGCCGCTTCTTCAAGGCTGAGGCGCGAAAGGAAAGTAGCCCCGGTGGCGCCTCGGCCCTGAAGGTGCTGCTGAGGTGGGTTGGCAGCTTTTAAGAGCTCGAACAGTAGGGGTTAATGTCGGTCGTACCGGTTTATTAAAACTTTCAGCGTAGGGTCCTCATAAATTACAGACGTACGATAAAACAGGTGCTCAGTCTTGGCTAAGCGGAGGCCACGAAGTGTAGTTGTTTATGGCCGTTCCCGCCCCCCAGCTCTATACAGTACTGTGTCCTGAGGACGTGTTAAACTGCACAGAGGTGGTGGCTGCCATGCTGACCCGTTACATCCCAAGGACACACACACACACACACACACACACACACACACACACACACACACACACACACACACACACACACACACACACACACACACACACACACACACACACACACACACACACACACACACACACACACACACACACACACACACACACACACCAGTTACATCCCAAGGAGGGAGACAGACACACACACGCGCGCGCTGGGGACGACTGACGAAGTATCACAGAAAATACTCCAAACACAGGTATCAAATACAGGTTTGCTCCGCGATATAATCCCCTCTGATATATATATAGGAAAAAAGGAGAGCTGGATCCTGGTGGCAGCTCTCAACGCACTTTTCTACCTCTGGCAGAAATTACTTTTCTATCCTACCTCTGATCAAATTTCATAGCACACCAAGGATCACTGGGTTGCTATTGCCCATTCACATTATTTCAAATTTACTATTTAAGACAACCACTTTGTACTGTCTCACAGTAGGAGTGGCCATTTTGTTCCCAAGATTTCCCCATGTTTAGTTTCTACCTAGGAACATACTTGCCTTGGAAATTAACTCCTTTCAATTGGGAGTATGATTCCTTCTGACTGGCTGTGCTCAGAACTCAATGGCTTCTTTCACAAGCCGTTCAGCTGTTGATTGGCTGCAGTTAGGAAAGGAGCAATACTCAAAAGTATTGGTTTCTGACTAGAAATAGGGGTATTCATATTTGTATAGGAACATGAATACCCACACACAGCTGGAGGTAATGAGGGTCTGGCCCCCTGGAAGGAGGGAAGGCCAGTCTCCTTGCCAGGCGGACCAGGAGCTCTGAAGCGATGGGAAGGGAGAGTGGAGCTGCTGGTGGTGGCAGACCCTTGTTACCTCCAGCTGTGCAGGGGTATTCATATACAAATAGGAATTCCCCCATCTCTATTTCTGACAGATTACCATTCCTGTATTGCCAAGAAGCAAGAATAAGCAGAATCTGGGTCTCATTTTTTTGTGGTGGACTACGGCCCCATCAAATAAGGCAGTTGAGAATCGTAGCCCGACAAATCTAGAAGACAGTAGATTGTAGAAGACTGCTTTTGAAATATTTCATGCATTTAGTAAGAGTTATGTACAAATCCATTGTAAATATGGGCATTTAATGCTCATCAGTTGGTTTTAGTCTTTCTCCAAACTAATGCTCAGTTACATTGGAAAGAAGGCAGAGAGAATTCCATAATGGATATGGATGAAATGATGAGGAAATGAACTGCCTTTCTATTATGCCTTCCCTTTTGGATGACATCTTCTTATAATGAAATTATAAGGTATTTCATAATCAAAAGTCATTAAACTATGTTATAAATTTGAATGCTGGCAATATTCAACTATCTGGTAATCTAAGTAGGTTATAGGTGCTTTTGTCATTCTACCTGTCTCGTGAGCATCTGTATTTTCTTGGAAGAGAAATTTTCTACAGTACTGTGTTTTTTCCTTCCATTTCTTTAGAACTCATTTAATCTAATTTTTATTAATTAATTGATTTAATTGAACAAAGGTCATTAATTTTCTGATATAATGGTTTACTTACTTGCTGGTTATTGTTAACCTTTCATTCATACCTGTGATTTTGCTTCCTAGGTTTCTCCTGTGTTGTATCACCTCAGAATTAGATTTCGACTTTGTTTTTGTTACAAAGATGGGAATCCATGGTTTGGCCAAGCTGATTGCTGATTTAGCTCCTGCTGCTATTCGCGAAAATGACATTAAGAGTTACTTTGGTCGGAAGGTGGCCATTGATGCATCTATGAGCATTTACCAGTTCCTGATTGCTGTACGGCAGGGAACTGATATGTTGCAAAATGAAGAAGGTGAGATCACAAGTCATTTGATGGGCATGTTTTACCGCACTATCCGCATGGTGGAAAATGGCATCAAGCCTGTCTATGTATTTGATGGCAAACCACCACAGTTGAAATCAGGTGAATTGGCTAAGCGTGTTGAGCGTAGAACTGAAGCAGAGAGGCAGCTGCAAGAAGCCAAAGAAGCAGGGGAGGAGGAAAATGTAGAAAAATTCAGCAAGAGGTTGGTTAAGGTGACCAAGCAGCACAATGATGAGTGCAAGAAACTTCTGGCCTTGATGGGCATTCCTTATGTTGATGCACCTGGTGAGGCTGAAGCTAGCTGTGCTGCGCTGGTGAAAGCTAACAAAGTTTATGCAGCTGCTACAGAGGATATGGACTGCTTGACTTTTGGTAGCCCTGTGCTTATGCGACATCTTACAGCCAGTGAGGCAAAGAAACTGCCCATTCAGGAATTCCATCTGAACCGTATCCTTCAGGATTTGAGCCTAACTCAGAAGGAGTTTGTAGATCTCTGCATATTGCTTGGTTGTGACTACTGTGAGAGTATCCGTGGTATTGGGCCCAAGCGTGCTGTGGAGCTCATCAAACAGTACAAGAGCATAGAAAAGATAGTCCAGCAAATAGATGCCAAGAAGTATACCGTGCCTGAGAACTGGCTGCACAAAGAGGCCCAGGGGCTCTTCTTGGAGCCTGAAGTTGTAGATCCAGAGGCTGTGGAGCTGAAGTGGAGTGAGCCAGATGAAGAAGAACTTGTTGCTTTTTTGTGTGGGGAAAAGCAGTTCAATGAAGAAAGAATCCGGAATGGGATCAAAAGGCTAAATAAAAGTCGTCACGGTAGCACTCAGGGCCGGCTAGATGATTTTTTTAAGGTCACTGGCTCCATCACTTCAGCCAAGCGGAAAGAGCCAGAACCCAAGGGATCTGCTAAGAAGAAAACAAAAGGCAGTGGTGCAGCTACATCAAAGTTCAAACGAGGAAAATAAAAATTATCCCCTGCCACTTGAGATCCTCTACGAATACAGTTGTAGGATTCAGCTGTAGCATTCTATAGTTCTGTGATATTCAAAAAAGCATCATCGCTATTGCCTGGCCTTCTGCTTAGCTGAAACAAAAGTGTGTGAGATTAAATGTTTGGACACTGCTAATTAATAGCTGGAGAACCAACCAGGCGAAGACAGATAATAGTGCTGCTGGAACTATCTGAAGTGCAACACAGAGTGTTAAAAGAAATGCAATGAACAAACAAGAACATCTGAGCAAAATGTATTACAATCATCAACCTATACTTTTTAGAGGCATCTGCAGATAGTTGTGCACATAGCTTCCTACTATGGTTTTGTTATCTGGTGGCCAAAATCCTGTTGTATAACTTATACCTGGGAAATGATGATGTCACCAGCAGAATTTTTTGTGATAAAAGATTTCCTCCTCCTGTTCCTCAGATTGTCCAACTTGTAAATAATCCATTTCATTGTGTGGAAGCGGTGGGAGTTATGGGATGGGAAGGGAAGTCTTTAATTACCAAAAGTGTCCTGCTGATAGTCATCCAGTGGTGGAGATTTTTTAATTATTTCTCCCTTCAGTTTCATGGCTCATATAGCTTCTGTGCAATGAAACAGATTACTTGTGAGTCCAGACAAGTCGTACCACAGAAGAAGGAAGCCTTAACTTAATTAAATTCTCCCCTTGCCAGTGACATCATCACCCTTTTACAGGCATAACATATGTTGAGAGGATTCTGGCTAGTATGTCATGCCAACTAAAAAGTTACTTTGTACAGTGATCACTTTGGCTAAAATATTGTTGTGTTCATTGTGTGAATAAAAAAAACAAGAATAGAAGCAGTTTTAATGTGGACCTGTGCAAGAAATTAAGTTTTGGATTTCTTATTTTGATGGGTACTATATATGCTTGGTTTACATAAGAAATTCACATTTTGATCTTGTGGCATTTCTATTTGACCTTTAGAAATAAGGAAACAAGACTGTAGATTTCAGTTGCAGAAACTCCTATCCTATCCTTTCCCCTCATTTCTGTTTTTGTTTTGTTTTAACTATTGTAATATAATAAAGCCCCTTTTCAATTATCGTGTCTTCTTTTATATCACACAATATAAAGTAAATGTTTATAATATCAGGGTTAAACTAACTGAGCCAAAATCTTGAAACACATAACCAGGTTCTATAACTTTGTAAAAGTACTGATGCCTTTGTAAACACGACTAATTATTTCACAGCATCACTGTAGAGCAGTGGTTCCCAATCTTGAGTAATCAGATATTTTTGGACTACATCTCCCAGAAATTCTGGCCACCACAGTTAGTGAGTTCTAGGAGTTTTAATCCAAAAGACCTGAGGACCAAAGCTTAGGTACCACTGTTGTAGAGGAAGAGAAAGTGGGAACTCTTCATTAACTGTGCTATGGATCTTTAGCTTGTGATTTAAGTATTGTGTAGTCTGGTCACCTATAAAAAGCAGTTTTATCAGAATAAGCTAATTATATGTGCAAAAGGTATACCTCTAGAATGGTGAATTAAGAGTACTGTAGTATTTCTGTTTCAGATGGTGTTTGTGCGCCATCCTCTTAATGTGAAAACCCAACTTTTGCTTGCAATCTAGGGCTAATTATTACTGAGGTGGTAAAAGTTATTTATAGCCTCTATCACTTCCAAGCTATGACTGGGAATTTGCATGACTGAGTGATCCTTACTGTGAAAGATTCCTCACAGAAAATAAGATTTTGGGATTGACACCAAGGTGGAGACTGAAATTATAGTTCAGTCACAGATTTTCCATCCCCAAAGACCTGTTTCCCTTAAGAATCAATGTTCCTGTAATGAAAGTCTCCTCTTGCTCTAGCAGCTGCTAGAGGCAAGCACAGTTGGAGAACACACCTGAAGATGAGCTTCCCTCTTGTTCCAGCTTGACGGAGTTTCTTTATTGGCCAGTGGCATCTTTCCATCCTTGCAGAAACTAGTACATATTCAAATAATAGAAAAAAGGTCTGTTCTTTTCTGAAAGCTAAAAAACTGCTGGTGTAGTATACTTGCAGGAAGATAATTCCACCAGCATGGAGAGATTTTTTGTGATAAAATATTCCCACTTCTTTTCTATGCCTTTTTTGACTTACAAATGATCCCTTTCACTGCATGGAAGCCATGGGAGGAAAGGAGGAAGTCTTTCATTAATGAAAACCACTACTGCTGCATTATATTACTAGTGGAGAAGACTTTTGGTAATGAAAGACTTCCTCCCATCGTACTGCTTCCACACAAAGGGTTTATTTGTAAGTCAGAAAAACCATGGGAGAGAAGGGAGATGTCTTTCATCACTAAAAATGTTCCCTCGGTGCTGTCATCTTTTCACAAGTGTAAGTGTGCCAACAGCATTTCATCCAGTAAGGACAAATTCCTAATCATATAGGTAGGTGTTTTTTTTTTAAACTGGAGAAATGTTACTTTTTAATACATTTTTGCAGTCAAGAGATATGTTTCTGTGTCTTGAAGTCAAGACAAATGTTCAATAAATATATAAAATGGATGAGGTGAGGGCTTGAACTGCTGGATAGCTCAGTTTACATGTCTTGCTGCGGAGCTAGAGGCTGGGACTTTGATTCCCCACTGTGCCTTGTCATGGGGCTGGACTTGATGATCCATAGCGTCCCTTCCAGCTCTGCAGTTTTAAGATACCGAGAAATTAGCTTTTATATGCTAACTGAAAGCCTTTCCAGTTTAGTGAGGACAAGAATTGCTGTCTATTTTTTCACCTGTCATCATCTCCCCACACTGATGAATTAGATTTATTTTTTATGTTTTATTCTTAAAATGTCAATAGAGAAGGATTACATTTTAAGAACAGGATTGAAGCAGATTTCGTTTTGTGGTGAAACATTTGTTTTTTTATAGTCTGGGCTTTGTCATGGATGTGTGACTTTGCTAATGATTGCATTGCATCCTTGTTTTGTATCCTAAACGCTTCTGTTGCTATTAAATGAAGCCCTAACCAGCTTGACCTGGCTAGATCTTAACTGCCAGGTGGGTTCATATGGAAGGAGGCGGTCCTTCAGGTTTCCAGGGCCCAAGCCGTTTAGGGCTTTATATGTCAAAACAAGTACTTTGAATTGGGCCTGGGCAGCAACTGGTAACCAATGTAACTTAAACAGAATCATCTTGATGTGTTCCTTAGCGGCCCCACCACTCACCAGCCGCGCAGCTCGATTCTGGACCAGTTGCAACTGCTGGACCGTCTTCAAAGGCAGCCCCACGTAGAGCGCATTGCAGTAATCTATGTGGGATGTTACCAGTGCGTGTGTAACTGAGTAGATATGAAGGTGCTGGGCATTTTCAATCTAATGACAGTAACCATGTTTTTTTCCAAAGCAAAAAAAAAAAAAAAATGCCTGGGTGCTGATTTAAGTCATCTGAAAATCTTGACTGCTAGGATCAGTGGATCATAAAAAATGAGAAACAAAAGATGTACAAGGAAATAGTTTATTATATAAACAGAAGAATTCAGGCATCAAGGAAATGGTAAAAGCCCTCAGTTTCTCAGTGGGCCTGTTCTCTGAAAAGTCAATACTGCTTATTTATGCAGATAGGCATCCAACCAGAGTTCTCCTGAGTCCTTCAGGGAGCTGCAATAACCAAGAGGAGGGGGAAGGAAAATTAAATACATCCTAGGAAAAAAGAATCAGAAGTAATCCTATGAAGTCAAATTAGAGAAATAAGTCTGCTCAGCATCAAGAAAACAGACACCTGTTTTGTAAGTGGGGAACCTCCAATCTACAGGTGTTTCCCATCAGTCCTAGAGCTGCGTCTACTATCTCCGATTAGTGATGCATATAAATAAGAGGCTTATATAAACTTGAAATACATTCCGTAGAAATGAGCTGCACTTTGCAGCCAGAGGAGTTGTTGCATTGCAGTTTTAAGGACACATGCACAGCCTTGAGCTGCGTTTGGTCCACATGGGAAAGGAAAACATTTAATCCCCTGCCAGAATCCAGTCCTCATATCATTTCCAAATTGGAGTTCGTCCTCAAGCTCAAAAAGGTTCCTGCCCACTAGCAGTCTAATCTGTATCTGCTTCATTATCCTTATGCTTGATTGTTCTCTTTGGTACGTACTGTATAATATCTGCCAAAGCTCTCAGCAGAGGCTTGCATTGGTACTCGATACCGTATTTTGCACAGAAAGATTTCACCAGAGGGGCTGCCTTCCACAAGTTGTGACGTGGCATCCGGGGGAAAAGACTAAACAAATAAAATAACAATCTCTGTTCAGCAATGGTATTCATAGGTATTTTGTATAGATAGTGTGGAAATTAAGTAACCTGTGCCCAGACAGCTGATGCTGTAATAGGTACTACAAATGTAAGTTCCTTTTTTTCTTACAAAAGAAACCTCAGTGCAGAAGAGTAAACACTGCCTTGAGCTCCATACTTACTGATGTTCAATCTGAAAATTCAAGTGCCCAGAAAACCAGTCATTGAACAAAGACTGCTCAACATTACAAGTTGCCTGGAGCTGAAAGAAAAAGTAGGGTTGGCATTTCAGAACTGAAATAGTTGTCTTTACTCCTAGATCAGAACTGTGTTTGCATGAAGTCCTGTCTCTCCTGCATCTTTCACACACACCCCCACCCCAGGTCCTTTTTCCTTATTCTTCTGCCAGATCCTGATGAAAATCCAGGGGAGGGAGACAAGCAATCAGACCCTACTCTGGCCTATATAAGTGCGGCTCTTGGGGCAAAAGTGTTTGCTAACCACTGCCTCCTGCTGAGCACTTGATGGCCTCGCCTGCTCCCCACTCCCCATTTACAAATTTGCTCCCTCTCTAATCCTTGGGATTCTTGGGCCCATTGAGTCCTCATGGTCTAAAGCAAATCTCTTCCTTTTCTTCCTGTTCAAATATTTTAATCATATATACAGTGGTGCCTCGCATCACGACGTTAATTCGTTCCAGCGAAATCGCTGTAGAACGAAAATGTCGTTATGCGATTTTTAAAAGCCCATATAAACACATTAAAACCAGATTAATGTGTTCCTAGGGGCTTCAAACTCACCATCCAGCAAAGATCCTCCATAGCGCAGCCATTTTTGCTGCCTGTGCAGCGAGGAATTTGTGCGAAAACACAATGGGTGGCCATTTTGTTTACCCGGTGGCCATTTTGAAACAGCTGATCAGCTGTTAAAAAATCATTGCTTTGCAATGATAGATTCCCGAAGCAGGGAACCGATCATCGCAAAGCGAAATTCTCCCATAGGGAACATCGTTTTGCGATCGCTTTTGCAATTGCAAAAAGTTTGTCATGATGCGATTTCGTCATCGAACGGAGCGCCCGTCTTGCGGGGCACCACTGTACAATCAAATCAGCCTCTCATTCTGTTTCAGCCTGAGCTAACTCCAGAATGCTAATAAACTCCTAGATGGATAGTAAAGTCCTATTGTACATAGTTATACAGTTGCCAGATACGAAAGACCTCACCTGTGTAGAGACCCAGTCCAAGTTCTCATCATAATCAACTTTCATGGGTATATGGTTCATCTGGGACACCCAGACAAACCATGAGCTCTCCATCATCCTACACAAGTAAAGACAAGTATTTACTTTCAGAAAGCACAAGCATAGCCATTAGTGCAGCCATTCTAGACCACAGATCTGTGGCCAAGTTTCTTGCATTAACAGTGCACAAGCATCTATGGGTAATGTGGTATCTTGTAAACACTTAAAATCTCTAAAAGCTTCAAACGTTCTCCAAATGTTCAAATTTCTGTATAGGCTGAAAAACAAGTCTATCTCAAAAAAAGTAGCTTGCACTTGTTTTATTCACATATCAACAAGCTGCAACCACGAAAAATGAGCTGGAAGTTCTATAGCCTAGTCCTGTATAGATTCCCCAAAACAAGCCCCTGCGCCCTAATATGCTTTCAGTAGCCAGCTCAGAATTCTCCACACCCATTCTACTCAAGTCTTAAGCTGAACTTCTCTCTCTTTCCTTCCTGTTAGTCTAATTAAAAGATAAAACCTGAGAAAATAAAGCAGTTAGTACAACCCATAAAGCACAGTAAAGAACCATTAGCAGTAGAACAAGATTCAGTCAGCAAACAGTAAAGGAAATGCAACCTACTGCTCAGACTCCTCTAAATGTCCCCTGTGAGGCTGCTTGTATGCATTTTGGGTCCCAAAGTTGCACCTATGAGCCCACAGACCAGTTCTTTCTCATGTGTTAAAAGCTCCTGAGTTGCTGCCACGTGTGAATGAAGACAGATATTACAGCACTATTGCAAGGGATTCCATCATGACTGAGCACAACATTCCCTCTAATTTTCATTCCCGCTATGTGGGAGCCTCAACCCGTCCGTGCATGGAGAGGCAAACAATTAATCTGAAACGGGAAGTAAACTGGCTGCCTGTGAGCAGTCCCAATGGAGCTCTGTGCATATGCATACCTTAGAGGGAACACTGACTAAGAGCAATCCCAATAACGCACTGTAGTAAAGGACTCTGATTTGTATATTTGATTAAGTGTCACAGGAGACAATCCATCTAACATTAGGAATTTGATATGCACATACAGTGGTGCCTTGCATAGCGATCGCTCTGTATAGCGACGAAATCGCTTTGCGATGGACTTTTTGCCATTGCAAAAGTGATCGCTTTGCGATGGTCTCTATGGGGGAAATTCGCTTTGCAATGATTGCAGGGAAGCGATCATCGCAAAGCCCCCATTTTTGGCCAGCTGATCAGCAGTTTCAAAATGGCTGCCTGCTGTTTTCAGGCTCAGATACCTCGCTTCAGAGGCACTGAAAATGGCGGCGCTGTGGAGGATCTTCGCTTAAAGATGAGTTTTTAGCCCATAGGAATGCATTAACCGCGTTTTAATGCGTTTCTATGGGTTTTTTATTTTTGCTTAGCGATGTTATCGCTTAGCAGCGATTTTTTCTGCACGGATTAACATCGCCAAGCAAGGCACCACTGTATTGCTATTTGGGAAGAATCATTGTTACAACAATGCATTTATGAATATAATGTGGATGAAGAAATAGTATTTGGTATAATTGATTATTTTAAAAATTGTACACATTCCGAAAAGCACAAGTGATAATGCAGACCTTGTTTTATCCTACAAAGGTTGTATTGTTGCTGTAATACTCTGATAAAATATAATTAGAAAGAAGTAGCATGGGATTTGGAGAAAGAGATGGCACCATATGATTGACATCAGCTGATGTTTGCCATGGCTAAGTTCCAAATGAAACGAATCGGCCAATGTTAGCGACTACTTACTTGACAGCCAATACTTTCAGTGAAACAGCCATGACTAACATTAGCTCCATCAGAATCTGTGTTGTGTAGTACCTGAATAAAAAGTAGTATAGCAGAAAAGCCTTTGGTCCTAGTATGTATGCTTGGACCAAGAATAACCGGGCAAAATGGGAGAACTGCCAGATCAGATCCTAGGAAAAGGGAACAAAACTCAGAAAGAAGCTTGAAGCAGGTACATTAGACATTTCCCTCATACATTTATTGTGAAGCAAGCCCCCGCTAAAATAGCATCCCTCGGTATATTCTCCTATTGTTATCCAAAACTGAATGGCTATCCACATTCCAGGGTAGAAATGACAAGCCCAGGAAGGTAGGTGGCAAAGGCAGCAAGATCTGCTCTTCATTCTGGTTCGCTGGGCCTCCCCTGACAGGAACTGTATGGAGGACTGCAGGTGTCCCCACTTTGGTCAAGATCCTTTACAATGTTCGACCTTGTCCCACAATAGGTGGGACCTATTGCAATAGGGATACCCACTGCTCTTAAGGCCACAGGCCATGATACCAATGGGCATCCTCTCAAGTCCGCTCCTTGTGGAATTCTTTCCCAGGGGAGGCCCACTAGCCTAGTTCACTGAGAAGGTTTCTGAAGGTCGCAAGGCCTTTCTCCCAACACAGTGACACTTCCCTGCTGGTGGTTTAATTTAATCATAAGTCTTTTCTGCTGTCCTGATAGTGGGCTTTTGCTTTGTTTGAATTTAGAGAACTTTTTTAACCTTGAGACCCTTTTAAAGGATAAAAGATAATACAGTGGTGCCTCGCAAGACGATGTTAATTCGTTCAGCGAAAAACGCTGTCTTGTGAAAACATCGTCTTGCAAAATGCGGTTCCCCATTGGAATGCACTGAAATCTATTTAATGCGTTCCAATGGAAAAATTGTCATTTTGTGAAAATCGTCCATAGAAAACATTGTCTTGCGGAACGCGGTTCCCCATTGGAATGCACTGAAATCTATTTAATGCATTCTAATGGGGAAAAATCATTGTCTTGCAAAAATCGTCCATAGAAAACATCATATTGCGAAGCGCAACAGCGATCGCAAAAAACAATCGTCTTGCGGATTAATCGTCCTGTGAGGCAATCGTCTTGTGAGGCACCACTGTAATGTGAACAAGAGTGTTTCCTAATGTAACATTTTAAAGTTTGTGTCAAGAAATGTATCTACACTACACAGGAGTTTGATAACACAAAAGTTTCATGATTTTCTAATTTTAATAGGGTCCTTAATGGCTCTCTGTGACAGAGCTTTAGCGTCCTCCTGTGAACTACAGGGGACACTTCTAGGTACTTGACTAAACTATGAACCCCAGGATTGCGGAAGATGGAATTACAGGGATATGAAGTTACAATAGGATCTCTGTATCCATGGGGGATCAGTTCCAAGTCCCCCTCCACAGATGCCCAAAACAACAGATAATAGCAAACCCAATACATCAGTGGGTCTCAACCTTTTTGACACCAGGGACTGGTTTAGTTGAATACCCAAGGAACGGGGTGTGTGTGTGTGTGTGTGTGTGAGTGTCCATGTGGGCATGGGGTGTGGGGGCATCTGCATGCGTGCGGGGGACTGCGTGCATGCATGTGAGAGGCCGGTGAGGTGTGTGTGCATGCAAGAGGCAAGGAGGCATCCGTGCATGGGTGTGTGTGTGTGTGCTGGAGCATGTGTGGGCGGGAGTGTGTATAAGCACATGTTCCTTCAGCCCTCGAAAATCTGTCTCAGTGGCTGGGTCCTTCCAAGGCCATGGACTGGTACCGGTCTGTGGCCTGGGGGTTGGGGAACCCTGTGATACATAGCATGGTATCTTGCCCCCTCTAGTGGCCAGTTCTGGTATCTTCATTTTGGAAATGTGTATAATGGTTGTTGTGGGTTTTTCGGGCTCTTAGGCTGTGTTCTGAAGGTTGTTCTTCCTAATGTTTCACCAGTCTCTGTGGCCGGCATCTTCAGAGGACAGCACTCTGTGCTCTGGTGCAGTTTGTTTGGGAGTTGAGTATTTATGGCTGTGAGATCAGCTTTTGTCCTTTTCAGGAGATGGGTAATTATGGTGATCAGTGTGTTTTTGTTGTGGGTGTATTGTTGTGATAAGGAGGACAGATAATCTGTGAAGCTTGCTCAAGGCCATGCAGGGTGGCTCTTTTGGAATGCACAGTGGGGAATCGAACTCTTGGCCTCTAGCTCTGCATCCAGAAATCTAACTCTTTGAGCTATCCGGCCAGCAAGGCAATACTTACCGCCCAGAATTTCTTCTTGAAAGCAACATAGAAGGTGTGATAGTGGAAGAAGACAGGAAACAGCAGTGGTGGCATAGCTTACAGGGACCATAAAAGAAAGAGGTCATTTTCAGCCAGAGTAAATGTATTTACCACACACGGAAGTAATGTTAGCTGTTATCAGGGAGGTCAGTGATACTAGCTGATGGTTTAGGTGGCACATGAAAGAGACACTGACAGTGAATAATGGGCAGAAGGTTTCAGCAAAGTGAAATGTAAGAATGCTCAGGAAGTCTATAAAGATCACTGCATTCAGAGCTGCAGTTCCAACAGTTGGAGAAAGGGTGGAACCCTTTCCCTTGCCCTAGCATAGCGAGTCAAAGGGTGCTTTGCTGGTCCCTGTTCCAAGCCTACCCCTCTGTGGCCCAATTGTGGGTTTTCAGGAGTGGGGCTGCCAGAATCTCCACGGAAAGCATCCAAATGCATATTCAGGGATCCTTAATTCCATGGCAACGAGGCACCATTGTTCTAGCAAGAAATTCAGGTTGCCTCCAGCGATGTCTTGCTTCCCAAGAACCACAACACTTCAACCATGTGTTGGAGGTCCAGTTTCATCCCTGCTCAAGTGCCAAATCTATTCCTTTGGATTTTGCTTATGCTAGCACACCATAAGCCTGTTGCACAAGCTTTTCACACCTTGTCACTGCATTATGCTAGGCTGTATTATGCTTAGTACCAGCTTCATTACGCTAAGGTAAAGGTAAAGGTTCCCCTTGACAATTTTTTTGTCCAGTTGTGTTCAACTCTAGGGGGCGGTGCTCATCCCCGTTTCCAAGATGTAGAGCCAGCGTTTGTCCGAAGACAATCTTTCTGTGGTCACATGGCCAGTGCGACTTAAGACATGGAACGCTGTTACCTTCCCACCGAGGTGGTCCCTATTTATCTACTCGCATTTGCATGCTTTTGAACCGCTAGGTTGGCGGGAGCTGGGACAAGCGACGGGCGCTCACTCTGTCGCGTGGATTCGATCTTATGACTGCTGGTCTTCTGACCCTGCAGCACAGGCTTCTGCGGTTTAGCCCGCAGCGCCACCACGTCCCAGGTTCATTACGCTAAGAGGGTCCAGCAATTTTTGTGGTTCCAGGAGCCCCTGCAACAGTTTTTAAAAAAATAAGTTTCATGACAGAACTAGAAACATGATTCTCCTCTACAACAAGGTGAACCTTGTGAAAAGAGAAAATGCTTGGGAAACTGGAAGTGGACTATTATCTACTTCCAGTTGCCACCCTGCCACAGTATTTTGGTGGCACGTGGCAGTAACACCAAAGGGCTGAAAGTGGCTCCTGGACCCACTGAGATTTCCCATCCCAGCACTAAATGTTGCTTCTGATAGCTTTGATGGTAATTCCGCTGTCCCTTGCCCAACTGCTAACAGAAAAAGTAACTATGAAGGGAACACCAGCTCCTCATCCTATTAGCATTACAATGTGTCTACTCCCAATTGGGAACTGGGGGCGGGGAGAGGTGCAAAGGGTTGTGTACAGTCAGATGTCAATGAACAATGAACTTGAAGCCCTGTTCACCTGGCTGACAAACAGCATTGTTTGGGCTGCTACATTGTCAGGTCTCCTTGACCACACTATGGCCAGCTGAAATGGTAGGATAGGAATTCCCTATACTGTATAGCATGTGATTCCACTAACTCTTGTGTTCTTTCAGGAGACTGGAGATACTTACTGAAGAAGAAATATTTTTGTTGATGATTGTAAGGCATATACTTTATTTTCTTCCGCCCCAGCTGTGAAATGAAAACAGACCACTCTTTCTTGAATATGGCTAAAGAGTCAACAATGAAATCATACTGCATAATTTTTCTACCACATGATGGACATCAGGCTCTTTTCCACACCACTGCAGTACGCAATGGTCTAGCACATTCTCTCAGGTACATTAAGTGCCCTTCTAATAAAAATTTTAGAGATTAAGCGCTGATGAGCTCCTTCTCATTTGGCAGCATTTAGCTCTGATTGGGACCTGCAACTTAGTGGATACAAAATGATCATTCACAGTTTGGTGTTCCCCAGAGGTAAATACTGTGCTTCCATCTCAAATGCAACACGCCTTCTGCCCCAGGAAATCTATGAGCTGTGGCAGACAATAAGAAAACTCTTGCTTTGTCCACACCCACTCCTGAGAAGAAATCTAAGATAAAAATCAAAACCTTCTGAGGTTAAAGAGGATTTACAATAAATGAAGAAGGCACTAAGTGCTTCATGTTCTCTCAGAGGCTTTTATGACTTACATAAGAGGTCAATGGGATAACTTGTTGCATTACTCGGCCTGTATCCTGTTACAGTATACCTGCTTGCATACACAATTATAAATGTCTGACAATCAGTTCCAAGTGTTCAGAAACTTCAGCTGGTTCAGGATGCTGCAGCCAAACTGCTGAGCAGTGTGGGTTACAGGGAGCATGTAACTCCCTTATTACGACAGACTGCCGATCTGTTTCTGGGCCCAGTTCACAGTGCTGGGTATTACCTATAAAGCCGTATATGTCTTGGTTCCAGACTATTTAGAGGATTGTTTCATTCCATATAAGCCTATTTGGCTTTTAAGATCTTCTGGGGAGGCCCTTCTCTCAGTTCCAACACCTTCCCAAGCTCATGAGGACACAAGAGAGGGCCTTCTCGGTGGCTGCTCCCAGCCTTTAGAACACATTGCCCTGAGAGGCCAGATTAGCTCCCTCCTATGTCCTTCCTTTTCAGGCAGGCTTTTAAGCAAAATGTGTTTAGGGAACACCATTTAAAAAATATTTATATAGTTTAAATTTTTTTTTAAAAAAAAGTTAATTTTTTAAAATATTCTAAAACATTTTTTTAAATTGTTTTTAATCCTGGCCAACGTTTAATATATAGTTTTGTATGGTATTTTAAACTTGTTATTATTGTGTGATTTTAATTGTTGTGAGCCACCTTGGGTCCCCTGTGGGGAGAAAGGCGGCATATATAACTGAGGAGAGTTATATTCCTTTTGACCAACCAGAAGTACATTACTAGGAAAACTATCATCATTTTCACATCCTATGAGCAAGCACTGTTCAGGAGGAATAGCAACATAGCAAAGTGTAGCCAGATCTGAAGGTGCTTTCTAGAATCTTGCCCTACTGAAGGCCATTCCAGGTCCAGACTACAACAGCTACTATAGGTGAGAGTGCGGGGGAAGTGAGTGAATATTGCAGGGAACAAAAAAAAAAATGCCACAGGTGGTTGGATGGTGTCATTTATGTCATCATTGTGACATGCTTGAATAAAAATGCAACCTTGGGTCCTTTTTAAGGAGAAAGGTGGGGTAAAAATATTTTAAGTAAATAATAAACAAAAGTAAAACTGTTTCACATACTAAGCCCCTTCTTTACCAGTCTCCTCTTTAACAACTATGGCAGTATTCACCACTATGAAATGTGGGGGTGGGGGAAGAATATTACAATTAAGTCCGCTCTCCTGTAATGATTAAAAACGAGACTGGACAGAACTGGCACTTTTTAAGGAGTGTGCCACCTCAAGCTACTGCTTCACGGTCTTTCAAGCTGACCCAAAATTTACTTTGAGAGTATCCAGTTTACAAGTGAACCCACATGTCTAATCAGCCACAGAATTATGCCAGGGTGCACAGATAGTACTTAAGAAATATGACTAAGCAAAGTACAGGGGGAAATACAAAGCTTTCATTATAAAAGGGCACGTGAGCAACTTGACACTCACTTCCACAGAGAGGGACTTCCCCAGTGTAAACAAGAAAGGGTGAATGTCCACATCTGGATCCTTGGAGAAGCAATTGGGCTTTGCATGATGTTGAGAATGCAGAAGGTTCCACCACTTGGCCGAGGCCCCCTGTTGAAAGGAGAATCAGAGGCACTGTCAATACAGCGAAGAAGGATGAAGAAGAAACAGGGCAAGATAAGGTTTGATAGGGCTGGATGCAGACCCCAGCGTAAATCCATTTGGCCTGCCGGGCTCTCTGGATGCTGTGGCTGGTGGCGCATGCCTGTGTGTGTGTGTTTCTGCCGCATATGTCTGTGTGCCTATCAGTCGGTTTGTCCGAGAAGGGGCAGAGAGGAAGATTAGCTAGCAGTGCTCAAATAATAAGAGCCAGAGAAGGAAAGACCAAAAAGGCCCTCAGGAGTTATTTCCTTGCTCATTCAGCAAAGATCAGATCAGGGCCATTTGTGCACATCCTCCAGGGAAGCCCAGCATGGTGTGCTGTTGCTGCTCCCCTCCCTGGATGATATGCACAAGTGGAAAGAATTAAAGTGCTCTTAAACCAGGAGGTTTGTACTGCATACTTAAGCAGCAATGGCTTTTTCTTTATGCATCCCTGAAAGAAAAAGTTACTGAACTTCCTTCCTTCCTGCATTATGGATGCTGCTCAAGTAAGTTATTTCAGTTTAGTAATCCACATGTATCACTCAGAAAAGTTCTCAGAAAACGATCACTTACAATAAGATGACACATCACAAATCTGTGCAAAGCTTGGTTCCACTTGGTCTTCTCGAAAACAGAAAGATGCCCCAGATCATGCTGGAGCCATGCAGACTGGACCTGGAAGGCAAACATGACTGCTTCAAGAAGAAACAAAACTCGGAGTGTTTACAAAACTAGCGTCACTTGAATGGCCTTTACAACCTTTTCCACCTGCTTTAATGAGTAAGAAACCATGGTGACACTTTTCCAACTGCTCCATATAGCAGCTACTCCTTGGGTTAAGTCTAGACAGGAATTTCAGAGGAATATCCATATCTACTTTAAATTATTACCTATAGACAAAATGAGGAAAAGTTAATGTTTAGGATCACAACTTCCTCAGCTGCCCAGTCAGAAGTGGTGCTGGCTGGAGGACACTGTGAGTTGTAATAAAGAAAACCCCAAATTTTCCCAAGCTCACCAACTCTCATAAGGTACTGATATGCAGAACTCTCACAGTGATGGTCTATGGTGGAATTCATATAACAGTGGAAGCAAAGGACATGCTAAATATAATAATAATTCAAAACAAAAAAAAAACTTTAATCGATCTGGCAAGCAGAAGGGAGAAAACTAGTTCGCCAACATTTTCAAGGTTGGAATGGCAGGTTTGCCCATGGCTTTCTCTTCTGACCACAGCAACTTACCTGGGCTATAGTAAGCAAAATCAAAGACAAAAGAAAGGGTAGTAAAGATGTCCCAAAGTAGATGAGGATGAGCCAAGATGCAATATCTAGTACTAGGATGTGACAGAGGAGGGCCAAGAAGAAGAAGACATTGGGTTTCATGAGTCCCATCTTCTCTACTGTGCTGCGCAGTTCCCGGAAGTCCATGATGAGTGTTTCCTATGGGGATATCCAAAATTACACCAGCTCCCTAATCAAGAAGGGGACGACAGTGCTATCGAGGTAGTCTTACAAAACAAGAGAAGTACATGGACAGGTGAGTTGAAGCATCAAGCTGAGCAATTCTGAACGCACTCGAGATTATGTCTCAACTTCCTCATACACAAGTGCATAGGACTGCTGCAAATCTCCCCTTGTACCTGTCACTTTCTCACTGGCAAGACTATTTTAACATCATCATTTCAGAATGCACGTAACATGACTGCTTGTTTGAAAGCATCTCTCACTTCAAAATGTCCCAGCATGTAGAAAGCTAATATGTTGGGAAACACAGGGCAAAGAGGGGTTAGACCCAGATCACTGTTAGATGCTTTCTACTCAGGAACCTGCAGCAAATGTTGGTTTATTAGGATTCTAGTAAAAACTAGGGGGCATCCAAAGCTGTAAGTAGCCACTCCACTCCAAACCACCTTATGATGGCTTGAAAGGTCTAAATAGAGTGTGTTTGTGTGTTTAGCTGAATGCAGTTATGTTGTTCTGCACTACATGCCTGCTTGGACAGAAAGTCAATGTAACTGTGGTCCATCAAAAACAGTGCCAGACCCCTTTTAGACCTACCGATTCTGTACAAGCACGATGGGTGTGTGGATCGAAACAGCAGACATGTGCAAGCAGTTCCAGAAACCCTCCACTCATAAATTTTCCAGGTGAGCCATGAGGCTGACCTCTAAAGTCACTGTGTCACAACTCTTCTATGCCCAAAAAATAATAAAGGGCCCCCAAACGGCATCACCACAAAGCAAGTGGCAAAAACCCTTCCCTTCTTCTCTGTTCACATTCCCAGACCTGTGTCCAGTTTTCAGGAGGAACTTACATTTTTGCTGGGCTCAAAAGTAGGTTGATCTGATGCCAACTCTCCAATCAATAGTGAGTTCAGAAACTTGTTCACCAGTGACTTGTCAGCATGAAATGCTTCAAAGGCATCCTGCAGAGTAATGTGAGGATGGAGGAAGTCAGACAGCAGAAGATACCGCGGCAATACTGATTTTCCTCACCCATGGCTCTTCTTGCTCTTCTTTCGCAGCTGAAAGCTGTTGCTCTGGTACAAATTGGTAAGATGCACATCTGGATTTACACAGATGTGAGGCTCTGCCCCATACCCTTAACCCACACACCCCGAGGTGCACACCCTGCAGGAATGTAATCTCTAACACTAATCTCACACAGAAATTCAGCCCTTAGAGTGGAAGGTTCCTCCATCCCTAAATTAGATTATTAGACTGGGACTTGGGAGACCTACGTTCTACTGCTCACTAAATTGGGCAACTCTCTGGATTGGACTGGATTGGATTAGACCAATCATACTCCCTCAACCTAACATAATTCACCAAGTTGCTGTGTGTGATAAATTGGGAGGAAACCATGTACACTACCATGAATTCACTAGAGGAAAGCTGGGATACAAATATAATGAACTAATAAATGGTGTTTATGGAAACAGCAGGCATGCTTCATTGCCCATGCATGAACAGCCATGTGTTCATATCACCAGAAATGTCATGGGATCCGTCTAAATTGTAAAAAATAATTGCTTTTCAAGCATGTGATGTTCCTTTAATTTGTATTTAGACATACCTATTGCAAGTAAGAGGTGCGGGCAATATAGTAATCACACCTGCAACCAGTTCAGATGGAGAAAAGTTGACTCAGCCTTTGTGTTGTGTGTGACACTGAGCATGGAGAAAAGAATGAAGTGTAAAGAGTTGTCTGTGGATTTGAGAGAAAAAATTGTGGAAAAACATCAACAATCTCAAGGCTACAAGTCCATCTCCAGAGATCTTAATGTTCCTTTGTCCACTGTGCGCAATATCATCAAGAGGTTACAGCCCATGGCACTGTAACTAACCTCCCTGCATGTGGACGGAGGAGCAAAATTACTGAAAAATTACAATGAAGGGTTGTTCGAATGGTAGATACAGAACCCAGATTAACTTCCAAACAAATTCAAGCTGATCTGCAGACACTGGGTACAACAGTGTCAGCTCTCACTGTCCGTCACCATCTGAATGAAAAGAGACGCTATGGAAGGAGACCCAGGAGGACAGCACTGGTGACACAAAGGCATAAAAAAGCAAGACTGGAGTATGCCAAAACCTATGTGACAAAGCCACAATCCTTTGGGAAGAAAGTAGTACGGACAGATGAGACAAAAGTAGAGCTTTTTGGTAAAGGATCATCATGGCACTGTTTACAGAAAAAGAAATGAGGCATTCAAAGAAAAGAACACAGTCCCTACAGTCAAACATGGTGGAGGTTCAAAGATGTTTTGGGGTTGCTTTGCTGCTTCTGGCACTGGATGCCTTGACTGCGTGAACGGTATCATGAAATCTGATGATTACCAAAGAATTTTGGGGTGCAACGTAGTGGCTAGTGTCAGAAAGCTCATGGGTCATGGGTCTTCCAGAAGGACAATGACCCAAAAGACACTTCAAAAAGCACTCAGAAACAGTTACAAACAAAGCACTGGAGAGTTCTGAAATGGCCAACAATGAGTCCAGATCCGAATCCCATCGAACACTTGTAGAGAGATCTCAAAACAGCAGTTGGGAGAAGGCATCTGTGAGCGAAGGAATGAAAGTGAGCCGTCCTCACAGACATCTAAAGAAGAAGGAAGTGAGGGATGTGCTGTGGGCGAATTAATCAAACTGGATGATGAAGAGGGGGGTACTAATAGAGCAATAGAGGTGTTCCTAGCAGAGAGGACAAAAGACTGGGGGGAGGAGTCGGGAGAGTGGAGATGGGACGAGGTTATAAAGGAGGAGAGGAGAGAGAAGGGGGCAGAAGAGGGAAAGGAAGAAAAGAGTACGCAAACAAGGGAGAAAGGAGCAGAGAGAGAGAAGATTGCAACATTGGTAAAGAATTTTCCGAACTTGATGAAAGAAGATGGCTTGTTGCCTCTACCGAAAGAGATAAGCAAGGTTGAAGCATGTGAGTTTCCAAGGGGATGGAGACCGGGAGTGGGTTCGGCTTCTCGCCCAATGATGGACAGAGAAACCCCTGGTGGAGCCAGCCCTTTCCTACCCAGGCTGGAGGGATCTGTAGTGGTCCATCCCTGTTGCAGGACTACCTGCTCAGTTCTGACTGTGTTGGCCGCGAGTCAGAGCGCAATCGCTCGTTTTGGGGGGAAGAAACAGTAAAAACAAAAGATGTGGTGCCTGGGGTAAAACCCAAGAAATATAACTTGTTAACAAACGAAGAGTTGCCGGACCCGTTTGGTCCAGAGTTACTTGATGAAAAAACTAATAAAACTAATCCTTTTTTGACCGTTACATCGACTCCGGCTGTCATTCCCGCCGAATCTCTTGGCCGGCCATCATAGAGAAAGGACCCAATCACAGCATCCTTCAAATCTGAAGGCCCTGGAGCAGTTTGCAAAAGAAGAGTGGTCCAAAATTCCAGTAGAGAGGTGTAAGAAACTCATTCATAGTTATAGGAAGTGATTTATTTCCGTTATTTTTTCTAAAGGGGGTGCTACCAAATATTAAGTTAAGGGCGCCAATAGTTTTGGCCATGACTATATGTATAGAGTTGCCTTGGATACTGACTGCTTTCACACTTCTCATATTTAACCAAACTAGCGGGAAAGTCTGATTGCTTCATGGGTGACCTTTCTGTAACGTTCTTAAGAATTTGTCACTTCAAACCTTAGGCAACCTTAAAAGGTCACCTTCATAGTTATATGTTCTACCCCTCCTGTAGCAGTAGAACTCTCAGGGCTTCAACTATACATGCACAACATATTGAGCAAACTATCTCAAGATAAAACAAATCCTTTATCAGTATGAAAATATTACCTTGTGTTGCAAAATGGCATTTCAATATACCACTTAAGAACGTACACCAAAATCTGTCTTCCAGTGAGTCAGACCACTGCTTCATCTTGCACAGGATTGCCAACCCAGACTGGTAGCATCCTCCACTGTTGGGAGCAGATCTCTGCTATTCCCTGAGGGTCTCCTACCTAAGTACCGCCCAGGCTTAATGCTGCTGAGCTTCCAAAAGCAGGATCAACCTGTTCATGGTGACAAGATGATGCTTCAGAGTACATCTAGAGATGCACAAAGCATAGTTGTTAAAATATTATTATAATGTAGGCTTTTAGATATGCATTTTTAAAATGCATTTCTAACCCTAACCATGCCTACCTGAGAGTAAGCCACAGGATGAAACATACCGCTGTGATTGTGCACATAGAATCATAGAATAGTGAAGTTGGAAGGGGCCTATAAGCCTGCTCAATGTAGGAATACAAATCAAAGGATATCTTCCAGGTGGTTGTCTAAGTTTCTCTGGAATGCCTCCAGTGTTCGCGTGCAAGGCAATTGATTCCATCGCTATACTGCTCTAACAGTTAGGAAGTTTTTTTTCCTGATATTCAATCGAAATCTGGCTTCCATTAACTTGAGCCCATAGTTACGTGTCCTGCACTCTGGGATGATCGAGAACAGATCTTGCCCCTCCTCTGTATGACAGGCTTTCAAATACTGTATTTGAAAAGTGCTATCATATCTCCCTTCATCTTCTTTTCTCAAGGCTAAATATGCCCAATTCTTTCAGCTTTTCCTTGTAAGGCTTGGTTTCCAGGTGAACTTGTTCCAATTTGTCAGCATCCTTCTTGAAGTGTGGTATCCAGAACTGGACACAATACTCAAGGTGAGGCCTAACCAGTGCTGAATAGAGGGGAACTATGTAGTACCTCACAGGATTTGGAGACTATACTTCTGTTAATGTAGCCTAAAATAGCATTTGCCTTTTTTGTAGCCAGATCACACTGCTGACTCACATTCAGCTTGTGATCTATGACAATTCCAAGATCCTTTTCGCTTGTAGCACTGCTGAGCCAGGTATCCCACATCTTGTAACTAACTCTAATTTATTGTTACAGTTTAACCACTACACATGATTGTAGTCATATCAGATTACCAAGGCTTGAAAAATGCACTCGTCCACTCATCTGTGATGAGTGAAAAATGCTGCTCAATGAGTCACAGCTCCCTGCCTGCCTGCCTCCTTCCCTTCTGCCTGTCTCTCTCTCTCTCTAATCCTGCAGTCCTCTGCTCCCATTGCAAAAGGAAAACTGCCTTCTTCTCGAGAGAAGAGAGTTCCAGTGGCACATAGAGATATAGCTCTGCAGGAGAATGTAGAGTAGTCCCATGCTGGAGAATATGGAGATTCCCTGCTCCCAATTTCAACCAAATGAGGACATATTCTGGGACGGGAGGGAACCATGGCTCCTTAAGAGGCCAAGTGCTTTTGCTTCCAGTTGTATTTTTGCTGTAGACATTCAAAAGAAAAGAATTCAAAATACAAGCTTCATGACCCCACAGGCACGCAGTTAATAAACAACCCAAGTCTGAGGGTATAAATCAGTGATTCCCAATTTCAATAAAGTTCAAGACTATAGTCTGGTCATGCTGACTGGTGAATTTTTTGACTGACTGGTAGGCGGAGTTTGGTCACAGTGAAGCCAGCTGCTGCCCGGAACAGCTCCCGGGAAAAGTTGGAACTGCCCGGTCTGGGGTCCCTCTAGAAATGGGGGGACTGAAGGGGAGACCAGGAGAGGTCTCTGCAGTTGGTGGGCTCCAGAAGGTAGACGATTGGGCAGCAACCTGATTTTTCTTCCCTCTGAAAATTCACCCGAGCACAGATCGGAGATGGGAAGCCATTTTCTGGCAGAATAGCTGTGAGTAACTCCATCCCCATTCCCCGAGGAGAGGAGAACAAAAACACGGCTGAAAATATACAATAACAAAGTAACCCTTTGATTTATGAATAACCTCATTAAGATGCAAAAGAAACTAGAGTGAAAATATTTGACTGAAAGAAGAGAAAGGAGCGGCAAGCTGTGCTTGCCAGCCTGCTTCTTTACAGCAAAACTGACTCTTAAACAGCACACTGGCTCAAGGTCACACAGAGAGACAGTGAGATGGAAAAATTTTGTGTTTCTGGGGGAAAAAATCCCAGAGAAAATACTACTGAACAGGGTTTAAGGGACTGAAATCTTATGAATGTTGTTTAGTCTGAATCTTTCTCCCTAGATTGTATGGGACTCTGAAAATAAAATCTTGCTTTTGGGGAAGGAGGAATAAGCTTTTGGAAATAAGAAAACAGACTGTGAATCATCAGTGTGATGACACAATTGGCTAGATTAAAGAGCTGGGGAAACCAGGACTGGAGTCTGATGAATGGGGCTTTGATGACAGAAGCTTGCTCTGTTTTAGAAGGAGGAATAAATCTTTGGGCAAGAAAACAGACAGTGAATTATCAGCGAGACGAATGTAACTGAATAGACTGAGGAGCTAGGAAAACCAGGACTAGAGTTTTGACGGATTACAACAATATCTATTGGAGAGATTGCCCCTCTGTGTTCGCTGTTTAGTTTTGACTTTTCTTGGTTGGATTGTGTGGATTCTGATAATACTGTCACAGTTGTAATTCATATTGTTGGGCTAAATGTTGAGCTATATGTTTTAATATCTGGGCAAGGAGGGGAGGACATATTCAGGGGAGGTATATGATGATGGGTTTGGTTTGTTGATAAAATAGTGGAAACTAAAAAAAATTATTTATACAAACCATACGCATTGGAAAGATGGAAATGGCCTCCAAAAATTTTAAACATCAACTGTTGGGAATTTTGCCAGATAAAGAATGGCAGGTTACCATGCAAATGACAATAATAACAGGATTTCAACAGGTAAATAAGTGTCTCAACCAGGTGGAAGACCTGATGAAAGAGAAACCATCAGATGTTAAACAACAGTTAAAGGAAACTGTACTAACTCCAGAACTGTTTTTATTGAGTGTGATGCCAGGTACCATAGATGAGATTAAGAGTTACCCTGTGAGCTATTTAGCTACATTAGTCAGAAAATGTGGTGTTAAAAATCAGATTACTGTCCTGGATTCAACCCTATATCCCCAAAACTGGAAGAAAAGAGAGTCACGGAAACAAGAGAAGTGTACTGAGAAAATATGGGAAGTGATAGAAATGGATATCTTTTCAGGCATGTTGAACGTACGTCCAAGACAGAAGGAAATTGAAAGAGAGGATGTATTTTACAATTGGTCTTGGTTTCCTGATAGTGTTGGAGTAACTTAGATTTAAACTAAAAGATAAATGTAAGCTGATAGTTAGAGGGTAATCGAACAGTTTTTAAAAAGTAGAAAGTTGATTTTTTTTTATTGAAAAATGAATAGATTGGATGCTTGTATACTTAATATGAATAGATTGGATGCTTGTATATTCTGTGCTCTCCTACCCTTAAAACCCTTTTCCCATCTATTCCACTTCCTTTTACCTTTTGTATTCCCTACCCTGTTCCTAGTAGTTTAAAAATAAAATATTTTTAAAAATTGTTTTTGACTGACTGGTGAGATATTCTAAAAATTTTCAAAGCCTACAGATTACCCTTCTCCTTTGATGGCAGACTTGCTTAATTGGAAAACACCAACAGCTTGCCTGTATTTGATGTTTGTATTTGATGCCTCTCATTGTTATGCAATAGAATTTCTTTTCCTATTGTGTCTCCAGCTCCTATGGGTTATTTCTTTTCCCTTACTGTTAAGAGTTCTACAGAGGCTAACCATTGGTATCTCTGCTGCTCTTCCCAGTACAAAATGAAAACTTATTTCACAATTTTTCCTTTCCATGGTGTGGACATCAGTTCTTGTTGTCCTCACTGACTTTATCTGAAGAACAGATTTCCTGCCCAGTCTTGTCTTTGCTGTATTTCCAACAATGCCACCCCACAAGCTTAACCTTCTGCCCAAGTTTGTAGACACCCATTGTTCTCACCTAAGTAATATGATAACACAAGCACTTGCCTGCCATATCAGCAAATGTGCAAACGATGTTAAAAGCAGATGATTTTCCTATGTAAATTTTACATTTCATCAGCTGCTCATGTGGAGATGTGACACTGCAGGAACATGCTGCAGCAAAGAAACACTTCATGAGCTTAAAAAAAACAACATTGCAAGCCCTGCCCAGGAGCTGCTCTTGAACTCACTCTAGTGTGGTCTTTGTTATTACATTTCACCAGCGGCCTTGGGAAATGTTTGCGTGCTGCAGCGTCTCTCTCTGCTGTACTAGCAGAAAATCAAAATCTTTTCAGAAGATCTGTATATGCGTGTTAGATTGTGATTCCTTATCTAACATGGAGACAAATGTAACAATCACAAAAGGTGGAGAGAGATAAGCCAAGAAATATCACCCAGAAAGAAATGCAAAAAGGTTAAGGCAAAACCATCACCGTCTATCCGCATATATCAGTGTTCGACTGTATTCACCGAATCAGGAGACACAGAAAGGTGCAAGAGTGGCTGAAGGCCTTTGAGAAAGGTAGATTAAGGCAGGCAAGCGAAAAGAGCAGGGCACAGCCTCCCTCAAGAACACACTGCCTAGTAAGAGAAACCAGCTGCCATTTAAATGGCAAGAGGAGCTTGTGAGCCTGAGAATCACGGCGCTTTTTTTGCATTACAACAAATCATGGCTTATTACTATGTTTGAAGTGAGCTACTGGGTGCATCCTCCTTTTACTGAAGCCATAATAAAAATCAGGTACAGTCATGCCCGCTGGACGATTACCCCGTTTAACAACGAATCCGTTTAACATTGAAGTTTTTGCAATCGCAAAAGCGATCGCAGAACGATGTTTCGATTGGGTTTTTCCACTTCACGTTGATCGGTTCCCTGCTTCGGGAACTGGTTTTTCGTTTTACGATGATCAGCAAACAGCTGATCGTCGGGTTTCAAAATGGCCGCCGGCTTTCAAAATAGCCCCCTGCTGTTTTCTAGGACGGATTCCTCGCTATACAGGCACTGAAAATGGCTGCCGTAGGGAGGATCTTCGCTGGATGAGCAGGTATTCAGCCCATTGGAACGCACTGAACCAGGTTTCAATGCGTTTCAATGGGTTTTCTTATTTCGCTTGACAATGTTTTCGCTCTACAGCGTTTTCGCCAGAACGAATTAACATCATCAAGCGAGGCACCACTGTACTTCCAGGGGGAATTTGAGAAGTAGAAGCAGTTTTTAAAATTTATCTTAACATTCACACACTTATCAGGAATCTCTGGATAAATGCCATTTATGCTACATGTTGTATTTTTACAGACATACAGTATCCCACTCCTATGGATTTCTAATCACAACAGATTGTGGAGGGGGGAGTCTCTCACACTCCCAAAGGAGCAGAGCTAAAGGTGGAGTGTAGCCAAACAGCCTAGCTTGCGTATTTAATTGATTTCATTGCTTGTTTTATTGATGTTTTTAATTTTATTGCTTTTTGGACTGTAAACCGCTCAGAGTAGATTCATCTAGATGGGCAGTATAAAAGCCGAATAAAAAAATAATAATCTTAATTTTTAAATTTTAATACAGTAGTTTGGTATGGTAAAGTTTCCTACAATGGGTTTTTGCTAACCTTAAAGTCAATCTAATGGAAAGGTTCGCATCTAGGAGTTTTTACTAGGACAATGAAATCCAAAACATCCCATCACTTGTTCTTCTCCATCCCCTTCTTCTAGCCAAATGTACTTTAAGGCCCAAAGAATATATTCCCAGTGATGTGGGATACAAAATTGTCCAGTAAATTTTCCAGTGCTTAATTCTCCTACAAAAAAAAATCACCCGTTTCTTTAAAAAACAAATAAACTTATTTATCAGTAATACAATGCTACAATACAATATTGCACAAGTCTAAGTTTCAAAATTGTCTTAGTCAGATAACTTCATTATTTAGATGAGTTGCTCTCTAGCTGTTATTAGATTAACATTATTAAGAGATTATCCCTAGGAAATACGTTTGTACATGCTACCAATTCGTAAACAGGGCACAAATTACTAATATGCATAGTAATACACCCCTGTCAGGTTAAGACTTCACGTTTCAGCCATACAGATTACATCAAAGGCATAGCTAATATGATTAAAGTTTATTCCAGCAAAGACATACAGCATTGTTTCACCTCTTTTCTTGAGTTTGTCTAGTTTGATCTTCACAGCTCTGTGAATCTCTGACTACTACACCCCAGTAGCCCTCCAGTTAAACATCTGTGGCCTCCACCGATGTGTTTCAGATTTCCACACCAGGCATGCTGAAGATGTCTCTGAGGGAGTAAGAGACCACAAGCAGAATCCTATTGGGTAACTTTGTGCCAGCTTAAACTGGACTGGGGTGCCAGAAATAATGTAAACTAATTTAAAGCTTTAAGTCCCCCCCCCCTTTCAGGTTCTGATGCTTCCTAGGACTCGTCTTGCCCTGGGGAAGCCTTCAGATGGGGAGGGGTTTGCCACAAGAGTGGTCCAAGTCACACAGTAAGACTCACAGTTGTTGAGCTTCATTCCCAGGTTTCCCCAGTTCTAGTTCGACTATACGTATTCAATTTTAGCTTACCACAATATTAGTTATTTCAGTTCCAGTATTTGTTGGCTATTGGGACATTTAAAAGCTTTGTTAGTAAATGTAAGTCAAATACATGTGCTAAATCAAATCACACCCTATTTAAGGCAATTCAGAATTTTCTGGAAAACTCACTGCACTTCAGATTCCATGGCAGGCATTATCCTAATTATACTTCTGTTAATCCCTTAGGAAGAGATAAACCTGTAGCTCACCTATCCACATTCTAAACAGCAATCTAAAAAAAGTAAGAGGGAGAAGAAAAATGAGAATGAAAAGGGAAAAAAAGAAGTTTCTTTCGGGGTCTTAAAATTAGATTGTTTCTTGTGAGAAGCATATAGTCCCATATTTTACCACAAAGAAACATAGTATTAACAAGACTATGCCTAGAATCCCCCAATTCCTTCTGGACACTAATCTGGGTCTCTGGTCTATATCTGGAACAATCTGTACCCCATCTAATTCACTAGGTGCCCCTTAGAAAGTAAATGTGCAAACCCACAGATATGTATTAGAAAACCAAAATGGCTAAACTTTTCGTTTTTCCACGAAGGAATATGAAACTTGGAGATATAATAGATCATAAACAGGAGAGTAAACCAGGCAAATTTCAGACAGCGACCTCAAGGGGCATGCATGCCAGACAATGTTTTGTTTCAAAAATAGAAAAGAAAAGAAAAAGGCTGAAATACTTTGTTCCCCCTCTGTGGTCCTGATTACAATGGTAAAAGAACTGATACATGAACCATGTTTAGCTGCAATTGCATCAATGTGAAAAAGGCTGATCACACAACACACACAGTGGATCTTGTTAAGGAAGAGAGCAAGGCAGGAGAGGAGGCCTGTTGGGCTGTTGTTGTGGACTGGGAGGTGTCTGAGGCCCAGGAGATGCTGCCGTTGCCACAGCTGTTGACAGCCTGCTAAGAGACCATCTGTTGCCATGATCCCAACAATGGATGCTGGGTCAAACGACTGGTTGTCACCCAAGAAGGCTGCCTGTGTTTGCTGAGATGAGGCCAGGCTCGGGGACGTGAAAACCAGAGATGGGCTCACTATTGGCAAAGAAAGCAGCAGGGGCTAGCAGCCCCACAGCAGAGGTATCCCAGTCATCTTTCCCATAACCAGCCAGAGGATCCTCCTCCTGCATTGCCCCCTTCTGCATGACAATACTCAGAGGAGCCCAGCCAGGTCCAAGTGGAGTTTGACGGTGCCACTCAAGAGGATGATTGCACCTACAGAGCAGCTGTCACCGGCAAAGATTGTGGAAGTGTAGCAGGGGAAGGAGCCTTTGCTATCTTCCAGGGACAGCTGACTGACTGTATTCGGCATCCATGTTGTGGCACTCTATGTCTGGTGCACCTGAGAGGTGTCCTGGAACTGGTAGAAAAGGTGGGACTCCACTCTTCCCAGTAAGAGACTAGTGAGGGGCTCAGCGCCAAAGACTTTGGGAGGCTTTCCTGGTGCCCTAATGTTTCTAACGTTTATTATTTGGCCCTACTGGCCCTTGAAGAAATCCCATTGGGGTCTAATAAATAACCTGTTTCTGCAGCTGCTCATTGTTTCATTATGGGGGTGGGGGTGGGGGTTGTGTGCAGAGGCCACTCACAGAAAAGTACATAGAACTCTTCAACAGCAGCAGCCAAGAGAGGCACTGGAGTGGAAGAACAGCAAGACAAAATACAGGAGGTGAATGCTGAGCAGAGAACAAACATAGTGGACGAAGCGCCATGGAAAAGAGTCATAGTTGGGAGAAAATTAATAAGACACTTTTCACCAATGGAACTGCAAACCCCCTTTCAGATTCTTGTAGAGGAGTCTGGCAGACAGCATGCCGAGGAAGACATACGGGAGTCCCTGTGGAAGGACATGAGAGAGGCTGAAGCTCAGCCAAGCAGAGTCACTGAACCCACACCCTACAAAAGAAGAAGCAAAGAGTATTTGCAATAGGAGAACTCCCTACTGTGTGGGATTGGAACTGATATACTGTATGCTGGGAAGATGCATGAAATTGCCAGGTATGCTGTCTCCCCAGAGGACAGATTTAGGGATGTGACAGAAGGATTGCCATCACTCATGAAACCCACAGATGCATGTCCTTTTCTTCTCATCTGCATGATAAAAAAAACCACAAATACAAGAGGAACTATGAAGAAATCATGTCAGGGCTTGAAGCTCTGGGAGGAAAACTCAAGGACCTTTGGGGCTCAGATAGGAATTCTCATCCATCTTCTCTGTGCTCAGAAAAAGAATAGAAAGGAGGGGAAATAATCTAGGGTGAACTGTCAACATGTGAAATTTTTAATAATAATAATAATAATAATAATAATAATAATAATAATAATAATAATAATAATAATAATAATGATGATGATGATGATGATGATGATGATGATGATGATGATGATGATGATGATGATCATCATCATCATCATCATCATCATCATCATCATCATCATCATGATCTGCTGTCAAATCAATTCTGACTTAGGATGACCCTTTTCATGGTTTTCCAAGTACAAAGTACTCAGAAGTGATTTACGATTCCTTCTAAATCTATTTACCGTGTTAAAATAATTAAAATGGAGTACAAAAAAGCAGCCCCGAAAGTATCCATTGTGCTTTAAACATGAGGTTTGAACAGCAGTTTATTAAAAGCCACTGCAAAGCAATCAGCCACAAAGGTCACTGTGTGACAACATAACCTCACAAAGGAATTGCTCTCATGGATGACAGTTCAGCTGTGGAAGGATCCGAAGGAGAGAAATGAAAGTGTCTTGAAATCACCTGAGAGGTTGTTGCGGTCCTCTGATCCTATGATTTGCTCTGGTATATTTGACTAGATCTCTGTATTTTACATCCATTGAAATCTAGACTCTGTAAATTTTAGTCAAAATAATAGTGCTTATCATCACAGTGGCAGTTTGTCAGATTTTGATTTACAGGAACTGTATTATCAGAAATTGTGAAAACAATAGAAATTTCTATTATTATTTATATTATTTTCACAATTGTTTTCAACTGTGAAATTGCTATTGTTTTCACAATTAACAGTTACTCCAAGCCTCTAAAGCTTCCTTCCAATCAATCTAGAAGGCAGCATGTTATGTTGTAAACTCCAACATTATTAACAACAGATGCACTGACATGTACTTCAACACTTTGAAATTATTTGATGAGCTTAATACATATGAGCTTATAAATTTCACATGTGTATCTCAAGTAGTGAAAGCCTCAGTAATTGAAAGGAAAAGGTATTACAAGATTAAACTGTTTACAGCCAGATGATGACACTGTATGTCTAACAAATAAAGATTCTTTGTACTGTATGCTCCAAAACGGCTGAAAAGTCTATTTTCTACGTATGTCTGAAGCAACAAAGAAAGGCTTTACGGTATAATTTGAAGGAAGTAGCGACTAGATCTGATGAGAGTGGAGGCAGGCTCCTACAAGGCATAGAGAATGAATGTGGTTTGTTTGAAATTCTGTTGTGTAATCCTGAAATAATTTTTAAAATGATGCAAACAAATGATAAATGTTTCCACAGCAATTGCTTTACATTAATGCATAGGACATATGTTTGAGTACAAACCCAAAGTTTTATGTACAGATAATGGTTCAGAACATGTGAACAGTGAACTTGAATATATCTGTGAAGCGACAGAGATGGAGGGGAAAGTAGGGTGTTCACGGTACCCACAGAACTAGGTTGAGACAAAGATAAAGTGGAAAAGGAGAGAAAGAGAGAAGGGGATGCTTATGGTAAAGTGTGCAAACTACTGGAGGACTTCCCAAACTTGAGAGTAGGAGGACTATTGCCTGACCCACAAAAAATGAAGTGAGGGGAAACAACTCTTGACCCCTTAGAATGGACAGTTGTGGTTTTCCCATGGGGACAAGTTCACTCAAAGAAGGTGTTATTCACAACAGACCTTGCCCAGAGGGGGATTGGGCACAACACCCTTGCTGTGGAACTATTTCCGAGGTCCGGAGTGCTCCTTTGAGGAAACCCAGCGACAGAGAACTGTTTGGGCCAGCCTCAACATAAATCAAGAGGGACTACAGCAAGAGTTAACATTTTCAAAAAGTGAGCACTTGCAAGATGTTAATTTGTTTGAACCTATAGAGGTAGTTGTTGATTCTCGTAATGATAATACCAATAAAAAATTAAATGTTCATGAAGAGACTCTATTGTCATTTCCCGCCAAAAAGGAGGAACTGCTGCAGATATTTAACAAACCCAATCACAATGGTGCCCAACGTGGGGCAGTTTCGACAGCGGGAAATACTGAACTGTCAAAACTACAACAAATGATAGAGAGGCGAAAGAGACTGATCGAGACACTGACTGAACGACAAGCTTTGCTGAAGAGACAAATGTTTAAAAAGGAAAAAGAAACTGAGCAAGAGAAGGGACAAAAATGGAGAGGACATTCGAGGAATACATGGGTGGCGGGACCCACACCAATCAGAGTTCAAAGATGGGACCGACCGATGATCCTGAAGCATATCTACATACTTTTGAAAGAGTAGAAGTCGCAGCAGGATGGCCTAAAGAACAATGGACCCCCTGCCTCATGGGGATATTACAAAAGATGGTGGATACTTTATCACCAGAAGAAGCAACATGTTATAAAACAGTGAAAATGGCCATATTGCACACACTTAATTTAACAGAAGAGGCATATCGGAAGAGGTTTCGGGAATTGAAAATGAAGCCAGGGGCACATCCCCACCCGTTGACCCAAAGGATGAAGGCTATTTTAATCAGATGGCTATGTCCATCTGAAATTAAAAGGCGCCTTCTTCTTGGGAGGAAAGCGATGACAAATCTTGACAGCATCTTGAAAAGCAGAGACATCACCTTGCCAACAAAAGTCCGAATAGTCGAAGCTATGGTTTTTCCTGTCGTGATGTATGGAAGTGAGAGCTGGACCATAAAGAAAGCAGACCGCCGAAGAATTGATGCCTTTGAATTGTGGTGCTGGAGGAGGCTCTTGAGAATCCCCTGGACTGCAAGGAGAACAAACCTATCAGTTCTAAAGGAAATCAACCCTGAATGCTCACTTGAAGGACAGATCCTGAAGCTGAGGCTCCAGTACTTTGGCCATCTAATGAGAAGAAAAGAGTCCTTGGAAAAAACCTTGATGTTAGGAAGGTGTGATGGCAAGAGGAGAAGGGGACGACCGAGGATGAGATGGCTGGACAGTGTCTGCGAAGCAACCAACATGAACCTGACCCAACTCCGGGAGGCAGTAGAAGACAGGAGGGCCTGGCGTGCTCTGGTCCATGGGGTCACGAAGAGTCGGACACGACTAAACGACTAAACACACACACACATGTCCAGAAGAAAAATCTAAATAATAGTTATTAGAAGTGCTAGTTATGGAGCAGTTGGTGATGACATTGAGAGGTAGTCTGCGGAGCTGGGTGCAAAAGATCCACCCTAAGACATTGGAGGAGGCAATCCACCTAGTAGAGGATTTCGGTAACACAGAAGAATATGGGCACGATAGCCGCTCCCTTCCTCCTGATCAGAATAGATGGCAACGAACAACTTTCCCAGTGCGGTCCCATGCAAAATATTCAACCCCAACTCGACGACCAGAGGAAGAGCGTGCGGATTTGAAGGTGGAGGACTGAAGCTGGTGCAACCTGTTACGGTGGACCTGAGAATATTTGAAAAGCAACACGGATGGAGAGGAAGGAAGGACAGCAGAGGGTCATCTTTGATGTGAATGCCCAGGGACGGATTGTTCCTGGGTAGGACAGAATCACACCACGATGCAGGTTCAAGGCTCCAAACAGACTGGATGGGAAGTGGTAGTGTGTGTGAATGGGGAAAGAAAAAGGTCTTTGGTAAACACAGGATATGGCAAGACTTTGGTGCAGACTCTAAAGGAAGCAACACTGGGAGAAAGTACTGTATATCAGTGAAATGTATTCATGGTGACATGAAACCGCAGAATATGGCTTGGGCTCACATTGAGATAGAGGGAGAATGTCAAAGGTTGAAAATGGGGCTAGTATCTGGGGTTGCTAGGGAAATGTTGTTAGGGCATGATTGGGTGGGAACACATAAACTCTTACAATTAAAAGAAGGCTTACAAGGGGAGTGTGAAGAGCAAAAGAAAGGGAATGATTTTTTAGAGAAAACCTCATGAGAAGAGATGTGATTATGGCAACAAGATGATCCCTCTTTACAGGAGACCTTAAGTAAGGCACAGGTGAAAGGGGCAGTAAAAGGGGTGACACAGGTTTAGACATGCATGAAGGATTGTTATACCATGTAGTAGGCATCCTTCAGCCTCGAGAGATTATGGTAACGTGCTCTGTATGGAGGTCTTGGAACAGTGTCTAGTGTGGCTGAGAAGGGCAATTCGAGAGTGACAATACCTTTCACACTGAAGACAACTGCAATCTGTCCCCTGTCCAGCTCCCTGATTTTGCTGCTTCCGGGACTGCCTCTTTGCCTCGGCCTGCTGGACAAGGGTCTCCTCAAATTGGGAGAGGCCATGATGCACCACCTGCCTCCAGGCTGAACGCTCAGACGTCAGGGTTTCCCATCTGTTGAGGTCTATTCCTAAGGCCTTCAGATCCTGCTTGCAGATATCCTTGTATCGCAGCTGTGGTCTCCTTCTAGGGTGATTTCCCTGCACTAATTCTCCATATAGATCTTTTGGAATCCAACCATCTCACGACATGCCCAAGCCAACATAGACGTTGCTGTTTTAGTAATGTATACATGCTAAAAATTCCAGCTCATTCTAGGACTACTCTATTTGGAACTTTGCGCTGCCAGGTGATACCAAAAATGTGTTGGAGACAACGCATATGGAATGTGTTCAGCTTCCTCTCCTGCCATGCACAAAGGGTCCAGGACTCACTGCAGTACAGGAGTGTGCTCGGAACACAGGCTCTATAGACCTGGATTTTGGTGTATGCCGTCAGCTTCTTATTAAGCCATACTCTCTTTGTGAGTCTAGAGAACTTGGTATCTGCTTTGCCAATACGTTTATCCAGCTCGACATCTAGGGAGAGAGTGTCAGAGATTGTTGAGCCAAGGTATACAAAGTCACGAACAAATTCCAATTCTTGCGTGGAGATAGTAATAGAGGGAGGTGAGTCCACACCCTAGCCCATGACTTGTGTTTTCTTCAGGCTGATTGTTAGTCCAAAGTCTTGGTAGGCCTTGCTAAAATGATTCATGTGTTGTTGGAGGTCTTCAGCAGAGTGGGCAACAATGGCTGCAACATCGGCAAAGAGGATGTCTACTGTGTAGACAAAGAAGGAAACAAACAACTAGTACATAGTTCCCCAAAAATGGAGGAGATAATTGTTACAATTAGCTCATGATGTACCCATGGCTGGCCATCTGGACACACAAAAAATGGTATCTCACATAACACAATGATTCTGGTGGCCTAGTATAGGCAAAGAGATAGAAAAACATTGTAAAACCACGACCAGGGGCTCCTTTAATTCCTATGCCGTTAGTAGATTGTCCCTTTGAGAGAATAGGGCTAGATATCGTGGGCCCTTTAATTTGGTCCTCAGGAGGACATACCCATATCTTAGTCTTAATAGATTACGCTATGAGGTACCCAGAAGCTATTCCATTAAGATCCACTACTGCAAAAGTATTAGCTAGGGAATTAATACAAGTATTTTCAATGTTAGGCTTCCCTAAAGAAATTTTAACTGACCAAGGGACTAACTTTATGAGTCAGACCTTCAGAGAATTGTGGTGGTAGTTAGAGGTTAAGCTTGTTAATATGTCAATTTACCACCCACAGACCAATGGACTGGTAGAGAGGTTTAATAAGACATTAAAGGGGATGCTGAGGAAACTAGTTTTAGAGAAGCCAAGCAGATGGCATTTGCTGATAGTCCCCTTGATGTTTGCGATCAGAGAAGTACCCCAAGCCTCTACAGGATGTTCACCTTTCGAAGTGATGCATGGGTGGAAACCCAGAGGAGTGTTGGACATAGTGAGAGAGAAATGGGAACGTGGGAAGGATGAAGCTCAGATAGTAGTCCAACAAGTGATAGAAATGAGAGATCACCTAAATAAGGTGGCAGTGATGGCCAAGACACAATTACAAAAGGCACAACAAGGTCTGGAAGCCTTAGCTTGCCTTCAAACAACACAAGAACTGTATTTAGAGGAAGAGTTAGACGGAGAATATATCAGTCAAGTGTGAAACCTGGAAATTAAATTCAGAGATGTTTTTTTTCAACAAACCACGGTTAACCACAGTGGCTGAACATCAGATCAATACACCCCCTCAGGTAGTTGTTAGGTCAGGTGGGAGGAATTGGCCTCATCATCTCAAGGAGACGATCAATAGAGAGGTAGAAGAAATGTTAAGATTAGGAACAATAGAACCCTTCTACAGTCCCTGGAGAAGTTATCCCGTAGTGGTCCTGAAACCAGATGAGAGTGTGAGGTTATGTATCGATTTAAGAAAATTAAATGAGGTATCTAAATTTGATGCATACCCTATGCCGAAAGTAGAAGACTTGTCTTTTTTTTCTTTCTTAAAACCTTTATTGGCATTAAAAGGGGATAAAACAGCAGTAACAATTTATGTCATAGTGTTACAAACCAAGAAGGACGGGCGTGAAGGTAAGAACTGGGAGGGTGATGCGGGGGGAGGATGGGGCAGGGGTTTTGACTTGGAGACCGCTAAAAGAAAATCCGCTACCACGCTAGTGATGGTCGCCGAGTAATCGCTTAAAAGGGTGGGGAGGGGGTCAGCTAGGGAAACAAAAAGGGACGACAGAAGGGGTTCAAGGATGTTGTTTCTTAAATGTTGATGAGTCGGGCAGCGGAATAATATGTGGTCTAGGGTATCGGGCTCAGATGAGCAAAAGAGACAGAGTCTATTGTTGCGTGGTATGTTTGCAAATCTTCCAAAGTGAACAGCTGATGGGAAAATGTTTAGTCTTGCTAGCATAAAAGCCCTCCTTTTACTTGGATTAATTAATTTACTAAAATAGTTTGAGGGTCTACCGAGTGAAGGGGAAAGGCCGAAGAAGTGAGGGGAACAAATAGGATTTAAATTGGGGAGTAATAAATTGAGTTCCTGTTGCCAGAGTTTAGATTTGATGATTTGATGGGCTCTGTGAAGGGTGGTGTCTGAAAGAGATTCGGGGGAGAGGTCCAAGGATGCGAGCTTAGCATCAAGAATATTGAACCACTTGGATGAAAAAGGATCTTTTAGTAGGTCATTGAGTATGGAATCTGGTTGGGTATTGAGGTGTAGTCTAAGCCAGAACTTGAAGGTTAGGGACCAAGCGATAGTAGAGGGAAGGTGCATGCCTAATTCGAGTATCAATGTGGACAATCTAATTAGGTTTGGGACTCCAAGAATCCTTCTGAGAAAGGAGGCAGCGACTTTATCAAGGTCTTGATTAGCAGCCTCGATCCAGATTGGGGCTCCATATAGCAGCTGGGAGAGGATTTTGATTTGAAATATATGGAGAGCAGCCGGAATGTACTGGTTGCCACTGTTGAAGTGGAAACGGGCGACTGCATTTAAATGTGGCATGGCAGACGAAATGGCAGCTTTACAATGGTGAGTCCAGCTGAGTCGGGAGTGGAAGGTGATCCCCAGATATTTGAAAGTCTGGACTTGCTGGAATGATAGATTACCAATCTTCCAGGCTGTCGGGGCCCAGGATTTCGAGAAAACCAGGATTTTTGTTTTCTCGGGATTGATTGATAATTCATTGGAGAAGCAGTATTCTTGGAAAGAGGATAGCAGAAGTCGGAGGCCAGGTTTAGTGACAGACAGCAGTACTGCGTCGTCTGCATAAAGAAGAATAGGTACAGGGACACCATTGAGAGAGGGAGGGGAGGTTCCAGAGCTAGGAAGAGCGGGAGGCAGATCTGCAAGGAATAGATTGAAAAGTGAAGGGGCAAGTATACACCCTTGGCGGACTCCTTTGTTGATAGGGATTTCGTCGGTCATGGAGCCTGCGCCATCGAGGCGAATCCGGCACGAGTTGGAAGAGTGAAGGCGTTGGATCAGGAAGAGAAGGCGGGGGTCGATCCCCCAATTGGACAGTTTCTTCCACAGTATGTCCCTATTAATTGAGTCAAACGCTCCTCTAAGATCAATAAAGGCCGTGTACAATCTGGCTCCATAATGAACGGAGTATTTTTCTGCGAGAAAGGATAGTGTGAAGGCGTGGTCAAGTGTGGAAGCACCTGGGCGGAAACCTATTTGTTCTCTGCCTGGGAGGGCTTTTGAAAGTGCCCAGGTTGTGAGTCTGTTGAGTAGTAGTTTGGAATAAAGCTTCCCAATGGATGAGAGGAGGCTTATTGGTCTGTAGTTATTCGGTGAGGCAGGGTCGCCCTTTTTGTAAATGGGTACAATAATTGAGGATAGCCAGGCGTGAGGGAAAAGACCTGAATGGTTGATTAATGTGAATAGGTTGGATAAAGGCCCCGACCACCATGAGGGGTTGCTTATGAGGATTTCGGATGGAATGTCATCAGGACCTGGCGCTTTCCCAGTTTTCAAAGTATTAATAAGTTCTTCCACCTCATTCGGGGTGACCGGTGGCCATTCCGGTAGGTCTGGGGGATGCAGGATCGGGTCGTTATGTGTAGTTGGAGCTGTAAAGATTCTAGAAAAGTGAGTGGTCCAAGTAGAGGCAGGAATGGGAGGTGAAACATTACGAGCTAAGGGGGAGTTAGTGCGGGAAACCAGGGACCAGAAAGCTTTATGGTTGTTGGAGTGGATTGCATCATGGAGTAAATTCCAGTTGTGTTGGGCAAATAAGTGCTTCTTTTCTTCTAGGAGGAGTCGGCAAGTTTTCCTCAGATGGAAGTATGATTTTAAAAGGGCCGGGGAAGGGTCACGGCGGACTAAGAGGAAAAACTGCCTGACACACTTCTTGGCATTCAAGCATTCTGTGTCAAACCAGGAAGGAGGGTGTTTATGGGAATTGGTAGAAGAGGATGCTCTAAGGGACTGGACGAGTGCCTTGGCAAGGGACTCGTAAGTCGCAATCGCTGTAAGGGGAGAGTTGGTCTCAGTCAGTTTCAGATTAGAATTAGTAGAGTCTATCGTACTCAGCCAAACGTTGAAAGCTTCCTCCATCTTAGGGGACCATTTGAGACGAGGTATAGGTTTTGGTCGAGGGTCCTTTGATCTCATGTTGAGGATTTGAAAACTTAAAACGAGATGAATGGGTAAATGGTCACTTTCAGAACGAGAGTCAATAGTGAAGTCTGAAAGGTAAGGCAGGACGACTGAAGAGGTAAGTGCATAATCAAGAACGCTAGACCCCCTAGAAGAGAAGTGGGTTAATCTGCCTGGGATGTCGTTGGCGGTGGAGCCATTGAGTATGGTTAAATTGAATTCAAGGCATAAATCAACCAATTGTGAGGTGTAGTTATTGAATGCGGAGTCTAAAGAAAGTCTAGGGCCTTGGAACTCAGGTGGAATCAGCTCTTCTGAGTCCCAATTCATGTGTAGAGACAGGGCTGAGTTGTTGGAGCCCATTCTAGCGTTAAAGTCACCCAAGAAAAGAAGGGGGATGGATGGATCGGACACCAGGTATTCTGTTGTAAAGAACTTGACCTCGTCCCAGGGGGAGGGGGTATCTGTATAGGATGGGGGAATGTATATATTAAAAACTAATATCTTAAGGTCCTTGCATGCAAGCAAGAATGCTTGGAAGAACCTAGATTGGGAAACAATGGGAGTTAAAGAGTACCTAGAAAAGGGTCTATACAAACAGCAGAGGCCGGCACGAGGGCGGCCCATTTGTTTAGATTTGAAAGCTGGAAGATGATAGGGAGTGAACCCTGATATGTATGGAGGGGTTAGGGACCAGGTTTCTTGAAGAAAGATGATATCGAAGGACGAGAGATAACTGATGAGATCGGGATCCGTTGTTTTTTCCCCCCAACCCGCAATGTTCCAAGAAACTAACTTAAGACAGGCTGCTGGATTTAAAAAGGTCTGCGAGAGTGCAGATAGTCAACAGGGAAGGTTGGAGTTAGATGAGCAGGAAAGGGAATCGATATGGGTTGGGTAACTGGGGTCCCCATTGAGAACTTGATTGTTGGCTAAAGAGGGAGCTCTCATGTGTGTTCCGCCTGATAGGTGGGAGAGAGATTTGGCAACTAAGGCTGGCGAAGAGTCAGGAGGGGTTAGCGATATGGTCTCGGGCTCCTTGGTGCAGACCGAGTTATCCCCCTTAGGGTCGGGGTTTATAAGATTAAAGTTAAGAGGAGGGACAAGTTGTGTTGAGGCATCCACTGAGAGGAAGGAGCCATCAGGGGAGTGTCTATTCACAGTACAGGTAGGGAATAAGGAGGTGGGAAAACCGCTGTTATCAGGGAGCAGGGGAGGGATTGGGTTTTCACAGTCAGGGAGAGTCCTTGGGGGGCAATTGGGGATCCAAGGTTCAGGTGCGGGTTCCAGAGTGAGGGGGTGACAATTGGAGGTAATTCCAGTCAGCCGGTCGACTGGGTTCATCTGTAGCTTTGTCTTGCAGTCAGGGTTCACATTGGCAGAAATCGGAGGAGAAGGAAGGACAGTTGGAAAAGACAAGTCCAGAAGACAGTCCCTGGAAGCGGGAGAAGTATTGGGACCCAGGCCGGTATTTGAAGGAGGTTCTGGTGCAGGGGCCGGCGTCATGTTGTCTTGCAATTTAGGCTTGACCGGTAAAAGGCTCGCGATGGTAGTGTTCCTAAAATGTCTTTGGGGAAAGATGCCGGCTCTTCTCAGGATTCCTGCACGTGAGAACAGCAGACCCGGGATGTGCTTGGAGTTGAAAAACAGCAAGAGACGGTCCATAGAGTGAGCAGAAGGTAGTTTCTCAATTTTAAGCAGGTCGATAGAAGAGAAGGCTACTTTTAGTAGTATAGCCAGATGGGTTTTGGCCTGCTTTATTCTGGACCAGTCAGGTCGTATTCCGCCGCTCCAGAAAACAGAGATTGCTGCACAGTTAGGTGCATAGATTAGTTGATCATTTTTAGATTCGTGAGTAAAGTTAAAAGAGTTCTTACATGGGAGATTGGCAGCAGCCTGCTGGGATACACATCGGTTGGAGCCTGCAAGTGAGCTAGAGTTGATTGATTGCATCCGGTAGAGTCCTTTTAGAAGTTCAACCGCCATGTCTAAATGGGTAAATATCTGTTTTACCGTCTGAGCAGTTAGGAGGAAATGTTTCATTAGCATGTTATCTGGCTCCTGCTCCAGTAGTGATTCTTTGTCAGGCATGGGAGGTTGTATGTTCCCACAAGGGCTGTTGGGGGGAGTAACAGACTCCGAGTCAGCTGGATGGGCGGAGGGGAGGGCAAGGCCCGGTAGTAAATCCACAGACGCTGAAGGCTGGTGCAAAGGAAAAAAAGCCTCCAGCTTTGTCTGTTTGAAGTTTGGGGTAACATCCGCTCCTGAGTCCCCTGGGGATAATGCTCTTTTCTTTCCCATAGGAGTGGTGGTAAGAGCAAGGAATGTTGTTAGAATGCTCACTCACGGTTCAGTTGAATGGCGTCTGGTAGGAGCCGGTCAGCTGGTCCTGATAAGGCTCTTGTTTACCAAAAGAAACAGCAAGCTAGCAGCAACACATTTCCACAGGCTCGGGGAATGTTCAGTTCGAACGTGGAAAACACAGGAGAGGAATATTCAGTTCCAGACTTGGAAAGGATAGAAAGAGGGATAAAAAGGCAGCGGAGCTCCAACTCCTGCGTCCTTCCCCCCAGCCAGGTCCGTCAACAGGAACTCCTGAAGCTGATTTTTGTTCGAGAAGACTTGTTAGATATATATTTACATATAATTTAAACAATTTCATTAGCACCTCATATTCCATACAAAACCTCTTTACATGTTATTACGAGGGGATCAAAAGACATACCATGAATATTATAATTTTGTTAGTTCTGTTTAAAAAGACTTTTTGTTTATTAACTCTGAGTCCAGCTCCTTTTGAATAAGTAATATCAGGTTGTGTGAGATGAACAATTGTGTTATAAGGCCAGACTGGTATACAGTGGTGCCTTGCATAGCAATCATTCCGTTTAGCGACGAAATTGCTTTGCGACACGTTTTTGCGATTGCAAAAGTGATCGCTTTGCGATGTTCCCTATGGGGGAATTTCTCTTTGCGATGCTCAGTTCCCTGCTTCGGGAACTGAGCATCGCAAAGTGACGATTTTAAAACAGCTGATCGGCGGTTTCAAAATGGCCGCCGGGTAAACAAAATGGCTGCCCGCTGTGTTTAGGGACGGATTCCTTGCTTAAGAGGCAGCGAAAATGGCTGTGCTATGGCAGATCTTCGCTGAACGGTGAGTTTTAAGCCCATAGGAATGTATTGAAGGGGTTTCAATGTGTTTCTATGGGCTTTTCAATATCGCATAGCGACGTTTTCGTTCTGCAGCGATTTTTGCGGAACTATTTAACGTCACAATGCGAGGCACCACTGTACATGGTACTGCTGAATATCTGACTCCAGGAGTGTGGGGGAAGCAGCAGTGAGACTATAAGAGGGGAAGGAAATCTCTCTTCACTGAGGCCTCCAGGAACAAATGTATGCAACATTATTTTCCAATATATCTCTCTTCTAAGGCAACCTTAATACAGTGGTGCCTCGCTTAACGATTTTAATTGGTTCCAAAAAAACCATCGCTATGTGAAAACATCGTTAAGCGAAACACCATTTCCCATAGAGATGCATTGAAAACCGGATAATCCGTTCCAATTGGAACGGATTACCATCCTTAAGCAAAAATCCCCATAGGAAAAAACGTTAAGCGAAACCCACTGAAATGCATTGAAGCCTGTTTCAATGGGGGAAAAAATTCACAAAAAATTCAAAAAGACTCAGAACAAAGCCAAATTAAGTTAACGAAGGTTTTATTAGGTGCACTAATGATTCCAAGCATTTTAAACATTTTTTAAACATTTTAGAATATTTTAAAAATAGCAAAAACGGGTCTGTAAAAAAAAACGTTAAGCGAAACAAGGGGACCTAAAACTGTCATCGTTAAGTGAAGCATGGTCCCGAAATCATTAAGCGAAAATTGCTCATAGGGAAAATCGTTAAGTGAAGCACAAGATTGCTCCGAAAAAGCCACTGTTACATGAATTTTTCGTTGTACGAAGCAATCAAGTGAGGCACCACTGTATCCATATAGGGGAACACCTAAGTAACATCAGAATTTTTAAAAATGGAAACTCCCCTTTTCCCTCTCAACTTTGTTGAGCAGAATCATTCTGAAAAAAAAAACACCTAAAATTGTGAATCTTAGATGTTGTTCTAAGACTTTGCTTAGAAGGGAGATAGATTGGATTTCATGTGTACCTGGCCTTGTAACACAACTGTGCAATTATTTGTACAGTACATAAAAATGTTCCTCTCTTGCAATTTGGCATTACTTATTCAAAAGGACCTGGACTTAAGAGTTAATGAACAGAAAGTCTTTCTAAACAGAGCTAACAAAATTGCAATATTCATAGTATGTATTTTGATATCCTCGTGACAACATATACAGAAGTTTTATTCTTAATACGGAATGTGTGGTGGTAATGAAATTATTTATCATATTAAATTTTAATTAGAGGGCGAACAATATGATAATGCAACTGTATGACATGCTTAAAAATTGCCCCTAGAAAAAATGATGTAGTAAATGTTTCTTCTTTTCTATTTCATGTGGCACAACCTTTGAAGAAGGCTGAAAAGGCTAAGCTGAAACATGTCAGGCTTTTAATTTGGAATGAAGCGGATACTATAATTTTTAATCCTGGGACTACAATCTCTTCTTGCCTAAGAACTCAAGCATGACACATGCAGCAGCCTCCATGTTCAATATATGGGATTAAAAAACCATCTTGTATGCCCTGTGGGCTGAAACAAAGCAGTCTGTGGATAGAATGAGAAATTAAACAACTGCTCATTGAAATATTTACACAGGGAAAATCTGATCGAGTATACTCAAGATACAAAAACACAGATGGAGTTACAGTCTCACTTGTGTGGATAGCCTGATTGTGTGCTGTGAAGATAAAAGCAGCTGTAGTAAAATTGTAAGAAATCTGAACAAAGAAATTGAAGTAAAAGAACTTGGAGAGGTTTCATTTTTTCTTGGAATTCAAAAAGAAACAGAAGAATATGGAACGTAGCTACTCAATTGAATTTTCCTGTTTAGGACTGGCACAATCCACACCAGTGGCTACACCCATTACTTTCTACAAAAAGTGGGATGATGCGCCACTTTCTCACAAGTACAGTATAGTAATGTCGTTGGAAAACTGCTGTACAGTATATAGCAAAAGCAGCTAGACTGGTGTTGTCCTGTCCTGTATCATTTACATCCTCCAACATGCTTTCCCTTGAAGAATGATGTACACCAAAGTCATCTAATAAGACGGGTTTATTGTTTAACAAATCCTCTGTGCCATTTATGTTCATACTTTCTGTTTCTGGTTTCAACAATAACAATCTTAACCTTTGAAAATGTGACAAATCCCACAGAGTGCTGTCCTCTGAAGATGCCAGCCACAGAGACTGGCGAAACATTAGGAAGGACAACCTTCAGAACACGGCCAAAGAGCCCAAAAAACCCACAACAACCATTAGATCCCGGCCGTGAAAGCCTTTGCGAATACAGTGACAAATCCTCTTTGAACGATAAGAGTGAAGAACTCTCAACTCCTTGGTTCCACTTAGGTACGGTGCCCGATGCATCAGGTACATGGTCCAGTAGCATCATTGCTGAGGGGAGTAAACCCAGCCCACCTGTGGCTCCCAAACCGTCTTGCCCTTGTTCTGCCTCCATTGTGGTCGGAAAGGACTGGCCCCACAGGATCTCCCACGGTTCCGTATACATCTCCTCTTCTCCCTCCTCTGTGCTTCTCTTCCCTGCCAAGCTTTGCATTCTTTTCGTTGCTTCCTTTCTTCTCTTTCCCCCACAGTAAGGTGGCTTTCCATATACTTGTCTCTTCCACTCCCTTTCTGCATACTCTCTAGGAGCTCTAAACTCGACCCACTCCCCCGTCTAGGGGTCCTCTTGAATGATCTCTACCAAATCTTCTTCTTGTTCTACCTTCTCCTCCAGTGCCCAACAAGCTTCTTCCTCCTTTCTCTCTGAACTGCCCCCTCCCTTCCTGACATCTTCTTTTATATCTTCCTCTTTTCCTGCCCAATTGGTGCCCTCTGCTGTTTCTGTCTCTATCTTCAATTGCTCTAATGCCCCTACAATGGTCGCCACCTCATCCTCTGTCTTTCTCTTGGAGGAGAGGGATGGTACACAGTCTGTAGAGTACCCCTGAGGTTACTCTCGGCCTCACAACTGGACATAGCGGCACCTGTTGGAATACTTTCCAGAAGACAATGTTCACCTTCTCAAGGAGACTAGGTAGCAGTCAAAGGAATAGAAAGGTATCTAAAAGGCATGATAGATTTGGAATTCAGATTACCAGTGGACAGACAACTCAGGTTAATTATCTATGCAAATACTGACTGGAGTTAAGACCAAAAGGGTTGCAAGTCTATGGCTGGACACATACTCTTTGATGGAGACAGATCAATCAGTTACCACAGCCATAATAATAATAATTTATAATATACTGTAAAGATATTATAGATTATAATTTATTATTACTATACCAGAGTGCATGCAAATAAAATTAATTATATACAGACATGCAACATAGCATTTAACATAAACAGACAATTGCATCTTGGTGTATTTGTAGCATGGATGCCCTGTTGGCGAGCTGTCACTGTGCCAAGGAGCAGGCTGCTATGATCCCAGAGATGACCGAGTGTGTGGAGACACATGAGCATGAACCGTTGGCAGGGGGCACAGTCGTGACGTCTCCAACAAAGAATGCCGGGGCACAAATTAAGTTCTTGTCCTGGAAACCCTGGAAGATGGTCATGTGACCTATAGGGGGAAACCCTCAGGTATATCCCTGGTGGGTGGAGGATATCAAAGGAATCTTACCACAAGGCGAGGCAGGCCCACCCCCAGAGAGGACCTGGAGAAATCAGGCTTGTCGAACTGCTGAAAGTCATGAACCTCCTTTGACACTTGAAGGGACAGAAGGAAAAATACAAGAAAAAGAGGACTGGGAGATGCCGTAGAGAGGATTTCGCAGGGACCTGTTGAGCAGAGTACTTCCTGGAGCAAGATTTTGAGCCACTCAGAGAGTGGGAATACTGTACATTAATAAAGAGGATCCCTGGAAAGGGGCCCTAGTGCAATTTATGGTATCCAAGGGGGAGGGGGAGAAACACAAAACCCCCTGTCCCTCCACTAACCTTCCTATTGGGGAGAATGAGAGAAGAGGGATCAGCAGAAATAGAAAGCCAATCAGACGCATGGGGAACCCACCACCTTTCAACTCTGGTGCTGGTGGAGAGAGCATCAACCAGAGAACTAGCATCAGGAGAAAGAGGCGAATGCCGAGACCAGCTAGGGCCAAAGAGAGTCGCAACACCACTGTCGTCACTGCAGGTATATCAACCCTCATTGGTATGGGCTGGGCCACTGCCAAGCCCTTTCAGACTAGGAACCTGCACTCCAGCATCTACCTTAACCTCAGGGAGGAGAACTGAGGCCAGCATTGACAATCTTTATCCCTCAGTGAAAAGAACCAAGGGATCTCAGAATGTACCTGTGGATCCTATCCTGGTGGAAGGAAAGTGAGTTGTTCTATGTTAATCCCTCTTCTGTTATGGTGCAGTGTGTCCTTGATTAACTAACCAGATGAAACAGTCAATTTGACTACTGCCCAGCAGAAGAAATGATAGCTGATGTGCCGACAAGCTGACACCCAAACAGCAGTTCCAAAACCTACACCAAAAAAATGAGGATGGTCTGAATTGGTGCACAACTTTGGATCAGTGCACAAATCAATGAGAAGGGGATTGTTGGCCTGGAGTCCTCCAAGCACCATCTCTTTCCACTGCTTTGTCCCAAATACTAGAAAGGGTTGGGAGTAGATTTCACTAAAGTCTACTCTGTCCTTTTCCCCCTGTGACTGATATTCTTAGGGGCTAATTCTTATCTTTTTGCACTTTAACATCCTTTCTTGTTTCCTTCAACAATGTGCCCCCCCTTCTGCCTTAAATGTAGCTTACTAAATAAAGGTGATTTTTGTACTGTTGTTGTTGTTTTTAACTGCTTCATATATTTTTAAGGGTCTGTACTGGGACTTACTGCCCTAGTACCTGTTGTGGGCTAACTCTGTTCCCTGAATGCTCACTGGAAGGACAGATCCTGAAGCTGAGGCTCCAATACTTTGGCCATCTCATGAGAAGACTCCTTGGAAAAGACCTTGATGTTAGGAAAGTGTGAGGGCAAGAGGAGAAGGGGACGACAGAGGACGAGATGGCTGGACAGTGTCATCAAAGCTACCAACACGAATTTGACCAAACACCGGGAGGCAGTGGAAGACAGGACGGCCTGGCGTGCTCTGGTCCATGGGGTCACGAAGAGTCGGAGACGACTTAACGACTAAACAACAACAAATCATTATCATTTCTGGGCAGATGAGCTAGGGCGCAAACCCGTTTCCTCATAAAAACGGAGGGAAAAGGACGCTGAGTAGTTGGAGCGCTTCCTCTCTCCTCCAATCCTAACTTCTCCCAGGGAATCAACCATAGGGCTACTAAACCAGGGCCACGCATATCTGGCCGAGAAGCCTGCCACGACGGGGACACGCATTAACAGAGGACATGCCGTTCGCCCCTCTCTCTGGCCCAGGATCTCACCGTAACTTCCTCCCCGACGTGACTGTTCAAAATCCTGGAGCCCCCCGGGTGCCGCTCGCAGAAGCGCTTCACGTCGTACACTCTCCGGTCGATCACCAGCCACATCTCCCGATTCGGATCGCCTGGTTTCGTTCGGAGCCCGATTTCGTCCCAGGTGAAGAACCGCGGAGGGCAGGGCGAAGGGATCCCTGCTGGGTCGCCCTCGGGTTTCTGCTGCGGCGCCATCTCTCGAGCCTGCCGGGGGCTCCCCCGGGGAATCCCGTCCTCCACGCGCCCAGCACGCTCTTCGACCGCAGGGACGCCGGAGCATCCATCCCGTACTCTTTCCCGGCGGGTAGGTAGCCCGGAGCCCAGCCCCTCTGCCTTGGATTGGCTACCGCTCCGGCAGACGACGCCTCCGCGTGGGCTGATTGGCCAGTGAACGGGATCGCCGACCTGAACCCTCCGCCTCTCTTTCGCGGCCCTGCGAGGCGCGAAGCCCCTTTGGGAAGTCCCCGCCCGCCGAACTCAAGGGGCTTCCCCCCCCCCAAGGCTGCCCCTCTCCGCTTTCCCATCTGCCCTTCACCGCTTTTCCTTGGTGGGGCCGGTCTTCCCTGCCAGGCGGGCTGCAGTCTCCAGTCGGTGGGAGAAGTCCTGTGGGTGCTGGGGCGAATCCAGCGCCAGCCCATTGGCAGCTCTGCCCACCCCATTCGCTTGGCCTCTCGGGGGCCCTCCAGCTTCCCCCCTCTGGCGACTTCGCTTTCCTTCTCTGCCCCATCACCAGATGTGCTGGCCTTTCTTTCTTTCTTTGCCTCCCTTTTAAGAGGTACACTAGTTGGATGGATAGCCCAGTGAGTTAGGTACCTGGCTGCTGTGCCAGAGGTTGGGTTGGGCTGTCTGAGAGAGGCTTTGAAATGCAGTGTTGTGCCTTGTTGCTTTGAATGTCTTTTTGGTCTTGATTTTTTTTTATTGCGGTATTTGAGTCTTTTTAACTACATATTTGTATGCTTACTTTTTTAGCTTTTAAATGTTGTTTTTTAATTATGTAAGCCTACTCGGGTCTTTTTTAGGGAGAAAGGCAGGGTAAAATATTTGTTAGGTTTGGTTGGGCTTTCTCACATTTCTTTCCAAAATTTTAGAGCATCATCTTTACATGGGCCCAATTTATTTTGCTCTGCATTTTCTCCTAGTGATGTATAGCATAAATGTATTTGCGAAGGCGAATACATTTATTATAGCATAAATGTTGGTTATTTCAATGGGCAAATTCAATTCAGAAAATTATCATATCTATTATTGTGGGCAAGAATCCCATAGAAGTAATGGAGTAGCCCTCATAGTCAACAAAAGAGTGGGAAAAGCTGTACAATCTCAAAAATGATAGAATGATTTCAATACGAATCCAAGACAGACCTTTGAACATCACAGTAATCCAAGTTTATGCACCAACCATGGATGCTGGAGGCTGAAATTGACCAATTCTATGAAGACTTACAATACCTTCTAGAACTGGCACCAAAGAAAGAAGTTCTTCTCATTCTAGGGAATTGGAATGCTAAAGTAGGGAGTCAAGAGATAAAAGAAACAACAGGTAAGTTTGGCCATGGAGGTCAAAACGAAGCAGGGCAAAGGCTAATAGAGTTTTGTCAAGAGAACAAGCTGGTCATTACAAACACTCTTTTCCAACAACACAAGAAGCAACTCTACACATGGACATCACCAGATGGCCAATACCAAAATCAGATTGATTATGTTCTCTGCAGCCAAAGATGGAGAAGCTCTATACAGTCAGCAAAAACAAGACCTGGAGCTGATTGTGGCTCTGATCATCAGCTTCTCATAACAAAATTCAAGCTTAAACTGAAGAGAGTAGGAAAAACCATGGGGCTAGTCAGGTAAAATCTAAACCAAATCCCTTTTGAATATACAGTGGAAGTGAAGAACAGATTTAAGGAACTAGATTTGGTGGACAGAGTGCCTGAAGAACTATGGATGGAAGCGTGTAACATTGTACAAGAGGCAGCAACAAAAACTATCCTAAAGAAAAGGAAATGCAAGAAAGCAAAGTGGCTATCCAACGAGGCCTTAGAAATAGCAGAGAAGAGAAGGGAAACAAAATGCAAGGGAGATAAGGAAAGCTACAGAAAATTGAATGCTGACTTCCAGAGAATAGCAAGGAGAGACAAGAGGGCCTTCTTAAATGAACAGTACAAAGAAATAGAGGAAAATAATAGAAAAGGAAAAACCAGAGATCTGTTCAAGAAAATTGGAGATGTTAAACATGTTATGCAAAGATGGACATGATAAAAGACAAAAATGGTAGGTACCTCACAGAAGCAGAAGAAATCAAGGTGGCAAGAATACACAGAGGAATTATACTAGAAAGATCTGGATATCCCGGACAACCCAGACAATGTAGTTGCTGACCTTGAGCCAGACATCCTGGAGAGTGAAGTCAAGTGGGCCTTAGAAAGCCTGGCTAACAACTAGGCCAGTGGAGATGATGGCATTCCAGTTGAACTATTTAAAATCTTGAAAGATGATGCTGTTAAGGTGCTACACTCAATATGCCAGCAAGTTTGGAAAACTCAACAATGGCCAGAGGATTAGAAAAGATCAGTCTACATCCCAATCCCAAAGAAGGGCAGTGCCAAAGAATGCTCCAACTACCGTACAATTGCACTCATTTCATACGCTAGCAAGGTTATGCTCAGAATCCTACAAGGTAGGCTTCAGTGGTATGTGGACCAAGAATTTGCAGAACTACAAGCTGGATTTCGAAAAAGCAGAGGAACTCGAGACCAAATTGCCAACATGCGCTGGATTATGGAGAAAGCCAGAGAGTTCCAGAAAAACATCTACTTCTGCTTTATTGACTATGCAAAAGCCTTTGACTGTGTGAATCACAGAAAACTATGGCAAGTTCTTAAAGAAATGGGAGTACCTGACCACCTTATGTATCTCCTGAGAAATCTATATGTGGGACAGGAAGCAACAGTTAGAACTGGATATGGAACAACTGATTGGTTCAAAATTGGGAAAGGAGTATGACAAGGCTGTATACTGTTCCCCGGCTTATTTAACTTATATGCAGAATACATAATGCGAAAGGCCGGACTGGAGGAATCCCAAACCGGAATTAAGATTGCCGGAAGAAATACCAACAACCTCCGATATGCAGATGATACCACTCTGATGGCAGAAAGTGAGGAGGAATTAAAGAACCTCTTAATGAGAATGAAAGAGGAGAGCGCCAGAAATGGTCTGAAGCTCAACATAAAAACAACAACAACAACTAAAATCATGGCCACTGGTCCTATCACCTCCTGGCACTTCTTGGGCTCCATGATCACTGCAGATGGTGACAGCAGCCATGAAATTAAAAGACACCTGCTTCTTGGAAGGAAAGCGATGAGAAACCTAGACAGCATCTTAAAAAGCAGAAACATCACCTTGCCGACAAAGGTCCGCATAGTCAAAGCTATGGTTTTTCCAGTAGTGTTGTATGGAAGTGAGAGCTGGACCATAAAGAAGGCTGACTGCCAAAGAACTGATGCTTTTGAATTGTGGTGCTGGAGGAGACTCTTGAGAGTCCCCTGAACTGCAAGGAGATCAAACCTATCCATTCTGAAGGAAATCAACCCTGAGTGCTCATTAGATCCTGAAGCTGAGGTTTCATTACTTTGGCCATCTCATGAGAAGAAAAGACTTCCTGGAAAAGACCCTGATATTTGGAAAGTGTGAAGGCAAGAGGAGAAGGGGACGAGATGGTTGGACAGTGTCATTGAAGCTACCAACATGAATATGACCCAACTCCGGGAGGCATGGAAGACAGTAGGACCTGGCATGCTCTGGTCCATGGGGTCAACAAAGAGTCGGACATGACTTAACAACTAAACAACAACAACAACAATTTCAGAATTGCATGTTTTTTCTATATTGTTTCAAGCATCCATCATATCTTTCAGTTTTCTTTCCTGTACCTGTTACGTGCTGTTTTAATTCTTCCATAGTTTCAACAATTGTTTTCCTTTCTAGATCATATCTTTTGCATAGTCTGGCTTTCACTTTTTTGTTTTTATATTTTGAATCTTTCAAGTATTTTAAGTTGCTAATGTCTACACGTAATTTGTTTATTTTTGTTTATTTTTCTTTACAAATTTCCTATTTTGGGGTGCCACGGGTTTTCTAGGGTTATTGCAGTTTGTAACGAAGTCCCGTGGTTATTATGGTAGCTGTGCTCTACATTAGCTAGTTAATTTTCTTTATTATGTTGGTTTGGATTGTTCTGATGAGAACATTTGCATCATTCAGTAGATCTTTTACTGGTATAGTTTGTAACTGGTGTAAATTACACAGCCTTTGCCTTTCTGTGTTCTGGCTAATATGGGTTACTATTTACCCCTTAGTGATGTTTGCTTTTCTGTCAACTCATAATTTCTGGGTTGTTCCATATGTTGTTCCTCTATTGATACATTTTATTCCACTATTGTGTCTACCTTTACCCTCCATTTGCCTTCCATGTTATGATCATTGTTCTGTGTTGATTTTGCCACCTTTTCTAGTTCTTGCGATTCCAGTTCTGAAAACACTTTACTCCAGATGATAAAACGTCTCTGGTCCATTAATCGTTGTTCAATTATGTCACTACCTGGGTGTTTCCTTTTCCAAATTTCCATCATCCTTTTTAGAAAACCATAGGCTGTTGGGTTTGCCTCGTAATACCATTTCATAATTTCTTAATTTTCAGTGAGAATCCAAGTTTTGCATTTATGTTGTTCCAGTAGCTTTGCAGCAGCCTGTCTTGGTTCTTCAACAGGATCTGTTGAACCATGTAGCCCATTTGTCACCAGATACCGAGGGGCTATAGCATCTGACATGGTCCTTATTGACCTGGAAGACGACTAATCCTGTATGGACTTCTGTTTATTCCCGCTCATCATCATTGATGTTTGGTGGATGCAGTTGGTCTGGGTTCCCAGCTGAGACCTGTCTGGCTTGGGAGACCCTTCAGCATAGCTCTCACTGAAGTATGCAAGCCCCTCCACCTCAACAAGGTCTGTGCCAGTGAAGATGATGATAATAATTCAAACGCACCAGGCACAGTCAATCAGAATTATAAAAACATTAACTGGTATTCTACAACAGATAAAAGTTTTAATGAAAAACCTAAGTATCTGTTAAATATTGGCGGAGTATGTATGTGATTCCTAATATTGCCCTTTTTTGTAAGTCTGATGGTGTTATTTCTGAGATCTGCAACTGCTTATAATACAGTGGTGCCTCGCTTAGCAACGTTAATCCGTTCCGGAAAAACATTGCTAAGCGATTTCATAACTAAGTGAAATTAAAAAGCCCATAGAAATGCATTAAAACGTGATTAATGCGTTCCTATGGGCTTAAAAACTCACCTTAGAGTGAAAATCCTCCACAGCACCGCCATTTTCACTGCCTCTTAAGCGAGGAAAAACAGCAGGTGGCCATTTTGTTTTCCAGCAGCCATTTTGAAACCGCCGATCAACTGGCCGGAAATGGGGGCTTTGCGATGATCGCTTCCCCGCGATCATCGCAAAGCGAAATTTCCCCATAGGGATGTGAGGGTTCGTTTGGAAGGGCTGGCTTTTCCCCAATAAACGGACGCGGTACTGAAGGCAAATCAATAGGTTCTGTATTTATTTCTACATTAACATCAACAGGATTTCCCCCTATGAAGGGGTTCAGGGATTCTTGTAAAACATGGCTTGGCTTCAACGGTGTCCATAAACTATTTACAAAGGGGTTCGTAGTCTCTGGATTCCAGGGGCCTGTTGTAGGTGGCACAGACCCCAGTCCAGGGTCCAAAGCTTCTTCCAAGGAAATCAGAGGTAGTGCCTCATCACCGCTTCAACCGTCCCAGGAGGATCCCTCTCCTCCATCGGTACCCCAAGGGCCGGGTAACCCCCCAGCTTCCTCAGTTCGGGGATATGCCATTGTTTCTTTCTTTCAAGTTCTCTGGCCACGGCTTCTCTCTCTTCACGCAGTTTCCTCCTCCACTCTTTGGCCTCCGTTTCTCCCCAATAGGAGGGTCGGGGTTTCAATCCCAGCTGCCTACCCTTTTCCGCTTCCTCATGAGGAACCCGGACCTGTTCCCACTTATGGGTCCAGGGGTCCTCCATCCATACCCATTCCCAACCGCCCGGAATATCCCTGGGCTTTTCTCTTATATCCCCTACCCCGGCTTCAATCTCCTCCCCTCGGTTTCCCGCCCGAACTCGCCCCGAGTCTCGGGTGATTCTTAACTCTTTCATGACCTCCTCCAAGTCATGGGTGTCTACCCCCTTATTTAGGGTAAGGGATCCGACGCCTTCCTTCCCCCAATCAGGGGTCTCCACACCTCTCTCTTCCCGTCGCGGTGGGGATGGCGGGGGGGGATGTCTGCGTGTGATGGGTGCTCTTCGGGAGCGACGGCACTCCTATCATGGCCTCCATCTTGGGAGCCTCACAAGGGACCATCGCAAAGTGATCGCTTTTGTGATGGCAAAAAGTCTATTGCTAAGTAATTTCATCGCTCAATGGAGCAATCGCTAAGCGAGGCACCACTGTACTATGTGAAATTTCTTGCTATTGTTCCCAAAGCCCTTATGACAACAGGGATGACTGAAGTGTGTTTCATTCACAAGCGATATTTTGATTGCCAGGTATCTGTACATTGTTAGTTTTCCCAATTATTTATTTCAACTCGGGTATCCCCTGGAATTGCAATGTCAATGATCCAGACATTTCTTCATGCTATTACTACTATATCTGGTGTGCTATGTTCAAGGTGTCTTATCAGTTTGGATGCAGAAATCCCATGAGATCTGGACTTTGTTATTTTCTGACACCTTCTCTACCTGATGTTCCCATGGGTTTTCGGAAGCTGGCAAGTTATATTTTTGCATAATGACTAGTGCACTAACACATCATCATAAGCAATAATAATAATAATAATAATAATAATAATAATAATAATAATAATTATTATTATTATTATTATTATTATTATTATTACTACTACTACTACTACTACTACAGTGGTGCCTCGCTTAACGAGCACACCGCATAACGATGAAATTGCATAGCGATCCGTTTTTTCGGATCGCTAATGCGATCGCTTAACGTTTTTTGAATAGGGCTAAATTCGCTTTGCGAAGACCGGTAAGCGTTTTTTGGACGAAGACTGTCAGAACTCCACCTTGTTGGCATGGTCCACCCCCCCAGGGCATCCTAGGAACTGTAGCCCCCAAAACAGGTAATTCCAAATTTTGGGACCTGCATGAGTGAAGCAATTCAAGTAAGAGCTTTTATGACAGCTTTATTTAATTTAAATATTTAGACCCTGCCTTTCTCCTAAAAGGACTCCTGAATGTTTTCAAGTACGTAAAAAGATAAAGCACAACATCATGAAGCAACATCACATTTCATACCCAGGGGTCATCTTTTGCCGATACAGCTCATCCTTTCTCCATACAGCTCAAGGAACCCTATATGGAAATTGTCCCATTTTATCTTCCCAAACTATCAGGTGGTCTAAGAGGGAGTGATCCATCAAGGTGGGTCACTGAGTTACAGGGGTGAGGGGAGATTTCATGCCTAGCCTCCGTGTTTCAACTCCAATACTCCCTCTGTTACACTGCACTGTCTTTCATATGCAAATAATATACAAAGCTATAATAAATGTTTATTTAATTACTACATAATGCAATAATTAGATTGAGCAATTTTAAAAATTAATTTAGCACATTCAAAGCTCAGATTAAAAGCCATAAACATTCAGTGAGATTATCAGGGCTTGTTTGAACAGCCTGGCTGAACAGAAAGATCATAGTGTGTGGGAAGAAACACAAGCAAAGCCTCTCTGGGGAGACTATCCTAAGGCTAGAGTGTTGTTGTCGCAATATTCTCTTAGTAACCACCAAACTCACTTTGCTTGCAGGTGAAGCAGGACCTCCAGAGGAGAATTTAAGGCAATCCATGGGTAAGATCGAAGAAGTAAATAAGCAACGCCACCCCAATTCCCATGCTCCCTCTCCCTTCCCACCTTGCTTGGAAATTGGAGGAAAGGCTATAATCATGAAGATAATATTCTCCCAGTTTAGGTGAGAGGCACTTGCAAGAGGAAAGATTGTGATCAGTGTGATAATGCTAACTCCATTTTGGTACAGTGCTGTAGTGGAAGTTTTTTTCCCGCTTGCATGCCTTGGATTGTGATCTTGTCATGAAAAAAATAAAATGAAATACAAGTGTGGTCAGCAGTTGGGAGACCTCATGGTGGAATGCACTACATTTCCCAGCAATCAACGTAACTACATATAGAGGCTCATGACTACCACCACCCTCTTTTCTTTATGCGGAGTACGTGCCCACCCTGTGTCCCCAGTATGCAAGACAACTGCTACTGGATGTTCAGGAAGGGCAGATACATCACTTCTTTATTCTCATTTTGGTACCTCTTTTTCCACACAGCTGACGGGTTTCAATCTTTGGTTTCGGGGGAGTTTCAATCTTTAACCACTGAATTTCCACCTCTGCAGATATATTTGTGGTCTTACAGCCTTTGCTGGTTATAGGGAGGAACAGCACACCAACAGGGGAGGGCCAGCTGCCCTTTCCATCTGACACTTTACGTCATCTTAATTCCACCTGGGAGGCCAGCTTCCTAGCCTGTTTGCAGTCATATAGTGAGAGCCACAGCTGGTAACCCTGTCCACTGCTACCAAGTCAGGATCGCTAGGTGTACAAACAATGATTTTAAAGGCTAGCCGTCCTTCCTCATCTCAAGGTTTAAATTTGATAGCATCTTAGAATATTATATGTAGATCTGCAGTATAAAATAAACAATAAAAGAGTTCTGAATAGGTCACCAGTCTAAGAACCAGATGACTCATTACTGACTGTAATACCTGCATGGGCCTGCAAATAGGGGCTGGACTTACTTATGTTGAGCTTAATTAGCAGCCACATGCAGAGCAATCCTCTGTCACAATTTCTGTGGGATTTACTTTTAAGCAAAGAAGTATACAGGGACACTTTAAAAGATATGGAGTCCTGTGGAGAGGTTTTATAAATCAATATTATTACTTGAACATATTTACACTGCAATCCTATACAGTACTGGTTTACTCAGAAGTTAATTGTACTTCCACTGCTTATTCCATGGGAGTTAGTTAGCTGAATTCCTACTTCAAGGTCTGCCCCCCACCCCACCCCATACATATACCTGGCCTAAACATGGAATGCCCCTCCTCGGTTCCACATGTGAGAACAAGACATTGGCCAGAATCCTACTGGTGTGTGCCTAAATTCTGCATAATTTTCTGCAGCTAACTGCAGCTGATTGAAGAAATGCTAGGTTGCATCTTGGTCACATAACTGGCCATACACCCAACTCCTCACTCAGGCCCTCATAACAGCCTCCAGATAGCCAGCCTGCAGGTATTGAGTTCAGCAACACTCAGACAGAATGGAACAAATATCCTTTGATTTGTATTCCTGCACGCAGCAGGCCTTACAGGCCCCTTCCAACTTCATGATCCCATGCATCTATGAAATAAGGTTTTATTAACAAAACAGTGCCAAAAAGAGTTCAGAAGCAAGTGACAGTCCCAGAGAACCTAGGGAACACTGGAAAACAAGTTGCCAAATAGGAATCAACTTGATAGTGGATGCTTATTTTTATATTATACAGTAGTTGCAAGATTGTTTTTCTGAATTGAGAATATCCTCAGAACTTCCAGATTAGATGTGGGGGGTAGTGAGATGGTATAGTCAGAAATATTTAAAAATAAAGTTCATAAAGAATGGGATTTTTCTGAAAGGGGAGATACTGTGGATGTAGTGTATCTAGATTTCAGCAAAGCCTCCCGTGTCTTTCTTGTGGACAAACTGCTAAAACCTGGGATAAACACAGCTACTTTTAAATGGATCAGATGCTGATGGAGAAACTATACCCAAAGAATGCTCAGCAGTGCTTCTTCATCATGCTGAAGAAAAGTGAGAAGTGTGGTACTGTAGCATTTTGTTCTGGGTCTGGTGTTGCTTGACATTTTTATAAGTGATGTGGATGAAAGAACAGAGCAGACATTCATAAAATCTGTAGGAGAGAACTAAGTGAATGTAGCTGCTACACAGTAAACAGAATCAGGTTTGACAACGACCTTAGAAGAATGGAGAGTTACACCAAAACAAACTTACTTTATTTATTTATTTATTTATTTATTTATTTATTTATTTATACATACATACATACATACATACATACATACATACATACATACATACCCCGCCCATCTAGTCCAAAGGTCTACTCTGTCTTAAAGAATATCCAAAATAGCAACAGGCTTAGAAACCATGTTCTATGGAGATTAGTAGACAGAGTTGAGTATGTTTAGCTTGGAGAAGACTGACAGGTGAAATGAGAGCCATCTTCAAATATCTGACAGGTTGTCATTTGGCAGATGGAGAAAGCTTCTTTTCTGCTGCTCCACAAATGTCAGCCCACATCAACAAGTTCAAATTGAACAATAGACAAAGGTGGCCTGAAGGCAGATTGCTTTTAAGAGCTGCTTCTTTTCCTGCCAAACTTGAAAACTGGTTGACTTTGGTTCAGACATAGTGAGAGTTAACCCACTGAAATATAAATCTGGACCCAACTCACAGTAGTTTTGTCCAACAAATTTTACAGTAGTCTTGTCCCAAAGCAGACAAATCTAATTCCATTGATTATACCTTCTCTGGTTTGATTTGAAATTTAAATAAACTCAAGAAATTCATCATGTACAGATTATTCCCATATGTACATGTGGGTTTTGTTTTATTTATTAATTTTTAAAATGGCATATTATTCACTACTTCATTATCAGGTAACTTTATTTATTGGGTTTTCTGTTAAGAGACAAAAACACCATTCTATACCCAACTACTCAGAGTAAAGGTTTACTTCCAGTTAAATATGTATAGGGTTTGGCAAAGTAGGTAGAGTGACAGACTAGGACTCGGTATGCCTGGGTTCAAATCCCCACTCAGCTGGGGGTGTGGCACTAGTAAAGCCATTCCAGAGAGTGGGATGGGGGTGGGGTATCAGCGATATGAATCTCCAGAATTGTAACTGGTGTTTGTTCTTTGTATTCTGATTCAATTTTAAATAATAATAAATGCATGCTTTTTAAAGACTTGACCAGGCTTGCATTTGTATGTGGGGGAAAATAGTGTTGTATAAGAGACATCATTGTTCTGCTAAAGATTGCTTGAACATTAAGGAGGTCCAATGGGTTATATGACAGCTCCTCCAGAGTGGCTTGCATAAACAGGATCAAAGTATTGTATTTGCGAGTTGCACAAATAGGGAAACTTGTTTTTGCGAGTGACAGCAGCTTTGTGATTGCAGAATGACAGCAATGGGCACAGCCTTTAGTTTTCTAATGCTTGAAATATCCGATTTTAAATTTTAAAGAGCAGCCCCTTTTGATCCAGCTGGCTCTGTGACAAGCTCCTAGAACCCATTTCGTCATCTTCCACACTTCCTTTTCTTTAATCAACAAATACATTTCTCAGCCTTTCCCTCATCCCTGCTGTGCCTGAACCTGCCATCTATCTGCTCTTACCCTTCATATGCTTCCTGGCCTCAGTCAGCTTGGGACACAGCAACCTTTTCCCCTGCCCCGTTCAGAGTTACCAGCAAACCTATGGAGCCGGGCCTGGACTCACAAGTGGAAATTAAATTAAATTAAATTTTATGGAAGCATAGATGGTTCTCTTTTTCAGTACTTTCTCCTTGTGGAGTTGGCCAGGCTGAGGAAGTCTGACTGACCCAAGGTTGCCCAGTGAACTTCATGGCCAGGTGGGGAAGAACAGTACCTCCTGAGTCCTAGACACTCTAATCACTATATCATGCTAGATGTCTGTCATGCCAGGATTCCTCTCAGCTTCTGCATGAGGTGCTGGGAGTTACAGTTCTCCCGATATTAATAACCATCCTTCACCTGGAAATTCAAAGTGCAACAACATCTGGAGCGCCATGGGTTTGCCAGCTCTGGCCTACAGATGGAGCAGACAGAGGGGAGGACCACTGGCAGGGTTCAAGCTAGAAAGAAGTAAAATTGACATCTATAGTCCCACAGAGGAAGGTGTACAGTGGGGTCTCGACTTACGAACGACCCGACTTGCGAACAATTCGAGTTACAAACCTGCCCTATAGGGGAAGTAAGGACTCGACATGCGAACTTCCCTCGAGTTACGAACAGGGAAAAAAGTCCCCCCTCCCTCCCCTTAGAGGCTTCTGGAGGGGGGGAAAGGGTCAGAAACTTAAAAATAAATACTGTACTGTTAAATAAAGTCACTTACCAGGCCTTGGTAGCCCCCAAACCACAGGAAAAAGAGCAGGAAAGAGCTAAAAGCCGACACCCAGAAAGAGCCTGACAGCCATTTTGTGGTTTTCCCCGCTCCTCTCCCCGCCTAACAGCTGATCGGCTGGCTCTGAGCAGGCTTCTGGAGGCTTGCTCAGCACCTAAAAAGCCTGCCTGAGTGCCTTTGTGCTGAAAAAATCAGCACAACATGCTTTAAAACATTATTTAAAATTGGCTTCGTTTAAAAAAAAAAAGAGTTCTAAAGTGGTGCCTTTAGTGTTCCCTGCCTTCCCTGAACCTAAGGGGAAAAAAGAAAGAAAATATCCCCCTCTAGTGGCACAAGGCAGAATAGCAGCTTCCCATTAGTTTCTATGGACAGAAAAGAGCAGATACGGATTAAATGGTTTTCAATGCATTCCTATGGGAAATGCAGATTCGACTTAAGAACTTTTCGACTTGAGAACCACCTTCCAATACGGATTAAGTTCTTAAGTCGAGACCCCACTGTAGTGGGATATGGCAAACAAGCCCTATTACCATGAAGAGACTGAAGCTGAATGGGAGACGGCTGTGACATTTACCCAGTGGCCCGTTTGTTTCACCAAACACAGACCTCACAAAGGTATCCCAACACGCCCTTTAACACGTTGCCACCAGTTGATCCCTTCATCAGCCTATATTTCCTATGAAAGACCGAGGTCCACTCAGTACTGAACTTTTAAACAGAAACAGTTTTATTGATTACACGTGGTTTTAGGAATAGTTCTTAAGCACATTCTTAAAGTTACACAAAACTTCAATATTTTACTTTAACCTCTTCTATCTTAATTAATACGGGAATATATATGGAAAATGGTGCTTCGACTTACGACCATTTTGAGTTACAACCATCTTCTGGAACAGATTAAGTGCGTAAGTCAAGGCACCACCATATCTGAGAGCATGAATCTTTAAGGCTAAGAAACTTTACGTCATTGATACAAATCTTCTCGGCTGAGTTTTCCAATAAAATAGGATTGTACTAGACTAGGAAACGTTGTACAACTCTTGCTACAGGAAGGCCTGGGCTCTCTGCCAAGTCCGTTTTCTTAGCAACAGTGTTGTGGCGGGAAGAAGCCTCAACTTCAACTGCTGATTGTTGTGCCTTATTATGCTGCACACAAAATAGCTTCTTAGGCAGACTGAATTTCCACCTTCATGCTGGTGAAAATCCCTAGTCTTTTGAGTCTTACACTGAGCCCAAAAGTGACGTTTTCCCCCACACATATAAAACTGTTTACCAGCCTTGTGTTCAAAACAAAGGGCCTTATTAACTCTTCCCTCAGGAGTATTAGGTTTCAGATGACTGTGCTCTGGAGATGACGGCTTGTCTCTAAAATGGCTTCCAGTAGCTTGGATACTTCTGAGGTAATCTCTACCAGGTGGGGGCTCTCTCCTCCTGTTGTCCCACAGGAGTTGTTCGCTGTCTTCAGTTCCCCAGACCCGGGTTCAGAAACCCCACCACTAAGCTTTTTCATAAAAGCTCTAGCAGGTCACCCACTTCTTTACCACAGATCTCTGACTAAAAGGTACCCACTTTTCTACCAATTTTACCTCAGAAAAATGACCATATCTAATCTCACTGATGGAATCAGCATATTCAGATGCCTGCAATACATTTTTAGGATTTTTGTCCTTGACCAAATAATGCAATTCCCCAGGCAAAATGGAATAAAGTTGTTCTAAACCAACCACATTTTTCACTTGGTCTAGAGAAGTGACATTTTCACATTCCATCCATTTGTCCAAACATTGAATCAATTCAGCCCCGACTTGGGTATAAGATTCTTCAAACGTTTTGGTAAGTGAACGAAATTTTCTTCTAAGGTGTTCTGTATTTATGCCAGATCTAGAACATACTATTTTTCTATATGCCTCAACATCTCTAGCTTGTTCCAGAAGCATCTGAGAATAAAGCTCAGCTAAATCTCCACTTATTTGTAATCTCAACACTATCATCCTTTCATCATCCTTAATCTTAAAGTCCCAGCATGTTCTCTCAAATGAAATCAGGAAAGATTCAGGGGCATCTCCTTTCCTATACTGTATTGTGGAAATTTCTTTAGGTTGATTTTTGAGAGATTTCCCTCACAAGAGTTTTTGTTATTATTATTTCGAGCAGCTAATTCTAATTTTTTCATCTGTATTTGAAATTCCATTTGTCTGGCCTGAGCCTTCTCTCTCTCCTTAATCTCTGATTCCCTGAGCTGTAGTTCCTGAGCTTTCTCTTCAGTCCTAGCTTTAATTTCTAATTCCCTGTTTGTATTCTTGTTCCAACTTCCATTTTTCAAAATCTTGGGAGGTTAGAACAATTTGTCTTTCTGAGGCATTATCCATTTCCCTTCACTTCCTGAGGTAAACCTAGTGCCTCCTGACTCCCCTTTTGGCTGTTTGGCTGGCATGTTTAAGTCTGAGTGAAATAGTCTTTTATGTATGTACTGCTTTTAAAAGGACCTGTCTTTCTGCTGTATTCCAGCTCACAAGCTTTTAGTTACTGTGCCTCTATGTCTGAGCTACACTACGAACACCCTGCCATCTGGTGGCACGCAATTCCATAAGATAATGTTGAACAGCAGTACAGACATTGTCTAAAGGGGCGGGGTAAAAATCTAATAAATAAATAAATAAGGCTGAGAAGCTTTTCGGCTTTATGGCCATGATCGAGTGTAGTATCTCTTTCTGGCTAGCAGCATACAGAGAAGGAAGGCACATTGTCTTCATGCATTACCTGGACCACAACCTCTGCCGTTCTGGCTGGAGGATCCCAGGATCTGTTGTTCAAAAAGAAACTTTCTAAAGCACTGTGCCAGAAATGTAACTAGGCAGGTTGTTTCAGTCCAGCTAGTCTTGTGCCCTAAATAGGAACGTATGAAGCTGCTTTATAGGAGCTGCACACATACTGATGTGTCCATTTAATTAAATATGTTCTGGAATACAGGGAGTGCAAGAAGCTGTCCAAACATTAAGGATGTCATTCACAGCCTTGGCAGCTGATATCTTTTTATCTGGAGATGCTAGCAACTGAATATGGAAGCTTAAGGAAACATTAATGTCTACTGCTGCATTTATCATATTGTTTGCTAAAGGAAAGAGAAGGTGAAACTGCTTGCCAAATCTTGCCTTTAAAAAAGCATTTTACACAATAGTTCAGAGATCTACACCTTCTCATACAGGTAGTTGCATTGTGTCAGTTTGATTTGCCACAACAATTCTCTAAGGTGGAGAATCTTGCACTGATCTTGTTGTTCCTATCCAAGAGCACATTCTGTGCATGGACAAACTTACCTCAACAGTACAATGAGTTAATTTCTATCAGGTAATGGGAAGTTGCAGACTGCAGGTTATGCAGGCTAAGGTTGATGAGGGTTGTAAGTCTAGTAATATCTAGAAGACCACAGGTTCCCCAGCCCAAGTTTCTACAAAAGGCAGCATTTCAAGGGTTTGCATGTTAATTTTTTTTGTACTTGGTTTTTAAACCCTGTAACTAAGGAGAAAAAGAACATGGCACCCCCAAAACTTCTCAGCTTCTTATACTACACTTGAAAGACACACCAATATCCTGTAAAATCTCTCACAACAAAAACACCACCACACATATTGAGTCAAGGTAATTTATGAAATATATTAAAAGATACAAATAAATACAAATATTTAAACATGAAGTACATCTTAAGAGGACTGAGCTAAAGGACAAACACAACAGCAGTTCTTTCAATCCTGAGTTGTGACAGCAAATATGAATTTAGCTCACTTTCTCAAGTCATGCTGCCAGAGAGTCACTGCTCAAATTCATAGCTCCCCAGTGGCAGAAGCCCTTGCATGGTGGAGGAATGACAACTCTCCCCTTTTCAATGTGCACTTCAAAGCCTGTGTGAACAGGCACCTGATCACACACAGACTTCAAGTGGGCAATTTACCTCAAAAGAGGAAGGGATACAGTGGGAATGGACACTGGCACACAGACCTGGGCTCATATATTCCTTGAAGTACACGCTAGACAAGCAGGATACTAGCTTGTTCCTCTCTCAGGCAGGGGCTCTCTCTTCTGTTAAGCCATGAACCATGAGGCATCTGCTACAGTTCTACTTTGATCCTCTTTCTCAATTTAATACAGAATAGTGCCTTACACAATGCTGCCATCTGCAGATGGAGATGGGACAGTTCGGCCCACCTCACGGTTCAAACCACACAACATCATTCACCAGGAGAATATTAATCATCTGGCTACAATGAGAATTATTAAAACCTTAACCAACCACAACCAATGCTCTTATCATAAGACATTTTGAAATTTCAACCCAAATACACCCCAGAGTGGGCTTTAAACTCAGCTATTAACTGTTCCCCTACAGAAAGCCAAAACAGCATACCTGACCTTGCAGCTTAACTTAGGATTTAAAATTTCCATTCAACTGTGGAGCTTCCACAGATGTTACTATGTTTTCAGTCACTCCTCACTGTCCTCCTGCGTTAAGTTCTTCTCCTGAAAGCTCCTCTGCCTGACTGCCATGAGGGAAGAGAATGGTCAGGTTTCAACCTCATATGTGCAAAAACCAAAATGTACTCATACATGAAACAAACCTTTCATTTCTTAACAGCCACCTCATCCTATAAACACAGTGTAAGAATCAAAACACGTGCACAAGATGTGGGAAATAGGTTCAGAAACATCACATCCCAAAACCACCAACATTTATCCGGCTCACCCGCTAGATCCCAAACTCTTCCTTAGTACATTAACCGTTCTCTAGTCTGCGAAACATCTTCGTAGCTGATGCTGGGATTTGTTCTGGAGGCCTGTAACTTCTTATTTGTGCAGATATGCATCCAGCCAGATCTCTCCTGAATCCTTCAGAGAGCTGTGAGACAGAGCAGACCTTTGATTACATGTGGAGAAAGGACACTGTATTTGTTGCATCTATAGATAAAGTTTCAAAAAGGTTAATTTCTTCTTCTGCCTCCCCCTATGTAATAAGGTCTTGCTATTTTATCCTTCTTGGATCAAAGTACAAAGAAATATTCCATACCCAGTCACATGGGCTGCCTAGAAAATCTTCAACTAAATCGACGGAGATAGCATTTAGCCTATTTTGAGGGCGCAGGGGAGAGGAACTGACATATTGTAAAACGATGTTGAAAATTACATCAAGTTCATTTTACATGTTGTAGAAATGTCTAGAGAGTTCAACCATGGCAGCCAAAAGCACCTGAACTGAAAAAAATTGATGCGGGAGCGATAAATAAAGCAAGCTTATAAGGGTGCAACGACATTGGCAAGTAACAAGGGAAATGCTCCAGGACTGGGACAGTCTGATTCGCAGTAGTTTCCATTGATGCGATGATGTAAAAGTCACTATGAATCAGCCTGGAGTGTTTTTTATTTCCTCCACCACTTGGGCTTCTACATTTTTGAAATTACATGCATTTGTATCAGTTCAGGTGGTATGAGCATACAGAGGGGTTCACAGCTGTTGCAGTTATAGTCATTCCTGCCAACTACAGCCGCAGGGCAGCCGGGAAACTGGCTGCCATTTGAATTCTCTCCTCCCCGCACTTGGTGCCTGGGTCCACTTTCATCTTCCTTTCTTGTTATCTTTTCCCTGCCTCCAGCTTTCTTTTCTTTTAAAGCAATGATTCCCAACCTTGGGTCCCCAGATGTTCTTGGACTGCTACTCCCAGAAATCCTGGCCAGCACAGCAAAGTGGTGAAGAAAGCCTTCTGGGAGTTTCAGTCCAAGAACATCTGGGGGCCCAAGGTTGGGATACAGTGGACCCTCTACTTACGGAATTAATCCGTACTGGAATGGTGGCTGCAGGTCGAAAAGTCTGTAGGTCGAGTCTCCATTGACCTACAATGCATTGAAAACAGATTAATCCTGTAACCGGACGTTTTTGTTCCATTTTGGCTTTTTTCTGGTCTGTAGGTCGATTCTCTGGCTGCAAGTCGAACCTGTCTGTAACTCGAAAAGTCTGAAAGTCAAGCCATCTGTAAGTCGAGGGTCCACTGTACCACTGTTTTAAAGGCTTGCTGTCCCAGTACTAGCACAGCTGGCTGATCAAAAGTAAAAAAAGAATTGGAGATAGAGGAGGAAGTTTTAAGACAGCTGGGCTCTAATCATGCATTCTGCCAATCTGAATGGCCAGAGCATAGTTACCTTAAAACCCTCCTCTCTCTCAGATTCCTCACTCTTTTTTCCCCCTCTAGTCAGCCAGTTGCCCTAGCACTTCCAAAAAACAGTGCCATCTCTCAGCTCTCATTAGGAATACAGTCAGTGGATATGAAAGGCAGGGTTCATTCTGGGGCATGAACAACACAGAAGCCCCTGGCTGAGACGAGTAAAAGGTTCTTTTCCTGCTTAATTTCTAAGGGTGTGTGACAGAAGGTAAAGATACCTTTGCCTGTAACAGGGAAGGAACAGGAGGACATCACTGAGCGGAATACACGTTGTCACCCCATTGGCACTGGTCAAGTGAGGCATCAACGTAATTCACCATTAACTGTTTATTAATGCTGTCGTATTTCTAGCCCCTTTTCTCCATACTTATTTATTGCATTTTGCCAAATGACAGTTCACAATGTTCACAGTAAGCTGTACTTACTGCAAAATGTCGGCAAAGGCCGTGAGCAGGGGCTTGCTTTGATATGCAATGCCATACTTGGCACACAGCGATTGTACCAGGGGAGCCACCTTCCAGTAGTTGTGGCGAGGCATGGTGGGGAAAAGGCTGGAGGGAGACAAAAAGGCATGAGGTGGTTCAGTTAAATCGTAAGTACTGGTCCCCTTCCTTTAAACCCCCAGACCACTTAGGCTGATCTCATCAGCCCCATGAAACCACACATTGGGAATAATCCAAAGGTGTCTGTTGTCCTGACTGTCTTGCTTACTGATGCTCAATCTGGAAATTCAGGTGGCCAGTGAACCAGTCATTGAAGGGGGACTGTTCCACGTTGCAGGTTGCCTGGAGCTGTCGGAAAACAAGAAAGGATGGTGAGGATGTCCTTATTTTTTGCACTCCAAAGGAGACTACACCTACATGAGACATCAACAGGCATCGATTCCTCCTGATTTTTTTCCAGTTTGGTTTTTAGGAGGCATGCTGGTTTTAAGCAAAGTGGTTTTTGACACTCTCAGCCTGAGGAGCTATACCATGTTACCTTGCTAGCCATCATCTGGATCTTACGGAAGCCATGTTATATCTTGCATATTTTGGAAAAATCAGATATTCACTTTTTTAAAAAAAAAGTCTACACTGGGATGGTTCTTCAGAGTTTTAGATGGGAGGATTTCCTAGCCTCAAGACATCAGGAACTCAATCTGAGGCCTCCTGCTAACAGGCCACATGCTCTGCTAATAAACTGTGGCCATCTCTGCTTTCTTAGTCTTCCTGTCTTTCAGTGGGTGAAACTTCCCCATCCCAATTTAGCCAGTCTTCCTCCAAGCTTTTCTGAAGATCTCTCCAAGAAAACTTGGGCTTTAATTTATAAGAGTCTTGAGTCTTCTTCATGTCAGAGAAGTCCAGCATGGTGGACTCCTCCATCAACACCAACTCCAAGCTTCCAGTTTCCTTCTCCCTCTCCCAGCTTTCTTATACAGTGGGGTCTTGACTTGAGAACTTAATCTGTATTGGAAGGCGGTTCTCAAGTCAAAAAGTCTGTAAGTCAAGTCTCCATTGACCTACAGTGCATTGAAAACCGATTAATCCTGTAACAGGCCATTTTTGTTCCATTTTGGGTTTTTTTTTGGTCTGTAAGTCAAATCTCAGTCTGCAAGTCAAACCTAAATTTTGCGGCCAGAGAAGTCTGTAACTCAAAAAGTCTGTAAGTCAAGCCGTCTGTAAGTCAAGGGTCCACTGTATATTGTATACTACATTGTGACACTGGAGAAAAGGGACATTCAAAGAATCCAGTGAGATACTAATTATGTTTCACAATTCCTTTAAGACCTTTCTATTTCAGTAGGCTCTAAGTAAGCCTGATTTGTTCTCCCTGAATTCCCTATGTACTTTTAAAAATCTACTGCTGTCTTCTGCTTTTATGTTCATTCTTAAGTAGCTGCTATTAGAACTCTACATAAGCCACCATGGGTGCTGCCACTGTACTGCAGTAAAAGGTAAAGGTAAAGGTTCCCCTTGACAATTTTTGTCCAGTCGTGTCCGACTCTAGGGGGCGGTGCTCATCCCCATTTCCAAGCCATAGAGCCAGCGTTTGTCCGAAGACAATCTTCTGTGGTCACATGGCCAGTGCGACTTAGACACGGAACGCTGTTACCTTCCCACCAAGGTGGTCCCTATTTATCTACTCGCATTTACATGCTTTCGAACCGCTAGGTTGGCGGGAGCTGGGACAAGCGACGGGCGCTCACTCTGTCGCGTGGATTCGATCTTACGACTGCTTGGTCTTCTGACCCTGCAGCACAGGCTTCTGCGGTTTAGCCCGCAGCGCCACCACGTCCCCACTAGTAGTAGTACTGCAGTAGTAGCATATAAATGTTTACTATATGTAACTACAAGGGCATATCCAGCATTTCCATGGGTCTGCCTGTAGTGAAGGCATCTGGACACGGTCCTGGGCCCTTATGAACACCCTGTGGGGTGTGTTTTTGTGTATATACTTGCATGTTTGTGTCAGGCTTGATAGCCCAAGGAGCGCCAAAGTGGATGAAGTTTTTATCCCAAGTTCCCTTGCAATTTTCAAATGTTGCACTGACATGTTCCAGAAAGTGTCTGTGAGAGAGTTCAGAAGCCTATGCTATGAGCAGTAAGAAACAGCTTACCTGCATAGAGACCCAATCCATGTTTTTATCATAATCAATATTCATAGGGATGTGGTTCATTTGTGAAACCCAGGTAAACCAGCATGATTCTAAAAGCCTGTAGAGAGAAATGCATACAGACAAATGTCACAAAACCCACTGAACATAATGTAGCAGTGGGTGTGTTGACCTGCAATCTATTTAGCAAAATCCAAGATAATCATATTCCGATTACATGTTTGTTAAGGAGCATTTCACACATTTATTTGTTTGTTTGTTCGATTTCTATCCCGCCCATCTGGTATATTTGACCACTCTGGGCGGCTACATGACAGTAGTAGAAACATTGCCATGAAGACAAGCACACATTATAGTTGGAAGGAACATGCATTTCATCATAATTTGAGATGAATTATGAACCAAAAAGCAATGGAACGCAGGAAAACAGCAGAAGCAAAGGCATTTGTGCTCCCTGCATACCATATAGGACAAGCTACATGTGTTTCTACTAATGCTAGAAGCAGAGAGGTTCGCTGAAGGAAACTCAGCCTAGCTCCTGCAGAAGTAGGAGCTGCCAAGCCCTTAAGAATACAGTACTCTTGAGAATAACAAACATCCAGACCAGGGAGGTCCAACAGACATGTGACTCTTAGAAAAGCTGAATATCCTTGGCAGTCATAGGATGCAGAGGAAGAGTTCTTTTGTGGACTGGTAGTAGCTCCGAAAATGGGAAGTAGAGTTTAGGAATGAGCAGTGCTCAAAATGGAATGAAGGAAGAAACAGAGTCCTCTAGGGACCTAATGCTTTCACATACATGAAATCTTTCTAGGTCCTTCCATAGATGTCATTTCATAAATGACAACATTTATCCACTCAAACAGCAATCCTATGCTCTGTATTGGGAGTTCTCCAAAAGCAGAGCTACCCCAGGCCCTGCTGGCTTCTCAGATTCTTATCAGCAGCCTTGAAGTGCAGAGAGATTGCTGTTTGTACCTTACCCATGCTTCACGTGTTGAACAGCATTTTAAATAAATGTTTTCCCTCTCTAAATTTATAAATGTTTTGATTTGTTTTCAGTCACAAAATCTCACATTTCCAACAAGTTTATTGAGTTTCACAGGTCTGAATGTTTATCAGAAGAAGGTATAACTTAAAAAAGTTATAAATACAAATCTAGATTACAGGGGACAATACAGACTGGGAGATTCTGGCAGCTGCAGTTTGGAAAAGCACCTCTTTGAGGCTCTGTCAGCAAGCAAACACATGTGAGGGGTAAAGCAGGGCTAGCTGGCGGAGAAAGGAGAGCAAGCAGTTGGGCCAGGCAAGGAGAGAGGCTGAGGAACCAGGGAAGGATCTGGAAAGATTTCATTAAAACACCCCACAGGAAGATCCAAATTATTAGTCCAAAGTTTTATTGGTCTGATGGAAACTGTTTCACATTGCTGCTTTTAATTAACTGTTTTTAAAATTTATTTTAAATCTTTTATGCTATACATATAAGTTGCTTTGAGAAAACTACAAGTTTTTAAGAACTGAAGTAATCAAATGCACATTTTCCAATGGGAATAGCATGTGCTTAGCTTCCCACTCCTCACATTTTAAAAAGCAATAGCTTTTGACATTCACAAGAACTACTGGGGGACAAAAATAACAATTCCTTCAATGATGAGCATCTTGTTTATTAATCCCCACATCCTGAAAACTTTCTTCAGACTTCCATTTAACTTATTTCCTATGAGTTATGTCCCACTGCAGTGAATGGCACTTATTTCTGAGGAAACAGATTCAGCATCTCACTTTTAAGGTGAAAGTTAGCAAAGGAGGCTCATGTTCACCTTTGCCACGGAACCTGGCTAAAGGTAACAGCAAATATTCAATTCCAGTTAAAAAAAGGTTTACAATTAAGCAATGATTAACCCAATGAAATGTTATGAAAGCTACACATGAGGAAATGTTGGTTCCTATTGTCTTCTTTCTTGCACAATTCAAATTACAGTTGTGGGAAGCCAAAAACCACCAGAGGTCAGTGCCTAGTGACAAACCAAGATTCTTGCAACATCTTTCCTGGATCTTTTCCTCCAGCTGTACATTACAGGCCAAAACATTTCTGGCCAAACCAGGACCCACAATACAGCATTAAACATGGTAGCCAGCCACCCTGCTGTCACTTTGGCAGCACCATTTATATGAGTCCTGAAGACTCTAGAACTGAGCCACTTAGCAAAGAAGCAGCCAAGTTCTTTCAGTGTGTAATGTATGGCAGAAAACTGGCTCCAGTTCTTGAAGGGCTGCTATGTTTCCTATTGCTCTACAGCAGCGTTCCCCAACCTTTTTCAGTTTGCGGACCAGCTGGGGAAGATGGGGCACCCCCCCGCTCATGTGCAAACAAGCGCACACTCTCGCACACTCATGCACAAACGGTGGCACGGCACTCGCTTGGGCGTGCTGGAGCATGTGCAGGCACAAACAGGCTGTGTGGGGGTGAGTACATGCAGGGGATGGGGCGGGAGGTCTGTCTCGGCAGCCCAGTCCAGGTCAGGCCACGGACCGGCACTCGGCTGTGGACTGGAGGTTGGGGACCTCTGCTCTAGAGAACAAACAAGAACAAACAAATGCAAAACTACAGATTCTGGCAAAGAACTGAAGGAACGTCATATAACTATTCAATAATGGAACAAACAGCCTCTCTGAAGAGGATAAGCTAGCCTTAGTTGAAGGTACCGATACGGTGGCTGGACTGCCATCTGGCAGGAATACTCCATGGCTGCATCCTGCCTTGCACATCCTATATTCAGCAGGAAATTGAACTAGATCACTATCCTGCTACGGCCCAGCCAAAGTCTTCTGTATACGTTTCTACGACAAAGCTTTTCTACATGTGATAGACATTTCCAACTCCAGTGTCATATTTAATTCTCAGGTTATGTGAGATCCAGTGTCACAAGTAAGAGAAATGAGAGAATCGTAAGAGTAAGAAGGAGGCACAGTTTATTACCTGGAGAGCCAGTAGTAAGCCATAAAACATTTAAATCCCATTAGGGGAACGTAGATAAAACAGACTCTGATGTTGTAGGACACAATCAAGGCTAGGTCCTGCCAAAGGAGAGAGGAAGAAAGGGTGATCTTTACCAAAACAGACCCATGGCGTGAGCCTGTGTACAAATCAACTCACTCTAGGCATGTGCTTTTGGATAAGGGGAAGCATACTTACTAGCCATTCTTTTCGCTTGATTGAAGAATAGAATATGGACAACTGGAAGAAGGGAACTAGCAAAGTTGGGGCCATGACTATTGAAAATAAAAAGAAGAGTACATGGTTTAAAACAAAACTTTTGGGGGAAAAATACAGCTATTGTCTTCCTTCTGTGAACTGCCTTTGGCTCCCTTGATGTATTCGATAATAAATTCCCTGTCTTTCTTCCATGCAGTTTACAGTTCTCTCCAAATCTAAGAACTTCTTATCTGAGTCAAGTGGACAGAATGACATACAGCAACATAAAATACCGACCGTATCCTTCTTGTACTTCCAAATGTCTTTTCTCATGCCACACTTTCTTACTCTCAGATGCTTGTATCATTACAATTTTAATTAAACCTACATCTCAAGAACTGGGTTACAGCCATTGTTAAGAAAACAGACCTTTGCTCTCGGAAAAGGAATTTCCTTTCTCCTCCTCCTCCCTGCAGCTTCCTGTGTATCCCCAAATCTATGTTAGAGAGTCTCCCATTTTCTCAGGGCAGATTTGAAGTGCACATAGGAGGAGGAAGGGAAATTGATCCAGCAGTGATGTGTGTTAAGCTGGCAGAAGGACACAACCCACAACGGGCAGTTACTTTGCATCCTTTGATTTTCCGACTCCACTTACTAGGATGTTGTGGTTGGTTCCTTTCTTACGCCTCCTGAATAAGAGGCACTTAATGAGTGGAAACTTTGCAGCATTTCTTAATGACAAAAATACTTACTGAAGAAGTACTTATGTTGGTAGTTGTAAGGCATGAACTTCTTCTTCCGCATCCCGAGCTGCAAAGAAATATTTATTCAGCAACTCATACACAATAAAGACAGCTCCATCACCTGTTTTTGAATCATTTATTTATTTATAACCAGCCCTACATCAGCAGATTTTAGGGCAAGTAACTTTAATGGCCACTTAAGCCATACAAACAGTTCAAACAATGAAAAGCAATCCAACTTAAAAAAAAACCCCACAGTATTACAGATGGAAAACCAAGCCATGATTTCATTAGGCTCCAAACCATTGGCTGAACAGTCAGGTTACTGCAGACCTTTAAAGACATTCCACATCCATCTACGGAGTGGCACCTGTTACCCTGGAACAAGTACTCTAATAAGAAAAAGGAGCAGGAAAAAACAAAACAAAACAAAAAAACTCACCTCTCCTGGATTTTACTCTGCTATCGTTCCAGTGCCAGTGAAGTGCGGCAGGCCCTAGTGGGATCTTTCGATAGCATATGCCTTACTGTTTTCAGTCACCACCATGGCTTGGACGGGTATGCACCATGTTTTTATCACTGAAGTGTTTATCAAAAACAACTAATCTGTGATCACAACACAGAGAGCTTTTCGTATTCTCTTCGTGCTCAGTCAAAATGTTCCTGTTCCAGACTGAAAAAACCATATTGCTATGGACTGAAAATTTCAGGGCTACAGGTTCCATGTGAGAGCCACGGTGGCAACTGGAAATAGTAAGGCATATGCTACCGAAAGACCCCAGTACAACCCACCCCACTTCACAAGCACCGGACAAATAGCTAAACAAAATCCAGGAGGGTGTGTTTGGCTGCACCCTGTATGTACTGACCAGTTTTACTCTGGGTTTTGCCAGGTTTGATCTCATAATGGATGCATGGAAATTAAAACTAAATGTACAGGTAGCTCAGTGGGTTAGGTGTCTGGCTGTGGAGCCAGAGGTTGGGAGTTTGATTCCCCACTGTGCCTCCTTGATAGAGGCCGGACTCAATGATCCATAGGATCCCTTCCAGCTCTGCAGTTCTAAGATTAGATTAGATTATTATATATCATTACCTTACAAAAACACACACCTCAATGTTTTTCACTTTGTCAGGGAGGTGACCAATTAAAATAATCTATCATCAGAAAGTTATTTTGTTTACTACATTTGTAACCTATTTTTTCTGCTCACTATGCAGCATTTTTGGTGAATTTCGCACACATATGCACACACACACACCAGCAGCTGCCTAATGTAATAAATAGCTTATTCACAGTTTTGTATTCCTTCTGGCTATTCTTCCCAAACTCGCATTAATAATTGTACTCTGCATAAATACCTCTGCTGCCAGTTTTTTCCCCAAAGCAAACACAATGGGATGCATATTGAGATCCGGGTCTTTACGAAAGCAGTTAGGTTTGGCATGGTGCTGGAAATGCAGATAATTCCACCACTGGGCTGGCATTCCCTAGAAGAAAGGAGAACATGTGGTCTTAAAAACAGAATAGAATTTGAGCCCACCTGCTCAGAAGCAATAAGCTCTTCCTTTTTAGCTGGCAGGCTCTAGGAGTTTGGGCCTTTGTTCCAGTTCTCAGAACCCCCTGGTCTGAGGGCGTACCAGCTTTTCACAAGGAAACTGGAAGTGACAAGATGGTCACATTCAGAGAAGGAAACAGAGAAAATTCTGTGTTTTTAATTTTTTAAAAACTGAGTAACATGTGGGGGGGGGAACTGCTTTGTTTTAGAGATTAGTACCTCCTGAAGCAGGAATGGGTAAACTTTAAAGGTCTGAGGAATACCCAAACCCAACCCCTGGCCCTAGAGGATCATACCTGCCTACCTTAAAAATATTCTTCTTTTTAAAAGACTTACTTTACTGAATAACCCCTTTATGCTCGCTAGGGGCTCATTTTTTAAGATTTTTAATTTGTGGGGTGGGGGAGACTCAGTGATGCTGAGCCTCCTCCTAAAATATGGCAATCAAATTGGAGAGACAGGAAAACAAATTTTGTCACCAGGAAGACACAGGGAGCAGGCAAAATGGCCTTGGAGGGAGCTGCACGACTTGTCGAGAAGGAAAGAGAGCTCATGTGGTGTAGTGGGTAGAGTGACAGACTAAGACTCAGGACCCCAGGGTTTGAATCCTAGCATGGGCATGGAAACTCAAGAGTGTAGCACAGGTACAATTTCTCAAATATCTCAGATACTTGGAAAACACTATTAGGATTGCTGGAAGTCAGATGTGACTTGACAGCACATAACAATAGCAACGTGAAGGAAAAGATATGTACTTACTTTCACTAGGCTCATTAGGAGCTTATGAACCACTCGATTCCATTTGGATGTCCTAAGGACTGAAAGGTGCCCCAAGTCATGCTGGAACCAGGACATTTGTGTCTGTAAGAAAGAAAAAAATCATTTCAAAAACATGGCTCTGGTTCACTGCTGCCCAAGTAACACAGGATGCAAAACATAATAAAAAGACATTCCAATTAGTCAAAGATTCTTAGCGCCTAGCCAAATGAAATATTATAAAATAAGAGTGAAGGAACTGTATTGTTTCAATAAAACATACTTAAAATTAGCAATAGTTTGTCCAGGTTTGAACACAATATTAAACTGGCTTTAGTTAAAAATAGGTGTAAAAACTTCACACCTCCTCTTCCAGGCTGGCCAGAAGAAGAGATGGCAAGGGGACAGCTAACAAGCCTGAAGCTCACTCGTATTAGAAGGGCAAGTAGCACAAAGCAGCAGCTAAGTTAACTTGTAAAATCAGTCCTGAAAAGTAGAGTGGCCAGCAAAGCCATCTCCACCCAAAAGAAATATAGAATATTCCATATTCTAGGACAAAAAGAAAGCTCTTACTTATTAAAGAAACGTATTGAGTTAGGAAAGGTAATACAAATCCTAACTGTGGTTAAAAAAGATGGAAATGCAGGGAATTGTAACTTTCTCAAGAACGATGGCATGGCATCTCCTCTGTCTTCCCGAGAGGATAAATAAGGAAATGTGAGAAGTAAGGGACTTGAACAGCCCTAAGAATATCAATGTAGGTTGAACGAAGGTCAACACAAGGCATAGCTGATAAAGGTCCCCATGCAAAGACATGACTCTTCTTTAGTGAAAGGTGAATTGCATCCAATCACCTCCAACATCTCTTCTCAGTGAAGCTTGCATGTAGCCTGTGAGTTTCATCTTGCCTCAAAACTTTAGATGTTGGATCTTGCTGAATTGCTTTTGTCAATAGGGATGTGCCATGTGGCTGTCTTGGACTCCAAATCCCAGAATTCTCCAAGAATCCCACAGGCAAAATTCTAGGACTTCCAGTTGACAGAGCTACGTATACCTACAGACACCTACAGTTTACTCACCTGGATTAGGGCCTAACTCCAAAGCTTCATAGCCTTGCTTGCTTCCTGTTCTGCAAAAGAGAAAGCTGCCTCAGTGCTTCCTGGGAGTGGTAGTTCTCCAAGAAGCACCCTCTATAGAGCCTAAAGCAGTGCTTCCAAACCTTGCTTTCCAGATGTTCTTAGACTACAACTTTCAGAAATCCTGGCCAGCACAGCTCGTAGTGGTGAAGGCTCTTGGATTAAAATTCTCAGACTGGGAACCACTGGCCTAAAGACAGGAATACCACTCCCCAGAAACACTGCAGCAGCTTCCTTTTTTGTACTGTATCAGAGGAGGCAAGGCTGGTAGGTGTGGGTCTGTGAGCTGAACTCCCAAAATTCTCCCTAGAGAATTATGAGACTGGAGTAAAAAATGAACAGATGTCACATCCCTATTGGTCAGTCATCAGTTGTCATCTCTTCAGTTGGACCGAAGTCTAAATCTCTTGCTTTCAGATTGTATAGCAGCTACTCCTCCATAGCAAAACAGGTTTCCACTCATTGAGTTGTGATCAGTGGTGTCAACATCCATATATTCTACAAGTTTGAGATCTTTGGTTGCCTTAATTTCCGGTGTGTGGTATTCTTCAGATTATCTCGTTGCTCTTTTGACTGCTCCTCAGTTTTTCTTGGTCAGTGAACTGATCTTCCTATATAAGTATTCCACTTCTCCCTCCACAACTAGCCTTGTAACAGTATTTAAGTACAGCTTTCTTCCACTGCCATTTTTATGTTAAAGAAACGTTTGTGCAGTGACAGGATATGGCCCCATCCTTGTCTTGTATGTGCTGCCAACACTTCTCTTCAAATACCACACATCTGAATAGACACAAGCTGGTTATCACTAATCAGAGACATTATAATGCCTTTGACCACTTGGTCTTTCCCCGCCAATTCAGCTCTTCGTTCAGGTGTAGTTTCCTTTAGAGGGGGTGTCCCTTGTTATGACATCAAGGAATGTTGAGGTGCAGTTGCATACAAAAACCTCACTGGGTATAAAGGCTGTCTGTCAGACATGGAGTTTTCCTTGCTCCATCATAACGTCTAATGTCTTCTTTTTCTATCTGCCCTGCAATCTTTCTCTTTTTTTGTTTTGGGAACAGCTCTAAATTTTAGTCTGGTTTCAGCTATTTGGGGCTCCTCAAAAACCACACCTCTCAACCTCTGCTTGCTCAATAATCTGTTATTTTGTGGGTTCAGGGTCCCTAAGCTGCTGGCATAGCAAGCAGCATCAAGCAGCAGCTGAATCAAGGCACAGACACAGGCCCTGAAAACTGGAATGGTTAGCAGAACACACTCCCTTTCTTCCAAAGAATGCTAGCATCATCACAGACATACATGGAGATAAGATGATAGGAATCATAACTGTAGCTGACCAAGGTGGAGATGCAGAAATCTATGGTTGCCCCCTCACCTCTTAAGAACAAAAGCAAGATACCTCCTCTGTCCTTTCCCACAGAGGTTCAAGAGAGAAATGTGGGAAAGAAAGAAGCAGCCTTAAGAATATCTGTTTAGGTTGAAAGAAGATCAGTGTAGGTCAAAGCAGGTAAAGGACATGCTAGCAAACCTGAGGTTCTTCTCCCTCCCTCCCTCCCTCCCTTCTTCTCCATGCAAAGATATGCATCTTCTCCAGTGTAAGTTGAGTTTCTCCCAGTTACTTCCAACAACTTATACAGCATGAAACCACATTCAAATCCAAACAGCGAGTAACAGGCACGTAGCAATTAGTCTTAAAACCAGCCACAACTCTTTCATTCTCCAGATACTGCACAAGCAAAACAAAACAAAACAAAAAACCAAAAACAAACAAAAACAAAACAAAACAAAAACACAAGTGACAGACTTGTGGAATTCTTAAAATCCTTGGTAATGTGTGTGTGTGGGGGGAGACCTTAATTTCAAAGATGAGATGATGACTTCGACACTCTACCTGAGCGACAGTAAACAGGGCAACACCTACGAGAAAGGGCAACAAGGATGACCCAAAGTACCAGATAGTCAACCAGGCAGCAACATCCAACACTACGATGTGAAGAAACATGAGGAAGAAGAAAAGGCTATTTGGCTTCAGAAGTCCCATTTTCTCAACAGTGGATCGCAGCTCCCGGAAGTCATTAATGAGCAATTGCTGTGGAGGAATCAGAAGAAAAGCCTCTTTTGATCCTGGTGAAAAATAGTACAATCTGTTAAGTATACAGTGGTGCCTCGCTTGACGACATTAATTCGTTCCAACGAAATCGCTGTAGAGCGAAATCGTCGTCAAGCAAAATAAAAAACCCCACTGAAACGCACTGAAAACTGTTCAATGTGTTCCAATGGGCGAAATACCTGCTCGTCCAGCAAAGATCCTCCTTTAGGCGGCCATTTTCTGGTGCCTGTAATGTGAGGAATCTGTCCCTAACACAGCGGGAACCCATTTTCTACAGCCAGCGGACATTTTGAAACCCGACGATCAACTGTTTGCTGATTGTCTTAAAGCGAAAAATCAGTTCCCAAAGCAGGGAACCGATCAACGTTAAGCAAAATTCCCCCATCTAAATGTTTTGCGATTGCAAAAACTTCAATGTTAAGTGGATTCGTCGTCAAGTGGGTAATCGTCCAGCAAGGCACCACTGCATATGTATATATATGTGCAAAGACATGTAATGTAAGTGCTGTTTTTATTATTTACTGGTCAAAATCTTGTTCTGTAAGTTACACCTTCTTAAGGGCCATGCTATCACCGGCAGAAGGAGATTGCCTGTAATCAAAGAGTTGCTTTGATCCTGAGGCTCACTTGACCTGAGCACAAGATCGCAGGCAATTTGGGATTGAGGCAGAAACTCTTTAATTGGTGGAAAGCACTCTTATTTAAGCGTAATTTACAGAACAAGAGTTTTGGTCATTAAATTTGTGGATTTTTTTTTTCAAAACAAAAACACACATACAAAACTTTAGGAATCTTACGTATAAAATATGCAAAATGCTGAAAAGAACTAAGAGAAAGAAAGTACAGTTTTAGTCCCTCACCAAAGATGGAAGACTGTGTGATCAAACATGTCTCTACTTTTGTTCTTCAGTTGTTTTTCTCATTTTTAAAATGCAGAATACATGATATAGCTGTAAAGTACTAAGCCACAAATCCTGCTATGAAAAAGCAACTTCTATCGAGATCCTCCTTACATAAGAAGCTTCTAGAACTCATTATCCTCACATCTGCAATGAGTTGTGTCAGTAAAGAAAAACCACATTCACAGGACTACATTTTATGCCTCAGCTTACATGGCTTATGTAAGGCTGATTTGTGGCCAGAGCAGTGGAGATGCCTTAACTCAAGAGTTTCAGAATGATCTGTACTCCCTGCCCTAGGCTGCCCATGAGCTAATGTTACATTTAATTACTCTGTATGCATACTTACAAAATTTTGGCAAAACATATGGATAATAAGACCTGCAGTGTTTCCTGAAGTGAACTCTTCACATTTTTATGACATATCATTAGCCCTATCACTCTCAAACCAGAGTTTTCATTTTTTAAAACTGCAATGGTAGCAACCCAACTTTGAAAGGCTTAAATGCTAGAAAGTCTCTCCAGGTTTGAACTGTTGTTCTTATGTGCCGTCAACTTGCTTCCAAGGCATGGTAACTCTAATAGGATTTCTAAGGCATGCAAGATGTTCAAGGAATGATTTACCATTGCTGCCCTCTAAGCTGTTTTATTTTCAGTGTGCAGTTGGACATGAAATGTGGAGTTGGAAAACAAAACTGTGCAGTTGGAAACTGATAGTGATTAACTTGGAAGAAACAGGCTGGCTCTAATAATGAGGCACCAGGGTTTATCGGTTTCCAGCTGTACAAAAAGCGTTTTCCAACTGTACATTTTATGTCCAACTACAATCTAAAAGACAAGACACAGTGAATTTCAATGACCTTGCAAAGGTCTGAGTCTGGTTCACACAAGTCCTAGCTGGATGCTCTGTCCACTACAGCATTCTGGCCTGTAAGTAGTCAGTCTCCTCATTACCTAGAATTGCTTCTAAGGAACCAGACTTGAAAATTATGGAGACATTTTCTTCTTCTTTCCTTTTAGCACCCAAGTGACAAAGTAAACCAAGTAGTCAAATGGGCTACAAAAAACTTTTGCAGTCAAATGTCTATTTTTTGCAAGATTAAACCAATCACACAGTTCTGTCAAGTTAATTTGAAATACCTCGATTTCTGAATCCGTGACACTACACCTAAAGTGAGCTTGACTATTCAGGTAGTGAAAGACCTTTTTAAAAATGTCAGAGCTACCCAGAATCATTCAATGAAAATGAAATGATGTACAAAGTCATAATCACAGAAGGTAAACATGGTGTTTGAAGGATTCTGGAAATTGTGGTCAACCTATAGTAAATTATGGAAAGATTCTATATTTTAGGCTATTAAGGTCTCAGAATCTAAGTTTCTATATAGCAGATTACAGATGACAAGCAATGTAGACAAATGAGTAATTTACAACCCATGCCTGACAATAGGATGTACATCTTTGTTCAGGACAACAGTTATGAACATACAATGTTGTCAGAATGTTATTAATATAGAAAGGAAATCTGATTTCTCTCTTGTTTTCCACTACACAAAAGCAAAAGCTATAAAGTGTATATTGTTTCCTATTTCTAACATTTTATCAACACTCACATTTTTGCCAGGCTCAGAACTAGGCTGATCTGGTGCTAGTTCCCCTATCAGAAGCGAATTCAAGTACTTGCTCACTTGATCTTTATGAAGATGGAAAGCTGTGAATGCATCCTGGGACAGAAAAGAAATCACAAAATGAAATGAATGAAAAACTTTTTTAAAAGCCTTGATGGTGAAGGATTAAAAATGACTTTAAGGTTCTGGTTCCACAAGATGATGTAACCCCCATTTTTGTGGGGGATGAGGGCCCCATGTACCTCACAAGCCACATATGCCTATTTCCATTACAGGCTGAGTAAATACTGATGCAGTCTGATCTTCATTTATTTCCAATAGTTGAGTAGCAATATGTAATAGTCTAAGACCTAGGTTACTTTCATTCCAATACCTATTGTTTCTCTATTGATTTGCATTAATCCCGTAAATGTGTACTGAGAAGCTAAGACCAGCTGCAATTTGATTTTTCAGCACTGGCCCATGCTGCAAAGATCCTCTATATGTGGCATTTGCATTGTTTTCTATATACAGTAGTTCTAACTGGAAATGTTGTACTATGAAACACACTCCCTTCCCCATCCTGTCAATAAGATTCCATGTATCTCCTTAAGCATTAGATGTCTATACTAGACAAGATCTTTCCAGTTTTTCTAGTTTTTTCATGTCCCATCTTTCTCTCTCCGTTCTACTCTACCCACCCACCGTACTATTTCATGGATGTATTAACTGACTCAGTCATACCCCATCTTCTAGACATGTGTGATCATGCATTCACACCCCATTCCTCCTCATGCACATCTTTCTTGCCTTAAGCATGATGAACACTTTCTGCACATAGCATCTGCAATGAACACTACATGTAGGCACATACTCTCTCCACCACAAATCTCTACTCTTTAGCCTCATTCTGCATTCATAGAGAACAAATAACCAAGAGGCTTTACAACATTCGCAGAGACACAAAGATAGTTATATTTCTCTACAGGAACTTGAATTGCAAAATAGGAAGCTTTAGTTCCTGGATGTCAAGGGAATACCCTGTTGAAAAAGAAATGAAATCAATTATTTCCACAAGAAGCAAGATGTAGTTCTCCTTCTCTGCTGACTCAATCCATTCCCTTTCCAAATGCCGCCCTTGCAAAAATCATGGCAACTTTGGATCTACTACCTCTTTAGCTTTAAGGGCTTTAAGATCAGAATCAATGTTATTTGCACAGAAAGTGCTTTGTGCATAAGACCCACTTTCTATCTATGGTATCAATGACTTATCTGAGACTTTTCTCAATGGCAGTTTCCTAGCTTTGGGATGCTTTATGCAGTAAGTGGAATTCTCAGGAATGCTATATTTATTAAACTTACAGGTTTTAAAAAGTTTTAAATCTTCATAGTGACAATTGTTTAACTGTTTTTAATATGGTTTTAATAGTATTTAAAAAATTGTGAACATTCTTTAGTTTAAATTGTTGTAAGCTACCATGGGTCCCCTGTGGCGAAAAAGGTGGTAAATAAATAAATAAATAAATAAATAAATAAATAAATAAATAAATAAATAAATAAATAAATGTTCTTGAAGGCTTTCATGGCAGGGATACGATGGTTGTTGTAGGTTTTTCAGGCTGTTTGGCCGTGTTCTGAAGGTTTTTCTTCCTAACGTTTCGCCAGTCTCTGTGGCCGGCATCTAGCTCCTGTCTTCTAAGATGATGGCCACAGAGAATGGTGAAACGTTAGTAAGAAAAACCTTGGAAACACACCCAAACAGCCCAAAAAACTTACATCAACCAAATAAAATGTTGGTTAAAAAATTAAGTATTCTCAAAAGAGAAAAAACACCAGTAGGGCAAAATGAAATTTGAGCTTAAACAGACGGATTCTAATAATTCTGCCTGCTTGACTCAGGTATTAACAGTTACAGATGGGAAGGTCTTGAAAAAAATGGAAAAATTGGGTGGGGGAGGGTTTTTTCCAATTTTTTAGAGTCGTTTTTGTTTTGGTTTTTTTTTCAGAGAAATTGAAAAAAATGTGGAATATGTTCTTTTACAATTATAATTCTGTCTAGGCCATAGTATTCAAATATATAACATGAAGACCTTAATGACAGACTTCTGACACTTTATGGATTTAAGTTCTCTGAGAGATCCTATAGAATGCGTTGTTCACAACTAATAATAGCATTTTAAAAAGAGAAAAAAACAAAAACAAAAGGATGTTGCGAAGTCGTTCGCGGCCCAGGTCTGGCAAAGTGGGCTGAGAAAAACCACCATTCCCCAGACCGTGATGAATCCTTTGGATGTCGCCCAAAAACCGTCTGGGCAACAACCAAAAAGCAGAACGGTTTGAGCAGGGAAAACATCGGTGTGGGATCCCGGTTCGCTGGATCCTTCCCCCTCAGAACCAACGGGGCTGCTCCTCCTCTGCTGAAGGAAGCTGCCTGTCCTCCATCCAGATCGCCCTGCCTAGAAGGAAGGAAGGAAGGGGCGGCGGCGAGGCTTCTGGTGATCCAGGACCACGGTGGCTCTCCCCTCCTGGGCCGCCACCACCACCCGCAGGACGCCGACGCCACCCCGCCGCCCTGCCCGGCTCTCACCGTGGCGTCCTGCCCGGCATAGTGGCTGATCAGGCGGGATCCCCCCGGGTGCCTCCTGTGGAACTGGCTGATGTCGTAGACCTTCCGGTCGATCACCAGCCACCGCTCCTGAAGGTAAGTATTCATCCGGCCGGTCCGCAGGGCGATCTCTTCCCAGGTGAAAAAACGGCGGGAACAGATCTGGCTCCCATTTATTGTTTTCTCCCCGACTCCCACTCCGGTATCCTGCAGCGGAGGAGCCATCCCCCGTTTCAGTCAGTCAGGAATCGCCGCCGCCACCACAGAACGAACGGCCTCCTTGAGGGAGCACCAACCTCCACCGACTGCCTTCTAAATCAAGTTTGGAAGGGCTGATGATTTTTTTTTTTAAGCCGGGAGATTCCCCCTAAAGAGACAAGAGCGCTTCGGGACCTGATTGGCTCTTCGCGCTTTCGGGGAACGGCCATTGGCTACGAGTTGCTCTCTTCTTTAATTAGCGCGAGCTCCGGTTCCCAAGGGAAGCTTCCCCCCCAAGGGGGTTCCTTGGGTTTGTGTTCAGGGGACTCGCCCTTCCGAGGGCGTTGCGTCTCACGAGCGCTGCCTTGGGTTTTTCCTCTCCCTCCTCACCCTTTTCGGCCACTGAATGTGGAAGAACTGGAGTTGCTTCCAGCTGTTTCAAGCAGAGTTGGACCCGAACGCTAAAGATCATCTAGCCCAGCCCACGTAGGTCTGCGGGAATTCAGCGGCGAGGGCGGGGGAAAATGCGTAGGGGCATGATAGCATCGTTTGCAAGACATCGCATATGACTGCACACATTTAAAGAATAACAAGAACTGGGGTTCGGGTCGGCTCATTGGCCGGCCTGCCGCAGACACCAATGGCCCCGGCTCCTAGCTGTTAATGCAGGAAATAAACACGGGATCGATATCTGGTGGTCCAGTGACAGGGCTCTGCGGCTGGCTTAAAGTTTCTGCTGTGGCTCCAAATCAAATAGGTTTTTCGGGTTTAAAAAGCCCTACCAGTAAGTCTGTGGATGTGCACTGGTGGGATGAGTATGCAAACCACAGACGGACCAAATAATGGAATATTATATATACTGTACATAAATATAGTTTGTATAAAAGAATCAAATTAGGATTGTCTGTTTTATAATTCCACTGTTGTGCTCAAAAGTTTGTGTTCTTGTTTTTTTTCCGGCTACTTGTAAATTAAGGATTTTTCCTAGCTCATTATTTTGATATGGGGAATAAGATCATATCTATTAAAGCTTTTTCTGATAGGTATTTCGAATGTAATGCAAAACGTCTGGAGTCCATATAAGAAGTTAGCAATTGCTTGCAGTGGTCCCTGAGGGACTGCATCATTAGAGGCTGTACTTCAGCAATGCAGGCTACATGCAGGAAAGAAGTGATGCTTGGTGCCACAAAGAAGATGGTGACATGTAGAATCCTGCATCTTTTCAAACCTACAAAAAAGAGGAAATTTCTTCATGGAATAAAAGAGGTATAATGTAAGGATGCAAATGTTTTAGGTGGTTAAGCTTCTGAAACACATTTCCACATAAATTGTCAGCTTGGAAACCTTGCAGGTCTGCCTTGGAAACCCTTAGTGTTATATAGGATTCTGGAAAATGTTGTGAGGTTCACAGTTCATACACAACACTGCCTATGCTTGGTAGGTGTTATTTAAACCAATATTACAATTTAGAGATTTTTTTTCCTGAACCCACACATTTTAGGAGGAGATTAATTCTGGTACACAGCAAAGTTCTTTGAAGAAAGCTTATCTGGCACTACTTACCAACTTTTAGCAACTCTAATAGGCCTTGCAAAGTGATATATTTAAGCTGTGATTTTAAGCAGAGCTTCCATGGGTATGTGGAGATTCAAACCCAGGCCTCTGGTCCTGAGTCTTAGTCCATCCCTCTGTCCATTACACCACACTGAGTATCTACTTATTTCATTAGGAGCGGCCAATGAGCTTCCAACAAAACATACAAGGTTTTCTTGGCTCACATCTGGGAAGTCACCAGTATAACTTGGTACACACTGTTCAAAAAAGTTTTTTTCTCCTTAACACAGATTGTTTAGAATGTTGTAGAAACATCTCTGAAAAAATGCCAAAACAAAGAGATTCCATATCTACCTTTACACATGTTTGCACATGCATTCTCTCTCTCTCTCTCTCTCTCTCTCTCTCTCTCTCTCTCTCATATGCATGTAGATCCTGGATGAAATACTCTTATGGTGGCTTCAGAGCAACTGTTTGCTATCTCATTTTCTTCTTTGATGAATGACACTGAGCATGTACAATTTCACACTTAACATTCACATAGCCCCACCAAGACTTCTCAACCATATATAGTTTAATAATAATAATGTGCTGTCAAGTCAATTTTGACTTAAAGAATCACAGAATCATTGAGTTGGAAGAGACCTATAAGGCCATCAAGTCCAACCCTCCACTCAGTGAAGGAATCCAAATCACAGTAGATCTGACAGATGGCTGTCCAGTTTTTTCTTGAATTGGAGAATTCAGCCATTGGAGCAGTTATCATGGTGACTCTTTCCAGGGTTTTCTAGGTAGGAAGTACTCAGAAGTGGTTTACCATTCCTTTTTTCTGGGAATGTCCTGGGACTGTGCAGCTTGCCCATGACTACACAGGCTGGCTCTTCTTCCTGGAGGCACAATGGGGAATTGAACTCCCAACCTCTAGTTCTGCAGCCAGCTACTTAAACTACTGAGCTATCCAGTCATCCATATGTACTATACACACCTAAAATTATGGACAGCACTTTATCTAGCTGATGTAAGAAACTGTAATCCATGAATGGGCATGTCATTATGGCCAAAATCCGATTGCACGGCTCCAACTGTGTAGTAGGAGTAATGGCAGTGGCAGGGACATATTGCTGCTGATTGAAGACTTCCTTTTTCAATTTTTAGGTATGCAGAGTTTTAGTTAGCAGCAGTTTGCCACTGACAATGACACAATTCCCATTGCCTAGATGGAACCTGCTCAACAGGGTTTGGGCCAATAATTTCATTTCTTTTTAAGGCAACACAGCTCTTTGATGAGATTGCTACAAGAAACTAAGGACTCTTGTATACAGCAGATTTATATTCCTTTAAGTTCCTCATCAAGTGCATACATTTAACAGGATTTCTCTTGACAACCAGGTAACATTCCTTTTATCCCACCATGTAAAGGTACACCAATTTTTTTGCATGAATTCATGGATCTTTTTATCTCCCCCATTGGACTACCTCGCCTAGAGACATCACTCTCGCAAGCTTCTAGCAGGGTTCTTGCCCTCCCAAAGTCCTTCGAGATTTAAAAAGATTCATTTTGTTGGTTGTTGTTTTTCCAAAGTGGAGTAAGGCTGGCATGCTACAAAATGAAGTGCCAGCACCCAATGCCATCTTTATTTTCAGTTATGTTTCTAGAGGCATTCTTTGGATATAAAAATGCCCGATGACTACAGTTGAGCAGCTTTTGAAGAACACTCAAACATGTAGGAAAAAAGGCAAAGAAAGGGGGGAAAGTAAGCTTTTGTGGCTTGGAGAATCCTGACTGGGGGCCAGAGAGCATCTTGGGAGTTGACTGGAGCAATGTTTTGAATGTTGCCTAATACGTAGCTTTGTCTTGTTGTTTAATGTGGTCTTTGATTGGGGAATTTTTTTTTGTCATGGTGTGTTTGGCCTGATATGTTTTCTGTTGAAGCTGGGAAGGGGGTGATCGAACATGCATTTTGCTTGATGCCATGCATGTGAGCTATATGAAGTGCTTGAAGTGTGAATGTTTTGCCTATGTGTGTGCACTGCTGAACATTACCAGTTTGTCTTCTATAAAAATGAACATTTTGTTGTGCCTTATGAAATAAAATATCTGATTTGACATTTGGAGCTCTGGATTCGCCTTTGCCTTTTAAAATTTCTTGGCTAAGTTACATACATCTGAACCTTATCCACTTCTTTTCAAGGAAATACACAGGTATTGGAGCAGAATATTGTGGGTCCAAGACAGGTTTTATGCCTTGCAATTCACCTTTGTTTTCAATGTATTTGTCAGGTTACTTTTCTTTCAAACCCATGGTTTTTTAATCTTGTGGGAATCTAATATCTTTATGAATGACCATGCTGTGGCAGCCATTTTGTACATAGCCAGTCTCTCAGGGCAGCCATTTTCTGAGAGGCTTCACGTTACATTCCCAGTGAACTCACTGCCTGTTTTTAAACCCTTCATATTATGCAGAGGTATCAAGACCCCCACTGAAGCCCATAAACGTAGTGCAAAGAGTACTAACGTGCCATGTACTAACATAATTTAAATCAATGGCAAAATTATTATTTTTGCTAATTATAGTTCATTTCTAATGTGGGGTGGGGAGGCTGGGAGGAACTCCTATTTTGAACAGATTTTTCAATCAGTCAGATTCTCCCTCTTTAACAGAAGTTTATACCAAGTCCATTTACTTATTAGCATTTTTCCAAATCCTGCATTTCTATATCCCCTGCTATTGATCTGCTGTTTCCAAAATTTTGCATAAATCTTCCTTGAATTAGGTTTCTGCCCTAGGCTATGAATGTTATTATCATGAAGAATGACTCTCACTATTTTCTAACAACCTTTAAATGTTCAGGAAATGACAAAACATGTTTATGACCATAACGTCGGAATGTTCTGCTGTTGTTTTGCTTTTATTTCAAACACACCTAACCTCATATTCATCCAAATACTGTATCATGAATCCATTCTGAATTAAACATGTAGGAAAAAAGGCAAAGAAAGGGGGAAAAGTAAGCTTTTATGGCTTGGAGAAGCAACCTTGTGGTAGGAGCAACCTTCTATGCCATTCTATTTATTCTGCCATTTCATCTTGTATATACACTTTAGAGGTTTGTGTTTCTGTATTAAAATCATATGTTTAAATTAGAGTTGCTAGTTCAGCCCCTCGCTGTCCCTGAAATTTCAGGACAGAAACTTGAGACCAACATGCAGGCCTTTCTGATATCACAGGGCCAGGCCTTCGTGCAGCAGATAATATCAGTGCATGAAGAGCTTATCTATACTTTTGTCTATGTGTTTGTTGTCCATAACTTTTAAAGATTTTTCGAGGAATAAAGTTGGAGCAGAGTAAGCAACATTCTGAACAGTTAATTGTTACTTTCATTTTCCATGTTCTGCAATCAAGACTGTCTAGTCTAGACTCATATTTTGAGGGTTACCAGTGTACAAAAAAGTGAAATTAGAGGCACTAATGCTGCATTCTCTAAAACTCTTAAAGGGTTACACAACAACTTGACCATTCATTTAGCTCTGCTATTGATCACAGCGGAATTTAAATCTACAGCTACTTCATTGCTTCTAGGGAAAGAATATTAATTTAAAGGCAGCACAGGTGAATGTCTCCTTTTCGGATGAGTAGTATTATACAACCTAATACCCAGTACTGTATTACTCTCTTAGTGTCAATCAAGTATGTAGATGTCCCATTGTAAACACAAAAGCATGGTCTAGAGATAAATCTCTCTGCTTCCTTTTTTGCATTAAAAAGAAAGTGAAACCTCTATGCAAATTAAGTGCCCACCTTTCAAATATACACATTTAAGGAGCCATCAGATGCCAGAGTGAGTTCAGTGCTGCTGCTCCTTTAGCTATGTGAAAGGCTTTACACATACAGTAGACTTCCTGATTTTGCATCATATTTTTATTGCTGATGTTGCTGCAATTTGAAGAGACAGGTGTGGATTGTGTTGGGTGGAGACATGCTTGCTAATTTTAAAAAAAATCTTATTTAATTTAACTCATGCACAATCGCATGTATATGCACATATATCCCACTCCTATGCTTTTAGCCACAGTTTAGAAATACTCCTTTTTCAAGTTCTGCCTTCAGTTTTTAAAGAAATCCCATGGCAGTATGCCACAATAATGAAATACTGTATGGTAAGCACTCACTAATAAAAATAGAAATCCATACCCACAAATTCATCAAAAACCATAATGGTAGCTCTAAAAATTGAAAAGATAAAAATAATTCCCAGAAGAGTAAAGCCTGCCTAAATTATCACAGTACAGTACTGTACATTGATCTTTCTGTCTCAAAAGATGCTGCTCATTAAAAAGCAGTGGACACAAGATGAGATGAGGGCATATCTCTTATTGGTTCCTGCAATAGCTTCTTATATCTTTGTTCGACATAGACTTCTCATTCACTGTGGCCTGTTGTTGCCAAGAAGATTGCATTCCCATTGGTTGTTTTTACATGGCTTTGTTTGAAATGGTTTTTATTTAATGCGAATGTGTGTTTCTTCTCCTGACTTGTGTGTAGGTATGGTGGTTAGTGGACTGAGTCCTCTTCTTTGGGACACCATCATGTGAAGCATCTCAGTTTCCATGTTCCTTATGTGATATTATTCTTTCTCCACCTGTTTTTGAGCCATGCAGACTCTTCCATATCACACATGTCCTGAATAAAGCAAAACAGAGCACCCAAATCTTTTGCATTTCAACAAGGTGAGAGAATTGCTTGCTTGGATCACATTTGAGGCAAGTAAATCACAGACTTGTTTCAAGGCTGTAATTAGTACTGTACAACTCTTGGTTCATTATCTCCATGCTTGTACAGTAAAGCAAACAACCAATATTTAAATATATGTATTGGCATTCTGGTCATAAAGAATAAAGTTTTGCAGCTGAATCTGTGTAGTTTCCTAATATAATGAGAGTACACGTGTTGCTCTTTCTTGGAACTCTTTGAATTATCTACATTATGATATGACACTCATGCAAATGGAAGTGTGACGTAATGGACACCGTTTAAATACATTGGTTCAAGGTGACCTGTATAGTTCCTTGAGTAGAATGCTCAGGCAATGGGACTCCCCCTTCTTCCCCTTGCATTCCCCTGTGTCCTAGGTCTTTTAATCCTCTGGAGCAGATTAGGATGCTGCAAGGAAAGGCAAGTTGGTTTTGCCAACAGACTTCTTTCTGCTATCAGATAGGCACAGCTGGATGAAACCCATACAGAAGAAAAGGGATGATAAGTCTGTATTTAAAATGAGCTCAGGTATAATAGCTTTGTCTGTTTCTCCTAGGCTGAAAAGCCTATGAAGACATACCTGGATTAGACATGGGATATTCGTATTTGTATCCCTGGGATATGAATATCAGCACAGGTACCTGAAAAGTCCAGTCCCTCCCCTCCGAACTGGCAGTCCAGTTACTCGTTGCCATGCGGCACACACGACTGGCATTTTTCCTGTCATGCCAATCACGGAGTAGCCTGACCAGTGCTACCCCCGCCTCCCTTCACAGCCAACCACCCCAGCAAGGAAGCAGGATGATGAGTTTCACTACTCAGCTGTTGAGCAGTTGGCTGTGTGGGGAGGTGGAGAAGTGCCTGCTGGATAACTTCCATGATTGGCTAACAGGAATGTCTCTGGTCACCCTCACCATGCAGAGACCACTAATTGGACCTGCCAGTTCAGGAGAGAGGGACTGGACTTCCCAGGCAGCTGTTGTGTTGGTATTCATATCCCCAGGGATACGAATACGAATATCCCATAAGAAGAGCCCTGCTAGATCAGGCCAAGGGCCCATCTAATCCAACTTCCTGTATCTCACAGTGGCCTCTCTACATGCCTCTGGGAGCACACAAGACAACTAGATGCCTGTCTCCTGATATCCGTCCCCTGCATCTGGCATTTTGAAGTACTTTCATTTTAAGCCTGGAGATTGTACGTACTCATCATGGCTTGTAATCTCCAATGGACTTTTCCTCCAGGAATCTGTCCAATCCCCTTTACAAGGCATCTAGACCAGATGACATCACCACATCCTGTGGCAAGGGGTTCCACAGACTAACAACATGCTGGGTAAAGAAATATTTTCTTTTGTCTATTCTCACTCTTCTGACACTCAATTTGAGTGGACGTCCCCTGGTTATGGTATTGCCTGAGAGTGAAAAGAGCTTCCCTCTATCCACTTTATCCATCCCATGCATAATTTTATACATCTCAGTCATGTCCCCCCTCAGGTACCTTTTCTCTAAAGAGCCCCAAACACTGTAGCCTTTCCACTTAAGGAAGGTTCCCCAGCCCAGTCATCATTTTAGGGGTTCTCTTCTGCACCTTTTCCAGTTCCACTATGTCTTCTTTGAGGTGCGGCAGCCTGAACTGTACGCAATACTCCAGGTGCAGCCTTACCAGTGTTTTGTACAATGGCATTATAATGTTGGCTGTTTTATGATCAATCCCATTTTTAATGATATCTAGCATGGCATTGGCCTTTTTCACTCCCATCGCACACTAAGTTGACACTTTCATTGAGCTGTCCACCAGAACACCAAGATCTCTTTCCTGATCTGTCACAGACAGCTCAGAATCCATCAGCTGATAAAGTTTTTATTTTTGCCCCAATGTGCATTACTTTATATTTTCTTATACTGAAACACATTTGCCATTTTGCTGCCCATTCTGCCAGTTTGTAGAGATTCCTTCTGGTCTTCACCACCTGGAAAAGTTCTGAAAATCCAGATAGACAATATCCACTGGTTTGCCCACGTCCACATACCTGTTGACCTTTTCAAAGAATTCTAAAAGGTTTGTGATGCAAGACTTACCCTTACAGAACCCATGCTGATTTTCCCTTAGCAAGGCTTGTTCCCTTAGTAAGGCTTGTTAAACTCAGTAGTTTAAATATGTATAGGAATGGGGTACTTATTTAGTAGATAACTTGTAATAGTTTTCTAAATGACAGACAAATACCTAAGCCAACTGATATATAGACATAAATCCTACTGGCCCCAGGTGCACATTTTCATGCAGACCAAAAAGATCATCTACACAATGTAGTTTGGTTTTGATGAATTACTGATGATAGAGTTTGTGCTTCCTGACATGTGTTAGCATTCATACTGCACTGAAGATAACTTGCATACATAAATCTCTCAGTGGATCTTACAAAACAGTTAATTGTATTCTCGAAGGCTTTCACAGCTGGGATCCAATGGTTGTTGTAGGTTTTTCAGGCTGTTTGGCCGTGCTCACAACAATACACCCATAACAAAAAGCATTCTGATCACCATAATCACCCAATCTCCTGAAAAGGACAAAAAGCCGATCCCACAGCTACAAATACTCGTCCCACACACTACACCAGAACAGAGGTCTAACTCCTGTCCTCTGAAGATGCTACCCACAGAGACTGGTGAAACGTTAGGAAGAAAAACCTCCAGAACAGGGCCAAACAGCCTGAAAAACCTACAACAACCACAACAGTCGATCTTATTTGAAATGGTAACCGTGTTTGGGCATTTTTTAAAAAAAAATACAGTATACCAGGAGTCTCTAAAAAGGGAGTGACCCACACCTCTCTTGATGTCTTGAAGGGTCATTTGTAATGGAGTGGTTATCAACAGTATTCAATATATAAATGATACAGCCAATAATTTAGATGATATGCAAAGAATAAAACCAATAAAATCAGTAATATAAATAATGAACATGGTAAAAAATGTTAAAAAATAAGGTCATGGTACTCAAGTTCATGGTTCTGCAACAAAATGTGATTCTGTGGGACTAAAATGTCTGATCTAGAATTTGTTGGCAGGCAGATGCCAGTTGCCGATTCAGGTCTGCATAACATTCCTTCCCCAAATTTGTCACTGTGTGTGCTCTTACAAATATAAATTCTAATTAGATTTGGCACATCCCTTTCAAAGGAGAACTGGCTGGAACCACTGACAAAAGGAAAACAATATAGTAAGTAGGAGTCTTGAAGTCATCTTGTGAAAGGCCTGCTTGAGCAAGTAGCCAAGAAAGCATGTAGTAGGAAGATGTAGGAATAGAAATCTGTTGAGCCACCTACGCTCATAAAGTTGGTGCATACAGATACACAATATCAGCTAATATCTCTGAGTCTCCAGGAGCCTCACCGCTGACATCACAAACTACCTTTCTTTGGGTGCAGATCTTTCCCAACCTTTCCAGATACTGTATGCATGTTGTAAGCCTGTAAAATAACCATTAGGATTTTTTATATGTGCTGCTATCCAATGACACAAAGAAACATGCTGTCATGACAGCTGTATAAGGCTTATGTGCTTGTTCTGAGCAGATAGGCGGGGTATAAATAAAATAAAATAAAATATGTAGACTTTGTTTTCCCAGCAGGGCTTCCATATAATGAGCGTGGTAATCTACCTGCCTTGGTACAGAAGAAGAACCAGCCTCCAAATTATGATACACACATGACTCACACAGGATAACTGGTCAGAAAGGTGGCACTTGGTGCATCAGGGTGGTCCTGCTTCCACTCTCCACAGGCAACAGGTCAGATGCTGCCACACTGCCTATTGCACTGGAAGCTGGGATCATGAGCATTTTGAAACAGCTGCACCTGCCAGTAGAATCGTGAGTATTTGTGTGATGGACAACATTTCTTCACATGATATCCTCAGGGCCAGCAGCCCAAAGATCAAGGCAAGGAAGGGTCCTTCACCTTCAGAAGGAACCCAGCACAATTAAATTAGACTGGTTAACTGAATAATTTCAGCATTACTCTGTTTTGTAAAGGGTTTATCTACAAAGATAGACAGTGATTATCTATTGATGAGCTTTATGTTGGGGTTTGGAGTCTTTTTGTAGGTCCTCACCACTCCTTCCATGTAAACAAAGGAATGGAGGAAATCATGGGAGCTAAGATTAATAAGGAGCTAGTTGAAGGCAACATTCTGGGCAACTTCCTGATCCCATCGGTGTCTAGTCTATGGATTTGGTCCTCAGAGTAATTCCCAAGCACGGTGAGAGGCTGTAAGCCCTGGCATGGAATTGGACGAATGCTGTTGCATAAAATCTGTGTTTCATCTATTGCTAGTCCATCAGGGCTTTTAAGGTCCTGGGCTTTTCATTTGAGAGACAGTTCTTCATAGATAAGGTGTCCCCATGGGATGTTCTGTCTCTTGTGCCACATTTGAATGGTTTAATGCTTTTTTTGAGTGGGCACCCTGAATCACGACCAGATTCATGAGGACAGTTTGCTATCATGCTTACTTTTTTTTTGCCACGGCTGTGGAGTGAGGGCCCCCTTTGACAATTTTGGAAGCATGGTATCTGAGTTGGGCATTCCCTTACTTCAAATTTGCCTGTAAGTTGCTGGTGCTGAGCTGGGACTTTTTTACAGCATATTGTTTATGTTCACCAATGCCCCTGTCATTGAACTCAAGCAGCCTGTTCATCAGCGGAGGGTCTGAATGTTTTGCAGCATTTCTTCTGTAGGTTCAATTCTGCTTCAGTGTGGCGAGATGAAATTTGGCCAAGATGGGGGACACAATTGCAGGTTCATTCAAATTCAGCTACTTCTCTGGGTTTGAACCTTTATTTCAACAGAAGTTGGTGGATTGAGGAGTGGCCAATTTATCAAAGCCAGACTTGTTAGAGATCCTATGTTCCTTGAGTTTTTCCATATTCTGGTGACCTGTTTCGGCCGACTTTTCCAATGCAGCTGTAAAATTCTGATGCAATTATCTGGCAGTGATGTGTGTGACTAATAAGCAACATTTTTGCCACCTGAGGTTATATCTCTTGTTTAGGAATTCACAATCAAACGTGTAGTTTATCATTGTTTTATGCTTACCGAATGCTGGGACTGAAGAATGGCATAATGTCTGGAGAATAGATGATGTGATTCAAGTATTTGGCTTCACAAACCAAAAGGAGCTCAAAATGAAGCCTGCTTTGTAAGCTTAGATAGGTGAGGTTGACAGACCTGTAAGTATGTACAATTGATGACAGGGAAAGCTTGCCTCAATTTGCTGGCTGGTGGTCACAAAACAGAACAGAACCACCACATAGCAAGCACCCCAAGGAGTTATGCCAGGGCTAGAAATGAGCTTGTATGATTCTGAAAGGGGAAAGGCTGCAGGAAGAGTGATCAGTCTTGGTAGACCATTTCATGCAATTCTCTGTGTGTGTTAGAGCAAAAGGAGTTCTTTCTTTTTCCATAAGAAGTAAGGTGACTGGGTTGGCTTTTCAAGCAAAGATGTGAAGATCTGCTGACAATTTAGGGGCTTATTGGTTATGTGGAATGTGGGAAGTACACACAAGGACAGCTTCACAGGGGATGGGAGGGTCTCCCTTTCTTCTTCCTTCATGGCAGGCTTGTTGGAGGGTGCATTTTGGCAATCAGTAAGAGGCACATTTGTTTCACAGTGCTTTCCCACATTCTTTGGGACTTGGTAGTTTCCTCAAAAGGGAACAAGTCAGAACAAACATTACTACTCAAAGATTTGCCCATTTTGGGACCTGTCTATCCTTGAAGTGGGCTGGAAGAGATCAGTAGTAGAGCTGAGTTCTTGGAGAGATGGATGGACCCTGTTTGAACCTGAGAGGATTTTCTTCAACAAGCCCCCTTTTCTGTCACTTAGACGGGTCTGCCCTAACAAAGTACCAGTTTTCGGTGATGACTTGCAAAGCGTTGAGCCAGCTGGAGCAGAAGAGTCAAGCTTTTGAGACATACTATTTTCACACCAGGGCTGTGTTGAAGACAACCATGGAATGGGACAACAGGCTATTCAGCTGTTGGGGCAGTGGTAATCTTACGGTTACAAAACTTTTATTTGCTTTTTGGCTCATTAGGGGTTTGGGCTACAAGTCCATTGGTTACTTGTTGCTTGGTTTACAGAAGGCAGGAGCAAACCAGATGAGGTATCAGGCTAGGGAATACAGCAAGGCAGTGTAGGGAACTTTACTGTGCCATAGTTTTGATACTAGATAAGGACCCACTGCAGAATCCTCATCTAGTATCTGTTTAAATATTTAATAGACTTGTGGCTCCAGTTTGCCCTATCATATTCTCATCTCCTTATTGCAAGCAGGAGGACAATGATTCTTGCCAACATCACAAAAAAAAAAGTCTCCCTTAGTCTGATTTTTAAGTAGAAGCCACTAGCTTATCATCATTTTAGAACTGCAGAGCTGGAAGGGATCCTATGGATCATTGAGTCCAGTCCCCTGTCAAGAAGGCACAATGGGGAATTGAACTCCCAGCCTCTGGCTCCACAGCCAGAGATACCTACATCACAGACCTACCTAGCAGGTCAGGGCTGAAGGACCCAGGAATTTGAGCACAGAACTTCGCCCACATGCCCTGTTCTCTGTTCTGCATCTTGGTTCCAGCTCTGGGGAGGTTGCAAGACTTTCCTGCCCTGAGATTTCTGCACATTTCTTTCTATATTTCTTCTTTGCAGTAACTAGAATTTCAGTGGTCCCTAGATTGTCTTCAGGAAGGTCATCTCTGTAACTTTTGTTTATTTTTAAAAATATATTGCTCGTTAGCAGAAGACCTCCTCACCACCACCTTCTGCATGGTTTTCTTTATTTGTTCATTTAACTTTAAAGGCAGTCACCAAATGCCAGAGATGTTGGCAAGTTTTTGGGTTTGATTCCCAAATCCAAATCTGAGTCTTTGGTACAAAGTCCCAAGTCTGAGCCTATTAAAAATAAGCTTATTTTGCCCAGAAAAAAAGGGGAAGCAGTGGGTGAATTCTGAGTTGTGAGTCCAGTCCAAATCATCTGGGGTGAGGGGAACAAACCCAAGGCAATGTCACTGATGCGACTTAAGTCTAACTTGACAGTCCCATGATTTGAATCCCCATCCCTGCCAAATGCCTGCATGAACACAAGGCAAAAAGAAGCCAGGCAAAAAGACACACCACACTCTTAGCCATGTGTGAAAGACAATGTGCTTAGATACTCTTTTCAATCATGCTTTTGCTACCATGATCCTGCCAGAGAACTAATCTGTATGCTTTTCTCCTTTGGCAACACACCCCTTGGGTTTTTTTCCCTTTCCTCCTGCTCTCTGAACATGCTCTTTGCCTCTCTGTCTTCTTCTCTTGATCCCACAGCTATAAATACTCAACTCCCAAACAAACTGCACCAGAGCACAGAGTTCTGACTCCTGTCCTCTGAAGATGCCAGTCACAGAGACTGGCTAAACATTAGGAAGAACAACCTTCAGAACACGGCCAAAGAGCCGGAAAAACCCACAACAACCATTCTTCTCTTGAGTTGAACCTCAGGCCTTCTCCAATCTGTGATCTCAAAGTGGAGTCCAGCACATGCTGTACAGCAGAAACTTGAGTGGATGACTTGTGCGTCAAGGATTCCCAGCCCTCACTTTTTAATTGTGTTGGCTCTATTTGAGAAATTACCCCCATTGCCAGTCTTTGAACATCATTTCATTGTGCATTTCATACACTGAAAGATTTAACTAATACTCTATTTAAAACTTTACTGTGATATTAGCTATTTCCTAGAGCAATGTTTGTGCAGATTTTTATTCTTCTGTGTTGAGTACAAATCCCCCGAGATACAGCTTGGTATGAATTCAGTTTATTAGGAACAGTCTGCCAAAAAAGGATGTAAGTCTCGATACATATCTGAAGAGCACATCAGGTAACAAATGAGATTGCCCAGCCCAACACCATTAAGTAAGGTTTCTACAGTTACTCACTATATATAAGCAGTAAATAATTAGTATTAAGCTTTAGATATTATCATCTACTCAGGTTTCAACTGATATATGGTATTCAAATAATTTTGTGCCACAAAAATATTCTGTCATGCTCTATCATTATGTGTTGCAATGTCTGAATTCATAATCTCAATGTGCATTTTGAAATATGATGCGTAAGAAACATACAAAGGCACATACTGTAGTAGTTGAGTAACATTTGTTTCCTCTCATATCTTCTTTTTATATTACCATCTGTACATGCACACCTGACTGAAGAGTAAAAAAAAATACTATAAACTGAGAGCCATCTTGGAAGAAAGAAGTTGGTCCACACTGGAGTTTTGCAGATTTTTTTCATTTTTTGGAATGTGACTTGGCTGTGAGGACAGTATGAATGCTTCAGGCTTCCCCGAGGTATTTGATACAAATGTGGATTTGGAGATTCTGGACAACATGTTAAATATACTACAATGATTGCCAGTTTTTTCAAATAAACCAGAAATTCATGACAGCCTCATAGACATATGTATTCTTCATCTATGATATTTGTGCCATACATACAGACATCCATTAAGTCTGCATCCACGTTCTATCAGTAATGTGAAATGAGGTGGATGAGTATATGTATTTATATCACAAGAATAGTAAAGAGTAATCTTAAAAACTCCTCTTAAAATATACATTGATTTTTCAATGCAATTTTAAAAACCTTAGTTTTTGAGCAGGAGTGAGGATCTTCAGTGAAAATTGACAGCTGTGTTGGGATATGGCAAGATCCAACATTCTACCCGTTTTTTGGTTAATGTGCTTAAAGCCTTGCCTGCTCTTTGCAAAACCCTCTCTTTAAAAGAGATTAATTGTTTTTGTCTCTCAAACAAAAACCCACACTTCACTGGTGCTGATTGACTGAGTGAGGCAGAGGCACCTCGTGTGCTTGCCTAAGTTTGTAGGTGTTGCCTTACTTGCCTTTACTGTTTTGGTATGTTTTGTTATGTAGCTTTAGTAGTTTTATTGTTTTCTTAGGATGTCCTGTTTACCTTTTCCTAAGAAAATTAGATAAAGATTATTACTTAATTTTTGTCTCAGTGTCTCAGATTCCCCCCCCCCCAAGCTCGTCATCTTCAAGGGAGTGCTTATATCTCTCTGGACAGAAAAGACCGAAAGTCTCACTTTCTCTAGTTCATGGAAGAAGTTTCCACTTAACAGCCTTGCAAAACCTTCATCTGATTGAACACCAAGAGAGAAGTCACAGGAACTTGCACAAAAATTCATGGGCTGCTGAGAGTGCCTCCACACCATTGGGAAGAAAAAGGGTTTCCCCCCACTATAAGGCACAAATGGGGCCCTCAGGTGAGCTGCCCTTGCACATTGGATTTTAGCCGGAGAGACCTGAGACTGAATGAGAAGAATGGACACAGTGTGTACTGTAACACTACAAGGGCACCATCTCAAGAGTGCCCTTTTGTTTCTTTGCCAAGCATCAGGAGAAACAATTCATTGTGAGGCAGCAAACAATTTTTAAATGCTTTCCTCTCCACCACGAACTGGACTTAACTGCCTCAACAAAGCCATCCCACAAATTGTTTGCATTGCAACGGGGAGAGCTGGCAGTACATTGTTGCTAGGAAAATCCATCCTCCAACCACTCTGAATTGCCACTGAGCTCAGAACACAGAAACCAGAAGCTAGTGGTCAGCAGTCATGGGTATATTCATTGCTCAGGCATCTCAAACAAAAAGTTGTTTTTTTCAGAATCCCAGCTCTGAGAATCTGTTGGTCTGGGAATAGTTTTTGAGCCCAACAATGGGTTCTGAGTGTTATAGCCCAAAATAGTAACTGTTCAATACTCTCATCTGAAACTGGCTTTAAAAATTAGCTGGTAAAATAATTAAAGACATACAGTAACTGTGTGAGAGAAGAAAAGTACTTGGATGGATACAGAAAACACAGAAGCAAGCTTTCTAGTTTCCACTCCAGCTGATTCACAGGTTATTTCCAGATTTTGTCAGTTATACATGGCCCTTCAGTCACAAGAGTATTGAAAAGGGACAGAACTCAGTGATGTAGTGCATGCTGGGGATGTGGGGCACTCCGGATGTCGTTGGACTACCACTCCCATCAGCCCCCACCAATAATAAGTGGTGATGGGAGTTGCAAGCAGAAGGTCCCGTGTTCCCCCTTTGCCTGGCAACATTCCAGAGATCTTAGGTAGTTTTATACATTTGTGTGTGTGTGTGTCATACACCCACATACCCATGTAAATATACCAGAGGAAAGATGTGAGTTCAAAAAATCTCGAAACTGTTTTTTTCTAAAGCAAACCATTTTTAGAGGATAAGCAGAATTTTAGGCGGGGGGAATGAAATATATGAATGTTTATATTTCTCATCAAACCTGAACTTTCTTTATGCAAAATAAAATATAATTTATAACTTAGGCCTTAAATGTGTAGCAGAGGGCAAACAGCATGCACATCACCCTTTCTCTGGTAGGCTGTCCAGTATGTGACCAGCTGCGTGACCACTCGCACAATCAGTGCAAGAATGGACGTGTGACAAGGAACCTGCTGGATCAGGGAGGGGACACTTGTGCAGTTTCTCTCCCACCCTATCTTAAGACAGTAGCTACCAACCTCAGCAGTTGTGCTGTTTGGCGTATCTATAGAACTGAAAAAGTCTTAATTCTATAGAAGCAAAGTGTGTGGTTGAACTTTAAAGAGAGTACTGCAAACAGCCGCCCTCTGCAGCCCTGCAGTCCAAAATGAAGCCCTGTCCTCCTCTCAAACTGATGATAACACACAGTAGTTGTAGAAATACATCTGGGGCTTGAAAGTTGTATGTCCTGTAGGTACGGTAAGCACAGGAATGATTGTTCACAAATTCTATAGACAATCATACGCCTAGGTCTTCGCACAGTTCCTAGCATTTTGAGTGAGTAAAAACTGGTCTTAGTCATTTTCCTCATTCCAAAAGAGAAAATGTTTCATTCATGTTTTTCTGGTCTGCTCAAATTTTCTAATGTATTCGCTGGGGGAAAAAATGAAATGTTCTATATGGGAGAAAAATGAAGGGCATCTCTGTCCCAAATGCATTTGCCCCTCCCAGGCCCTCAGATTTATACTCAAGTCAGTACAGTAGTAGGATACTGTCACAATTAAACTCCTGTGGTTGCTCTGGCAAAGATAAAATATGAAAAACTAAAGCTACTTGGATTTGGTAAGCAGCTTTGTGAGGACAGAATCAGAGCTAGGAAAAATTACTTTTTGGAAATAGATCTCTGGTTATGCTGTAACCAGAAATGTCTATTTATAACCAGAATGGCTCCTGTAATCCCCTAATTAGAATGGCTCTGACAGTACATTTCTCAGGCTTTAGGAACAGCTATAGAACACTTCCTTTCTAGCCATGTTTTCATCACCATCTCATCCTTTTCCCTAACATGTGCTACATGCTTAACAATGAATCGGGCAGGTTTGTGGTTAACCACAGACTGCCTTGCCGCCCCCGGCGGTTTGTGGTTTATTTTTCTGGTTTGTATCTCGGGAGAAAACCTGCCAGCTCCTGCCTTCCAGCACAGAAGCACAGAAGCATTGGGCCTGGCTTTAAGGGTCAGTGGAAGGGGGCAATTGGGCATCCCCTTTTGCTGAACAAAACAAAGCACCGAGGGGGGGAGAAAGGTCAGCACTTCATTTCATTTCAGCAGAACAGGATCCCTGAACTGTAACAAGACACAAACCAACCCAATTCGTCAGTTTTTCTGGTTTATGCTTTGGTTCATGCCCATGTCTACGGTCAAGTCAATTTTGATCTATGGCAACCCTTTGCAGTGTTTTCTAGGTATAGAGTATTCAGAAGCCACTTACCATCTCCTTTTTCTGGAGGTCCTCTGAGGCTGTGCAGCATGCCCAAGGGTACACAGGCTGGCTTTTCTCCCTGGAGGCATGGTGGGGAATTAAATTCTGATGCCTAACTCGTTGAGCTATCCAACCAAACTGTGGTAGCCACACAGGTCTTAGTAATCTAAGGAATAGGAGGGGATGCAACTGTGCTTGGAGCAAGAGAAAGAACAAGGAGGTGACAGGTCTACTGAATGGAGTAGATGGAGAAATATTAATGGATAGCAGAGAGGAAGCAGAACGTCCTGTCTTCTCAGAAAAGGAAAAACATTGTTCAGTTTAGTTCAAATAAAGAAGGCATAATATGGAATAATCTCCCTCCTGAGATCCATGTGGCCCCCTCGCTGGACATTTTAAAAAGCCAATTGAAAACCTGGCTGTTTAGCCAGGACTTCCCTCCAGTTACTATTTGATTTATTATTTATTATTTGTCCATCTTGAATAATCTGATTATTGGTGTTTATAACGTTATTTTTATAATGTTTTATTATACATGTTGGAAGCCGCCCAGAGTATTCAACCGACTAGGTGTGTGGGGTATAAATAAATAAAAAATAAAATAAAATAAAATAAAATAAAATAAAATAAATAAATAAATAAATAAATAAATAAATAAATAAATAAATAAATAAATAAATAAATAATCTGGGAGCCACAAACAGAATCTCCCTGGTCATTATTTATTTCTAGTTCAGGGGAAAGCAGTTCTCTGGATTGCTCCTGTTATATTTCCATTTCTTCTCCTCATTACCTAACCGGTTAACTTGGGCTTTGTTCGCTCCCACTTGTTTCCCAGGAAAATTACGTAAGCTGAAGTGTCGCAATAAATAGCTTTCTGAATGCTTTGCGGAACATTGGTGTGGTTGTGCATGTGTTACTCCATGGTAGCTTCAGGCATATCATATGTCTTGTAAACACTGCATTTTTCAGGGTTTTATCTTTTGCATCATAGAAGTGCAGAAGCTGGTCCAAGAATATAACAGGTTCTGTGAGCAATATAAAGTGTCTGTCTTTCCCTGGGAAGTGCTTCTTAAATCATATCCTAATACTGTACAATGACCATGGGGGCAAAGATGCATGTTTTGAATTTGAGAAATGGTGCTATATAGAAAGCAACGTGTGCTGCTTATACACTGCCTCATAGTGCTTAAAACACTCTCTGGGCAGTTTACAGTTTAATTGTGCAGGCTATGCATCCCCCCCCCGACAAGCTGGGTACTCAATTTACCGACCTCAGAAGGATGGAAGGCTGAGTTAATCTCAAACCAGCTTCCTGGAATTGAACCTGGATCCTGTGTAGAGTTTTGGCTGTAAAACTGCAGTTTAACTACTACAGAGGATCTTCTATAGCGAGATCTTCATTAACACTCATTTCTGCACTATTCCTTTAACTACATAATTGGTAATTAAAAGTGTGGGGAGAAGGAAAAAAGGGAAAATTACTGCAGCATCTTAAATACAGTGGCGCCTCGCTAGACAGTTACCCCACATGACAGTTTTTTCGCTAGACATTTTTTTGCGATCGCTATAGGTAAGGTAAAGGTTCCCCTTGACATTTTAGTCAGTTGTGTTCGACTCTAGGGGGCGGTGCTCATCCCCGTTTCCAAGCCGTGGAGCCAGCGCGCTATAGTGATTCGCAAAACAGTGATTCCTATGGGGGAATTTCGCTAGACAATGTTTGGTCCCTGCTTCACAAACCGATTTTCGCTAGACAACGATTTTGACAGCTCCCTCCGCACTCACAAAACGGGTGTTTTTGGGATCTAAGCTTCGCAAGACAGGGATTTAAACAGCTGGTCGGCGGTTCACTAAGCGGCTTTCCTATGGCCCATCTTCGCTAGACAAACCATGATTCTTCCCCATTGGAATGCATTAAACAGGTTTCAATGCATTCCAATGGGGAAATGCTTTTCGCTAGACAATGATTTCGCTAAACAGTGATTTCAGGATTATCATCATCTAGTGAGGCACCACTGTACTAACTCAAAACATAACTTAATAGACTCAGGGTTGGCATGGTCTGAGACCAGCTGTGGGGAAGCTCTCCTCCAAACTTCTGCCGTGAGTTGAAAGATAGTATGACCTACTAGTACAGAGAACTTTTGCATTTGGCTGTTGAAGAAGCAGGGCAAAACAATGCCCACCATCATTTATTACAGTTCCCATACACAAGTCTTCATTTTAAACCATTGAGAAACAACCACATTATCCTCATATTTCTAGAGAGTCACTAGCTGGAACTGTTTTGGCGTTAAAATGTATCTTTCCATATGTAGATTTTAATTCTGGTTTGGAATTTATCCCTATCTGAAATTGGTTGTCCTCAGCTTCCTGGGTTGGAAGTGTCCCTTGAATGAATCTGCCCATTTCTAGGTGGTGATAATGGCGAACATTACAGTTAGCACAACAGCCATGAGCTTTCTTCAGCCAGTCTGATTGCTTATCTTTTAACCAGGCTTTATCAGTTACACATGCCTTACACATGATATGTCCAATGTCCTTTGAAAAATGTCTGCACAATCTCACTAGTGAAAATTAGGGTACCTGCACAGTTAAATGGTGCACAACATCAAGGTCATTGTTGTTGCTTATATGTGACGTTAAGTCACCTCTGACTTATGGCAAACTTATGAAGGAGTGATCTCCAAAATGTCCTGTCTGCAACTGCCCTGTTCAGTTCTTGTAAAATCAAATCTGTGGCTTCTTTTGAGGAATCAGTCCATCTCATATTTGGTCTTCCTCTTTTACTGCTACCTTCCACCTTTCCCAGCATTCTTGTCTTTTCTAGAGAATTCTGCTTTCTCATGATGTGCCCAAAGTAGGACAGCCTATGCTTCAACATTTTTGCTTCCAGAGATAGTTGAGGCTTGATTTGATCTAGGACCCACTTGTTTGTTTTGGAAGTCAACGGTATCGGCAAAGCTGTTCTGTTGTTGTTGTTTAGTCGTTTTGTCATGTCCAACTCTTCGGGACCCCCCATGGACCAGAGCACGTCAGACCCTCCTGTCTTCCACTGCCTCCTGGAGTTGGTTCAAATTCATGTTGGTAGCTTTGATGATACTGTCCAACCATCTCATCCTCTGTCGTCCCCTTCTCTTGCCCTCACACTTTCCCAACATCAGGGTCTTTTCCAGGGAGTCTTCTCTTCTCATGAGATAGCCAACGTATTGGAGCCTCAGCTTCAGGATCTGTCCTTCCAGTGAGCACGCACGGTTGATTTCCTTCAAAACAGATAGGTTTGATCTCCTTGAAGTCCAGGGGACTCTCAATAGTCTTCTCCAGCACCACAATTCAAAAGCTTTAATTCTTCGGCGGTCAGCCTTCTTTATGGTCCAGCTCTCACTTCCATACATCACTACAGGAAAAATCATAGCTTTGACTATGCGGACCTTTGTCAGCAAGGTGATGTTTCTGCTTTTCAAGATGCTGTTTAGGTTTGCTATTGCTTTCCTCCCAAGAAGCAGCCATCTTTTAATTTCGTGGCTGCTGTCACCATCTGCAGTGATCATGGAGTCCAAGAAAGTAAAATTTGTCAGTGCCTCCATATCTTCCCCTTCTATTTGCCAGGAGGTGATAGGACCAGTGGCCATGATCTTAGTTTTTTAATGTTGAGCTTCAGGTCATTTTTTGCGCTGTCCTCTTTCACCCTCATGAAGAGGTTCTTTAATTCCTCCTCACTTTCTGCCATCAACACCACATTTCAAATGAATAATTTTTCCCCTGGCAGCTTTCCTTACTGTCCAGCTTTCATACTCATACATGGTGACCAAAATTCAGACGTGTAGCTGATCTTGGTCTTGGCCTTCAGTGACACAACCTTAGACTTTATTATTTTTTCTAATTCCTTCCTTGCTGCCCTTCCTAGTCTCAGTATTTGTCTGATTTCTTGGCTACAGTCTCCCTTTGGATTGATTGAACCAAGGTATAAAAAAAAGCCTCTAACTATATCAGTGTCTTCACTGTCAACACTAAAGTTGTGTAGTTCTTCTATAGTCATGATTTCAGTCTTTTTAATGTTCAACTGCAGTCCTCCTTCTTTCACTTTCACTAAAAGTTATTTCAAAGTGTGCTGCTGTTTCAAGTGATTGCTGCTTTCTGCCAGTAAGATGGTATCATATACATATCTTGAATTATTTATGTTTCTTCCACCAATGTTCACTCCTCCTTCATCTGAATCTAGTTCAGCTTTGTGTATATGTTCTGCATACAGGTTGAACAGATAAGGGGATAAAATGCACCCTTATCTGACACCTTTGCTTATAGGAAACCAATCAGTCTCTCCATATTTTGTCCTAATGGTAGCTTCTTGTCCACAATACAAGTTATGCATCAGGACAGTCAAGTGCTGAGGCACACTAATTTATTTCAGAACAACTCATAGTTACTCACAATCTGTTCTATGGAGTCAAAGACTTTGCTGTAGTCTATGAAGCACAGACTGACCTTTGGTGAAATTCTTTGGTGTGCTCCAGGAGCCATTGGATTTTTGCAATATGACATCAAGTACCTCTTCCTTTTCAGATCCCAGTTTGACCATCAGGCATTTCTCTCTTCGTGTAAGATAAAAGCCTTTGTTGCAAAACCTTGAGTATCACTTTGCTTGAATGGGAAATGAAAGCAATGGTCCTGTCGTTACTCTTCTCTTTGAGGATGGCACATAATAACAATAAAACCAGTTATAGGAGCTCACAGGTCATGACTAGCCTTTGCTAGTGGTGTTAGCCCTGATATACCAGTTGCCTGGAATAGCAGTACCATATCACCACCCATTCAAGGTGAAAGCATAGCTCGTAAAGCAGAGATACCATCAAAAATAAGTAAGTTGTCAGGATTATGTTACTGGGTGACAGGGCCATTAGTATCCAACCCTTGTAGGCTGGTACTAAATAGTCATTATGCCATAAATGAGATGATTACTGTTTGCAGTGAGTCAGACCACAACAAGAATTTATGTCATGTCAGGGCAGTTGTAACTCTGCGGTTTTGCATACAGAGAAGAGCAGAGATAAAACTCGCCTCTGAAGTCTGCAAGCGTCCATGTTCCCTGATTTTCAGCTATTAAAAAAAAAATATCAGAGTGTGTGAGATGATTTCCTGCAACTGTTTGCTGATTGACCTTGGTGAATCAGAGACTGTGAAAGCTGCTAGGCAGTATCACCGTCTCTGTGCACCACAGATTCTTTGCTTGTTATATGCCTGCCTTGTCCACCTCTATATGCCTATAAGCATGGATGCCCTTTATGGCATAGAACTAACTGCAGTTGTAGGTATAGGTATTGTGCTATTATATACCTCTAGGATGCTGGTATAGATATAGGTAAGAGAGGTTGCGGATCCATAGTACAGGTATAGTTCAGGGATAGCAACACCTGGCTGTGAAGCCATGGGCTGAGAGTTCAAATCCCCACTTTGCCTCCTGGGAGAAGGGTCAGCTTGGATCACCTGGAGCACGAATGGCTGATGGACTTACATGCCCTGCCACCTGTGTAGTCCTGGGCAAGCTGCATGGTCTTAGAGTGCCACTGGAAGGAAGGGAGAGGAAACTGCTTCTGAGCACTTTATACCTAGAAAGCCCTGGGAGGATCACACATGTTGGGACAGCTTGATGGAACATAATTAATTGTAGATATACTGTATGTATATAGCTCTTTGCCTATATTCCGGTAAGAATGCCAAAATACTATTTCTGTAGTGAACAGAAAAGCCTAGATGGACATCTGAAGGAGTACTTAAACTGGGGAATGACAGGGTGAAGCAAAAGTAAAAGGTGACGAGAATAGAATCAGAATGCTAAAGGTAACTTTCCAGTAGCAATCGCAAAGAGAACTATTACAAGAATCAATGTGAAGATACAGAAGAGGACAATGAAAGAGGAAAGACAAAAGGGAAAGTTAAGCTTATATTAGAATGGTGAAAGACCAACCACGAAACATTCCGTCTGACCAAAACAAAATAAAGAAAGCAAAGCAAAAGCAAAGTGTGTTGCTTATATACTGCCCCATAGTGCTTCAAGCACTCTCTGGCCAGTTTACAAGTTAATTATGCAGGCTACACATTGCAGTTAGAAAGCAGTTCTAAGATTGTTATTATTGTTATTAAGACAGAAATATATATATTGAAGAACTATATAGACAGATGACTCCTTTGAAGATTTCTGTGATGAAGACCTGCAATTTTAGCAAGTTAGATGAAAGCTGCTCTCATAGCACCTGGGAGAAATAAATCACCAGAAGTAGGTGGGATACTGATAAAACTATTTCAGGCCACAAGGATTGAATGTCAAAAGCATAATATGAATATGCTCACAGATATAGGGGGCAGGGGGGGAGAATTGGTCACAGACTGGAAACATTCAGTACTCATACTAATCCTTGAGAAAGGAGATGCCAGAGAATGCAGTAATTAAAGAATGAGCGCATTAATTTTCTGTTCAAGAAAAGTGATATTTGAGGTGCTGTAACAGACTTTTACCATGTATGAAGCAATAAATTCCAGATGTTTAAGCCGAATTTTGAAAAGAATGAGGCATTAGATGCCATATTGTGAATATATGCTGGTTACCAAAGAATTTTAGAAGATCAGTCTACCTGCCTGTTGTCTCCCTTGCCTAGAGCAAAATCTTTGACTGTGTAGATCATAAGAAGCCCTGGATTGTTCTAAAACAAATGGGTGTGTTTCAGCCCCTGATTGTCCAGATGGATAACCTATATTTTGGACATGAAGCTACTCTTCCGACAGAATACGGAGAAACAAAATGGTTTCTGATAGGCAAAGGCTTTAGAAAAGGTTTACAGTATTTCATTTCTCTGTGTGTTCAATCTATGCAGAACCTATCATAGGAAAGCTGGGCTAGGTTCCTGTGAAGGAGTAAAAATTGGTCGAAGAAACATCAGTAATTTGAGATGTACAAGAAATACCGTATTACTGGCAGAAAACAGCAATGTCTTGAAATATCGCCTGATGGTTTTAAAAAAGGTACAAAAGCAGGACTGCAGTTAAACATTAAGAAAATGAAACTCATGTCTACCAAAGAATTACATAACTTTAAAGTTGACAGTTAAGAAATTGTTCCTTGGTTCTATCATCATCCAGATGAAGACCGCAGCCAAGGAATCAGAAGAAGACTTGGACAGGCAGCAATGAAGGGACTAGAAAAGACCATCATGTATAAAGACATGTCATTGGAGACCAAGGCCAAGATCATCTACCTTATTGTATTCCTGAGTATCATGTACTGATACAAGACAAGACAATGAAGAAAGCCAACAGAAATAAAAATTGATTCATTTGAAATATGGCGGTGGAGAAGTATTGTGAATGTTTCTACTGGAAAGTCAGTAGAAAAACAAACAAGTGGATCAGTATCAAGACTGAACTCTCACTAGAAGCAGAAACGACAAAACTGATGCTATCATACTTTGAGCACATCATGAGAAGACAAGACTCAACTGGAAAAGACAAAAATGCTAGGAAAAATTGAAGGCAGAGGAAGACCAAATAGGATGTCACAGCCTTGAATTTGCAAAAGCTGAGTAGAGCTGCTAAGGATAGAATGTTTTGGAGATACCGTATTTTTCGCACCATAAGACACACTTTCCCCCCATAAAACAGGGGGGTGGAAAGTCTGTGCGTCTTATGGAGCAAAGAAAACAGATTATATTTACCTGCTTTCTTCTCCTAAAAAATTTGGTGTGTCTTATGGAAAGGTGCGTCTTATGGAGCGAAAAATACGGTAATTCATTCATAGGCTTGCCATAGGTCAGAGACAATTTGAGGGCACAAAACAACACTCATATAGTATATGTATAGGTGTAGCTAAGGGCAACACAGGGAAGTAACAGACGGTTGAGCCTGAAGATGGGTGTGCTTTTGTTATTGTTGTTTTTAAATAAAAAGCTTTCAAAAATATTACTCTTGTTTCACTTTGAAGCAATAAGGTCTTGCTAAGTGTGTTACCCTGAAGGGTCAAACTAGGTGTGATGTTTGATATTCATTCTTACTCTTGCATTTTTAGTTTTTAAATTGCTCATACTAGGTGTCAGCCCTGCCCCCATATTTATTGTTTCTTCAGTGCACAGAAGAGGGTTTTCAATCCCATGTTCCCATACCTGAGTGTTGGGGATAGAGTTCGACTGCCCTGACCGTCTAAGAAAAATGTGTGGTGCCCACTCCTTCCCTGTGCTTCCTATTAGCAATTAAAAGCTTTAACCTGCACTGACTTGTGTAGACAGGAGAGGTAGCAGTTACATAGTATAGGCAGAGGTAGAGGAGACTGGGGAGTTTCTGGAAATTATGGATCTGGTGGTTACTTTGAAGTGAAGATGAGACCAAAGGGTCCACCGTGCTCTCATAAACCTGCCTGTTGTCTCCCTTATTTCCATAATGAGGGAACAACCGAGGAAGAAATAAGAGGAAAAAAAATATTTTGCCACATGGTACTTGAACAATGTGGCACAGATACACACACTAAGCACCTGAAGGGCTGTTCTCTTCTTAACTTTAAATTGCAGCCTAGAACATCAAAAGAAGTAATGACAGGTGAAGCAATGTGGGTTTGACAGAACATGTTAGGATTCAATGTGTCAATGATAAGAGCTTTTGTAACCTGGCATATTTGTGGTTGCTCAGAACTACATAAAGTTAATAACTGGGAAAGAGTTTAAACTTTTCTCTGAGGACAATGAGCTGACAATGAGATGACAATGACAAGGAGAAAGGCAGATTTAAAAATATGTTAAATAAATAAAAAATAATAAAGAGAGGTTGAGTTAACAAGAGGGGTGATAAATATTCAAACATTACAAATCTAGTCTGATTAACATTTCTGTTGGTATGTGCCAAACTCCACTCCCTTTCTAACTTTTTAAATCCTTTTCCAATCCTTTGTGGTCTTTTAATCTTAAAAAAAAAACATTTTAAAGCATTTTCATATTGATACCTTTTATTGTTCGTAATGATCTACTAAAGAAGAGTCAGAACTTTTAATATTTGACTATACTAAGCGAAAGATGGGCCTTGCCTTTGTGCCGTGCTCCTCTCCCACTGCTGGTTTTAAAATTTCTTTCTCTAGGAACTACAAAATCTTCATACAACTTTTATCAAGGAACAACTGAGAGCAGCCGAATAGCCATGGTTACTTCTACTAATGAAAGATAAGTCTGCTGGGAAAGTTGGAACATACCACTGAGGCCTGGGAGGAATCAATGCTTACTTTCACTGGTGTTTTACAGACAGCCGCCCAAGTAAAGTTGGAACTATTTCAAGTAACTTGTACAATCCTCATTAGAAAGGCTGTGTTGAAAAGGCTGTTTGTATGCAAAAGAAGCTGGCTGCTTTGTCTTTGTGAAACTCATCTGCACCCAGACTGAGATCTGTTGACCTTTTCAATTTGCAGAAGGTGTGATGAACCCTGAAGCTGGCTTTGGCAGGCAAGAAGCTCAACTAAAACTTGACTGGGCATCAAGGGTAGCGTTGTGCCAACAAGTAACTGCTATCTAACTGAGGGCTTGGCTAGACAGGCTAGTTGGAATGGGCTGTGCAGACTAAATAGGCTCATGTAAGGTTGGGTAGATTATCCAGTATTTCTTGTGGCATTCACATGGCCTATGCACCTCAGGTGACCCTATTTGGCCTTCCTCTTTTAAGAAAGCAAAGGAAAGAAAAATATACCATGGAAATGCTAGAGCTGTTAGACTCTCTGGTCCTGATCCTGCAAAACAAGGGGTCAGCATGACTGATCTCTGTCTCAGTCTTGCCTCACTGCAGCCTCCTACTACCTCTTTCTGATCCCATGAGCCTCAGGCAGCCAGAGATTTCATCTTTTTCTGCCCCCCTCATCAAACACTGCTCCAGCCTCTCCCTGGATCCTCCAACCATGACTTTCCCTGCTTCCTCCTGACTACTCGCACTTTCGGGAGGAAGAATTCAATTTTTAATTTTTTTTTTCATTCTCACAGGCTTCTTTTTCAGTGGAATCAGCACTGCCCTAACTGGCTTAATTTTTTAAAACCATTTTTTGGCTGATAAAAAATAAAGTTTTTAATTTCCCCAAATCATTATATAATTAAGCTATCTGTTTAAACTACTACTGTAGGCATCCTTCAGTCTCGAGAGACTATGGTAACATGCTCTTAATAGAGGTCTTGTAACAGCGTCTAGTGTGGCTGAGGAGGCCAATTCAAGCGTGACAATTCCTTCCACACTGAAGACAAATCCAATCCATCCCCTGTCCAGCTCCCTGATTTTGCTAGTTTTGGGACTGCCTCTTTGCCTTGGCCTGCTGGGCAAGTGTTGCTTCAAAATGGGAGAGGCCATGATGCACCACCTGCCTCCAGGCTGAACGCTCAGATGTCAAGGTTTCCCATCTGTTGAGGTCCATTCCTAAGGCCTTCCGATCCTGCTTGCAGATGTCCTTGTATCGCAGCTCTGGTCTCCCTCTTGGGCGATTTCCCTGCACTAATTCCCCATACAGGAGATCTTTTGGAATCTGGCCATCAGCCATTCTCATGACATGCCCAAGGCAAAGTAGATGTCACTGTTTCAGTAATGTGTACATGCTAAAATTCCAGCTCATTCTAGGACTACTCTATTTGGAACTTTGTCCTGCCAGGTGATACCAAAAATGCATCAGAGACAACGCATATGGACCATGTTCAGCTTCCTCTCCTGCTGTGCACAAAGGGTCCAGGACTCACTGCAGTACAGGAGTGTGCTCAGGACACAGGCTCTATAGACCTGGATCTTGGTGTATGCCATCAGCTTCTTATTAAGCCATACTCTCTTTGTGAGTCTAGAGAACATGGTAGCTGCTTTGCCAATGAGTTTATCCAGCTCAACATCTAGGGAGAGAGTGTCAGAGATTGTTGAGCGAAGGTACACACAGTCATGAACAACCTCCAGTTCTTGTGTGGAGATGGTAATAGAGGGAGGTGAGCCCACACCCTGGCCCATGACTTGTGTTTTCTTCAGCTGATTCTTAAACTACTGATATGGGAAAGTTGAAACCATCTGAAAAAATGTAGCAGGACGCTAGCTTTTGTTCAATCCCAATGATTGCATGCACTGGAAGTGAACCAAAACTGAGCAATCCTACCCACACCCGAAAAAGAATAGCCCTTGAAAGGGATCCAGAAAGGTGTAGGTAGGAACACTTTGCGGGGAGGTTGGTCTCCTCTAGCAAATATGTCATCTAAATGCTGGCAAAAATAGTGAACCAGCCCATCCCTGCAGCGGTCCAAACAGCAGGCTAAATGTGTGTGTGGTCACCCCCTGACATTCAAGACTGTAAGGAATACTCTTATTGATGGAGCACCACTGTCTCCTGCTTTGTCCATGTAGATGCCTAAGCAGAGGAAGAAATGCTTGGGACAGCAATATAGTAAGAATATTTTATACACTGACCTAACTTTTATATACTGTATATTGATATTTGGTAAGGATGTGAGAGACACCTCTTCAGTGTCTTGGGAACTCCACTCTAGGATAGATGGAAAAGGGAGCAATATGAGAGGAAACAGTTTAGGCGAGTCGTGCTCATGAAGCATGAAGTTGCCCCCATGAAGCGATGAATAATGATTCATGGGGGGTTTATTTAAAAAACACATAGACATACTATGCTGCAGCGGTGCATACTACATGTGCAAATTATGTGAACATACTGTGGTGCAGCTTTCCCCCCACCACTAGCACTTTGAAAAATTTCTGCGGACATACTTGAGTGAAATTGTCACAGAGGTGTGAGTGCAAGACTCTCGATGCACCCGAGAAGCCCTCTTCTATGAGAAAGTCCTCACTGGTCAGAGAATAAAGAAGATGAGTAAGACAAACAATTAATTGTTTTAAATTGAAATTTGTAACTTTATGATTTTATATATTTTTATACTGTTTTGTTTTATTTTGTAAGCCGCCCCGAGTAGACATGGTCTAGAGGGGCGGGGTAAAAATCAAATAAATAAATAAATAAATAAATAAACAGAAACAGTAGGAAAAAATCAGTTTAATGCAAGTGACTCCCTGTGTTTCACGTCTTAACTTTTTGAAAGAAAATTCAGAGATAATATTTTTTTTAAATGGTACAGCAAACACAAGAATACTGTACTGTATATGAAATTGAACCCTTTGCTCCCCCCTTGTGTTCAGTGTAGGGAATTTAAATGGCTGCACAAGTTCTAAATTATTCAGTTTCTGGTTGTTCTGGGTTTTTTGGGCTCTTTGGCCGTGTTCTGAAGGTTGTTCTTCCTAACGTTTCACCAGTCTCTGTGCCGGCATCTTCAGAGGACAGCAACCTGTGCTCCACAGGTTGCTGTCCTCTGAAGATGCCGGCCACAGAGACTGGCGAAACGTTAGGAAGAACAACCTTCAGAACACGGCCAAAGAGCCCGAAAAACCCATAACAACCATTAGATCCTGGCCGTGAAAGCCTTCGCGAATATATTCAGTTTCTGTCAGTGTATCAGAATAAGCATCACCTCAGCAAACCCATTTAAAAAGCCATTCTAAAAAAGGTTTTAAGATGACATATTGGATTCTTTCAAATAAGAGTGCCATTTAAAAATACACCCATCTTTGCTAAAATCCTGCAATCTAGTTCATTCACTTTTTGTAAGTACAAGATTTTCTTGCATGAAAATGTATGCAGGAAGGCTAGAGCAATCCCCTTAGGGGAAGCAGCTGGAGTGCACTGCCCGTTTTGAAGCTCCCTCCTGCCAAACCTTGCGTGTGGAAGCTGTGGAGGAAGGCTTCTATATTTTCTTTTCCTAGTAAGTTAGCTTTGCATGTGGTGTAATTTCATAGGAGACCACGTGTCTCAGGCCAATAGTTTTTTCACCACCAGGCATTAGGAGAAGAGAAGGCAATGCAGAAGAGTGATTGGTTAGTTTGAGGAGTCATTTTCCCCTGAGTGTGTGTTATGTTCTGTCTCTCCTCACTTATTTTTCTGGCACTAGTAGTCCAAAAAAGCTCCATGAGCCTGTAAAAATGACCCCCCAAAAAGCAGAGGCAAGGCAACAGAGAATCAAACTACTCCAAAATCAGGCCACAGTACTCTGAACAACAATAATCACCAAATAAAAAAGGCCTAAAATATCCCCACCAAAATATAAACGTTTACCAGAAAAATGAAAAGTATATTATCAAATAAACAACATTTTTAAAATATCAATCAAGCAGGAAAATCACTCTTCCAACAAACAGCATAGCAAAATATTAACAAACTAAAACATACAATCAAATAAATGGCAAACAAACAAACAATAAAATTAAAAAATCAGAGTTCTCCTTCTCTGTGTTGAAACAACCAGAACAGAGGAATCTTCTCACACTTGCAGCCAGGCAGCAAAAATAATTCCCAAAGAAATACACCCCCCCTCATCCAAATCACAGAACACAGGAAAGTATCCCGGGGTTCAATCAGGCAAGAATGCAGCAGAAGATGGAGGTTGCCAAGAAGCAGCTTGTGTACCCACCAGAAATGAGTAGAGTGAAACAAAGAAAACACACTGGATTCCAAACCCTCCAGGCCCTTTTACAGCTTCAAAATTCCTGTTCTTGTTTGGACATTGTGACTGGCCACTATTAGCAGCCTTTGCTTGATGAAAAATGGTGATTTGACGGGCACCAGTGTTTAAAAAGGTGGAGAACGAACAAACTAAATCCCTGAATTTTTTATGTAATCCTTTTGTACTGAAATCAATAATTTGGTTTTAACAAGGCTTTTTTTAGGTCAATGAAAGAGCCTGACAACAACAACAAAGAGTGAGTGCCGCTTTTGTGTGATTTTCCTTTCGTTTTGAAATGAAAGTGCCATCCTTCATGCAGATCCCGTGGCTCGAAGTCCCTACATAAGTTTAAAGAGCAGTCCTGAGAAGTCTCGCCACACCTATATTAATGCTACATGAAAGCCCCAGGAGAGTAAATAAACAGAAAAAAATAGCGTTTAATGCTTAAATTCACAGAGATCTTAATACGAACACAAGAACATCCATGATGGGTCAGAACAGAAGCTTCCCCGTTTCAGCATTCTGTTCGCTACATTTGTCACAGTCTAAAAAAATCTAGTCCAGGCAGTATATTCGCGAAGGCTTTCACAGCCGGGATCTAATGGTTGTTATGGGTTTTTCGGGCTCTTTGGCCATGTTCTGAAGGTTGTTCTTCCTAACGTTTCGCCAGTCTCTCTGGCCGGCATCTTCAGAGGACAGCACTCTGTACTCAGAGACTGGTGAAACGTTAGGAAGAACAACCTTCAGAACACGGCCAAAAAGCCTGGAAAACCCACAACAACCACTAGTCCAGGCAGTTCATCTCAATCCTGTGTTTCTGTGCCCTTCCATTCTGTACATGATATTGGAATGAGGGCTGTTGGAGAGTGTGCAGAGTTACAGAAGCAATGTTAACTTCTGGATTAAGTCCTTTGTGATTACTGGAACACACTTTCCCCTTTGCCCATATTTCTTTCTATGAGAATAAGAGAGCTTGTTTTTATTAGAGGAAGCCACTTGGGATAGGAAAGGTGATAGAAATCATACTTCTAGCTAACCGTAGGGTAGACCTGTCCAGACAGGGGATTTTGGAGCGTTCTGGTTTGGACTTAAAAAGTTCTTATCTTTAGTGCAATCTATTTTCTCTCTCACTTGATTATACTTCTGTTAGTACTGGAGATGTTTATTCTCCTGTAAGGAAGGTCCACCCAAATCTTTGGATCACTGGTTTGTTTGCACGTAACGTTACCCAGTTTATTTGTGAGTAAGGAGGCATCAGCAGAGGACGGCAGGGCAAGCTCATGGCAGTGGTCCTGGCAACAAGGGAAAAACGTTGGGGTGAAGGTTGGGGAGACGGAAGGGAGGGAACTCTCTCTTTCCCCACCTTTCTCCTCAGGCCATGGTCTGTAGGGGTTGTGCTGCTTAGTGGGGTGTAGCCCTTGGAGTTCCCATAGCTCCCTCCCCCCGCCTTTTCTCACAGAAATCACGGATTGCAGTGGCTTTCTTTTTGTTGTTGTTAAAGTAAGTGATGAGAGCAATGCATCTACCTAGCACAGTAGTAGAATTTCCCCATGTCACTTAGGGAAATTTTTTTTTTAAAAAAAAAAAGAAAGATGAAAATAGAGGAGGGGTTTTCTCCACCCTTCTTTTTAACATCAAACCCTACCTAATATGTCACAGGGTTGTCACCTCAGGTAACACCACCCAGAGCTCCATTTGGGTGTGAGATAACTGTCTGCACAGGCTACACAACGAGCTAATTAGGATCATGCTGAATTGTACAAAACACACACACACACACACACACACACACACACACACACACACACACACACACACACACACACACACACACACACACACACACACACACACACACACACACAGAGCATGCCCTTTCGCGGTGCCAGAAAAGAATGGGACAGGGCTTGGAAGGGCAGGATAGGTTGACACACACACACACACACACACACACACACACACACACACACACACACAGACACAGAGACAGAGCATGCCCTTTCGCGGTGCCAGAAAAGAATGGGACAGGGCTTGGAAGGGCAGGATAGGTTGATTCAAGTAGAAACATGTCTGGACACTGTCATCGGGTTTGAACCAAACCACAGCAACAATGATCGATATATCGATCTCTATACCTGTCTAGACAGGCCCTAAATTGGTGATGTCAGGAGTCATGGCTGTCCCTTTCACCTCTAGACAATAAAAGACAAGAGGTTTCCCACTTGGAGGAACAAGATATAGGTATGAGAAGGAAGGAAGTGATGTCAGCAACTCTAAGAACGGCAACCTAAGTTTGAAGGAAGGTCATATCCGCTATGAGCAGTCTAGGAAACCTGAGGAGGTTATCCGTTTTTATTCGTCCCCATACAAAGACACAAATCTTCTTGAGTGTAAGCTGAGTTGCACCCAGACACTTCCAACTGTGACAGCTTGGGTGGGTAGGTGGAGCATATTCTTCTTATCCATGATTATATGCATTGAGCCAGATCTCTCCTGCATCCTTCAGGGAACTGCAAAGAGAAAATAATGGTCATGGCTCATTGCTAGGAAATAGCAGTGAAATTTTAGAACTGAAAGAACACCCATTTGACATAGGAAGAAATAATAATAAATAAACATGGACCATCAAATCAATTCTCACTTATGGAATAAGGGGGGGAAAAGCTAAGAAAAAAGCATCTAATCACCCAATCTTCTGAAAAGGACAAAAGCTGATCCCACAGCTACACATACTCAACTATCCCAAACACTACACCAGAACACAGACAGAGTTCTAACTGCTGTCCGCTGAAGATGCCAGCCACAGAGACTGGCAAAACATTAGAAAGAAAAACCTCCAGAACATGGCCAAATGGCCCAACAAAACTACAACAACCAACAAGCATCTACCTTGTCATTCTCCATGGCCACCCAATGCTGCTTCTCCCAGGAATTCTACTCCTGTGCATGTTCTGTTAGGTCTAAATTCCTTGTTGGCCAATGGGACTCTGATAGAAGAGCACTGTTTCTCAGCAACCAAAGTGAATGGGGGTCAGGGTGGAAGGTTTGCCTTTCTCTGTGTTACCCAGTGCCTTTCACATTAGATGAGAGAGAAGCCATAATTTATTGGCAGAGCACATGCTTTGCATATAAAAGATCTCAAATCTATTATTTGGAATGTCTATTATAAAGGATCTCACAGAGCTTGGAAAGATATTACATGGAACAGATGTTGTTGCATCTGCCATTCCCATCATCTTCCATCCTGAGGAAACTCACTCTTAAAGTCTGCAGGCTCCATTTTTACCTGGCTTTAAAATTCAGCCAAGATGATTTTGGGATTTTCTACTTCAATACCCACCTCAGATTGTGCAGTGCTCAGCCTGATGAAGAGGACTTGAGGACTTGCCATTTTGTTATGAGCTGGTATAATCCAAACCTCATTTTTGTTTTTATTCATGAGCCATACGGTTGTGTATATTTTCTATATTCCTTAACGTGACACTAGATGGAGCTCACTGTATCATATATATATTTCAGAGATTGTAAGAGACTGGTGTAAAAAGAATGTTCTTTCCAAAATTGCAATGTTTCTTGTGAAACATTAATTCTTTATTTATTTTATAAAATATCCACATCTTATTGAAATTATTATTTAACAACCCTTTTTAATTTTAATATAGTATGTAAATTTATCATTAAAAGCTACATTCCAAACCTCATTGCACCATTCAAATAACTGAAAATCATACTTACTTTCCAATTCTTTGGTATCATTACTCTTACTGCTATTTAAAAAAAGAAATCAATTATGGTTTGATTATTTATGGTAACGGTGGCTATGTTATGGATTGCTTTTGTTATATACAGTGGTGCCTCGCTTAACGAGTGCACCATTTAACAACGAATCCGCATAGTGACGCGCTTTTTGCGATCGCTAATGCGATTGCATTGCGATGTTTAGATGGGCAAAACATCGCATTGCGATGATCGGTAAGCGTTTCGCTTACCGATCTTTGCATTGCGATGTTCTAAAAACAGCTGATCGGCGGTTCCAAAATGGCCGCTGGAAGAATAAAATGGCCGCCCACTCCGTTTTCGCGCCCTGCCCTCGCTTACAGAGGCAGCAAAAATGGCAGCCGGATGGGGAATCTTTGCTTACCGGTGAGTTTTCGCCCCATGGGGTTTTCGGTTCCGTTTAGCGATGTTTCCGGATAGCGACATTAATCCTGGAACGGATTAACGTCGCTATGCAGGGCACCACTGTATTTTGTTGGTTGTGATTTTTTTCTTTTTGTGTTAAATGTTCATTAGTATTCAATTACCTTTTTTAAAAAGAACATTCTTCTTGTTTCCTATGAACCCAGGAGACAAGCACATTCTGTGACTCACTTAATCAAATAGAGTTCATGGATTATGTATTATTCCTCCCTTGACACTTACCTGGCCTGGCTAATCAAAGCAGTCAGGCCTGTAACAACGGAATGAGCCACAGCAATAATTAATCGGTCTCTCCAAGAGGGCAAGGTTCCTTTTGCCCTCAAGGAGACACTCATTAGGCCCATTAGGAAGAAACCAAATTTGGCGGCAGATGATACAGGAAATTATAGGCCCCTTGCCAATGTTTCTTTCTTGAGCAAAGTGGTGGAGAGGGTGGTGGCAGACCAGCTTCAGACACTTTTGGATGAAACCAACGCCCTGGACCCATTTCAGTCGGGCTTCAGGCCATGCTATGGCACAGAAACAGCACTGGTCACACTGTTGGATGACCTGCTGAGGGAGGCTGACAGGGGCAATGCGTCCTTGTTGGTCCTCGTCGATATCTCAGCTGCCTTCGATACAGTCGACCACGGTATCCTCCTGGGGTGGCTCTCCGAGTTGGGAATCAGTGGCCTGGCGCTTGCCTGGCTCCAATCCTTCTTGTACTCCAATACTCAGAGAGTACAGCTTGGGGAGAGTGTTTCAGCCCCGTGGAGTCTCAACTGTGAGGTTCCTCAGGGGGTCGATCATCTCCCCAATGCTGTTTAATATCTATATGAGGCAACTGGGCGGGTCACTGGGGGTGTGGGGCTTCGTGCCACCAGTACACTACATCTCCTTTTCACTTACTTCAGTGGATGCCGTTCTGTCCCTCCAGCACTGCCTGGACACCGTACTGCAATGGATGCTGCTGAATGTCATCCATATTGGATCAGACACCATTTATGCAATCAGAAATATGGGTTAAAGGAAATACTTCCTTTATTTACCTCCCTCTATCTTTAGGAATGGTGATACCCATCTATTGTTCCATAAAGCAGCATTTTTTAAATGTCATCTGTGTGCCTCCCCACATTGCGGAGGTCTTGACCTGCATGCCCTTTCTCTTTGTACCTTGATACAGCTTCCCACAGATACTCACTGCACAATATCTGCAAAGCCGGTGAGCAGGGGTTTGGTCTGGTAGTCTATCCCATGTTTGGCACACATTGCCTTGACCAAGGGGGCCACCTTCCAGAAGTTGTGTCGAGGCATTGTAGGAAACAGGCTAATAGACAACAAAGGGCGAGGGGGGGAGAGAAAGAAGTTGACATTTTAGATCCCTTTTTCTTCTCACAGGCCCTGTGATGTCAGGTTCTCAGCAGTGGTTCCAGGAAACTTCTTCAGTACCCTAAATATGTACTTAAAATGGTAAAGGTAAAGGTTCCCCTTGACAATTTTTGTCCAGTCGTGTCCGACTCTAGGGGACGGTGCTCATCCCCGTTTCCAAGCCATAGAGCCAGCGTTTTGTCCAAAGACAATCTTCCATGGTCACATGGCCAGTGCGACTTAGACCCGGAACGCTGTTACCTTCCCACTGAGGTGGTCCCTATTGATCTACTTGCATTTGCATGCTTTCGAACCGCTAGGTTGGCGGGAGCTGGGACAAGCGACGGGAGCTCCCTCTGTTGCGTGGATTCAATCTTACGACTGCTGGTCTTCTGACCCTGCAGCACAGGCTTCTGCGGTTTAGCCCGCAGAGCCACCATGTCCCTACAAATATGTACTTACTGGTGTTCAATTTGAAAATTGAGATGTCCTGTTATCCAGTCGTTGAAAAAAGATTGCTTCACATTGCATGTTGCCTGAAGCTGGGGGGGGGGCAGGGAGGGAGGGAGAGAGAGAGAGAGACTGAGTGAGGATCCATAGATGTTCCATCAAGCAAATGAATTGTGAGAGAAATTTTTTAATGAAAATTTCTAATTAGGATTTTGGATGTATCTTTGCTGCAGTATTATCAATTGCCCCTTTAAAACTATATGACATTTTAAAATTTAATAAAAGTATACGGCCATCATGACTGAGCTGTCTATAGTGACTTGGAGAGAGCCTCACCGTCTGAGGGGCCAGTGTTGTCAGCAGAGGCAACCCCTGACCCCAGAAGCCACTAAGATCCCTGAACCTGCCAGGCCTGAGGCACCTGAGACTGGGACCTCCATACCCGAGAGCCATGAGAAGAGACCAGCACCGGCATAGCCTAAAGCTAGCTCTGGCACACCCTGGTCCAAGAGCTCCATGATACGATGGGATGTTAGACTTCAAGTCAAAGGCTTCTCCTTTAAGGCTTCCCACCTGGTGGAAGGGGGTGGACACTGGGAGCCATAGTGTTCCCCAACCTTTTTCAAGTCATGGCTCCCTTTTATAATAACTTGCAACCCCCCACCACATTTGCATAAAAAGTCAATTTTAATGGAGTAATGAAAACATGCTCCAATATATTATTAAAAGAAAATAGAAGAAACTATAAGTCCTGTGCCAGCTTACCCCCCCCCAAAATGTCCAGCTCCTTTGTGACTCCTACAACATACTCACCCCCAAATACCACTCCTTAAAAAGTCTATCACATGTCCAAAGTGACATGCTGGCATGTGACAACAAGAGTCCACAAAGGCTTATGCCAAACAAGAATGCTGTGAAACCCCTTGTTTTTGCTGCAACAGATGAACCCAACCAGCCCCTGCCATCACTGTTTTACTTTCTTATCAAAAGTATATATTTCAGCTGAAACCCCATGAGCAGAGAGGTCCAAACTAACGAGTTGGGGCAAAACAAATTCAGTGCAAAGCTGCCTCTCAGTTCTTCTTGCCAGACATTACATTGTTCCATCAGAGGATGCCTGCCTTTTCTTCTGGCTGGAGGTCTGAGGCAGGCCATGAAGGAGAGTGAATCTCTTCCCGGAGATCCAGGAAGTAGACCCAGCTTGGGGGACAAAAGCAGAAGGGAAAGAGGGGGAAGATGCCCCCACTTTCCTGCCTAAAAGGACACTCCCAGTTCCACTCTCTTTGAGGCAGCTTCCCATCCCTCGTGGTGGCTCCGTGTAATGCACGGAGCTGTGGAGTGAGGGAGGCAGAGGAGTTATGGGTGGTGAGCTCACACTGATGGTGCCTCCCTTTCTCCAACTGTGTTTCATTTTTGCTTTTTCCTTACATTAATAAAACCCCTCCCCTGGTCTTCCCTTCCCCCCCGCCTTCTTGCCTATGCCTGAATTGCCAAGCCCAGGGAGTCTGTGCTGTGTGCCTACAATGGTTTGACCTGCTCCTATGCCTTAAGTAAGAGCTGGGCCCGGGCCACCATCCTTCCTCGGTCTTTACACTTGCTTACGCTTGCCTTTTCTCCCACACTCCCATAGCACTCTCTCTCATTCTCTTGCACGTGCAGGTCCTCCCCAGCCCACTCCTCCATTCTTTCTCACCCGGCCTCCTTCCCTCCCTCCTTCCCCTTGCCCTCATGACCCGCCCACCTGCTTGGCATCCTCCTCTCCGCCACCTGTCCCTCAAGCCCAACACCCACACCAAGCATCGTTAGGAAACTCACAGGAGAGGGGAAGGAGGGAAGAGAGACTAGGAGGAAAATGAAATAAGATCCCGGTTAACACCGCCAGCTCCCTTCTCACACAAAGAGCCTTCCCTCACTCTGGGCAGGGCACCCCTCACTTTTTCCTTCAGCGATAAAACTGTAATCACTCCGGCTTCCTCCCATGCTTTCCCCAGTCCTATCCTCTTATATAGTACAGGTATCTCCCTGAAACAGGATACTATGGTCCACTCTTTCTCCGAAAAGAGCATCTTTCCCCCTTTCACTCTATTTCACCATTGGCTTCCCCCTCCCTGTTCCATTTCCGTCCCATAGGGTCTCACTTTCTTTCATCCTCTCACCTCCTCCCACTTTGAATTCTCCCTCCATCTCCTTTCTGGAGATGTGCCAGACAATCATCCTCCGATTTCTGGCACAGAGTAACTTTTTGGTGACCTCACGATCTCCTTGGGGTCACACACATACGAAGTTTGGGAACCTATGGTTTAGGCGGGGAATAAAAGCTTCAGGTTGAGCTCCCCACAGTGTCAGAGCAAGCAGTTCACATGGAGCTCTCCGAGGTACTGGGCCAGTCGTGGTATGGGTACAACAATTACATTGATAGCATTAGAATTCAAGAAAATTTATCTGTCCAAGAAAATTGGGAAAGCAATGTCATAACATTTTTAAAATTCAGATCAGCAAAACACAATTCTGGAGAGTTATTTAGCTTTCTATGTGTATGATGTCTGTTTCCCCCTCAAATTGCAAATTCCCTCCTTATTCCAGACTAAATAAGGAGAAATGTTTGGAATAAAAACAAATCTCTTCCTAAATAAAGGGCAGCCTGATTCTGGACAAAAATAGAATCCTGGAGAATAATATTTCAGCTTTTGTCAAGTATCTTGTTTAGTTAATGTTCCTAGTTTGAAATCTATTTGATTTCTATGCCATACTTCAAAATCTTTCCCAAGGCAATGTTACTAAAGCTAGCAAAGGCAGTGACATAAAAAAGTGCAGATAAAGATAACTGACGGTAAATAATGCAATAGCATGCCTGTTTCACTTTAATGTTATCACAGTCACGTACTTGTACGTGAGAGAACAACCTCATACCTATAGTCATCTAGTAGAGCTTCTGGCGTGGATTTTAATCTCAGATATTCATCATATTGAAGGACGATGGGATAATTTTTTTTAAAATAAGCAAACTGTTTTTACCTGGGTAGAGAACCAGTCCAAGTTTCTATCATAATCAATGTGCATAGGAATATGGTTCATTTGTGAGATCCACGTGAACAAGACACTTTTCAGAATGCTGAAAAACACAAGAATCAGAGCCTATTTTAAGACAAGCACATGTTTTCTCCATTTACATCAAGAATATATTTTCCCTGGCACACAAATATTTCAGCGCTATATGACTGAGACATCAAATATGCAAACAAAGCTGCACTGTCTCCCAAGTGCCCAACTGAAAATCAAAGCCAGCTGATCTGTTGCTGTTGTTACTTGCCATCAAGTTGCCTCTGACTTATGGTGACCCTATGAATGAGTGACCTCCAGAAGGTCCTGTCCTCGACAGCCCTGCTCAGCTCTTGCAAACGTAAGGCTGCTATGGCTTCCTGTAGAAAATCAATCCATCTCATATTTGGGCTTCTGCTTTTCCTGCTGCCTTTAACGTATTGTCTTTTCCATCCTCATGATGTGCCCAAAGCAGGACAGCCTCAGTTTTGTCATTTTTGCCTCCAGAGATAGTCTAGGCTTTATTTCAGTTTGGGCCCATTTCTGTTTCTGGCAGTCTAGAGTATCTGCAAAGCTCTCCCGTGTCATGTCTTTACACGTGATTCTCTTTCTAGTTCCTTTATTGTTGCCCTCCCGAGTACCTGTATTCTTCTCCTTAGCTGCAGTCTCCATTTGGCTTAATGATAAAATCAAGCTACACAAAATCTTTGACAATTTCATAATCAACGTTGAAGTTGTAGAAGGCTTTCATAGTCAGAATTTTTTTTCTTCATGATGTTCAACTGCAATCCTGCTTTGTCACTTTCCTCTTTCATTTTCACCAGGAATTGTTTCAAGTCATTAATGCTTTCTGCCAGTAAGATGGAATGCACTGCCCCAAGAAGCCATATTGGTGTCCCCCTCTCTCTTGTCCTTCCATCGTTAGGCAAAGACCTTTCTTTATAGGCAGGTTTTTAAGTGATAAGTCTCTTGGGAGCGCTGTATTTTTTGAAATTTAGATATTTTAAGTTTGTAAAGCATTTTAAACTTATTATTGTATCATTTTAGCTATTGTAAGTTGCCTTGGGTCCCCTATGGGGAGAAAGACAGCACATTAAACAAACAAACAAAGTGTTCTGCATACACACTGAACAGATAGGAAGAATAAATACACACTTGACTGATGTATATTCACAATATGATCTCGAGTGCCTCATGGAAAACAGCTTGAACATCAAACATTTCATGTTGCATAAAGGGTAAATGTCTTTATTGCAACACCATGAGCATCACTGTGCTTGCATGGGAAATTAATGCAATAGTCCTATAGACCACATTGCTATTTGTGGCAAGCTCTTATCAGAACAAATAATATTTTCCTTGGAACATGCATTTAGATATGGAATCAACATCTGATGTAGTGATTCTCTTTATCTGCTAGGCTTAGAATGTGAGTCAGGCACAATCTCTTGATGCCTTTCTTGTCTAAATAAATAGTAGATGCCAATCTTGGTGTTGGTGGTGGAAGGCACATTGGCCAAAATCCCATTGATTAGTGTAAGTTAAATTGCAGCTTTCAGTCTTTTCCTCTCCAGCTAAATAAACTGCCCTTGCTGCAATTATTCGGGTGTATGCATATACTGGCTGGATGCTTCTGTTGAGGCACACTCATTTCTTTAATAACAACCAATTGTTTCTCACAACATCTACACTATTCTCATGGTGTACACACATGCTGGCTTGGTGCTTGCAAGGGTGTGTCTTGAGAATTTTAGTAGGTACTACTTTTTGTTTACCAGGGAGCAATGGGCTGAAAGTTTCTATTTGATTTACACTAAATAACAAGATTTCAGCCTTTGAGTTAGGTTTGGACGAAGTCATATTTTGGTCCCATTCAAATCAATGGGATGAACTGAGCAACATTAACTTTCTTCCTTGGGACTAGAGTGCAACTAAACTAGTCCAGAAAGAACCCACTGCTTTTCTTTTTCAAAACTCTGAGTAATCTACTCAGGTCCTTTGATACAAACATGAAGACACTAAACAGAAAGCAAAAACATAGGATTTCAGACAAGTCCATTGTTTGAAAAGCAAGTGGCACAGAAAGCACATTCAGGTGCCTCCACATTCATTATGTGCTTTCTGTGCCACTAATTTTGCTTAATGGCTTGCAGGGGAACAGCTGCACAGGCTCCATCCCACATTCCTTGATGCATCTGGAGTTACATCAGATGGTGTGGAAGGTATGTCTGAAGCATTAGATGTGCTAAGAGGGTTCATTCACATAGATAAAAGGACACTCAATGTTGCACTTATTAGAGGATGAGTATGTGTACAGTGGGGGAGGAAATGGAGGTAGATTTCCTAGAAGCAATTTGATGGGGTTAAGAAAGGCACAACTTGAGGATCAGGCAAAAGAAGAATCATTTGATGCTAATGAGAGAACAATAGGAACCAAAAGGACTTGTACTTGAGCAGGAGAATATATCCCATAGCACCCTTCAGACCCATTATGGGCACAAAGGCAATAAAGAAACGGACAAAGTAAGCCATGCTCCATGCCATTTCCTATGAAAGAGAGAGAGAGAGAAGGAATGCATCAGTCACAGTATCATCTTTCCCCTTGGCCACATGTAAATGCACATCTCAAACCAAGGATCAGGCACAATGAATTCTTCTTCCAAGCACTCCCATATGTAGAAGTACATCTTCCTAATGAAACTGTGAGGGGCCACATGCCTTCATCATCATAAACTTGCTGATTTCAGCTTTTTCAAATCTTTTGGTCAATATGAACTGAAAATACACACACACACACACACACACACACACACACACACACACACACACACACACACACACACACACACACACACACACACACACACACACACACACACACACACACACACACACACACACACACACACACACACACACACACACGGGCAACCTACTCATTCAAAGCTCTCCCTGCAGCACCATGTCCATGCCCACAATTTACAAACCATTTCCTTTTTCAATTTAAAATACAGAATCCTGTCAATTTCACCTGCCCCGTACGAGATATCGACAAAATTCTGTGGCAAGGGTTCCACCTAGTTTAGTTTTGAGAAGCTGAGCCAGCAATGTGAACACAGTACTCCAGCCCTCTGTCATAGCTAGCTAGCAGCTTGACTAAGTTCCTTGACCGAGTCAATCCATGACTTGACTAATGGATGGCCTGCTGGCTCGGACCCACAGCCTATCCTTCGGTGATTGCCAAGCCTCTCACAGAACGTAAGAGAAGATGGGTGGTTTGTGTTTGGCTTGGTGTGTGTCACAAGTTCTACAGCCATGAAACAGTATGTTGCTGTTACATGCTGTCCAATGTTTTGTTGTTACACCCAGTCCTACGTTTTGTTACATGCTTGTCACATCGAAATTGACTTAGAGTGACCCTATTAAGGTTTTCAAGGGAAGTGAGATATTTAAGGAGTGCTCCTTTTTTTTCAGTTCCATTCCCCCAGTCAGTTTCCATGGCTGAGTATATATGTACCTTATATTATGAGGACTGGATGTAGAAGAGGATTCAACTAAGGGGAAAATAATGATTATAAGATCACACTTTCCAGGACCAGATGGACACGCCTTTGATCTCAGAAAGGGAGACCTGTGGACTCCAATCAATGTTATGGGATTCCAAGTCCCATCAGACCAAGCAGCCATCACCAATGGGAAAGGGTGGGGGAAGTTGCAGCCCAACAACCTGTGGAGGACTATATGTTCCCCACCCCAGGTCCTGGCACAGAAAGAGAAATCTCGACGCTTTCCTCCCTTTCCGCTTGCACTGTTTCCTTCCATCGAGTGGCATGAATCACAGCCCTCAGCAGCAAAGCACTCCACGAGGGGGCGCCTCTTGCTTTTCCCACCATCTTTGCACCAAAGCCGGCTTGTGCCATTATTACCGCTAACGGAAGTTGTAACAACATTTTCACATCATTGCAGATGAAATCCTAACTATACTCAAACTCAACGTTAGGAAAGAAAATTCAGTATTTTAATATCTGGAAAGGCTTGCCTGTAATTATAGAACACTTACCCGCCATAGTTTGCGCTTGAATATGAAGTACAATGAGTAAATCTGAAATAGAGGTTTTACAATTGGTGGCATTGCTGTAGAAGGAAAAAAGAGGGACAGAGTTATTGATTATTATTTTTCAAAGACAAAGTGATCCGTTTGAGAAGGAGGAAAAACCTAAGTATATCGCTTATATTCAAAGCTACAAAAACCTGAAATGAAACAAGGACCTTTGTGTTAATTGTTTCTCTCCTCATACACTTTGACTTCCTGCACATTTATCATCAATTTCTTCACATATAATTTCACCATATGGCATGTTACACAGTTTAGTGGAATTTTGTATTCTGACCTTGCTCCATCTGCATTTTCTCCTGTTCTGTACAGCTTTCTGCTTCTTGGCCTGATATCTATATTACATTTATAGCCCATCTTTCTTCCACAGATCTCACTTTGGGATACACAGGGGCCCTGGTAGATGTCCATCCAGATATGAACCAGCCTTGGACCTGCTTAGCTTTAGCAGAATCACTCTGCCTTACACCTCCAGATAGCCAAACTGTATTAGGTGGTAGATGCTGCTAAGTGAATTAAGTGAACTAAGGAGTGCACAATGATATGAAAGCAAGTATACTCCATATACTCAAGGTATGAACTGTGGAAGGCCTCTTCTTTGTGCTGCTGTTTCTTCTGCCCCCCCTTCTACTGCTAATATCTATTTATATGGTTGGGCAGCTCACTGAGTTGGAGTGGGTCAGAGTTTGGTTTCCCACAATGCCCTCTGGGAGAAGAGCCAGCCTTTGTAGCCATGGGCAAGCTGCACAGGCTTGGAGGATCACCAGAGGAAGGAAAGGGTAGGCCAGTTCTGATCACTTCCTGCCTAGGAAACCCTACCATGGGGTGCCATAAATCAGAACTGACTTGATGGCACATAATTATTATTAATAGCTTTTTAATAAATAAGCCTTCAGCACTCTGTGCCAGACATGAGACAGCAAAACTGTGAGTCCCTTTTCTCTCTCTCTTTCCCTCCTTTTTCCTTTCTTTCTTTTTAAAAAGTCATATCTCTTTTCAAAATTTAAATAAAATGGGCGCTAAGGGTGAAACAGGATCTTTTGATAAGCTAAAAGTTTTTAAGATGAGAGAAGGTTGCCTGGCGGCTTAGCAGGAGAGGATGTTTCTGTGTCGAAGGCGTATGTGAGAAAAGCAAAGAACTCACTGATGAAGAAGTACTTGTGCTGATGATTGTAAGGCATGTATTTCTTTTTCTGCATACCCAGCTGTAAAAGAGAGAGAGGGCCAAGAAGAAGAAGAGGGGAAACAAGCCATCAGTCCTTTGCTAAGGAGTTCACCTTGGACAGAAACATGTATAGAGACATATCCTTTGCCCATCTGCACAAAGCAATGGATGCTTTTGACAAGGCAAAAACAAGGAAAGCCTGGACACAGCCATCCTGTCGTGACTGAATTTTCCCCCACTGGCACTTTGCATAAATGGGTAGATGCAAAAAATGCAAATGGAATGGGCACTAGATTCAAAACATGAGGTCAATCAAGTGATGAGGAGGACATGCTCATATCTAAACCCCATATCTACTGGCAGGAGAAGTTTTAGATGGGAGAATTCTCTGAGATGCCATCTAAAAGGAGAACATTTCAAGCTGTGTGAAAAACTCAGCAGTAGCCGCTGCTAACCCACATTTTTCTCTGATTTCCTTCTGCCCCAGTATGCAATCTCATGGGACCAAGTTTCAGAACAAATATCAACAGAACTGCTTTTTTCCATCCCAGAGATATCAAGAGTTAGCTCAGTTTGTGTATTCTCATTAACAGCAAGGCGTAGTCCAAATGGGAACGTGTAGTGCTTTTAATTAACCCAAATGAGAATGGGGAAGTACTTTGCCCAGCGTTTTGTGAATGGAACTCAACCATCTCTCTGTGTTGACTTATCACGGTGATTCTAGGTATCCCACCGGAATGATTAATGGATTTCATGGGATGTTACGCCCAGTAATATCTCTAATGCATCACACCTTATGTCGGCAATACTTGTTAACCTATCTAACTTTTCAAAGTTAACCTGCTTATTTGGTTAAAATATACATGCCACATTTTCTGTTACAAAACATACAATTTATAAAGCCCATAACACTGACAAAATTAAACATGATTATACATCTAAAACCATAATAAAAAGCCAGACTTCAGCAACTCTTGACTTCACAAAATGGCACAAAAAGCAGGAAATGGGTCAGAGGCAGTTCTTTAGTACTAAAGGGAGAGACGGAGGGAGGGAAAGAGCCACGCCTGAACATGAAGCAGAAATATGAACAAACATACCTGTGTTCATAGAAGATGCACATCTCCACAAAGGGGGGTGGTGGAATTGAGATTGAGAGAGAGGGATAGAGGGATAGAGGGAGAGCTTTTTCAGTGGATGCTCCCAGACTATGGAATATCCTTCTGAGGAAAGCTAGTCATCCCAGCCACCTCCACCTCACTGTTCTGCCACTAGGAGATGAAGACATTTTTATTCAGACAGGCCTTTGGTCCCTAATCAGATGGGCAGGCATCATTGTTGTACCGATGCTGTTGTTTCTTAAGGAGTAAAGCAGGGTACAATTTTTAAAAAAATAAATGAGCAGCATTAATTCTATAATTCTTTTAATGTAATAAGGTACAACATTCTCTTGTGTAACTTACACGAATGCAGGGGAAAGGATATCATGTGCAGTGGTAGGTCAATTCTACTTCCAGCCCTGGCTGCAATTCCTAATGCCATTCCAAACTGTGCCATGGCAGGAGGAATCACAGCCTCTCTTCAGTGGGAACATAATCATCTAGTAGTTTTGTATGTGGCCAGGAATCCAAGCAAGTTCAGGGGTGGGGGGGGCCTGCAAAGTCGCCCAACTCCCACTGAGTGAGGAATCCCATAAGGAGTCATAGCAGGAGGGACGGTCTAGGAAGTGTCAATCTGATGCTGCAGGGGACATTTCTTTCCTGCTGGTGTACGTTATGCCATTGTGTTGATGCTGTAATTTATTTATTTTTTTATTTTAACCTGAACTTACTTTCTGAAAGTATACTGTAAGCTGCCTTCTGTCCTAGAAGGGAGAGTTGTGGGGTACCAATTGATCCTGGACTAGTCGTTTAGTCATGCCCGACTCTTCGTGACCCCATGGACCAGAGCACGCCAGGCCCTCCTATCTTCCACTGCTTCCCGTAGTTGTGTCAATTTCATGTTGGCTGCTTCGCAGACACTGTCCAGCCATCTCGTCCTCTGTTGTCTCCTTCTCCTCTTGCCATCACACTTTCCCAACATCAGGGTCTTTATATTCGTGAAGGCCTCAGCTTCAGGATCTGTCCTTCCAATGAGATGCTGGACTAGCTAGTGCTTTTTGTAGAACTTGCACAGGCTTCCCCATGTAGAGCAATCATCAAAACTACCTCCTCCTAAGGATCATGCCCTGGAGTTTACAGATCACAATCTCCAGGGTTAGCCCCAAAGATAGTGTGCGTTGCAGTAGTCAGTGTCAGAGTTTAACAGTTTTGTCTAAGAGATGAAGGTGGCTCCACAGACTACCAGGTGACTGAAAGCTGACACCTGGAGCAATTGGTGAACCCCAGGGCAATGCAGCTTGCAAGAGGGTTGCTTAGCAAGCCTTCTTCTCTTTAGTGGGAGTATAATCTTATCTGGGCTGATAGAACTGATAACCTTCCACTCCTAGATTATTCCAGATCCATAAGCTCTGACTTCTCTACAGTAAGCTTGAAACTAGGGAGCTTCGTCCAGCCCCTTATCATGTTTATGCATGTACTCGGGTACTGAGTCTTCTCTTGAGAAAAGAAGATTCCCTGGAAAAGGCTCTGATGTTGGGAAAGTGTGAAGGCAAGATGAGAAGGGGATGATAGAGGACGAGATGGTTGGACAGTGTCATCGAAGCAACCAACATGAATTTGACCCAACTCCGGGAGGCTGTGGAAGATAGGAGGGCCTGGTGTGCTCTGGTCCATGGGGTCACGAAGAGTCGGACACAACTTAACAATTAAACAACAACAACCGGTACTGAACTGATCCCCCAGGATTTGATCAGAGAGAGGAATTTAAACATAGAGCAGGGATTGTCAGATTAGTTGCCACCAGTTGCACAAAGACAGTAAAGGGCCCCCAGGTCAAGATGGACCCTTTTTGCATCTCCAAAACTGGTGCCTGTAACAAACACTAGCAGCCGGCACCTTCTATCCTCTGCTATCTGAGCCGTTAGATATGCAAGCAGATTCACTGTCAGTTATCCCAGGTCATACAAAAAGCTCGGGCTGATCAATGGCATCAGATCCTGATAAGTGGTCCAGAAGAATCACACTAGTTTTGTCAGAGATGTTCAACCAAGGTCGCTGAAGCAGAGTCTGGCCTTGAACCCGGCCATGGATCTCCTTTAATAACAGGTCCAAGAAAACTCATCTCAGCTGCAAGAATTAACATTGCACCTTACCTCTAAAGAGAGAGGTTTCCCTAAGGAAAACAACATGGGATGAAAAGTAAGATCTGGATCTTTTGGGAAACAGTTGGGCTTCGCATGATGTTGGGCATGGTGCAAAGTCCACCAGTTGGCTGAAAGCCCCTGCAGAGGAGGACAAAAGCAGAGAAATAGGGCTGCAGCACTCTCTAACGTGGGAAGGGGCTACAGATCCACACTGGGTCACACATTTTGCCTGCTAAGGGCACTAGACAGGCAAATGGAGGGCCAGCTACTCAAGAGGAAACTACAGTAATTGCTTTTAGAAAGGAAGAAACACTTTGTGTTTACTGGACTCTTTTTCAAATACCAGACAATATGCTACACCCCTGCTGGCAAGTTCTGTAGAACATTGGTTCTCAGCATGTTCTGGCACATCATTTTCATAACAATGCCCAAGCAGTTGTCTTCCTCCAAACCCCATGATCTTCTGCAGGAGTGATATGCCATCTCCCATTCCTCTGCCATGGATAAAACATGTGAGAAATTTGGATATACTAATAGTAACTTTGGATAACCACTTTTTCTCCTACTCCCCCCTTCCCCTGCCATCCAACATACTGTAAATCAGTGGTTCTTAACCTTTGTTACTTGGATGCTTTTGAACTGCAACTCCCAGAAACCCCAGCCAGGACAGCTGGTGGTGAAGGCTTCTGGGAGTTGCAGTCCAAAACTCCTGAGTAACCCAAGGTTAAGAACCAGTGCTGTAAATGACAAAAATAATGGCTAAAATCCTGTTGCTTAATCTAGTGAGTTACACTAGAGTAGATCCATTGAATCTGTGGGAATTGGGTGAGTCACCTCCTCCATAAGTTTCATTATTCACAGGGTCCTAGTTTAGTAACTCACAACTAGAGCAGGTTAGTTTTAATCGACAAAATTCAGAGAATGGTTGACTCACCACATCCACTCTGATTCACTGGGCCTACTCTAGTGCAACTTGCTACACTAAACAACAGGATTTCAGCTGCGGCTCCTGGAAACATCAAAATGCCTTTCTCAGAAGAAGTGGACTTTTTGTCTTTGATCATGGTGGGACACGGATCCTTTGATAAAGTGGCTGATAAGACACAATACCCCAAAGAATGAGAACTAGCACTAGTGCTATAGTAGAAATCCACAGTAACACAGTTACCTTCAGATGGCACATGACAAACTCCTGAAGAATGTGGTTCCATTTTCGGTTTTTGAAGACAGACAGGTGACCGAAGTCATGCTGGAGCCATCCTGCCTGAGACTAAAAGAAAAAAAAAAGGGGGGGGATGACTCAGAAAAAGAAGGGTCTTGTTCTACTGTTTATCTGCCCCAGCATGCAAGCAAGCAAACACAAAGCCAGGATCATGCGCATCCACACTTTTTTTTGTCAGTCCTAAGATCATTGGATACTTAGATCTGAGTATGTTCAAAATACACAAGAACACAAGAACTGCCAACCTGAATCAGAACAAAGGTTAATAGAGAAGGGGGAAATACAATTTTTAATACAATCACCAGGGCCAACTGCCTTGGAAAATGTTCCAAGATGTGTGGTGGCAGTCCTTGTTGTTTCTTCTCAACCTCTGGAGCTTCCCTCAAATTCAGCTATCTGACTTCCTTAGAACTTGGTGACATCCTAGAGAGGAGCTAACTTACCTTTTTTTGAACCACAGCTCTCAGGCTACCACTGTGCGAAGGACTGTGGGGTGCCTCTGCCTGATCTGATCTACAGAGTGCAACAGAGCAGATCCCAAAGCTACCTTGCTCCTGATTTCCCAAATGCAGTCACCACCTGGGTCAAATCAGCACCCAGACTGGGCATCACTGACAGGAATAGCAAAAGCAGGTTAACTTCCACCAAGGCAAAACCAATGTTACAATCTGCAACATAGACTGCCACCATATCCGTCCCCATCCTCCATCTTGAGCAATATGAGCCTTTGCCAACTTGTCTTGTGAGTCTTCAGGAAATGAAGACCGACAATCTTAATTTCATACCAAAGTTTTCATACAGACACCATTCACACAGTTCCAGACAGACACCAGAAAACTGGTAGCATGACCAAAAAGCTAGGCAGGATTTAGTACGAGATGATCCCCAGAAATCCAGATACAATAAGTAAGTCATAGAATTTCTGAGAAGTTTTCTATTTTTCTTAAAAGAGCAGAGAAAAGCCAAATTGTAAAGGTCTTGAAACTGGAAGCAAAACAGAAAATACAGTTTGGGAATACAAAAGGCAAAATAATAAAGTCAACTAGCCTAACAAATTTCCTTAAGCAAAAGGAATTTTCAAGAAATAATCAGATTTCCAGAGAACACACTATCATCCAACAGATTATCCAGCTGGATAAAAAGGTCAAAACTGAGGCACCAGAGCAAAATACATTTACCTTCTTCAGGAACAATGGCCATATCAGTGGAAGATAATGGATAGTTCCAATGGTAATGGGAACAGAAACCTCTGGAGGGTAGCTACTGGTAAGCAGCAGGAACAAATGTGACACTGATGGAAGATCTTTCACAGACAAGAGCAGTGATGTGCAAGCTAACTTTTGTTAGTACTACATAAGAGGCAATGGTAACTGTTGTTGAACTTTTCTTACTTTAAAAATAGCACTGTTGCTAATGACACAACTTGATTAAAGCCAAAAGGATATCAAGTGGCTGACATGCACAGACATGAAAGGAAAGTCTGATGCTGCACAACACAGACAATTGGAACACAGAATGTGAGAAGTGTATATTAAAGTAAACTATAAATCTTAAAGCAGATAATGGAAGCTGAGCTCATTTCAATGTGTGGATAGACTATTTTTTTCCCAAGAAAATTACCTGAGCAAGTGTCAGCAATACAGTGGCAATGGAGAAAGTTTTTAGAGATATCCCAAAGTGCCAGAGGACAAACCAGCCAGCAGCATCCAATATGAGGATGTGCAGAAGAAGCAGGAAGAAGTAAAGTTTGTTTGGCTTGAAGAGTCCCAATTTCTCAGCCGTGGATCGCAGCTCCCGGAAATCTTCTACTATCAATTTCTGTGGAGAAAGTCCAGTGTTACAGAGCTTGTTACCTCACAGGGCAAACTTAGTTGCTGTGAAGCAGAGTTACACCAAAAACATCTTGAGGATTAGGAAGAGGATTGAAAGGATCCTCTGCCCCCTTTGCTTTGGTGTAGCAGAACAGTTGCGGTTCACAAGAGACAAACAACTAGGCTAACTTTTGATTAGCAGGGATGATGACACGCTATCATCCCTGCTAATCAAAAGTTAGCCACTCTCCTGTTCCCTCTGAGATTATTTTGGGATGACTTAGTCTTCAGTGGATAGTTAATAGCCATTATTGAACTCGTTTAGATGAAAACTGCTAGATGGGTTTGGTGATATAGATCAAGTCACCTGCTTGTATTTCTGGATTTTCCTTTGGGGTAAAGTCGTAGGAACTGTCAAAACGAGCACCAGTCCCTCTCAGTACCATCTATCACTTCTGTCTTCTTTTAGAGAAGCCGTATGATACCACTGAATGATACCATTGACAGCACCATGTATTTCTGGATATCCTCCTTGAGATAGCACATAATCAAGATTGGACTGTTCTAATGTAGGGACTACCCTTGGGCTTGGTCTGGAAACAAGTGCAGAATATGGGAGCTGGACTGCATCGTGTGGGCTTTTCCTGTGCATATAGAATGCCTGGGCTGAGAAATCTGCACCAGTTGCCAGTTAATTACTGGGCCAGGCTAAAAGGGTGACTTTTGGCCTACAATGCCCTATATAGCACCTTCTCCCATACAGATTGTGCCAGTCTTTACCTTCTCAGTTTACTGCACCACAACTGAGAAAGACTTGTACATCTACAGAAACGAGGAAACCCTTCTCTGTTGTGGGACCCAGAATGTGGAATAGTGTTCACACTGAGATTAGGTGGGCTCCTAGTGTTCCCACTAGCAAATGAAGACCTGCTTTTGGCCCAGGCATTTTCCTGACTTTCCCCCAATTAATACATTATCAGTTACTTGTATTTTTAATGAATTGTTTTAATGACTTTTATTAATTTTTATAGTCCCATTGTTTTTAGCTACTAGTTTTCTTGTATGTGTTCTGCTGAAAATTTCTTTAGGAGACTTGTTTTTCAGGAAATGAAATTAGAATATGGATATTTTGAAATAAAAACTGAAAAAACTGTGCCTATAAATCTGACTTAATTTTGGTGCTGTCAATGACTTTGAGAACTGCTGCTGTTGGAGAGTAGTTGTGCAAATTTTTTAGATGGGATAGTAAGGTAAACTAAAAGGGGAAGCAAAGGACTTGAATTGGACACACTCCACCTTCTGGGATGGTCTTTATGGCTCTGAGTGAGTTTTTTTTCAGATGTTGAAATAGGAATGAAAATGTGGGTTTGGCTCTTTACTGAAGGGAACACCCACCACATTGTTCTGCTCCTCCTAGGCAGGATTGCTGAAGTTTGAAGTAGATTGTTGTGACATTAGAGCAGGGATGGGGAACTATTTTGGCCCCGGGCTGTTGCCCAAAGTAGGCAGGTCTAGTGCTAGTGTGTGCTCCCCCATTTTCAAACAAACACACACAGACACGCCAGTCCTACATGGAAACAGAAAGCTATGCACACCTTTTCTCCTCGACTGATGTATACCAAGGAGCTGAGGGGGAATATTTTCCTCACCCAGGGCTAAAAGAAACCCCCTCTTTGCTGGGAAATGAAAAGGTTTTATCTCCACCTGCTGCAAAGCAAACAGGAGTGCTTTCCTCCCTCTTAATCAGAAGGGGCAAGTCATGGTGGTGGTGGTGGGGGGGGAGGATTGGACCTGCAGGAAATGCCTGGAGGGAGACGGAGGGTTTTGCCAGGCTGTAGCCAGACTTTTGCTTTAAATTAGTATCCAAGGTACAGTAGTTTTGTTTGCGAGTTATGAAACGGACTTACATTTTTGCTGGGTTCAAAGCTGGGCTGATCAGACGCCAGTTCCCCTATCAGAAGGGGTTTCATGTACTTTCTTACCAGAGTTTTGTCAGGATGAAATGCTGTGAAAGGGTCCTGAAGCAAAAACAAACAAATTAAGATAATAATAATAAGAAAACACACAATAAATCAGCATAAGAGAAAGCGAAGACACAAAAAATACATGTCCTCGTAATATTTTTGTTACATTTCTATTTTGTCTTTCTTCATTCAGATAAAGAAAGTACAGTATAAGATCCCAGAAGAGCTTTTCACATGGAAAAAAAAATCTGCTGAACTTCAGTGTGAATGGCTTTCTGCATCTACTTTCTACAGACCAAAACCATGTTGGAGTTTTGCTTGCGACCTTGCAAGCTTTTTTTGGTTTGTGTGACTGGGAGGGATTCTTCTGGGCTGGGATGGTTTTTCTGTCTACCCAGCATTAACCAATTGTTCCTTTCCATCCTTTTGAAATTGAAAGAGAGCCCCAATCTCTGTTGAGTGTTCCATCCCTCTCTTTCTTCAGTTCATGGCAGTTGCCTGTTTGCTGTTGATTTGTTCAGTTGCTTGCTAATACGACTAAAGAAAGCAGCATACAGAAGCTGGTAATTGTCAACAAGTGTAAGCAATGTGTTTTATTCTTTCTCCTACAAACCCACTCAAACTGAATGTCGGCAGAGTGAGAACAGACAAAAGAAAATATTTCTTTACACATCGTGTTGTTAGTCTGTGGAACTCCTTGCCAAAGGATGTGGTGATGGCATCTGGTCTAGCTGCCTTGTAAAGGGGATTGGACAGATTCCTGGAGGAAAAGTCCATCGCAGGTTACAAGCCATGATGGTCGAATATACAGTGGACCCTTGACTTACAGAAGGCTTGACTTACAGACTTTTTGAGTTACAGACTTCTCTGGCCGCAAAATTTAGGTTTGACTTGCAGACTGAGATTTGACTTACAGACCAGAAAAAAACCAAAATGGAACAAAAACAGCCTATTACGGGATTAATCGGTTTTCAATGCACTGTAGGTCAATGGAGACTTGATTTACAGACTTTTTGACTTGAGAACCGCCTTCCAATACGGATTAAGTTCTCAAGTCAAGACCCCACTGTACGATCTCCAGGCTCAAAAGGAACGTACTTCAAAATGCCAGATGCAGGAGAGGGAGGAAACAGGTATCTAGCTGTCCCATGTGCTCCCAGAGGAATCTGGTGGGGCCACTGTGAGATACAGGGACCTGGGCTAGATGGGCCCTTGGCCTGATCCAGCAGGGCTCTTCTTGTGTTCTTATGTAAATGTCTCAGGTTACGTTATTGAGACTCAATGTGCCAGTTAATAAGAAAGGGCTAGACTTTTAGGAATTTATATCTATATTCCTCTGTGGATCTCTGTGTTCCTACTATGCAGCAAACAGGGAATTCAAATCTCTGCAACAAATCAAACATTGACTTAGAGCGGAAGAAGACGTGTAACATCAAAAGCTGGTTGTTTCTATCTGTATTGCCATATCTCTAGTCCTAGGAACCTTCACCAAGCAACGGAACAGAATGTCACAGTTATAATATATGCTAGAACATTTAAGCAAAAGATTCCCGGCCTTTTGTTTTAATCAGCATAGACCCTTTCTCTGCTAGGTTATTCCATGCTGACCTTACAAATGGATATTGTACCTGGTGGCAAATGTTTCCATTAAAAGCATTTGGGGATAGAACTGATGGTCACACGTCAATGTAATTCAATCTGTGAGAAGACTCTCTCAGAGCTACTTCCTAACTCTTTCTAATATTTATATTAAAGAGGGTAATGTGGGCAACAAAGGTATCTGCATTTCTTTTCACCTATCCATTTGGGCATTAAGGCACTGCTCTTACAATGTGCCAATGGGACGGCCCAAATATCTTCCATTCAAGTAAGACTTGGGCAATTGTTCTGATAATTTGGAGTGTGACAAAAGTATGCCAGGCTATAAACTACAACAAAGCCAAAATGGTTGTCTTTGGTGCCTCATTTGGCAGGTATAAATGGACTAAACCCTGCTACAAACCTAGATCCTAACTCTGCCCCCACATTTACTCTGGCAATAGAATTACAGGATCCAACCAGGTCACATCAAGGGCACATTTACTTGTTCTTCTGTCAATGAGTTCTATTCCTTTGTTATTGTTGTGGTTGGCCAACAATGTCCCTCTGCATTCTACATAAGACAGTCCGGACAACCTCTATGCAAAAGAATTAGTGGACACAAATCAGACATCAGGTATGGCAATACACAGAAACCTGTTTCAAATCACTTCAGTCTACCAGGACACCTTTCACAGGATTTGAAAGCTGCTATTCTGGAAGGGGGGAAATTGCATAGCTATCTCAATGGATGAAATATAAACCAAGGGTTCTTAATTCATCACCATTTGTGAAATACTGCAACAATTATGTTGTCATCTGTCGTTATTTTCCTTCCCAACTAACACAGAAGCTTCACAGGTAAAATCAGTCATCTTTAACTCATTACCACATACTGTTTATGCTATTGTTTTCTTTACCCAATAACATTTGCTGCTGTTTACACAACAAAGCTTCAAAATAAAAGAACCAAACACCACCGTCCCTTTATTTTAAGGCCCTACACGAACACTTTGCCATATAGACTGTGTATTCGTGCTCTTCTGTCTGGAGAAATGAGCATGATCTGTGAAGGCTCACATTAAAATGTAGCAATTAATCTTGAAGGTGCCACAAAAGCTTTGTCATTTTTTGGTGCTTTTGTTTTGTTTTGTGTTTTTCATTGACCACCATGTGCTCTAAGTAAGGACAAAAGGGGACAGGGTGAGGGTGATCTCTCACATAAGAAGAGCCCTGCTGGATCAGGCCAAGGGCCCATCTAGTCTAGCTGCCTCTATCTCACCGTGGCCCCACCAGATGCCTCCGGGAGCACACAAGACAACTAGATACCAGTCTCCTGATACCCCTCCCCTGCACCTGGCATTTTGAGGTACCTTCCTTTTAAGCCTGGAGATTATACATCCCCATCATGGCTTGTAACTTGCGATGGACCTTTTCCTCCAGAAATCTGTCCAAACCCATTTTCAAGGAATCTAGGCCAAATGCCATCACTACATCCTGTGGTAAGTAGTTCCACAGACTAACAACATGCTGGGTAAAGAAATATTTTGTCTGTTCTCACACTCCCAACACTTAATTTGAGTGGATATCCCTTGGTTCTGGTACTGCTTGAGGGGGAAAAGAGCTTCCGTCTCTCCACTTTATCCATCCCCTGCATAATTTTATACATCTCAGTCATGTCCCCCTTCAGGTGCCTTTTCTCTAGACTAAAGAGCCCCAAACTCTGTAGCCTTTCCTCAAAAGGGAGGTGTCTCAGCCCAGTCATCATTTCAGTCACTCTCTTCTGCACCTTTTTCAGTTCTACTATGCCTTTTTTGAGGTGCAGCAACCAGAACTGTACACAATACTCCAGGTGCTGCCTTACCAGCATTTTGTACAACGGCATTATAATATTTTCAATCCCATTTTTAATGATACCTAGCATGGAATTGGCCTTCTTCACTGCCATCGCACAGTGGGCTGACACTTTCATTGAGCTGTCCACCAGCACACCAAGATCTCTTCCTGATCTGTCACAGACAGCTCTGAACCCATCAGCTGATAAATAAAGTTTTGATTTTTTTTTGCCCCAATTTGCATTACTTTACATTTTCTTATATTAAAATGCATTTGCCATTTTGCTGCCCATTCTTCCAGTTTGAAGAGATCCTTCTGGAGCTCTTCACAATCCCTTCTGGTCTTCACCACCCGGAAAACTTTTGTGTCATCTGAAAACTTGGTCACCTCACTGCTTATCCCTATCTCCAGGTCATTTATGAACAGGTTGAAAAGCACCAGTCCCAGGACAGATCCCTGGGGCACACTGCTCTTCACCTCTCTCCATTGTGAAATTTGCCCATTGACACATACTCTCTGTTTGCTGGTTCTCAAACAACTCATAATCCATCAGAGGACCTGCCCTCTTATCCCAACTGGAGTTTTCTCAGCAGCCTTTGGTGAGGGAATGTGTCAAACACCTTCTGAAAATCCAGATAGGCAATATCCAATAGTTCGCCTGCATCCGCAGGCCTGTTGACATTTTCAAAGAATTCTAAAAGGTTTGTGAGGCAAGACATACCCTTACAGAAGCCGTGCTGATTTTCCCTGAGCAAGGCTTGTTCTTCTATGTGTTTTAAGAGTTTATCTTGGACGAGGCTTTCCACCATCTTCCCTGGAACAGACATTAAGCTAACCGGCCTGTAGTTTTCTGGATCCCCCCTCCTTCCCTTTTTAAAGATTGGTGTGACATGTGCTATCCTTCAGTCCTCTGGTACTGTGGCCGTTTTAAGGGACAAGTTGTATATTTTAGTTAAGTTAGTTCTCTTCCATTGATAACACCTGGACAGGGCTAAAGTTGCCTAAATATAATAATAATGTGCCACCAAGTCAATTCCAGGATTGTCCAGGTAGAGAGTATTCAGAAGTGCTTCCCTTGTTCTGGGGGCACCCTGGGACTGTGCAGCTTGCCCAAGGCCACCCAGGCTGGCTCTACTTGGGGAACTGAAGTCCCAGTCTCTGGCTCCACAGCATACCAAGTTGTCTAAATAGCAATTTGGAATTGGGGCTATAACACAGGACACACTTTTCTCATATCATAGTTTGCACTTGGGAGGTTCTCAGCATTAGAAGCAGACCTTTGGGTAGTATTCAATATTTGTTGGTGGTGAAATAAAGTATCATTTTGGGCTGTCTCTCTCCCTGCTCCCATTACTTCAGGTCTGGATGGCTTTTGCTGGAATACCATCATCCATGGTTTCCCAACTACTGTGATGAAGAATGGGGACAGAAAAAACATCTTATTCATAGCATGTTGATTCACTTTGATTACATATTGGAATGGTGAAATATGATGTGCATCATGTGCATACATGCATGCATTATTTAAAATTATTTGACTATAGGATATCTGCAATATGGTTTAGTCTATGTGCTGTTCACACACACACACACACACACACACACACACACACACACACACACACACACACACACACACACACACACACACACACACACACACACACACACACACACTTGTATGAGAAAGTTCATAAATTGCTAATTAAAAGTTCTTGCAACCATAGGAGCAAATCATATCTTCTAAGGATAGAATCATTAGATACACAAATGTACCGACTGATGATAAGGTGCTACTGATTTCCTGAAAGGACGACTAAACTAAACTGAACTTTTTTAAATAGTAAAGAAAGGGGGAAAGGGGGGGGGAGGAACGAGGGAGGCACCTCGTCCAAGTAACCTCAGACCTTTCCAAGGGTTTGAATACCGGAATCAGATCAGGGGACCTCTCCCCGCGTTGGCTTCCGAGGCGGGGAGAGGTCCCTTGCTACCCCGACGGAACCGCCCCGCCGCCCTCCCCGGCTCTCACCGTGGCGTCCTGCCCGGCATAGTGGCTGATCACGCGGGATCCCCCCGGGTGCCTCCTGTGGAACTGGCTGATGTCGTAGACCTTCCGGTCGATCACCAGCCACCGCTCCGCAGGGGGTTCTCCCTGGGCGCCGCGGAGCCCGATCTCTGCCCAGGAGAACTGCCGCAGGCAACAGGAGCGCTCCGCTCCACCGGGATCGGGCCCTCTCCGCCTTTCCGCCAGGTCTCGCTGCGAAGCCATCCTTCGCCCGGCTCAAGCCACTGTGCGGGGCCGGCGCCTGGCACTGTCCTTTTCAGCACCACCTTTCCTGGGGCGGGTGGGGAGAGAGGAGGAGCTAGAAGACACCCAGGCAGGATTCGGCCAGAAGCAAAGTGGGGCAACCCTCTCTTTTCCTTCCCGCAGATATCCTGAGCGTCAGCTTGACTACGGTTTGCTTCGTCCGCGTTTTATTTCACCTGCTGCCCAAATTCCATCTCATTCCTGATTGTTTCTTTCTGCATTCCTCTGTTCCGTGGTTGTTACATGCGGTCAAGTCACCTTCAATTTATGGCAACCTAATGAACGAGCGCTCTCCAGAATGCTTTGTTCTCAAATGGCTCTTGCAAACTCGAGCCAGTGGTTTCCTTTAGGAAGCCAGTCCATCTCCTGTTTGGTCCGCTTCTTTGCCTTCTGCCTTCAACTTTTCTCAGCATTTCTTCTTGCACTTTCATCAGGAGTTGTTTCAAGTCATTGCTGCTTTCTGGCAGTAAGGTCATGCCATCTGCGTGTTTCTTCCACCACTTTTCACTCCTAATTCTTCTGAATCTACTTCAGTTTTCTAGCTGCTCCCAGGCTTCGAAATACACTGTCCCGAAAAGCCAAACTGCACCCCCTTCCCTCTTGTCCTTCCTTTTCAGGCAGGCTTTTAGAGAAGAAGTGTGTGTGCGTGGGGGGGGGATGACTCTTTTTTGAAATTTAAATATTTTAACATTTTTTTAAATTTTTAAATTTTTTTTTAACCTGACAAAGATTTAAATGTTTTTAAATATATGGTTTTGCATGCCATCTTAAACTTATTACTGTTTGATTTTAATGTAAGCCGCCTAGGGTCCCCTATGGGGAGAAATTAAATGAATGATGTCTTCTGCATACAGATTGAACTGGCAAAGAGATCAAACATGCCCTTGTCTGGCACCATTGCCTCTGGAAAACCTTTCTGTCTCTCCATGTTCTCTTGGAACAATAGCTTCTTAATTATAATAATTACAATAAAAATAATCTTATAACTACAGAGACCCTTTGGATGATTGACTCCAGCCCTTGTAAAGAAAGCATAAACGGCTTGGGCCCTGCATACCTGAAGGACCGCCTCCTTCCATATGAACCTACCTGGCAGTTAAGATCTAGCCAGGGGGCCCTTTTGAAAGAGCCGTCCCTGAAGGAGGTAAGAGGGATGGCTTGTAGACAAAGGGCCTTTTCGGCAGCTGCCCCCAGACTATGGAATGCCCTCCCGACTGAGATTCGTCTGGCGCCGACACTGATGACATTTCAGCGCCAGGTCAAAACCTTCCTGTTCCAGAAGGCTTTTAACTGAAATAATATTTGCTGTGGGTCTGATGGCAATTTTATATATAACAACAACAACAACCTTTATTGGCATAAAGAAGAGAACAGTTAAAACATACAGTTAAGTAAATAATTAAATAGTAAGGAGGGGGGGAATGAGACCGCAGAGGTGCTTAGGGGAGGCAAGTTAGTTTTTTGAGGACTGGGAAGTGAGAACCTGTGCAAGGAACTCAGCTACTAAAGTCGTTGTTTCTTGAGAGAAGTCATGAAGAAGAAAACCTGTCAGAAACTGGGGGGGGGGCGGAAAGTCTGAAATGATTGGCCCTAGAGTACGGTCTCGGAGATCTCTTAGCTCTGGACAATGACATAGAATATGCGTAACTGAATCGGGTTCTAATCCACAGAGGTTACAAGTTCTTTCTTCGAAGGGTATTCTGGCATATCGTCCCTTGAGAACTTCGGAAGGGAAGATATTCATCCGCGCTAACATAAAAGCCCTCCTGGTTAGAGGGTTCAGCAGGGACTGAATATAAAGATGTCCGGAGCCAAAGGTGGGGAAGATACCGAAGTAAATTGGGGAGCATGTTTGATTAATACTGGAAACTAGATAAATATACTCAGACTCCCATAGTTTCTCCTTAATAATAGAAAACACCTGTTCGAAGTTGCTGTTAGAGATGGAGCTTAGAGATATACCAATCGATTCAAGTTTGGTTTCACAAAGTGTAAACCACTTAGATTGGTAATGATCTTTAAGTAGGTGCACAAGGAGAGAGTCTGGGTTTGATTTAAAGAAAAGACGGAGCCAGAATTTAAAGGTAAGTGCCCACGCTGACGTTGAGGGTAAATGCGTGCCTAGCTCTAGGGCTATGGTCGATAATTTAATTGAGTTTGGGATCCCTAGAATCCGGCGGTAGAAAGAGGCAGCCAATAGGACAACTTTGTTATCCATCGCATTAATCCATATTGGGACTCCATAGAGTAGGCGATTGATCAGTTTTGCCTGGAAAATTTGGGTGGCAGCTGGGATAAACTGGTTCCCAGCTTTATAATGGAATTTGGTTATAGCTCCTAGAAAATATGAAGCGGATGCAGTTGCAGAGTCTCTATGTACCGTCCACTTGAGTTGAAAGTGGAAAAGTAAGCCTAGGTACTTAAAAGATCTCACCTGTTCAATCGGTTGGCTATTAATTTTCCAGTGAAAGAGCTTCCAGGATTTTGAGAAGACCATAATCTTGGTTTTCTCAGCGTTAATTACAAGATCATTACGTGAGCAGTAAGATTGAAACAAGGAGAGAAGTTGTCTTAGACCAAGACTAGATATAGAGAGGAGAGCAGCATCGTCCACGTATAACAGAAGGGGTACAGGTATCTTATTTAGGAACGGGGCAGACTTTTCGGCTGATGCCAGCTGGGAACGGAGATCGGCTAGAAAGAGATTAAATAGAGACGGAGCTAAGATGCATCCCTGTCTCACTCCTCTGTTGATTGGGATCTTCTCAGAGACGGAACCACTATGATTATAACGAACCTGACAGGAGTTGGCGTGGTGTAATTTGCGTATTAAAAAAAGGAGACGCGGGGGAATTCCCCACGTAGCTAGTTTTCCCCACAGAATGGATCTGTTGACTGAGTCAAAGGCCGCTTTCAGATCAACGAAGGCCACAAATAGTTTCCCTTTAAATTGGTATGTGTACTTCTCTGCTAGATACGAGAGGATTAATGCGTGGTCTAGTGTTGAGCAACCCGGGCGGAAACCAATTTGCTCATGACCTGGAAGATTTGCAGAAGAGGACCAGGTATTAAGATGGACCAGAAGGTGTTTACTGTATAACTTTCCAATTGTGGAGAGTAAGCTAATCGGCCTATAGTTACCTGGGTTAAAGGGGTCACCTTTTTTAAAGATGGGAACTAGGATAGAGGTGAGCCAGTCTTCCGGAATAGACCCATGTTCGTCAATTAGAGTAAACAGATTTGCCAGGGGGTCAGCCCACCATTGGGCGTTGTTAATTAAGAGGTCATTGGAGATTCCATCAGAGCCGGGAGACTTGTATTTTAATTGTACATATCTTTATTGTATTTTAAATGCTGTAAGCCGCCCAGAGACCTTTGGGTAGTGTGGGCGGCATATAAATTAAATAAATAAATAAATAAATAAATAAATAAATAAATAAATAAATAAATAATAGTAATAGTAATAGTAATAGTAACAGTAACAGCAACAGCAACAGCAACAACAACAGCAACAGCAACAGCAACAACAACAACAACAACAATAACGATGATGATGATGATGATGATGATGATGATGATGATGATGATGATGATGATGATGATGAGGAACTGAGCTCCCAATTTCTAGCTCCCCAGCCAGATAGTTTCACCACAATACAGATTAACATATCAGGACAATCAAGTGTTGAGGTACACCTATTGCTTTTAGAACAATCCAAATCGGTTCATGATCTACACAGTCTGTGATCTGTAAGGCATTGACTGATATTCTTCCAAAAAAATTTTATGTGCTCTGGTAGCCAGCATATATTTACAATATTGTTTTTACGAGCTTTTCTTGCTGCATAAGTGGTAAAAGCCTTTATTGCAACATCTTGATTATCACTTTGCTTGCATGAGAAATTAATGCAATAGTACTATAAACCACACTGCTAATTGTGGCAAGCTCTCATCAGAATAAATAATCTTTTATTTGAAGGGTGTATGCTTCCAGGTACAGAATCAGCATCTGATGTAGTGATTCCCAATAATCACAAAATGTCAAGGCTTAAAAACATGTCCAACATACGAACTGGTCAGTTCAGTGATCTAATTTTTATTTGCTAAGTTTAGAATGCCAGCCAGTACGAGTCTCTTGATGCCTTGAGCCTCGTACAACCTTTTGATGCCTTTCCATCTAAATAAATAACTAATAGTTGCCCAACTGGGGGGGGGATACATTCCCCTAAATCCTATTTTTCAGAGTAACTTTCAGTCTGCAGCTATTTGCTATTTGATCTTGAGTGCATCTTCCTTTTTAGAATCCAACTTGAATGTCAGGCATTTTTCCTTCCTATAAGGTAAAACCTTTGTTGCAACACCATGAGCATAATTTTGCTTTGTAAGACTTTGAGCATCACCTTGCTTGCATGAGAAATTAGAGCAATAGTCCTATAGTTCGCGAAGGCTTTCACGGCTGGGATCTAATGGTTGTTGTGGGTTTTCGGGCTCTTTGGCCGTGTTCTGAAGGTTGTTCTTCCTAACGTTTTACCAGTCTCTGTGGCTGACATCTTCAGAGTGCTGTCCTCTGAAGATGCCGGCCACAGAGACTGGTGAAACGTTAGGAAGAACAACCTTCAGAACATGGCCAAAGAGCCCAAAAAAAACCCACAACAACCAGTCTTTTGTTACTTGACTCCCTGACATCTTCTTTACTTTGGATTGGAAGGTATATTGAACATTTCCAGCTTTGTTTCCCATATATGTTGTTATATTTGTGTTAGGATTTTAACAGATTCAGTCTCTGTGGTTTGAAATAGTTTGATTGGTATCCCATTCACTCTTGGTGATTTATTTCATTCCCAGTGCTTTCTGAACAACTTTCACTTCACTTTCTCAAAAAATCTTCTTCCTCATAGGATTCCTCTTCAAAGGAATCTGTCATCTTTTTAATCTCTTCTGTATAGGTCTTTAGTATATTATTTCCATCTTCTGTATAGTTTATATTGGTCAGATAGTGTGTCTCCATGTTGGTCTTTCAGCTTTCATAATCTAGGCTTGAATTTCCCTTTGATTTCTTGGATATTCTGAAAGAGATCTCTTGTTTTCCCTCTTTTGTTGCCCTTCTCCATTTCTCTGCACTGGCCATTATAATAGTTCTTTTCGTCTCTACATGACAGTCACTGAAATGCTGAATTCAGGATTCTGACCCCACTTCTGTCACATTTTACTTCTGCATTTTGCAGAAGTAAATTGTTGTTCCTAACAATTTCATGAGTGGGACCGCAGAAGCCTCTGTGCTGCAAGGTCAGAAGGCCAAGCAGTCGTAAGATCAAATCCACGTAGCGGAGTGAGGTCCCTTCGCTTGTCCCAGCTCCTGCCAACCTAGCAGTTCGAAAGCATGTAAATGCGAGTAGATAAATAGGTACTACCTCGGTGGGAAGGTAATGATGTTCCATGTCTAGTCGCCCTGGCCACGTGATCACAGAAACTGTCTTTGGACAAATGCTGGCCCTACAGCTTGAAGACGGGGATGAGCACCGTGCCCTAGAGTCAGACACAACTGGACTAAATGTCAAGGGGAACCTTTACTAACTTTTCTTCTGTCATCCATCTAGGTTTTTCTTTTTGTTTTGTTCATCAGCCCCAGCTTTTAGGGTACAAGGGTACACTGGACAGAAGGCCTATGGACCTGTGGAATAAACTGGCCTACAGATACGTGGCCTATGGATTGGATGGATTCCTGACTGGTGGAATGGCCTGCCTATGGAATGACATTGAGGATATTTTTTGGGTTGTTCCATACACAGTACAGTGGACTGTTTCCTATTGGCCAGAAAGGGCTGAGGACCCCTTTCAGCTTGGACTTTTGCAAGAGGAATGGGTGAAAAAATACAGACACATGATTGCTGTGGCAGCAAGGCTCTGGCTGAGCTGGAAGACAATGGAGCAGGATGGGCAGGATGGAGGGTTTCAGTGGGCCCAGGCCCACCGGGTTTCATAATGATGTAGATGCTCACATCATCATCCGGGACGAAGGGATTGATTTACTTCCTGGGAATAAAGAAAAACATGCAACGCACTTTCTCTCCCAACTTGCAATCTACCAACACAGAACTAAATTTTAGGGGTGAAGGTAAGGAAGCTAATCAGAATTAAAAAGAAATATGGCCCTCAGTGGAGGAAACAAACAACTGCTGCTTGAGACACAGAGACTCAGACTTAGGCCCTTCCACAAAAGGGAAATGCTCTCCTAGTTCTTCTGATACTTTCCATTCCTCTGTTGTACTGAATTGGGGTCATGAGGTATATACACCTGGGCAAATGTTCCAAAAACTATTAATTTTACCAGTTTATTTCCTCCGATTTGAATTGATATGGCCAGCTACACCATGGTATTGGTTTATTTTCTTTCTTGCTTCAAGGGGCAATTTAGACCCTTGATTTATATATTTTCTAAAAATATATATTTATTGATACATCAATATATTATGAAGGGGTTTTCTTTGAGGGAATGTGTTCTCTGTTGTGCTGGCTGCTCCTACAGATTTTATTCAGGTGTAGTTACCAGGGTTTGAGACTTAATATTGTACAGCTGTGGTACATGATGAAACTTTGTGTAACTGGGAAATGAAGTAATGTATTTTCTGATTGGTACCAGAACTGTGCATAAATCATGTTTAAAGGGGATATTTTATCTGATGTAAGTCAGATCACCTTTTTCTATGGTATGTGTTGTATCATGTCATGTTATGCTGCCAGATGAATATCTATTCTCTCTGTATATATGTTAATAGGCTAAAATGATATTTTACTCTCTGAGTGTCATAGTGTCTATGCAGACTAATGTCTCCTAACTCTGCTAATGTTCTGAGGATACATGTTTAACCAACATTCTCAATAGGTCTACCTTTAATCAACCAAGATTTATTGCCCAGCTCCACCAGCTATTCAGGTTTATCCTTTGCTCTTCTCCTGTAGCTGACTGCTTTCCAATCTGGGAGTTTCATCTTAACAGCACTATTTCGTTTTCTTGTATCATAGGGTTTTCCAGATGAGAAAAGTTTAGCAGGGTTTACCATTGCCTTCTTCTGTGCAGTACTAACAAAATTTAGCTTGACTGTCACTGCCTTTGACTATGAAAGATCCTCCACCAGTGTCACCGTCGTCAACCACTGCTGCCCAGTATCTGCACTCCAGATGTTCTCCACTTCTGGAGATGCCACAATCTACTCACAGTGCTAACAACATGGTTCATTCAGCCAGCCCAGTGCTCTCCGTCTTAAAGAATCCCACAATGTCAACTATTTATAGCAGAAGAAAGGCTTGCATTGTTACATAACCCACCAATATTTTTGTGAACCCCTGGTGTTGGATTCCCTTAGATCTGCCCTGAAGAAGGGCTGAGGGGAGCACGTTCAGTCTGGAAAAAGAAATAGAGGGTCAACTCCCTTTCTTAGATGTCATGGTCATACGCAAAACTGACCTCTGACTGGGACACAAGGTCTACAGAAAACCCACCCGCACAGACCGGTACCTACACAAAAACTCCAACCACCCACAGCAAGAAAGAGGCATAATCAAAACACTGGTAGACCATGCAAATCGGAACTGTGAAGCTCAATTTCTCAGCACCGAACTCAACCGTCTGAATTGGGCAAATGGCTACTCCAAAAATGAAATCACAGGAGCCATCAAACCAAGAAAATAACATCAAACTGAAGAGGAAAAACAGCCACCCACAAATAAAGTGTTTCTGCCATACATCAAAGGGGTCACGGACCGCATGGAGAAACTTTTGAAAAAACACAACCTACAAACAGTATTCAAGCCCACCACAAAAATACAAGAAATGTTACTGCCAGCAAAGGACAAAAGGGACCCCCTCACCACTGCAGGAGTATACCAGATGCCTTGCAGTTGTGGCCAGATATATATTGGAACCACAAAACATAGCATCCAGACCAGAATCAAAGAATATGAGAGACACTGCAGACTAAAACAACCGGTAAATCGGCAGTAGCTGAACATGACCTAAAACAAGTATGAAATTCTATTTCAAAACACAGAAGTACTGGACAACACCAGCAATCATTATGTTAGACTGTATAGGGAAGCCATTGAAATCCACAAGCACCAGCAGAGCTTCAACAAAAAAGAAGAAAGTTTGAAACTCAACAAAGCCTGGCTCCCGGCACTGAAAAATACAGCCTGCACAAGATCAATGAACTCTACCCAGCTACAAAAACAGGTGATCACTGCACACAAAAGACCAGCTAGTGACACCCATCAATCACAGTGACAGATAATCTCTCCCTCTTATCACAACAATACATCCACAACAAAAAACACACTGATCACCACAATCACCCATCTCCTGAAAAAGACAAAAGCTGATCCCATAGAAATAAATGCTCAACTATCCAAACAAACTGCACCAGAGCACAAACAGAGTTCTTTACTCCTATCCTCTGAAGATGCTGGCAACAGAGACTGGCGAAATGTTAGGAAGAACAACCTTCAGAACAGCCAAAGAGCCCAAAAAACCCACAACAACCATCATGTTCTCCACTTCTATCACCACTTGATCTATCCATTCTCTTCTGTTGACTCAGCCATTATTCCTGAAGAGGGTGGATGCATCTTAGTCTGGCGCCTAAACTGGATTGTTCCATCTTAATTGTCCCCGCTAGGAGTCCAGGCTCACAATGTAGTCTAGCCTTCTGACAACATTGCTCTAAGCTTCTCTGACACACTCATTACATTAAGATGTGTATCCACGAAGAAGCTGCTTTGCAATTGGCTGAGTATTCCACGCTTCTCATTGCTAGCTTATTTCATCTTTTCTTTCTCTAGGATCTCCTTTAAGACTGTGATGCATGTAATTAGGTTTGAATCCACCTAAGCTAGCCATTTCATTCTTTTCCTAAATCTAAATTTTGATAACTTCCTATGCCAGATTTGCTACTCTGAGCATTGTCCTTAGGATCTTTTCAAAGCGAGCAATCCTGAGATATTTGCAACTCATAGCTCTTCCAATCCTAAGTGTTGTTTAACACAAATAACTGTGGTAGGTTAAATATTATCTCCATGCCAGAGACCAACTACTGCAAGATTTTCCTCAGTTGCTAGCTGATCTTCAGTGGGTCCAAAACACTGCAGTCAGATTGTCAACTGGGGCTGGTGACAGGGAGTCACATCATCCCACTGTTACAGCAACTCCATTGGCTGGCCATCTTTTTCTGAGCACAATTCAGTGTGCTGGCTTTGGCCTATAAAGCCCTCAATGGCGTGGGTCTCAGCTATCTCAAAGACTGCATCTCCTTTTATGAACCTGCCTGGGCTTTAAAATCTTCAGGGGAGGCCTTTCTCTCACTCTCATCACCCTTACAGATGTGTTTGGTGAGGACATGGGAGAGGGTCTTCTCTGTCATTGATCTCAGTCTCTAGAATCCCCTCTCATGGGAGATCAGGTTAGCCCCATCCTTCCTTATTTATTTATTTATTTATTTATTTATTTATTTATTTATTTATTTATTTATTTATTTATTTATTTATTTATTTATTTATTTATTTATTTATTTATTTATTGGACTTATATACCGCCCCATAGCGCTACAAGCACTCTCCGGGCGGTTTACAATTTTTAATTATACAGGCTACACATTGCATTTATTTATTTATTTATTTATTTATTTATTTATTTATTTATTTATTTATTTATTTATTTATTTATTTATTTATTTATTTATTTATTGGACTTATATACCGCCCCATAGCGCTACAAGCACTCTCCGGGCGGTTTACAATTTTTAATTATACAGGCTACACATTGCCCTCCCAGCGAGCTGGGTACTCATTTTACCGACCTCGGAAGGATGGAAGGCTGAGTCAGCCTTGAGCCGGCTACCTGGGATTTGAACCCCAGGTCGTGAGCACAGCTTTAGCTGCAGTACAGCGTTTTAACCACTGCGCCACGAGGCTCTTGTTCTCCTTCCACAAGCTGGAAAAGACCTTTCTCTTTAGGTAGGTTTTCGCTTAGAGGGTATTTAAAAAAAGATTTTTAAAAAAAAAAATAGATTGTTTTTATTTTTGTTGCTTTTAGGTTCTTTTAGTAGTGCTTTTATCTAATATTTTTAATATAATATTTGTTTAATTGTTTTCAAACATTTGAATTTTTTTTTTTAGCTTTCAATATTGTTTCATTTTAATGTTGACAGTCGCCTTGAGTCCTTTCCAGGAGAAAGGCAAGGTAAAAATAGTTCTTTACTTAAACTATTTTTAATTCAACCATGCATAATGGTAAAGTATGAAGGTCTAAAAGCAATAGTACTTTTGAAGGTGTAGATGTGAAACATAGTTGTTTATGGAGAAGCACTAACACTCTGAGATACCTATTGTGGTGTAATAGGTAGAGTAGCAGATTAAGACTCAGGAGGCCTGGGTTCAAAGCTTCGCTCAGTCATGGAATCTCACTGGGGGCGTGAAACTGGTGAAACCAATCCCTAAATATCCAATTTACCTTGAAACCTTATTAGTGTTACTTTAAATCCGTCCTGTGACAGCACATAACAAATGACTAACGCTCCATCCTAATCCCCTCCACCCATTAATTTCAAGACATGAAGACTTTGGTTTAGGTCAGGATTAGAGTGCTAGGAATGAAATGTTACCCGTAGAAAGGTATGGCATCTTACTCATGGTCTTGCCCATAAGTGATGCTCAAAGATCAGTGATTTGAGAGAAGGCTTTCTGGGTTGCGCCACCCTTGTGAAACCAACCAGCCTGCCAACCAACGAAGCCTTCTACAATGAGCCAAGACATTTTCAGTCACAAGTTGCCTGTGCATATGCCACTTTATTAGCTAGCCCTAAAGAAGATTTGAGTTACTGCTGCTAAAGTAACATTCAGTGCCATATAAGGAGGGTCAAGGAATTAAGAAGGAATTTATTATTTATTTTTTCTAAAATATTTATACCCGCCCTTTCCCCTCAAGATGACCCAAGGTAATATTATAAAAAACAATATTAAAAGTCAGGAACAACAAATTATTGCAATATTAAAAAAAGAGTTACACAGACATGAAATTAAATCTAGTAGATAAAAACAGTTTAAAGCCTTTCTTAAAACTACATTTAAAACAATGTTGTTGTTGTTGATGATGATGATGTAACAAAAACACAGCAGCCCCTTCTTAAGAACCTATTCCTAGGCAGCCAGTTATCCAGAAAAAAACTGCCTGAAGGTTTTTGCTTATTTGCAGAAAGATAAAGAGGGGGTGAATCTCATCTCCTGTGAGAGGGAGTTCCTCCGTTTGGGAGAAGGAACAGAAAAGGCCCCCTCTCATGTCCTCACCAAAGGTACTTATGGGACCGAGGGAAAGGCTTCCCCTGACAGTTTTAAAACCCAAGCAAACTCATAAAGAGAAATCCAGTCTTCCAGGCTGAAAAGCTCAGTGTTTCAGTGGAAACTGTTTCATTTTATACCCATACTTTAAAACCAGGCCTTCTACTTCTTTTCAACTAATTCCATCCAGAGAAAAAGATTTGTGGGAAGTTTTCATATTATTTTGTGCACTGATGAAGAGCAAGAAAAAAAATGCCCTAGCAAATTTAATTGCAGATATTAAATATGTGTATTCAACAAAATCAAGTCTTGTTGTTTAGTCGTTTAGTCGTGTCCGACTCTTCATGACCCCATGGACCAGAGCACGCCAGGCCCTCCTATCTTCCACTGCCTCCCGGAGGTCTGTCAATTTCATGTTGGTTGCTTCGCAGACACTGTCCAGCCATCTCATCCTCGGTCGTCCCCTTCTCCTCTTGCCGTCACACTTTCCTAACATCAAGGTCTTTTCCAAGGAGTCTTCTCTTCTCATGAGATGGCCAAAGTACTGGAGCCTCAGCTTCAGGATCTGTCCTTCCAGTGAGCACTCAGGGTTGATTTCCTTTAGAATTGATAGGTTTGTTCTCCTTGCAGTCCAGGGGACTCTCAAGAGCCTCCTCCAGCACCACAGTTCAAAGGCATCAATTCTTCAGCGGTCTGCTTTCTTTTTGGTCCAGCTCTCACATCCATACATCACAACAGGAAAAACCATAGCTTTGACTATTCGGACTTTTGTTGGCAAGGTGATGTCTCTGCTTTTTAAGATGCTGTCAAGGTTTGTCATCGCTTTCCTCCCCAGAAGCAGGCGTCTGTTAATTTCGTGGCTGCTGTCTCCATCTGCAGTGATCATGGAGCCCAAGAAAGTAAAATCTGTCACTGCCTCCATATCTTCCCCTTCTATTTGCCAGGAGGTGATGGGACCAGTGGCCATTATCTTAGTTTTTTTGATGTTGAGTTTCAGGCCGCTTTTTGCACTCTCCTCTTTCACCCTCATTACAAGGTTCTTTAATTCCTCCTCACTTTCTGCCAGCAGAGTGGTATCATCTGCATATCTGAGATTGTTGATATTTCTTCCGGCAATCTTAATTCCGGCTTGGGATTCCTCCAGTCCAGCCTTCCGCATGATGTATTCTGCATATAAGTTAAATAAGCTGGGGGACAATATACAGCCTTGTCGTACTCCTTTCCCAATTTTGAACCAGTCAGTTGTTCCATATCCAGTTCTAACTGTTGCTTCCTGTCCTACATATAGGTTTCTCAGGAGATAGATAAGGTGGTCAGGCACTCCCATTTCTTTAAGGACTTGCCATAGTTTGCTGTGGTCCACATAGTCAAAGGCTTTTGCATAGTCAATGAAGCAGAAGTAGATTTTTTCTGGAACTCTCTGACTTTCTCCATAATCCAGCGCATGTTAGCAATTTGGTCTCGAGTTCCTCTGCCCCTTCGGAATCCAGCTTGTACTTCTGGGAGTTCTCGGTCCACATACTGCTGAAAATCAAGTCTACTTAATCAAATTGATGCCTAGCATAGCATAGGCATCCTTCAGTCTCAAGAGACTTTGGTAACATGTCCTCTCCAGAGCATGAAGCCTCGGTAAAGTAATATGGAGGATAGGCTGTTACCCAAGCAGCAGATCCCCCCTCTCCACATTGCTGAAATAGTCCAATGGAAAGGCAAGAGCCAATACAGCTGGTTCCAGCAACATCGCAGGAGTTGGCAGAATGACACGAACTGCCTTCGGGACTCCAGCTCTGGATTTTGCCTCTAGGTTAACTCCTGAAGCCTTTTCCATGAGTGGATATAGCCACAAGGCAGTGGAAGTTTGAAATCGGAGTTTTCCTTCTCCTAGATGGGCTGCCTTCCATGGCTGACGAGCCCCACCTACCCGGCAGCGTGGGTGTAACTGCATGCCAAAACCCTCATCAAATGTGCAGAATGTGAGGAGCGAGGGGAGAGGCCCAGACCCGGAGAGTTGAAAGGATCTCCGGGGTCACCTCGCCCAGCCCGGCCCAGAGGCAGGAATAAAGCAGCCTTTTCAGACGGCTATCAAACTTGTTTAAAACCCCTCCTGCAAAGAAAGAATTCTTACTCATTGTTACAAAAATCCTGGGTCCCACCAAGGCAACTTCTGTGAGCCAAGGCACTTCAGGACCCGGCAGCTTGCCTTTGATCACAGACCAAAACTGGATGGCGCCCCCTTTCCAATAACTTATCTGAAACTGGGTTTGGTCCTTGGCCTGAGGACAGGGGAGTTGGCGGAGATTAAATGCTGAAGTGGGTCATCTCCTTAAAGCATCACAAAAACAATGCCAGCTTTTGAGCTATACAGAAGTCCTCAGCAGAGAGCCCGGTATGAAAATCAGGGGTTGAGGAAGGCAGGTGAAATTTAAAAAAACTGGGTCTCATGCTGTGGCTGCAAGGCAGAGGCCCCTGTGGGCACAGAGAGGCCATTGGGCCCAGAGGGTGGCAGATGGAACACAGGACTAATCCTACACTGGTGCTGGAGGACCCACCAGCACATGACGATGTCAACATGTGGAGAACGAAATCAGAGGATGGCAGCATGGGCAGAAGACAGAAGTAGCGAAGAGTTGAAAGCGGCATGTGGGTGTCCTCTGGAGGTTCCAGGCACAGCTGACAGGGACTGAAGAGAGTCCAGAGGTCTCCCTGGCACACCTATGGCAATCGGCCCTCGGCCCTTTGCCCACAGAGGTTGCTCCCACCCTCCTCCTCCTCCTCTGGTACAGTTCTTGACTGAGCAGGCGGCCACTGAGAATCAATTGAGCTAATCTAGAAGGTAGTTGAGGCAAAAAAGGCTCCAGGAGATTTAAGAGTAACCCAGGGCGGGAGGAAATTACACCACTGGGGGAAATGAAGGATTTCTGCTCCCTGTGCTCCAATTGTTGTTATTACCATGATGATTATTAGGGGTGTGAGGATTTTCAGTTTTCTTTGGATGAATGCCCTCTGAGCTCTTGAAAGCTTTGGTTTACCTGGATCTCCAGCACTTGGGACCCAAGACAAGAATCCCACCATGCAGGACAAAAGAGGCATTTCTCTCTCTCTCTCTCTCTCTCTCTCTCTCTCTCTCTCTCTCTCTCTCTCTCTCTCTCTCTCTCTCTCTCTCTCTCTCTCTCTCTTAGACAGCCCTGCCATCCCCCTTCAAGGAATTCTCTTGAACTATTAACAGCTCTGAATAGAGAGAGGGGAAGGAAACACAAACCTCTTTAGTTCAACCTTTAACCCTTCACAGGGGTTTTTTATGTGGAAACCATTTAAACATCATGTCCAAGGAAAAACTCCTAATACAGGAACTCTGGATGTAATAGGGGGTGCTACACACTGAAAGTGTTGAGCTGCGTGAATTCCATTTGTACATTTTAGCCCTTCCTTAATGTGCACATGTTCGCACGCACACGCACACACCCTTGCAAGTTTGATCTTCCCTCAAAAGCCCCAGGAGTGAAACAAACAGACAAGAAACCTTTATAATTGTAAAACTAGAATTGTTGACTATTTAAAACTCTTCACACAAGTTCAACACCACATCTGAAAAGGAGAGAAACGAAAAGAAACCCACAGTCAAATCTCATGACATGAAATCCAGGTTCTTTGTATAACTCATGGCTGAACCATTACTAGAATTAGTCACCGCAGTCTGTATGAAACAGATCTTTAAAATTCATCCCAATGCAAAATACTGTTGTGTGTTACAAAAAACAAAACCCAACACAATATAAATAACTCTTCTTCTTAAAAAAAAGCTAACAAAAACCCCACAAAATGAATCAGTAATCATTCTCACAGGTGTAGGGAGGGGGAACCCTTAGCCCAAGCCTCCATTTATATAAAATATTTAGGCTACACAAAGGCTTTTGGGCCTGTCCCACCAGGCCTGTATTTGAATTCCAGTCCTACATCTCAGGGGAACTGGGATTAGTGTTGCCCCATTGGGAGAGTGTGTGACATCTGGGAGTAGTGAGAGACTATCCCTGCATGGCTCCCCACCCAAGTTAAGAGTAAATGATATTTTAAATCATTTCCCCTGCCGGAGAAGTGTAGTGTTGTTGGTTTTTTTGTTTTGTTTTGTTTTGTTTTGCATCTTGGAAGTGTTTGCACAATCAGAAGAGTGTGTGTGTGTGTGTGTGTGTAGGTGTGGATAAATAGAATCCTGATGCAACGGAAGGCAAGAGCTGGCTTTCCGAAGACAGGAGGCAGCAGCCATTGCTGGCCTCTTACCGCCTTGCATGAGCTACCAGGGAGGGGCCAGCTTCTGCCCAGGGGTTCGAAATTAAAGCTGCAGAGTGGCTAAAAGCCATTCCCCAGAGAGGCACAGCCCACTTTTTAAGACAGGGGTTGGATCTGCCTTACAGTGGTGGTGCAGAGTGAGTGAACAGAAGCATGAGGACTAGTCTCTGGCTGTGCAGACAAGTTCTGACTCCTCCTCTGCTTGGCCCAGGTGGCTACTCGGTTGTTCGGAGGTACAGAATGGAGAGCTGTTTGAGGAAGCCTCGGCCTGGCGAGGAAAGAGGGGGGCCTAGAAGCAGACCGCCAAGCGCTCACAACACAAAGGCTGGGGGCTCCAGGGTTGTGGCCTGGGGTGGCCAGCAGCACCTGAAGCCGCTTGCATAATCTGCCCTGCAGCCACTTCCCTTCAGAGGAAAGGTTTCCTCAAGACATAGCCTTCCAACAAGGAGAAACACAACCCATGCATTTCTAAGAATCTGATGATCTCTTGAGGGGCTGTTCCAAAACGTTGTGAGGAACGTCCCCTAAAGGTCACCCAAAAGGGGAAGCTGTGAGACCCAGGACCTGGGGAAGAGGTGCGGGTGTCAAGAGCTGCTAAGCAAATGGGGGCACCGGGGTGACGCCTGCTTGCTATTTGTGGCCTGGGCTGAAGAAAACAAGATGGGCCCTCCCCCACCCCATGGGAAACAAGGAACCCAGTGAAGGAGACATACACTTGGAAGAACCTCAGGCCAGACAGGAAGGAAGTTCCCCAGCCTCAAAGAAAAGCAAAACTCTATCCTGTAACTGGCATGCAGAAAAGCCCGGACTGCACAGCATGCAAGGAAAAGACTGGCAGGAGGGACCAGGGAGTTCTTCCATCTTCATTGAGGCACCTGCACTTACTCCACCTGGGGGGGGGGCTAGTCTGATTCCCCCCCACTCCCCCCCCCCTCAAGGATTCTCTCCTCCTGATGCCGCTGGCTCCCAACATGCCCCCCCCCCAAGAGCTTCGGGGATGTTTCTCTTCTGCTGCCTGGGAGCTGAAGCCTTCCTCTGAGCAGGGCAAGTGCCCAGGGCACGGGAGGGAGCGTGGCCGCCCAAGAGAGCCACACTGGAGGTTAGCAGGGGCACCCAAGGCTCCCCAAGGACCTCCTTGGCCTCGCTGCCTGCTGCCCCACCCATGGTTCCAGAAGAGTGCAGGGGCACCCCATTCGGAAGGGAAGCAAAGGCTTCCCTGCCTTTCATGACTGCACTCAGCCAGCGCAAGACAGGGTGCCAAGAGAAGCGACCATTTTCTCCTCCAGGGCTCCTGCTGAGAGAGAGAGAGAGAGAGAGAGAGAGAGAAACCAAGGCCCACCAGGTTAGGCTGTTTGGAGCCAGGCCACTTGACCTGCTGGCTGCAGCCTCCACTTGGGGACCTCCCTACCCACCCACCCACCCACCTAAAAACCATGCTGCCCATGACAGGAGAGGACCAGCGCCTTCTGGGGGCCAGGTCAAGGCAGAGCAAGAGAGCACAGCAACACTGCACGTGCCCCACTTAAGAGCACAGGAAGGCAGAAGGTGTCCTTTTGGCCCCTTCTTCCCACCTCCTCCCCCCCAACTGCCAGCCACAAAGTGGGGGGGGGCCTCCAGAGTTCCCCTCTGAGGCAGGACAAACCCACAGCAAAAGGAAATCTGACTCCCAAAAGCAAGCGAAGGGAAGGGCTGGCGCTACCAAGGAGAAGAAGGGGCCTCTCCAGATTGCACGGGAATTGGGAGAGGGGTTCAAGCCAGTAAAGGGAACAGCAAGAGGCTCTGATCTGGGTCGCCAGCCTTTTCTGATTGGGATGGCGCTGTGGGCACAGAGAGAAGCGACCTGGCTCCTTCCAGAGCTCAACCACCTTGGGCACAAAGCTAGAGACCTCTCAGGAGAGTATCACCAACAGGGGCCGTTCCTGCCAGAGAAGGAGCGAGACTTGATAGCGGGTGAGTGTGGAGGCCAGCCCAATGCCGGGTTGTTACGTGGCCTGCAGATATTCCCCTTTTCTGTGGGTTCCCAGGCACATCATGTAGGTGGTGTCTCTTTAGGTGGAGGGAGCGGGTCACTGCTAGAGAGAAGTCATCTTTTCCACCCCAAACATGAAGAAACAGACACCCCTGATGGAGCTTTGCCTCCTTTGGGGCAGCACAAACACTCTGCTGCCAACTGTGGAGCAGCTGCTGAAAGCCTAAACATTGCCTAAATTCTTGGTTAAGTGGACATCTAAACAGATTTTGATACAGATGAGTGCACAAGTTGGAATGTAATTAGTAGTACTGTGCTATTATGTTCATTATTTGCTGAAGGTACTTCCTGATGTGAACTCATATCTTCAGTATTAAACCTGCATATTAGAATATGAGGCACAGTATTTGTATGTTATAATAATTTATTATTTCCGTTTTAATTTGTTTCATTTAACATTGTAAGTCAATGTTAGGCTGTGTTTGGCTATTTATTGATTAACAAGTGGCTATGAGAGCTTCTGCTCCAAAAAGGGGTGGAGGGAGAATTCAATAAAGTGTGTTTAAAGTGACCCTTTGGATCCTAGCAAGTAAAACTGAAGATATTTAATATTTACATTTTTTGTTAAAATAAATAACAGCTGCAAGGAAGTCGGAGCTGCCTTGGGACCGAGTCTAACCTTAACCTTCTGTTTTCTTATCATGGCTCTGACTAAAACGAAAACCAAAGTATAAACCACACCTCCCCCAAACATGCCACTAGCATTTCTTTCTTACATCTTTACATTTTCATTCCAAATGATTTTCTTCTCTCCCTTCTGCATGTCTGAGATAAAATAGACGGAGTGAAGGTAATAGCCCAAAGTGATCCAGTGAGATTGATGGCTGAGTTAAGGCTGCAAATCCAGATCTTCCTAGTGGGTGACTCAGTCTAGGTACCAGATCACAGTGGCCTGGACCCCAGGCTGGGACTCCAAATAGCAGCTTCAGAGAGGTTAAAATCAGGATCATGTCAGCGGAGGCTCATGACTCCAGTTTTATGGAGGCAAGACTCCATTCCAAATTTTAGTTCAAACATCAGAGGCACCATTCAGGATGCAGAATCCTGTACACAAAATACATTCAGCAACTTAAAAAGTAATGGTAACAATTGCCATCCAGCATGTCATTCTGTTCTAGCTGGGACTAGCAATTGGAGGCCCATGTCTTTCATATAATTCTTTTCTTGCACAGCTTTGAGTTTTCAATCTGATGTGGCAATGAACTAATTTACAAACTATGGAATGCCCTCCCGATTGAAATTAGTCTGGCGCCAAAGTTGATGACATTTTGGCGCCAGGTCAAAACCTTCCTGTTCCAGAAGGCTTTTAATTGAAGTAACATCAACTGTGGATCCTGAAGGCAATTTAAATTGTTTTTTAATCATTTTGTCTTTTATTGTATTGTAATTGAATTTTAATTGTTGTAAGCCACCCAGAGACCTTTGGGTAGAGTGGGCAGCATATAGGTTAAATAAATGAATGAATGAATGAATAAATGAATAAATAAATAAATAAATAAATAAATAAATAAATAAATAAAATGATGCACCTCAGTGCAGCTTTGCTAAATGTGAATGATTGCCTTGCATTACATTTTAGTTTTCCTTCAATTTCAACATGAACCTTACCTTGCTGAAAAATCTCATCACATCATCAAATGCTCAACCCAATCTACACACAACATTTTGTCCAGTTATTTTGCATTATTCCTCCTTGATAGTCGGGCAGCTCCTGAAGTTGTTTTCTCCTGACTTCACCTTTTGCTTCGATACTTAATTTGCTATTTCTAATTCATTAAATTTCAAATGAATACAATTTTTAAAGGAGCTCTATGAGGTTACTTTGTCTTTTTTGAAAAAAGTACACAAGTAATTATAAACTGTATGACCTTTGAGATTTTTGAAGAGAGTCAAAGAAATAAGTATCAAGGGATAGAAGTCAAATTAAAATCACTAAAACAAATAAATATGAAGAGCCTAGTTGAATCAGACCAAATGTCTATCTAGCCCATATCTTTTTCCAAGACTTGGGAAATGGTTGTGGGTTTTTTTTTTGTTTTTTGTCTTGCTTTTATTTTTGGTGGGCATATTGGTTTGGGATTCTGGGTGTTGCCATCAAAAAAGAAACTTTTTCAAGCTCTAACTTGCTCTTGCTGGGACCAGCCAGATGCTTTTGGGAACTGGGACATAAAACTAACACCACCTTCCCACTCATGTTTTCCAGAAGCTGGTATTCAGTGGCAAAAACCTTTGATCCTGCAGTGAATGCATAGCCATTGTGATTTGTACCCACGGATAGGCTTAGCCTAATCCTCTTTTAAAGCAATTTAACACGTTGTCAGTCACTTCATACTGAGAAACCAAACACCCCACACATCTCTGGTCACTGACTACTCCAGAAGAAGACAGGAAAGGTACAGAACAGGCCATCATAAATTATCACAAGCTGGAAATGTGGTCCAAATGTAGTCATGATATCACACTGTAAAGAGGACAGGGTCATGGATGCCCCTGTCAATGTGCCATCACCCTCTGACCCAAGGCCCCCTACCCAGATGGCTATGCAGATGAATCCACCTAAACTGAGGGCTGTTGAAGGGTTGCAAGGCACCATGATCTCTGTGTATAATCCAGGCAGAGACATTGGAACAGAAGCTGAGCCCAAGGAGGTCCCCTCAGTTCTGGGAGCTGAGGTTCAATCCCTAGGAAATTAGTGGGAGCTGGTTTAGCCCTGGCAGGTAGATGCTATAATCCAAGCTTTGTTACCAGAGAGAGAAGGACAGGTTGAAGGGCATTATTCTATCAGAGAAAAGGAAAATGTCCTCAAGGAAAAGGGGGAGATAGAAGCCCCGAGGACAGAGAGAGAAGGCGGAGATCCAACACCAGAAGCAGTAGCAGATGATTTAGAATGAGAGGAGGAAAAGGAATCCCAGCCAGAAGAGGGAGAAGTGGTCTTAGGGGCACCTGGCCATCCCATCCCAGAGGTTGAGGCCCAGCTGAGGGTGTCCAAGGACCAACAGAAGTGGAGACATAGAAAGCCCTGGGGACAAAGTTAGGGCCTCGATATTTGACGGAACGCCTTCTCCCACCAAGAACTACCCGGATCACTCGATTGAGTCAAGAGGTGAAGCTGAGGAGTCTGACGCCAAGGGAGGCCCAAAAGGAAAAAACAAGAAATCGGGCCTTCTCAGCGGTGGCTCCTCGCCTCTGGAACAACTTGCCTCCAGAGATTCGTGAGGCCCCATCGCTGGGTATTTTTAAGACCCATCTAAAAACGTGGATGTTTAAGCAGGCCTTCCCTCCAGATAACAATTAATTTTTCCTTCTTTATCTATTCCTTCTTATTTTCGCCATCTTGAAGAATTTGCTTATTGTTTATTGTTTAATTGTCTATTTCTGGATATTTTTACTTTTTGTTATATGTATATGTGTTTATATTTTTATCTAGCCGTTTAGGGCTTTATATGTCAAAACAAGCACTTTGAATTAGGCCCGGGCAGCAACTGGTAGCCAATGTAACTTATACAGAATCGGCTTGATATGTTCCCTGGCGGCCACACCACTCACCAGCCACGCCGCTCGATTCTGAACCAGTTGCAGTCGCCAGACCGTCTTCAAAGGCAGCCCCGCGTAAAGCGCATTGCAGTAATCTATACGGGATGTTACCAGTGCATGTGTAACTGTCATGAGACTCCGCTCGTCCAGGTAGGGCCGTAGCTGGTATAGTTTCCGCAGCTGGAGGAAGGCGCCCCTGGCCACCGAGTCCACCTGGGCTTCCAGTGTCAGACTGGGGTCCAGGAGCACCCCCAAGCGGTGGACCCTGTGCCTTAGGGGGAGTGTAACCCCATTCAGGGCAGGGAAATGGCCCTCCAGCCTGTCCGGTGAAGCACCCACTAACAGCACTTCCGTCTTATTTGGATTGAGTTTCAATTTATTAACCCTCCTCCAGTCCATCATCAGGTCCAGCACAGAAACTGCCTCACCTGGATTGGTGGAAAACGAGACGTAAAGCTGAGTATCGTCAGCATATTGCTGACTCCTCAGCCCAAACCTCCTGATGACCTCTCCCAGCGGTTTCATGTAGATGTTGAATAGCATGGGGGACAGTATTGAGCCCTGAGGAACCCCATGACATAAAATGCCATGGGGCAGAGCAACTGTCCCCCAGCACCACCCTCTGGACATGGTCAGCCAGGAAGGAGTGGAACCACTGTAAAGCGGTGCCCCCAACTCCCAACCCCATTCAGGGCAGGGAGATGGCCCTCCAGCCTGTCTGGCGAAGCACCCACTAACAGCACTTCCGTCTTGTCTGGATTGAGTTTCAATTTATTGACCCTCATCCAGTCCATTATCAGGTCCAGACACGAGTTCAGCACAGAAACCGCCTCACCTGGATTGGTGGAAAACAAGAGGTAGAGCTGAGTGTCATCAGCATATTGCTGACTCCTCAGCCCATGGTTGTCATGGCGGCCATGAAGTCCTGAGCAGCCCCAGTCAAGGGAGCCTCGGCATGAATGTTGAGGTCCCCCAGCACCAACAGCCTGGGAGTCCTCAACACCAGGTCCGAGACTACCTCCGTCAGCTCAGGCAGGGAGACTGTTGGTACGCAGCAGGGTGGGCGGTACACCAACAGAATCCCTAACCTGTCTCGCGAGCCCAACACACAATACAGGCCACAGTATTAAAGAGCAGGCCGGGTAGGTGGGGCTCGTCAGCCATGGAAGGCAGCCCATCTAGGAGAAGGAAAACTCCGATTTCAAACCTCCACTGCCTTGTGGCTATATCCACTCATGGAAAAGGCTTCAGGAGTTAACCTCGAGGCAAAATCCGGAGCTGGAGTCCCGAAGGCAGCATGTGTCGTTCTGCCAACTCCTGCGACATTGCTGGAACCAGTTGTATTGGCTCTTGCCTTTCCATTGGACCATTACAGCAATGTGGAGAGGGGGGATCTGCTGCTTGGGTAACAGCCTATTCTCCATATTACCTTACCCGGGCTTCATGCTCTGGAGAGGACACTCCTCCATTCAGAGCATGTTACCATAGTCTCTCGAGACTGAAGGATGCCTATGCTTATATTTTTATCTGTCTGGAAGCCGCCTAGAGTAGTCATTTTGACCAGATAGGCGGGGTACAAATAGAATGAATGAATGAATGAATGAATGAATGAATGAATGAATGAATGAATGAATGAATGAATGAATGAATAAATAAATAAATAAATAAATAAAGTGTGTGTGTGTGTGTGTGTGTGTGTGTGTGTGTGTGTGTGTGTGTGTGTGTGTGTGTGTGTGTGTGTGTGTGTGTGTGTGTGTGTGTGTGAATGCTCGAGAGGAGTGGTCCAGTAATTACTGGCTGAGGAATCCCCAGAAATGACATCCCAGGTGAGCTGAGCTGCATATACAAGGAAGATCCTTGGCAAGGAGTTTAGGTCCAATTGAGGGAACTCAAAGTGAAAGCCTTTCACTTCAAGCATAACCCACCCCACAAACCACCTACTGGAGAGAATGGGAGAGGAAGGAAATGGAGGAAATGGAGGAAGGAAGGTGATCCTGTCCTCCCCCCTTCAAACAGGATCCCTTCAAATAGGGAAAGACGCTTCACAACCACTGGCCTTGGGGAGTGAGGGGTTCCAAGGCATTGCAAGCAGAGTGCCACCATGCCTCTTCTCCATGTGGGCAAACTGCCCCACACTCTGAGGAATGACTGTGAAGAAGAGGAACCTTGGCCCCTGAGTTGAATGGGGGCTCAGTGAAGGGAACTGAGCTTTCCTGAGAGACTGGAGCCATCCCAGTGAATGGAACCAGGGAGCGGCCAAATATTGAATACTGAAGAAGGAGTAGCACTGGTGATGGGAACTGGGACTACAAACTTTGCTTGTAATAGTTTTTTTTTTAATCTTCATCCCTCTCCAAGTTTCCATGAGTTCTGTTAAAGTTTCTTCACTGTTTTTGTGGTTCCTGAGATGGAAGGCAGGAACCCAGCCAAAGACCCTGGAACTATGGGGCTCTCACACACGCTTTGATAAGGTTATTCTGAATATTTCATACATCTCTACTTAAATGTGTTTTACAATCAGGATCTCAAATCTGGGTCAGAGGAACTTGGAGCACAACAGCTAAGCTTTGAAGGCCATTGCATCAAGTGTTGAGCAAGTCAGAATGTGCAATTTGAAGGTGATGCGGCTCAGTTTATCCTTTCCAACTACAGTATTTCAGCAAACGTTTTGTCACATTCACCCATGCCTCAGTCCCTCCGGGAAAATGGTTTGGTTCATGGTGTAATAGAAAGTATACGGGTCCATTACATGATCATTCGCCTTGAGGACTATGAGTGAAGAAAGTTCTTTACACAGAAACAAGGAATTCTGAAGATGGGTTGGGAAGAAAGTAGGGTGAAAGGCTTTTTCTCTCTTACTTCCTTCACTGTTAAGCACGGAGATCCCCGTTTCCCAGAACAGACAGACTTGCTGGATCAAGCCTCCAGTTGGCCCTTGAGGGCCTCTGATGAAGCCCTTTCCCAGAAGCCCAAGCCCTCTGCTGGGAGAACCTTAAACCCATTTGCACCCCACAGCCTGCCCCCTGCCCCCTTCAGAACTCCCCTATTGCCTCCCTACCACATCCTGTTTTCTCCTCCTCATCTTCCTCCATCGTCCTTCTAGCTGTAAAGTGGACATCCAGTGCCACATGGTCCTGATCTGGTGTGAAGTGGCCACACAGTAATAGATAACATTGATCTCCCTGATCAACTGGAACCCTGGCGCATGTGCAGAGGTAGCAGGCCTGGCTCATGGAAGGGAAGCCACGCCACTACCTCTGAAGATGGCGGCGAAGGAGGAGGAGGAGGAGACCCCAACACAAGATACTGTATTTACATTGAGAGAGCTTTCGCTAATGGTGGAAACCTGGGCCAAAAAAAAAATCTGTGAGAATAAAGCTCAGAGACATACATTTAAGAGGTGAAAATGTCAAATGATATTTCTCTTTCCCTTCCTCTTAGAAGTTTTATTTGGATTCAAGCAAAATGTGAAGTCCACGTGCTTGTTCGGTTTGGGGACCGTGGGTATGATCACCTTTGAATAGAAATGAAGATTTTGAATAATCCTTTCAGGAGGCGGTTTTACGCTCACTTTTCTATTGCTCGTAGAAAACACACTCCCTTCTCCCAATAGGAGAGCCTGTAAGAATGGGACAAAAAAAGTTGACGCAAGGTGGGGAACACAGGTGAAAGAAGTAAAATGGAGTGAAGGAGGGACCAGCTCAAAAGGAAGGCAGATATAAATAAAGATAAATACATTTATATAAATAAATAAAGCTGTAACTTGATTCTTACTTTACTGGAATTGATGTGTGAAGGAGCAGCTGTGCATCATTCACAGAGCTTCAGAAGTTACTTTTAAAAGTAATTTGTTGCTATTATAGTTCCAAGGCACAAAAATAATTAATTATAGTTGCCTTTTCAGAACTTTAACTTGCTCTCCTATCTCAAAAACAACCAAAGTTACTTTTTAGATACTGTACTTTCAGACATCTGAATCCAACTGCTGGCCTACGGTGTGATAAGGCATAAGGTAACATCACAAGGTACAGCAAAAGCTAACATATCAGCTGTGTGATTTTGTGGATCCATTGGAGACAACACAGACTGTGCCCCTCACTGCCCTCCAGCAGAACACTGTGGAATAACCAAGGATTGCCAAGCAAAGTTGAGTATGGGCCTGGGTGCGAGACCACTGGTGTAATGCATCAGCATTCCTGGACTAGGGGCTGAAGCCAACTCCCCAATCAGGGCATGCCTTTTCCAAACCCTGCTCCCACAATTCCATCCAACCTGGGATAGGGCCACTGCCCATCTCCATCACCTGATATCCGCTCCTCTGCACAATCACTTCTTTTCTCTGCAACCAACAATACCTCTGACAGGTGTACACAATACATTGTGTTGAAATCATAGGTTATTACAATACACATCTCTTGACAACTCCCTTTATTTCATTTGTATGATCAGTCTGGCAACAAGAGGAATAAAACCTTGGCTAAACTCAAGCCAGCTCACAGACCAGTGTCTTTAAGGGGCTAGTGATGAATTGAGATCCCCATAGGCAGCTGACTGAAGAAAGCTTAGCAGGGCTGTACCTCCCCCTGGTGGAAAGATGTTCTACTGGAGCACTAAATCACTCCACTGATCACTCCAGTGATAAACTGCATTGATGCATTCCAGCGATTATGCCAATAATAAAGGCACAAATCTGAAAACAAGCAAACTCAAGATCACACTGGGCCAAGATTAGTGTTAAATGATACGTACCTAAACTAAATTATGACACTGGCTTTTATCCCATTTCATTCTCTTAATTCTCTCCTGTATGGTCTTACCCAATCTAGGATTGTGTTGAAACAATGCACATTAAGAATATCGATAGTATATGCTATAGGTTTAAATTTCAGCTATACCACAATCAAAATGCCCAAATCCATGAGCTACCACTGATTGTGTTCTCTGTCCTTCTCTCTCTCTCTCTCTCATCAGATGTGAAATAACAGAAGGTGTAGCATTTTCCACCTTGTTTCAAAATTTCCCTATATGTCACTGATATGCACGTATAGAACTGGGGTGTGTACATGGAGGACCACACTGGTGCAATCAATGCTGAATACAAAACGTCACAACACAACATAGGGCTGGTCAAAGGTAAGTTCTCAGAAGCGGAATACTGAATCCCACATTCACCCTTGCACTGCACTCTCTTCAATTGATTGCCACTTGATAAGCTCTAATGAACAGTTTTCTTGTGCATTCATTCGATGTGATGATGAGCTATCATGAATTCTGACAAATGTTTACACAGAGTGAAGACCACTTTTTAAAAACCCTAAGAAGAAAAGGGATGGAAAGAAATCTAGCTGAGTGAACAGATACTTCAGAACACAAAATCTCTTTCTCCCCCTGGCTCTCGTTTCCCATATTACCTAGTTGGCCGGCTTCTGATCCTTATTCCAAGCCTGCTTATATCCAGATTCCCCTCATACTCCCAGGGGTTGGGTTGGAGTCAAAGAAGTTTCCTCTTTCAAGGAAAACTGCAAAGGAGCCATATGTTCTTCCACTGGATCCATAGCCCCCTTAGTCCCCCTACTCCAACTGTGCCCCTACCATGGAAGGAGATTTAGACCACCTTGGCATTGCATGAAATACAAGGAAAGTTTGTTGTAATGTTTTTCATTTTGTTGTTTTGTTTTGTTAAGCCCTGAAAAGAGACGGAGACAACAAATGGTTCCACTATTACTTCCTCCCTCCTGGCAAAATCCCAGAAAAACTCTGGAAATCTTTGGGGCTCTGACATTAGAACTCTAACCAACAAAGGTTTTACAAGCATAGGGTTGTTCTTTTACACTGTACTATGTTAAGCATGGGGGGAGGGAACTAGTGGACCAGATGGGGTGCATTTCACCCTGCCCCAAATTTCAGGAGGTTTCAACCCAGTCACAAGGCATCTATGATGTCAACATCATCTCAGTCCTATTGGCTTTGTTCATAGCTGGACAAATAAACTGCCTGCTTTACAGCAATGAAATGACAATTGTTTCTATTTTTACTGTGATTTTCATAGTGGAGTTGTTAGGAAATCCCAAATCCAAGTCTTCACATTCAAATCTAGTGCAGGGACACACACTACATAGGGTCCATGTTTTAGAAGTGTGAATCTCACTCAACTCTCCAGCCCTGAATTTTCTCCAGTGTCCATCTCCAAGTAAAATCTAGCCCTTTGGGTGGCTTTTTAAAAATCTGAGCAGTCAGTCTTAAGTATGTCTTCCTTAAACATCCTCCTTAACAACAGTATGTGCAGCTGCATTCAAATACTGTATTTAATAAAACAATCATGATTGTGAATTAAATAAGCACGGTTATGTTCTGGCTTGTAGCCCAAAGTATTTATTTATTTATTATTGGGTGTGATACTTTACACAGTGCTTGAGACAGTTTCATTGAAATCATGTGAATGATATGTATGGAATTTGGCTACATCATTTGGTTTGGAGGTCTTTTTGTAACATAATGCTAGTTTAAGTAATTCTTTTACAACATTGGCATGATCCTGGAGATGCAATTTATATGATGATCATTATGATCATTTGTTAGGAATAATGGCAATCACTCATGCTGCATGTCAAGTCAGTGAAATGCTTGTACACTTTGATAACAATACGCCACACCTCAGGGAGCTTGCTATGTGCTTTTGTATCCTTCTGAGCAGATTCCAGTGGAGACCGGTGTGGTACTGGTGGAGAGGCTGAAAAGTAACACAAGGTGGCAAACAAAGATCACAGAAGTTGGGCTCTGTAACCTGGAGGCCCTCTTTGAGGCCTCTCCTGTTCTTCTACCTGGGAATATGTCTCAGGAACAGCCCTGCTCTCTTCTGCTTCAGGAAGGAACTTCAGCATCCTTATGAAATCAGCGTAGTCCAACCCACACAAACATCTCAGTTCTCTTGGCATGCCTAAACAGCAGGACATGTTTTCCTAACCAAAGATGATCACTCCCTCTTGCTTTCTCATTCTGTGGTTTTTAATGCCTCATTTCCGGCTTTTCTGTAGGATTTCTTTTTACGAGAAATTATTCTCATTTATATCCTTCTCCTCCCGAAACTGCCAGGTTACAATAGTACACAGGCCATAATGCCCCTTAAGCACAGCTACACAAGTGTCACACAAGAACGCATGAGGTTCATGCTGTCTGAATTTAAGTCATGGCCAATGGGACTCTCAAGAACTGTGTTGCTTTGGAGTACCGAGACAGACCCCTTCCAGGCCAAGAAAAGGGGATTGCTCACTTCATGCCCACAGGGAGGGGCTAGCCCACAAAAGAAAGGAAGGGCAACTTGACCCCGTGGAGTAACTCCTGCCTTGCTTCAGACTGTGTTGACTGCAGGACTACAACCTCAATTATATCACACAGAGATTGTGAATTCACCCCTCAATCTGATGCAGTTTGATCCAAGCCACAGCCTCCTCTCTTTTGATCTCATGCTGTGCCAATCTCTGGCTCTCCTTTTATCATTGATTGTAAAGCCAGATGACTGTCTAAAGTATCATATGGTGCTAGGGCAAAGAGACAGTTTTCCTCAGTTCTTCACAACATACAAACAGATACACATATACTGTGGAAGCATAACAGTCTATGCTAGAAGATTTTATTAATGACCCGGATGAAAGAGTGCAGGGAATACTTGTCAAATTTTCAGATGACACAAAAGAGGATGGAATAGTTAATACTGTACCTTGGAAAACAGGAACAAAATTCAAAAAGATCTTGATAGTTATGAGCCCTGGGCTGAACACAACAGAATGACATTTAACCAAGATAAGTGCAAAGCTATACCTGGGGGGGGGGACTCAAAAGCACAGTTATAAGAGGCAGAATACGTACTTGGCTCAGTAATACTACATGTAAGAAGGATCTTGGAACTGTTGTCAATGAAAAACTGAATATGAGCCAACAGTGTGATGTGGCTACAAAAAAAGGGCAAATGCTAATTTAGGATGCATTAACAGAAGTATAGTCTCCAAATCCCGCGAGGTGCTAGCTCCCCTCTATTCAGCACTGGTTAGGCCTCACCTTGACTTTTATGTCCAGTTCTGGACACCACACTTCAAGAAGGATGCTAACAAATTGGAACAAGTTCAGAGGAGGGTGTCACATACAGCACTGATGGTACCTGTCTGTCATGGGTTTGGAGGGAAAGTTCCATCCTATGGGGAGTGGAAGGCGGGACATCAGGGGGGAGGAGCTGTACTGTATATATATTTGGGGGAAGTCCATCGTAGGGAAGCTGACGGGGAGAAGTGGAGTTGGAGTCTGTAGGTCAGACGGGGTACAACTGTTCGTCAGATAGTACATACCTGATAGGTTCAGGTTTCTATCTAGGTAGCCAGAACTGATAGGTTCAGGGTCTGTGCGTTGCCTTAAAGTGTTCCGTGGGAACCAATCTGTTGTATGTGTATGATTGGGACTATACCAAGTTCCAGTATCCTATTTACCTGATCCTTTTATTTACCCTGTTTGTTTTTTTCAATAAACCTTGTTCTTTTGTTTATTAAAATCCATTCCTGGTCTGGGTGACTTGGTAGAGCGAATGGTTGGTGGCAGCCTAACTACAGGGTGGGATACTCCAGTAGGTCTGGGGTTGTCACATTTATTGGTGTCCAGCGGGTGGGATACGACGGGTCCAGTTGCCCAGTGGTCCAGCAAAGCCTTGGCTAGTGTGCCCAGAGCAAGGGGGGTCTAGTCAGGGAAAATCCGAGGGCGCGTAGGTAATCTTCTAGGCTTACCTCACGGGGAGGTAGGCTAGTGGAAGAACGTGCAAACTCAGATTGGGGGACTAGATTAGGGAGCTCTGAGGCAACCCGTTTGGCGGGAAAGGGCTGAGGCAAAGCTGCGTGAAGTAACAGTGATCTAGCCTGTCTGCTGAGAGGCCTAGCAGAGGGGGTGGATTCTGCCTGGCAACAGTTGCAAGTTGGTGCTGGAGGGACAGCAGCAGTCTATGGAAGGCTGTTTCTGAGGCAAAAGGAAAAAAGTCGTCGTTTTATTTTGAGGCGTGACTTTTGAAGGCAGCCTATTCTGGGGGGATTATGCCCTTGACTCGAAGCCAAATGGCAGAAATGGGGGAAGAGAGAGAACCACAGGGAGACCAAGGTTCTGAGGAGGAATTTGGCTCAGTGCAGGATGAGAGCACGGGAGAACTGACCTCAGAACTCAGAAAAATGCTCCTAGCCCAACAGCATGAACTGAGGGTGAGGGAAATGGAGGAAAGGGAAAGGGAGAAACAAAGACAATTTGAAATGGAAAGGGAAGAGAAACAGAGACAGTTGGAGTTAGAAAGAATGGCGTTTGAGCTGAAGAAGCTGGAAATAATGAGTAGAAATAGGAATAACAATAATAATGAGGGGAACCCAGGGAATGGGGAAGGCAGCTTGTCTAAAACTGACTTGAAGAAATTCCCTGTGTACAACAAGGGAGATTGCCCTGAGGTGTTCTTTTCCCTCGTGGAAAGAGCATTTGTGGACTTCTCAGTAAGGGAAACTGAGAAGATGACCATTATGCGATCTTTAATCAGTGGCAGCCTGGCAGAAGTCTATGCAGAGATGCCAGTGGAACTGCTGAAAGACTTCGCTGAGTTTAAAAAACTGGTGTTTGCCCGGCATGGGATAAATGCGGAACAGCTGAGGCAAAAATTCAGGTCACTCACAAAAAAACCAGAGCAGACTTTTACCCAAGTGGGGGCCCAACTGGTGAGGTTGCTAGAGAAATGGCTGTCTCAGGAGGGGACAGAGACTTTCCAGCAGCTCAAAGACCTGATAGCGCTGGAACAATTTTATTCAGTCCTGCATGGGGAACTAAAGTTCCATGTGAGAGAGAGGAAACCTAAAACTGTGACAGAAGCGGCAGAGATCGCAGATTTTATTTCCCAAATAAGGAAGCCCTTAGGTGCTGAGGGAAAAACTGTGGGTAAGCCCAAAGAAACCTACAGCAGGTACTCTCAGGGACCAGGGAAAAACCAGCAAGGGGGAGGGGCCCATGTTGAAGGGAAGCCCTCAGACATGAAACCACCAAGACCTCAGATTTTGGAGGGAAAACCAAAAACAGATGAGAAAGACTCCAAGTACAGCAGAAAATGTTATTTCTGTCAAGGAAAGGGCCATCTAATCTCAGAGTGTGAGAAATTAAAGCAGCTAAAGGGAAATTTGCCTCATGATTTGAGTGGAACCAAGCCAAAAGCTGTGTTCTGTGTCCAGACAGAGCAAAGCTCCTTGCCACTGAGGGAGCCTGTTGCCATGGCGACTCACTCTGGACCAGTTACATCTGCTGATCAGGCTGGGGAAAATGGTCCTCTTGTGGAGGTCAAGCGCTGCTTACTAGTTAGGACAGATTCGCAATTGTTTGAGAACGCTGGGGTGGACGTAGGAATACTTGACCATCAGTATAGGGGGCTAAGGGATACTTGTTCCCAGGTGACCCTGTGCCATCCAGACATTATTCCTAGGAAGCATATAATCCCAAATGAGAGCCTGAAGGTGGCAGGGATTGAGGGGCAGGTGATCTCACTGCCAGTAGCTGAGGTACCTGTGAGCTTTCAAGGCTGGAGGGGAGTTTGGCGTCTAGCGATTTCATCGACTCTGCCAGCAGCCGTGCTTGTGGGAAATGACCTGGCTGAACATGTGAAACGGGTGCTAGTGATTACATGCTCACAAGCTACCACGGGGACAGTTCAGGGGGGTACTGAAGAGCCCGAGGCTGAAGCAGATGAGGGTAGTCCCGAAGCTGTGGCAGAACCCTTAACCAAGGACAGCAAATTTGGCCAAGAGCAAAAGGCAGATGCCACTCTCCGAAAGTGTTTTGAAAAGGTGACAGACACCCAGCTAACACCTGAAACCCCAGCGAGATTTCACGAGAAAAAGGGAATTTTATATAGAGAGACCCTGATGAATATCTCAAAAGGGGGAGATGGGATCAGAAGTCAGCTAGTGGTACCTGAAAAGTATCGCCCCATGATCTTACAAAGGGGGCACTCTGACATGTTTGCTGCGCACTTAGGGGTGAACAAAACACAGCAGAGAATCACACAAAATTTTTACTGGCCTGAAATAGGGAAGCAGATCAAGGAGTTCTGTAAACAATGTGATGTGTGTCAGAGGCAGGGGAATAACCGTGACAGGACCAAAGCGAAGTTGTGCCCTTTGCCTGTGATTGACACCCCGTTCAAATGTATAGGAGTGGATATTGTGGGACCTTTGCCCAAGGCCACAAAGAGGGGGAACCGGTTCATTCTCACCATTGTGGACCATGCCACAAGGTACCCCGAAGTCATTCCCTTGACTAACATCGAAACTAACACAGTGGCAGATGCCTTGGTGGGGTATATGTCCAGGATGGGATTTGCCTCAGAAATAATCACAGATTTGGGCACATTGTTTACATCAAAGCTCATGAAACGGTTATGGCAAATCTGTGGAATTAAACACAAGGAAACCACTGCCTATCACCCCGAAAGTAATGGGTTAACGGAGAAGTTCAATGGGACTCTGATGCGCATGATTAGGGCTTACTTGGCAGAGAATCCAAACAATTGGGACCAGAAGCTGCAATCCCTTTTGTTTGCTTACCGATCAGTGCCCCAAGCCAGTACCGGGTTCAGTCCGTTTGAACTTTTGTTTGGGAGAAAAGTAAAAGGTCCACTTGATTTAATCAAACAGAATTGGGAGCAGATCACCCAGGATGACCCACAAGATGTTGTGACGTATATAGACACTTTAATGAATGACCTGAAGAGAAACCTAGAGCTAGCAGCAGAAAACCTGCAAGCTCAGAAGGTCAGACAAAAAACCTGGTATGACCAGAAAGCCAGGAAGAGGCACTTTAACCCAGGGGAGGAAGTGCTTTGGCTTAGGCCCTGCAAAGAGAACAAACTGCAGCTCAAATGGGCAGGACCATACAGGGTCATTTCCAAGATGTCGGACCTGAACTACCTTATAGAACAGGAGGAACACCAAGCACGGAGGGTGGTACATGTGAATGCCCTGAAACCCTACCACAGAGGGGAACAGAGGGTTTTATTTGCCATAAAAGCAGCTGAGAGTGAGGAAGCTGAATTGCCCTTCTGGGAGGGTAGAGGGGAAGTGAAATACAACCCAGATGAAGTGAAGATCAGTCCTGCTCTCACCCAAGACCAGCAGCAAGAACTAAAAGTGCTGCTCACTAAATATCATAAGGTTTTTTCAAATAAGCCGGGGATAGTGAAGGGAGTGATGCATCGGATCCACACAGGGGATGCACCCCCGCAAGCAGTATCCCCATACCGAGTGACGGGACCCTATAGGGACAAGGTGCGGAAGGAGCTGGACGAGATGCTTAGGGAGAACATAATCGTCCCCTCTTCTAGTCCATGGTCCTCTCCGATAGTCCTGGTGGACAAGCCTGATGGGAGCATTAGATTTTGTGTAGATTACCGGAAATTAAACCGTGTAACCACTCCTGATGCCTACCCAATGCCCAGGCTAGACAACCTGATTGAAACCATAGGGGGTTGTCGGTTCATTTCATCGTTGGACCTAGTAAAGGGTTACTGGCAATTAAGGATTGATCCCCGGGATCAGGAAAAGACCGCATTTTGCAGCCCTTTCGGTCTATATGAGTTTAGAGTCCTTAGTTTTGGTCTCAGAAATGCACCAGCCACATTCCAAAGGCTGATGGACCAGACCTTAGCAGGGCTCAGTGACTTTACTGTGGCCTACATTGATGATATAGGGATCTTCAGCAATACCTGGGAAGATCACCTGAAACGCCTGGAGATAGTGCTGCAGAGGTTAAGTGCAGCAGGGCTAACAGTAAAGGCAAGCAAGTGTCAGCTGGGTAGCCCAGAAATAAAATACTTGGGTCACATAGTAGGGGGAGGAGTGATCAAACCCCTAGAGGCCAAGATAGAAGCCGTTCGTGATTGGCCCAGACCCAACACCAAGAAAAAAGTCAAATCATTTCTTGGGTTGGTGGGCTACTACAGAAAGTTCATCCCGAGGTTTAGCGAGATAGCGACTTCGCTGACCAATCTGACGCGGAAGAAGACTGATGACCGCATCCCGTGGACCAGCGACTGTGAGGAGGCGTTCCAGAGGTTGAAGGAGGCGCTCATCCATTATCCAGTGCTGCGTGCTCCCGACTTCGACCGGGAGTTCATCATCTACACCGATGCGTCTAACAGCGGGGTAGGAGCAGTTCTTTGCCAGGAGGATGAAAATGGTGACCAGCATCCAGTGTCCTACCTGAGTAGGAAACTCCAGAAAGGTGAGAGACATTTGGCAACCGTGGAAAAGGAGTGCCTGGCCATAGTATACGCGATTCAGAAGGCCAAACCCTACATCTGGGGAAGACATTTTGTTCTGTGCACTGACCACTCACCACTGCAGTGGTTAAAGACAATGAAAACCCATAATAGTAAACTTATGAGGTGGGCTTTAAACCTGCAAGATTTTGACTTTGAAGTGAAGGTGGTCAGAGGGACAATGAACTGTGTTGCTGACGCCTTGTCAAGAAGACCCGACGAGTGAAGACGGCGAAGAAACCATGGACTGTGTATATTGTGGTGACCAAAAGTTAAATGTATCTGTTTATTGAACAGGCTTGGTTTGTATTAATAAAGGTAACTTAATGTATTGCAAATATTAATATTTAAATGCATAAGTGATATGTTTGACCTAGAGTGAGTAAGTATGGGTTATGGGATTGTATCATAATGTATAACTGTTTATGTGTTGATCCTGGTTGTTTTTTTGGAGAAAAGCACTTTAGCTTTTCCCCCGCAAAACAACTTATAAGGGGGGAGGTGTCACATACAGCACTGATGGTACCTGTCTGTCATGGGTTTGGAGGGAAAGTTCCATCCTATGGGGAGTGGAAGGCGGGACATCAGGGGGGAGGAGCTGTACTGTATATATATTTGGGGGAAGTCCATCGTAGGGAAGCTGACGGGGAGAAGTGGAGTTGGAGTCTGTAGGTCAGACGGGGTACAACTGTTCGTCAGACAGTACATACCTGATAGGTTCAGGTTTCTATCTAGGTAGCCAGAACTGATAGGTTCAGGGTCTGTGCGTTGCCTTAAAGTGTTCCGTGGGAACCAATCTGTTGTATGTGTATGATTGGGACTATACCAAGTTCCAGTATCCTATTTACCTGATCCTTTTATTTACCCTGTTTGTTTTTTTCAATAAACCTTGTTCTTTTGTTTATTAAAATCCATTCCTGGTCTGGGTGACTTGGTAGAGCGAATGGTTGGTGGCAGCCTAACTACAGGGTGGGATACTCCAGTAGGTCTGGGGGTTGTTACAGAGGGCAAGAAGGCTGATCAGGGGGATGGAAACCACGCTTTATGAGGAAAGGCTGAAAGAACTGGGCATGTTTAGCTTTGATAAAATAAGACTTAGAAGAGATATGATAGCCCTTTCAAATACTTGGAAGGTATTTATACAGAGGAGGGGAAGGATCTGTTTTTGATCATCCCAGAGTGCAGGGCATATAACAATAATTATATGCCCTGCACTCTGGGATGATCAAATAACTCAAGTTATGGGAAGTCAGATGTAGGCAGAATATCAGGAAATAAAACCCCAACTATTTGAGCAGTTAAACAATGGAACCAATTGTGTGGTTCCATTGGAAGGTGGTAGGCACTCCAACACTGGAGGCATTCAAGAGAAAATTGGACAAACATCTGCCAGGTTTGCTTTGCTTTTGGATTCCTGCATTAAGCAGGGGATTGGACTCAGTGGCTTGATAGGCTCTTTCCAATTCAATTATTCTCTGATTCTATTATTTTGCTGAAGCTCATTGGAATTGTTTCTATTTCATATCAGTTTTCATCTTCTTTTTGTTCTTGCAGAGATGATCTAGTGTTAAATTCGTATAATGTAATGTTAACGTGATTTAGCACTAATCTCCGTAGTTTGTTTAACAATTTAAAAAAACAATAACAACTATGGGGCATCAAGGGAGAAAGATCACAGAGGTGGGTGTTCCTGCTGTCCAGAACATCACGGCCAGCTTACTATGTCACCAGAATAGCACGCAGTCATACACCCTATCTCTTTGGAAAACAAAACCGATCATATTGAGAAAAGCCCATTCAAATTGATCTAGAGTGAAAAAAGTAGAAACCCCAAGCAGTAGAGAGAGAGAGAAAAAAAACTGTGTTAGGAGGAAAAAGGACTAAACGGATTCAAACTGGATTTTGTGTCATGTGGTCAGTAAAACAAAAGGTGCATCTATCCATTTTATATCCACAGCAAATCCTTCATTGTTTGACCTTGTAGTCTCAGCCTCAGTCAGACTTTGATAGCATTACATAGTATTGGCATAAGCACACGAAATTAGTCATTGCCCATTATCTCCGTATCTTGAACTAGGATTCTTAAAGCACTCTGAAATTTGTTGGACAAATGCCTCCTTGAAGTGTATTTAGAATTATCTTCCCGGTCTCTGGATTCTTTCTTCTGTATTGAACAAATTGATGTATAGAAGAGTCACACAGAGTCAAATAGCTTGGTAACAGATTGAACTTAATATTAAGGTGCTGGAGAAGGGGAATCAGACCAAGGGCAACAAACATCTGTATGGGTGGCAACCACAGTTGCCCTCTTCTTCCCTACAACACCTGTGATAGGGCAGTTTGCAGTGGAGAAGCAGCAGGTAGAAGGAGCTGCCTAATGTTTTTCCCCCGCTGTTAGTTTCCTCCTTCAACCACCAACCCACCCAGTTTGCCTCTTCCTGGGGCTTCCAAGGCTTGAGTATGGATATCCATGCTTCAGGAATGAGCTGTAGTTCTCACTATATCTCCAGAGGGCTAAATTAAAGGTATCTTCCTACATTGCCTGGCTGGGTGCTGTCTGGCAATTAGGTAGGCACTTGCATCCTTATGCAGTGAAAAACTCCCTTTAATCTAATCAGTAGAGGAAGCATATAAGCAATTACTTTGCCTCTGCTTTAATTACCCATGGCTTTGTTTTCACTTCTGGCAGCTTTTCAATGATACTCAACTGTATCATTGAAAACAAAGTGGATTCTTGAAGCAAGGTGTTGGAGAACATTGACAATAATACCACACACAACTACATACGGCAGGAGACACTTAAACCATTTGTTTTCTGTGACAAATCCCACTGTTGAATGAATGGGAATAAAGCCAAGATCACCAACATAAGGTTGCCTGATTAAAAGCCAGTAGGTTCTCTAAATTTTTTCATACACCCAATCTACCAATGCCTGCAAACTTACAGCTTCAATCACCTGGAAGATTAATACACTCACACTGGGGTAAAAGGTGATTGACAGGATCCAAGATGAATGGGGTCTGTGGCCAAGCAGTCTCCACCCCCCACCATCAGTAACTATGTCCTGTCTTAACAGGAGCCACAGTTTGGCTAGTGTTGTTCCCGAATTTCATCCTGAGTAATTTATGTTGACAGCAATCAAAATTTTTCTCTCTATGAAATCTGTATTCTCACCAAACATAGCACTTGTAGCTAGTTTAGATTTCAAATTTTGTGGGATGAGCCCCTCTGTTCCACAGTATTTCATATAACTCTTTCAGAGCTTGGAAAAAAACTATTTGAGGGGAACATAATTTCCAGAGATGTGTTCTTCCTGGCTGTGGGATGGTGAGACTACAAGTAAATTGTCAAGTCCTGCTCCTACTCTCCTCTTAAGCATGGGATGGTCTCATTATAATATTTGTATGCATCCATTACACTTTGGTGTAATCCACTTTTCTCCAATCAGACAGTGTAGGATAAGGACATAAGAAATACTTGAAAACTTTCTCATCTTCAGTGAAAAAGGTTGTCTTGAGAAACATTCACATGGATGACTCCTGAGAGATCTCCACTCCTGCAGGAGAAAAGACCTGTCCTTTTGTCTCAGTAGTCGCATTTCAAACACATATCCCATCTTCCCCATAAAAACATATAATGTGTCAATAACCTTGTAGCTTTCAGAAAAATATTAAGTTTTCTGTACAAATTTGTGGTGCAAAGAGAGAGAGAGAGAGAGAGAGTATCCATGGAATGATCACAAGAAATTGCCAACATGTGAAAATTGCACACTTCATGCTCTGATAATCTTGCTTTGCTGGAACATTGTTTTCTGCAAGAACAAAGAAAGTGAGGATTTACATGCAAAGTGAAAGAGGGGGAAGAGTCTCACCTTATGCCCCAGCCAATAGTGAAAATTCCTACTCAGTTCATCATCTGAATTCCCCCCCAAAAAATTCAGATAAGTTTCCTGCCCCTGTCTGGCCTACTTTATTCTTTTCTTTTCTTTTCTTTTTCTTCCCTCTGCTGGTGTGAAATATGCCTGTCTCACATGAAAAAATGGAAGCTTCTATTCTTAGGGATGGAAGTCATGGGTGGCTTGGAACTGGATCAGGAGGAACTCCTCTCAGATTTGGAGGAGAGAGAGTCTTTCATCCATGATGGAAGCACACCCTGTACCAAACAAATGCTGCAATAGGATGCTGCTAAAAATGACAGCGACGCTGTGACTCTTTGGCGCAGGCCAAAGAGTTTTGCTGGATGTGACAACTGTGATGTTTCTCCCCCAGAAACTGAGGGAAGGTTGACCAAAGCAGAAAGCCCTTTTCCTTGGAAATGTTGATGGGACCGATTCCTTGGCAATGTACCCCTGCTCATTTTCTCTTCGCATTCTTGGACCCCTCTCCCAAAATAAAGTGATCACATACAGTGTTCTGTCTTTTCTTGGCACAGTGATCCAGAGTTGATCACTTCCATAATGGTCTCAGTTTTAATTATATGTCACCTGGCTTTTCCTTCCATGCTCATTTTCTATAAGGTTGTTTATCTTGGGGGCCCTTTTTTGTTTTCTGGCAAGGAAATTTATTATTATGTTAACAGCAGCAAGATTGATATTTGCATGAATTGGAAAAATAATAATCAACTGAGATTGGAAGAATGGTATAATGAGATACAGAATCTAGCTATTAATGATAAATTAACTAGCAAACTGAAAGTTAGAAAATGATTATTGAAAGAAAACAATTTTAATGGGATCTGGAACCCTTTTATAGAACATGTATTTACTAAACATAGGTATACCCCAATATAAGAATCATTATATTTTTGGAAAGAGATGGGGCACATGATATAAATTAAGATGAAATGTATTGATGAAGATGCATATAAATATATATTCACAAAGGTGGTGGGTTACACTGTATATTTGAGTTATGATTGTATTTGTCATTTGTTTTTGTTATCAAGTATTCTTTGATGTATACTTGTGTGTGTGTTTTGTTTAATCAAATTTTATTAAATTAAAATTTTATATATATATATAGGAATTTGTGTGCATTTTGTTCTGCACTTTTCCTACTTTATTCATTTTTATACATTTTCTTAATGTGCACACTTTATATGTACGTACCTTCCCACTGACTATAATATATAACATTTGTATGCATGTATTTTTATTTGTTTGCATTTATTTGTTTGTTATTTGAAATGGGAAGAGAAAGAGTAAATGAATCTGGTACTTACAGCTTTTTCCCAGTGAGGAGGAACTGAAAGTTCCGTACCTGCTTGTGCAGGATCACAAAGGGGCTTGGCCCACGAGCATAACGTGACTGGCAGAAATATCTGCAGTGGGTGAAGCACCACAAGTTAAGAACCTAGCACAGGCATTTGCTGTCACGTGCTCAGCCACATGACTTGGCACACAACAACAAATGTCTGTTCCAATGTCTTCACTTGTGGCAATTTGTCAGTGAGATATATGCTGCTTGTTATGCTGATGTGAAATCTCAAGAGGGTTTGGCCATTAAAGTGTTCAAACATTCAGTTATTATATTTTTTTCTTAAGTAAACGCATCTAGGATTGTGGTGTGTGTGTGTGTGTGTGTGTGTGTGTGTGTGTGTGTGTGTGAGAGAGAGAGAGAGAGAGAGAGAGAGAGAGAGAGAGAGAGGTGCTTCTATTTATTGCCAAGGAAAGAGGGCATGGCTGCATGTGGTTTCTTCCTATCTTTTCTTGACATCAGGTACACTTCTCACTTTTTAGCACCTTACACTTAACTTCTAATTATGTTATTATGATCTTTTGTTGTAAAGTTTATTGCGCCACCTAATATTGAACTGGGAACATTAATTAACGAAGGAAGATATGCTAGCCTGCAGACTGGGAACTTGTTGGGTGGAACTACTGGATGCTATTGGGACATTTTCCAGACAGACAACAGACATCTGAAGAAGTGGGTTTTGATCAAAGAAAACTCACACTCAAACAAATGTGTTGATTTGTAAATATCTCTACAGTGAGATATTTAGGGGATGCCAGCCCCTGGTGGGTGTCTGTGGCCAAGCAAGGATATGAGCCGACCTTTCCTGAGTTCCAGTTCAGCACTTTATGCACTACAGTGCTCTGAGTTCTCACAAAAGAGTTAAGTAGCAGTTCTAATAAACAACAGCTGGAACTTTTTGGAGCTGGTCTTTCAGCAAAGCTGATGAAATGGTCCTGTTTCCCACTTCGTCTCCTAGTGGGTAAGCTTGTCAGAATGACTGCATATTTTCCCATGTATAAGATGCCTCAATGTATAAGAATTTTCTAACCGAAAATTAAGAAATAAATATTTTAAACATAAAACAGAACACATTTTATTTAATAATTAGGGATGTGGTGGAGCTGCAGGTTAAACCGCAAAGCCTCTGGGCTGCAAGGTCAAAAGATCAGCAGTTCAAATCCATGCGATGGAGTGAGCTCCCATCACTTGTCCCAGCTCCTGCCAACCTAGCATTTCGAAAGCATGTAAAAATGCGAGTAGATGAATAGGTACCACTACAGTTGGGAAGGCAATGGTGTTCCGTGTCTAAGTCGCACTGGCCACGTGACCATGGAAACTGTCTACGGACAAACGCTGGCTCAATGGCTTGGAAACGGGGATGAGCGCCACCACCTGGAGTCGAACATGACCAGACTAAATGTCAAGGGGAACCTTTACCTTTATCTTATTGTCATTATGCATCACACTTTAACTTAATTCAGCCTCTGAGCTCAGAATGCTCGGACATTATGAGTCCCTGTTGCATCTGAGCACTGCATACATGCTCCACCTCCAACAAGTTGAGTTGCAATTGATTTGTTCAGCATCAGCTGATGTCAGTTACATAACGCTCATGATTGGAGGAAGCTAAGTCTCCTGGCTGTACAAAGCTAAGCCTCAGTGTTTGGAGGCAGTCTGTTTGCAAAGGCAAGGTACGGGCAGTGTTGTTCTCTCCTCAGCCTACTTCTGTGTATAAGACAACCCTCAATTTTTAGTCTAAAGATTTGAGACAAAAGTATCGTCTTATACACGGAAAAATAATACAGTACTGTGACTAAGGGGAAGGGGCAGATTCTTGACTTCTCAGAAATAAAGGAACAGTTTTGGGCTCTTGTCATTCTCCTTGTCTCTTGGGAGCAGTCTCCTTTTTCAGGTGCCATTTGCCTGGTGAAGTTACCTCCTCCCCCTTTTTAAAGTTGCTTGGTGATGTTACTTCCTCTCTACTTTTTAAATTGCACCAGAGTTCAGAGGGTTATATATACAGTATTGCAAAAATAGATTAGTATATAATAATAAATTGGTTGGATTCTCAGCGTGATGTAGCGGACAGAGTGACAAGACTAGGACTCTGGAGAAAAGGGTTCAGATCCAAGCTCAGCCATGGAAACTCACTGGGGGAGTGGAACTGGTAAAACCACTCCTTAAATATTGCATTTACCTTGAAAGCCCTATTAGGGTCAGTATATGCTGGCTCCAACTTGACACCACCAAACAAACATACCGATTTAAAGTCCTCAATTATTTAATTCCTGCAAGTTCAGTTGAGTGAATCCTGAGGTTTAAAACCATGGAATGTGGATGGAAATGAAGCAGGGATTTCCGCATCTGTAAAGGCGCAGCGGTTGCTTTTGAGCATCAGTATGATTTGAGAGGCACACCCAACACAGTGGGAGAACAGCTGCAGAAACATTATATTTGTTTGTTTGTTTATTTATTTATTTATTTAGCTTATATGCCGCCCACACTACCATTTGCCTTTTTTGTAGCCACATCACATTGTTGGCCCATATTTAGCTTGTGATCTACAACAATTCCAAGATCCTTCTCGCTTATAGTTTTGTTGAGCCAGGTATCCCTCATCTTGTAACTGTGCAATTGGTCTCTTTTTCCAAAGTGCACTACTTTGCACTTATCCCTGTTGAATTTCATTCTGTTATTTTTGGCCCATTGCTCCATCCTATCATAGTCATTATGAATTTTGTTTCTGTCTTCTAGGGTATTAGCTATTCTGCCCAGTTTGGTATTATCTGCAAATTTGACCTCCTCCCACTTAGAGAAGGACTCATTAATCAGTTGGTTGGTTATATTTTTATAAATATTTCCAAAGTTCCGTATCAGAATTGGCTAGTAGGGGAACTAGTGTATATTTCCGTGTATTCTTCTCACCTCTGGTAGCAATAGTCCAAGCCCTTCATAATGCATTGTTGTTGTTGTTTAGTTATTAAGTCGTGTCCAACTCTTCATGACCCCATGGACCAGAGCACGCCAGGCCTTCCTGTCTTCCACTGCCTCCCGGAGTTGGGTCAAATTCATTTTAGTGGCTTCGATGACATTGTCCAACCATCTCATCCTCTGCCGTCCCCTTCTCTTGCTTGGATTAAATGGCAAGGCGAGCTGCCTGTAGTATGGAGACCCCTCTCCTAAGGCTTCATTTCTAGCAACAAAACCTTTAAACTAAAATTATGCTGGTTATAATGTTTTGATTTTTGGTACTCCTTTTGGCCTTGCACATGACTAGATTGTGATTCCCCAGACATGTCTGAAGTGAAAGTGGGCCCTTGAGCAAAAGAGGTTTCCCACCCTTAAAACTGAGTGTTCTTTAAGGAGGCTGAGCTGGCTAAGCAAACAGGAACACCCCATGCACCACACAGATGAAGCTGGATCTGTAACATTTGTACTGATGGTATTGTCCCAGGACTCAAATTTGGTGGTACCGAGGAAGGAAGAGTAAATTTCATTAGAATGTGAAGAAAGGTGATTTGTTCTTTTTGCTCCCCTTCACATGTTAAGGGGAGTTTTTTATCCTACCAGATTTCAACTGATTAACAAAAATCCTTTCAAAATTCTGTCTTAAAAGAGAAGGATAAATGCAAACATGATAACTACACTTATTTCTTCCTTGAGGTGAATATGTTAGATTCTATTTGTGTTCTATTGGGTTTTAATGGGCATGTTTACTGATTTTGAAGCCCTTTCAAACTGCAGCAACTACCAACAAATAAAACATGTTTATCATCTTAGCCAGAAACTGCTGAACTGACTAGAAATTTGACAGATGTTACGGCCATTAAAAATTTAATGAATTAAAGAATCAGCTTTGCCATCTTCAGAGGTTCTTCTCTCCACATGCCCTCATGTGCCCTTTTCTGAGGTTAGAAGAGCAATCAGGCAAAAACAAAATAAAAATAAAATAAAAAAGACAAAACTATATGGCAACTTCAAGATTAACTGCTATATTTTAATGTCAGCTTTCGTGGACAAGTCCATTCCTCAGACTTCCTTCCTCCTTGTCTGACAAAGTCTACAAAAGCTCACATAAAATATAATAGCTAGTTTTTAAGGTGCCATAACTTTTTTGCCTTGCGTATTTTTTATTTTTCTTTTGATTTTGCCTGATATATGAGAAAATGTGAAAGCCTTTCGCTAGATATGTATGCCTGATTGCTTTTTTCCCCTCCATTTTTAATCTGTTATCCTACATCTGCTCCTTGGTTTTTAATATTATTTGTGATCCCTGCATTTTATTTAGTTGTAACTTCTTGCTCTTATTCACTATTTGTTTTTTGTGCATATCTCTTTGTGATGTTTACTGCTTTATTTTATAACCAGATGGATATTTTTATGCAGTTCAACTACCTTTCATTTTGAGCCAAAAAAAAAAGTGGAATGTACATTTCTCAAAGGAATGGAGCTTAGATACTTCCACATGAAACTTTTAACGAAAATGATAAATGGCACCATTTGGTTCCAGCAAGTGATACCACAGACTGCTCATAGACAGACAGCAGAGGCTTGCCTCCAGTTTTGGGAAGAGGTAGCTGTTACATACAGCACTGATGTTACCTGTCTGTCATGGGTTGGAGGGAAAGTTCCATCCTATGGGGAGTGGAAGGCGGGACATCAGGAGGAGGGGCTGTACTGTATATATATGTGGAGCGTGTGTGGAGAAGTTTAGAAGCTGGAGAAGAGCTGAGAGAAGAAGCTTGAGTGGGAGTCTGTGTGTCAGACAGGGTACTACTGTGTGTCAGTCAGTACCAACCTGATAGGTTCAGGTGTCTGTAGGGTTAGCCAGAACTGATAGGTTCAGGGTCTGTGCTTTAGTTAAATGCGTTCTGTGTGAACCAAACTAGTGTATGTATGATTGAGACTAAGCCACGTTACTGTATCTTATTCATTTGATCATTTTATTTTCCCTGTGTGTCATTTAAATAAACCTTGTTCTTTTATTTGTTAAAAATCCATCCCTGGTCTGTGTGATTTCTTATAGGGAATGGTTGGTGGCAGCTTAGTGAAACTGTGGCATATCCCAGTAGGTCTGGGTTTGTCACATTGATTGGTGTCCAGCGTGTGGGATACGACTGGTCCAGTTGTCCAGTGGTCCAGCAAAGCCTTGGCAAGTGTGCCCAGAGCAAGGGGGGTCTAGTCAGGGACAATCTGAGGGCGCGTAGGTAATCTTCTAGGCGTACCTCACGGGGAGGTGCGCTAGTGGAAGAACATGCCAACTGGGGAGACTAGATTAGGGAGCTCTGAGGCAACCTGTTTTGGCGGGAAAAAAGCTGAGGCAAAACTGTGTGAAGTAGCAGTGATCTAGCCTGTCTGCTGAGAGGCCTAGCAGAGGGGGGTAGACTCCGGCTGGCAACAGTTGCAAGTTAGTGCTGAAGAACAGCAGCAATCTATAGAAGGCTGGTTCTGAGGCAAAAGAAAGAAAAAAAAAAGTGGTCACTTTATTTTGAGGCTTGACTTTTGAAAGCAGCCTGTTCTGGGGGGGGGATTATGCCCTTGACTCGAAGCCAAATGGCAGAAATGGGTGAAGTGAAAGACCCCCAGGTAGACCAAGGTTCTGAGGATGAATTTGGCTCAGTGCAGGGTGACAGCATGGGAGAACAGAACCCAGAACTCAGAAAATTGCTCATAGCCCAACAGCATGAACTGAGGGTGAGGGAAATGGAGGAAAGATTAGAGAGAGAAAAAATGGAGGAAAGGGAAAGAGAGAAACAAAGGCAATTTGAATTAGAGAGAGAGAGAATGGAAAGAGCAGAAAGATTGGAGAGAGAGAAAATGGCGTTTGAGTTAAGAAAATTGGAACTGATGAATCAGAACAATAATAACAATAGGGATTCTGAGGGAGGCCAATTGTCTAAAACTGACCTGAAGAAATTCCCTGTATACCACAAGGGAGATTGCCCTGAGGTGTTCTTTTCCTTAGTGGAAAGAGCGTTTGTGGACTTCTCAGTAAGGGAAACTGAGAAGATGACCATCATGCGATCTTTAATCAGTGGCAGCCTGGCAGAAGTCTATGCAGAGATGCCAGAGGAACTGATGAAAGATTTTGCAGAGTTTAAAAAACTGGTGTTTGCCAGACATGGGATAAATGCGGAACAGCTGAGGCAAAGATTCAGGTCACTCACCAAGAAACCAGAGCAGACTTTTACCCAGGTGGGGGCCCAACTGGTGAGGCTGCTAGAGAAATGGCTATCTCAGGAGGGGACAGAGACCTTTCAGCAGCTCAAAGACCTGATAGCGCTGGAACAGTTTTACTCAGTCCTGCATGGGGAACTGAAGTTCCAGGTGAGGGAAAGGAAACCGAAATCTGTGGCCGAAGCAGCCGAAATCGCAGATTTTATTTCCCAAATAAGAAAGCCCTTAGGTGAGGGAAAATCGATGGGTAAACCTAAAGAGACCTACAGCAAGTACTCTCAGGGACCAGGAAGAAACCAGCAAGGGGGAGGGACCCATGGTGAAGGGAAGCCCTCAGACACGAAACCAAGACCTCAGATTTTGGAGGGAAAACCAAAACAAGATGAGAAGGACTCAAAATACACCAGAAAATGTTATTTCTGTCAAGGAAAGGGCCATCTAATCTCAGAGTGTGAGAAATTAAAGCAGTTAAAAGGAAATGTGCCTCATGATTCGAGTGGAACCAAGCCAAAAGCTGTGTTCTGTGTCCAGAAAGAGCAAAGCTCCTTGTCACTGAGGGAGCCTGTTGCCATGGCTACTCAATCTGGAACAGTTACATCTGCTGATCAGGCTGAGGAAAATGGTCCTCTTGTGGAGGTCAAGCGCTGCTTACTTGTGAGAACAGATTCACAGTTGTTTGAAACAGCAGGGGTGGACGTAGGAATACTTGACCATCAGTATCGGGGGTTAAGGGATACTTGTTCCCAGGTGACCCTGTGCCATCCAGATATTATTCCTAGGGAATATATAATCCCAAATGAGAGCATGAAGGTGGCAGGGATTGAGGGGCAGGTGATCTCACTACCAGTAGCTGAGGTACCTGTGAACTTTCAAGGCTGGAGGGGAGTTTGGCGGCTAGCGATTTCATCGACTCTGCCAGCAGCCGTGCTCGTGGGAAATGACCTGGCTGAACATGTGAAACGGGTGCTAGTGATTACACGCTCACAAGCCACCACGGGGACAGTTCAGGGGGGTACTGATGAGCCCGAGACGGAAGCAGAGGGGAGTTCCGAGGCTGTGGTGGAAACCTTAACCACAGACAGCCGATTTGGCCAAGAGCAAAAGGCGGACGCCACTCTCCAAAAGTGTTTTGAACAGGTGACAGACGCCCAGCTAACACCTGAAACCCCAGTGAGATTTCTAGAGAAAAAGGGGATTTTATATAGAGAGACCCTGAGGAATATCTCAAAAGGGGGAGATGAGATCAGAAGTCAGCTAGTGGTACCTGAAAAGTATCGCCCCATGATCTTACAAAGGGGGCACTCTGACATGTTTGCTGCGCACTTAGGGGTGAACAAGACACAGCAGAGGATCACACAGAATTTTTACTGGCCTGACATAGGGAAGCAGATCAGGGAGTTCTGTAAACAATGTGATGTGTGTCAGAGGCAGGGGAATAATCGTGACAGGACCAAAGCAAAGTTGTGCCCTTTGCCTGTGACTGACACTCCGTTCAAATGCATAGGGGTGGATATTGTGGGACCTTTGCCCAAGGCCACAAAGAGGGGGAACAGGTTCATTCTCACCATTGTGGACCATGCCACGAGGTACCCTGAAGCCATACCCTTGACTAACATTGAAACTAACACAGTGGCAGATGCCTTGGTGGGGTATATGTCCAGGATGGGATTTGCCTCAGAAATAATCACAGTTTTGGGCGCATCGTTCACATCGAAGCTCATGAAACGCTTATGGCAAATCTGTGGAATTAAGCACAAGGAAACCACTGCCTATCACCCTGAAAGTAATGGGTTAACGGAGAAGTTCAATGGGACTCTGATGCGCATGATTAGGGCTTACTTGGCAGAGAATCCGAACAATTGGGACCAGAAGCTGCAATCCCTTTTGTTTGCTTATCGATCAGTGCCACAAGCCAGTACCGGGTTCAGTCCGTTTGAACTCTTGTTTGGGAGAAGGGTGAAAGGGCCCCTTGATTTGATCAAACAAAATTGGGAGCAGATCACCCAGGATGACCCACAAGACGTTGTAACATATATAGACTCTTTAAGGAATGACCTAAAGAGAAACCTAGAGCTAGCAGCAGAGACCCTGCAAGCTCAAAAGGTCAGAAAGAAAGCTTGGGATGACCAGGAAGGCAGGGAGAGGCGCTTTAATCCAGGGGAGGAAGTGCTTTGGCCTAGGCTCTGCAAAGAGAACAAACTGCAGCTGGGTAGCCCAGAAATTAAATACTTGGGTCACATGGTAGGGGGAGGAGTGATAAAACCCCTAGAGGCCAAGATAGAAGCAGTTCGTGATTGGCCCAGACCCAACACCAAGAAAAAAGTCAAATCATTTCTTGGGTTGGTGGGCTACTACAGAAAGTTCATCCCGAGGTTTAGCGAGATTGCGGCTCCGCTGACCGATCTGACGAGGAAGAAGACTGATGACCGCATCCCGTGGACCAGCGACTGTGAGGAGGCGTTCCAGAGGTTGAAGGAGGCCCTCATCAACTATCCAGTGCTGCGTGCTCCAGACTTTGACCGGGAGTTCATCATCTACACCGATGCGTCTAACAGCGGGGTAGGAGCAGTTCTTTGCCAGGAGGATGAAAATGGTGACCAGCATCCAGTGTCCTACCTGAGTAGGAAACTCCAGAAAGGTGAGAGACATCTGGCAACCGTGGAAAAGGAGTGCCTGGCCATAGTCTACGCGATCCAGAAGGCCAAGCCTTACATCTGGGGAAGACATTTTGTTCTGTGCACTGACCATTCACCACTGCAATGGTTAAAGACAATGAAAACCCACAATAGTAAACTTATGAGGTGGGCTTTAAACCTGCAGGACTATGACTTTGAAGTGAAGGTGGTCAGAGGGTCAGTGAACTGTGTTGCTGACGCCTTGTCAAGAAGACCTGAAGAATGAAGACGGCGAAAGAAACATGGACTATGTATATATTTTGATGACCAAAGGTTAAATGTATTTGTTTATTAAACATGCGTGGTTTGTATGAATAAAGGTAACTTGATGTATTGTAAATGGTAAATGTTTAACTTAGAGTGTAAGTATAAGTAAGTATGATATTGTATGTATAACTGTTTTTGTGTGTTTTAACCAGGTTGTTTTTTTGGTGAAAAGCACCTTAGCTTTCCCCCTACAAAACAACTTATAAAGAGGGGAGGTGTTATATACAGCACTGATGTTACCTGTCTGTCATGGGTTGGAGGGAAAGTTCCATCCTATGGGGAGTGGAAGGCGGGACATCAGGAGGAGGGGCTGTACTGTATATATATGTGGAGCGTGTGTGGAGAAGTTTAGAAGCTGGAGAAGAGCTGAGAGAAGAAGCTTGAGTGGGAGTCTGTGTGTCAGACAGGGTACTACTGTGTGTCAGTCAGTACCAACCTGATAGGTTCAGGTGTCTGTAGGGTTAGCCAGAACTGATAGGTTCAGGGTCTATGCTTTAGTTAAATGCGTTCTGTGTGAACCAAACTAGTGTATGTATGATTGAGACTAAGCCACGTTACTGTATTTTATTCATTTGATCATTTTATTTTCCCTGTGTGTCATTTAAATAAACCTTGTTCTTTTATTTGTTAAAAATCCATCCCTGGTCTGTGTGACTTCTTATAGGGAATGGTTGGTGGCAGCTTAGTGAAACTGTGGCATATCCCAGTAGGTCTGGGTTTGTCACAGTAGCCTGTTCGTTTGTTTGTTTAATTGTTTGCTTGCTTTTTTAGATTTATACCCCGCCCAGTTAGTGAACATGCCACTACTCTGGGCGGCTTGCAAAATATTATTAAAAACATATAAAACATATTAAAAGAAAACAAACAAACCCCAACCTGTGTGACAAACACTTTGTAACCTGACTGTTTCCATTCAGAGATAAATTCTTTGATATCAGTGGTTTCCAATCAATAAGAAAATAAGTAGCAAGTAATCTAAGAGCATCCAGAGAATCAAAAGTTGGTAATGTTGGCTTGGAATTTAAGGAACAAATTGGATTAAAGAAATATTCAAAATCTAACAAGCCATAAATCATGCTGTCATCAAGGGGACTTCTGTTTTCTCTGGAGCATGCATTTAAATTTAAAAAGTTTGCAAGAAACTGGTTGTTCAGAAGGAGGATAATAACAGCTGTCAGGTGTACGGTGAGAATCTTTCCAAAGGGCTAGGATTTTTGTTTGTTTGCCATTTTGCACCACTTTCTCCAACTTTATAATGATTATTGTTAGTCACTGTTGTGTTCATATCCAAATTCTGCTGTGGATTTTGTGGTTGTTTTGCTGTTGAATCTCTTCTGAATGGTGATGGTAAATGCCTTTTCCATACCCTTCGTGCCCTTCCTCTTAAGGCACCTGGCTCTGATGTTCACCTTTTTGATCTCTTCAGGTCTGCTTTACAATCCAAGCAGTTCTTGCTCAGAGGTAGATGAGAAAGAAATTTTTTTATGGCTCTGCAGTCTAAGGCCTTGTCTGAAAAGCTAGGGGTTGCACACATAGCCACTGAATATTATAGCACAAAACTGACAGCTACAACCCCACAGTGCCTACCAACACAGTTGTAAGTGCTACTGTTGCCTTAAGAATATTCCAAAACTCTTTTTTTTAAATGTGCATCAACTTTTATAACTGTTAAGAAAAGCAAACTCCTTCCCCCAGAAGGTGGTATGACACTAGAGGGAGTAACATTTCTAGGTACAGAATATACGTAAGTGGCTTATAATTCCTTTCTTCTGGGGGTGCCTCAGGACTGTGCACCTTGCCTGAGGCCATACAGGCTGGCTCTACTTTTTTTTAACTTTTTTTTTTAACATACGGGGCGACAAAAAGGAAAAGGGGACTTAGGAATTTATGGGGAAGAGGAGAGACCATAACATGCTAACAACCATTCTGAACTTATTGCCATATCATAGTTTTAAATTGTTCTGTTTTCTCTTTTCTGCCTTTTAGATTAAGTTCTCATTTCAATATATGCTATTTACACGTTGCCTGTTAATTTGGTCCATTTGTTGAATAGGTCCCATCTTTCTGTTGCCTTTTGTAGGGGGTAGTCCTTCATAACTTCTGATAAAATGTCCATTTCTGCTATTTCCCGTATTTTTTCAATAAGGTCTTCTTGTTTCGGTATCGTCAGACTTTTCTAATTTTTTGCATATAGAATTCTAGCTGCCGTAACAATGTACATAACTATATGTTGCTTTGACTTATCTATGTTATCAGGCATCATACTCAATAGAAACAATTCTGGAGTTAATGGCACATTACAGGACATTATTTGTTGTAACATAGCATGTACTCTTTTCCAGTATTTTTTCGCTATTCCACATGGCCACCACATATGATAATAACTTCCCACTTGTGTTTCACATTTCCAACACTTATTTGATACATCTGTATACATCTTTGACAGTTTTTCTGGGGTCATGTGCCACCTATAAAACATTTTATATATATATTCTCTTTAAGGTTAACCGATTTTGTAAATTTTATGTTACTTTGCCATATTTTCAGCCATTGATCAATATCAATATTATGCCCTATGTTTTGTGCCCACTTTATCATACATTCCTTAACCATTTCATCCTGCATTTTAAATTCCAACATATAGTTATATATTTTCCTAACAATTTGTTCTTTGGAGCCCAACAGCAGCTTATCAAAAGTCGTTTGCTCTATTTTGTCTTTTGCATATCTAGATTCTAACTGTGCTCTAGGCCACCAATCTATATATACATTCTGTGACTCTAGTTCTTCCTTAGACCTTAATTCACCATCCTTTTTTAATAAATCTTGATATCTTAAAAAAATTGCTTTTGTCATTAGTCCAGGTTTTGTAAAGGCCTCTATCGGTGACACCCATGCAGGTATTTTGTAATAAATTTGTTGTATAATCTTTCTCCACATTCCCAATAAGGCTCTTCTTATCATGTGTGAGTTAAAGTTCTTTTGTTCTTTATCCTTATTATACCATAGATAAGCATGCCATCCTAATTGCAAGTCGTGACCTTCCAAGTTAAGTACTGTAGTCTAGTGTTTTCTAGGGTTATCCATTCTCTTATCCAATCTAGGATACAAGCTCTATAATACAGAATCCAGTCCGGGAGACCAAAGCCACCCCTCTGTTTAACATCCTGCATTGCCTTAATTTTAATTCTTGTTTTTTTGCCTTGCCATATGAATCTCATAATTATCTTGTTGAGTTCTTTAAAAAAGGACTGTTTTATTATGATAGGAATCAATTGGAATAAAAATAAAATTTTTGGCAAAATGTTCATTTTGATCGTCGCAATTCTTCCCAGCATCGATAGTTGTAATTTATCCCATTTCTCCAAGTTGTTCTGTATCTCCTTCATCAATTTCATGTAGTTATCTTTCAACAGTGTGCTTGTCTTCTTTGTAATTTGTATCCCTAGATATCGAATTTTCTTTTCCTCTTGAAAGCTCGTCTTCTCTATTAGCTCCTGGCGTCTTGTTCTCTCATGATTTTAGTGAGTATTTTGGTCTTCTTTTGATTTATTCTCATTCCTGCCATGTCACCAAAATTTTTTAACATTGCCATCAGATCTTCTATTGAATACAGTGGATCTTCCAATATGATGACTAAATCATCCACAAAAGCTTGGAGCTTATAGACTTGTCCTTTTACTTTTAATCCTTTCACTTCCTTTTTATCTCTAATTTGGTCATTTAATATTTCTAGAGTCAAAATAAATAGAAGGCTGGCTCTACTCATAGGAGGCACAGCGGGGATTCGAGCTCCCAACCAGGTACCTAAACCACGGAGCTATCCATCCAGAAGGCCTGAATTTAGGACTCAATCCAACTGAGAAAAACACCCTCTGCTGTTGTACTGGGTTCTCCTAAAAAGAAAACCACGATTTAAATTTTAGTGTACACACAAGATGTGTGCATATGTGGAGCGCTGTGCCAGGGAAGTCAGTTTTGATACCTCAGAAGAACTATACACTGCTGCAATTTAGAAACGAGGGCAAAACCTATTGCAAAAGTTAGGGTGTGATGCAGCAGGCAATGTGTTTGTGCTTGTACTTTAAGATTTGTCTTTATAAACAAAGTAAACAAAGTTGCAAAGAGTTCCATAATGTTCTCTCCAAATTTGGTGATTAGGCAACAAAGGTGTGGGCCCAAATGTAAAGTCATACACAATGGGGGAAAAAAGTCCAAACCATATAATGTACACCCTAATCAGGGGAAAGGTCTTGGAACTGACATGCCTGGCCTGATGATCTCATCAGATCACCAGCAGAGCAACCCAGTCCACCACCCCATCCCAATGTCATACTAGGGATCATAGGAAAGAGACTGAAGATGAAATTACTATTATTGTAACACTTTCATACAAATCAATACTGAAGCCACACAGGGAATACTGTCAAGTTGGTTGCTGAGTTTTAAAGAGGACACTGTAGAGCAGAGGACATGCAGAACATAGAAAACTTACCAGACAGCTGGACTAAAATAAAAGGGAGTGAGCTGTGTGGCTGTTACAAAACACAAATGCAAGAATAGGCAATATTTATTTTATTTAAATTATTTTATTTATTTATTTGATTTATACCCCACCCATCTGGCCTAAAAGACCACTCTAGGCAGCTTCCAGAATAATATAAACAATAAAATAATACAAAAATTACATAAACCATAATATAACATACACAATACAAAAATAGAGTAGAAAATAAATAAAGAGAGAATAAACAGAAAAATCAGGTATTAGCTGAAGGGAAGGCCTGAATGTATAGCCATGTTTTTAATTGACTTTTAAAGGTGCCCAAAGTGGGGGCTGCACGAATCTCAGGAGGGAGATTGTTCCAGAGGTGAGCAGCCACTGCCGAGAAGGCCCGGTTTTGTGTCTTTTCCTTCTAGGCCTCTCTTGGTGTCAGGCTCCTCAGCCTCACCTCCTGGCTCGCAAGGGTGATCCGGGTAGATCTTGGTGGGAGCAGGCATTCTGCCAAATATCGAGGTCCTAAACTGTTTAGGGCCTTATAAGTGAGCACTAGAACTTTAAAGTTGATGCGGAAATGAATGGGCAGCCAGTGCAGCATGGCCAGCGTAGGAGAAATATGCTGGTATTTTCTCACTCCACTGAGGAGACTGGCTGCCGCATTCTGCACCACTTGAAGTTTCCGCATCAACCTCAAAGGCAGCCCCACGTAGAGCGCATTACAGTGGTCTAATCTTGAGATTACGAGCGCATGCGCCAAGGTAGTGAGCGTCCCCATGTCGAGATAAGGCCGCAGCTGGGCAATCCGCCAAAGGTGGAAAAAGGCAGTGCGGACTACTGACGCTACCTGTGTTTCCATGGTGAGCATCGGGTCCTGATGTACCCCCAGGCTGCGGACTCCACTCTTCGCGGCCAGGGTCACCCCCCCAAATGTGAGTCACCGAAGCCGCCAGCCACAGGGCCACCCACCCTCAGAACTTCTGTCTTGTCCGGGTTCAGCCTCAGCCCATTTTCCTGCATCCATTGCAGCACGGTCCCCAGGCAGCGCTGAAGGGACAGAACGGCATCACCTGCAGTTGGTGAAAAGGAGATGTAGAGCTGGGTGTCATCAGCATACTGATGACACAAAGCCCCACACCCCCTGATGACCCCGCCCAGCGGCCTCATATAGATGTTAAACAGCATTGGGGAGATAATCGACCCCTGTGGGACCCCACAATTGAGACTCCACGGGGCCGATACACTCTCCCCAAGCTGCACTCTCTGGGGACGGTCCTCCAAGAAGGAATGGAGCCAGGCAAGTGCCAAGCCGCCAATTCCCAACTCAGAGAGCCTCTCCAGGAGGATACCGTGGTCGACGGTATCGAAGGCTGCCGAGATGTCGAGGAGGACCAACAAGGACATATTGCCCCCATCGGCCTCCCTCAACAGGTCATCGTACAGGGTGACCAATGACATCTCTGTACCGTGGTGCAACCTGAAGCCCGACTGAAATGGATCCAGGGCATCTGTTTCATCCAAGTGGGCCTGAAGCTGGTCGGCCACCACCCTCTCGACCACTTTGTTCATGAAAGAAACATTGGCGACGGGCCTGTAATTGCCAATTTCGTCTGCCGCCAAATTAGGTTTCTTTCTTATGGGCCTAATGAGTGTCTCCTTGAGGGCAGATGGAAACCTGCCCTCAAGGAAAGACCCATTTATTTACCTTTACAGGCTTCTAATAAAAAATAAGAAATCATACAATATGCGAGCTATCGTAGGTAAATCCCGCTTCTTCAAAGCAAGTACCAAAAGTCCAACGGGGGAGGAAAATGTACCATTTGGGACATTGCTTGTTTTCTCCCTTTCTCCTGATGCTAGAACCAGAGGTTACCTGAGTCAACTAAGAGGGTGATGAGAGAGTTAGAGCAGACAAAAGTACGTCACCCAGCATGCAATTAAACTCTGGAATTTACAGTTTCAGAATGTGGTGACAGACATCCTTAGTTGGCTTCAGGAGAACATTGCACACTTCTATACTGGGAGACCACATACATAGATGTCCAGGGTGAATTCAGAAAAGCAGGAGGCAGAGATCATACTGCAGGCATATGTTGACTATTGGAACATACCAAAGCATTTCAGAAGAAAATTAGTTTATGCTTTGTAGATTACAGGAAAGCCTTTGACTTTGTGGCTCATGAAGAACAATGGATTATTCTAAAAGAACTGGGTGTGCCACAGGGTTTGATTGTCCTAACGCATAACCTATATCCTGGACAAGATGCTTCCATTAGGACAGAATGTGGAGAAACAGAATGATTTATCATGAGCAAGGGTGTCAAACAAGGATGTATTTTATCTCCCTTTCCATTCAGTCTTTGTGCAGAACACATCATATGGAAAACTGGATCAGATTCAGATGAAGGAATGCAAATCGGTTGAAGCAACATCTAAAATGTAAGATATGCAGATGACACTTGTGGCGCAGTGGTTAAACTGCTGTACTTCAGCCAAAACTGTGCTCATGACCTGGGGTTCAATCCCAGGTAGCTGGCTCAAGGTTGACTCAGCCTTCTGTCCTTCTGAGGTCGGTAAAATGAGTACCCAGCTCGCTGGGGGGGGGCAATGTGTAGCCTGCATAATTAACTTGCAAACCGCCCAGAGAGTGCTTGAAGCACTATGGGGCAGTACATAAGCAGCACACTTTGCTTTGCTTTTGATACTACAGTGGTGCCTCGCATAGCGAGGTTAATCCGTTCCGGATTAACCCTCGCTATGGGAAACATCGCTGTGTGGAAATAAAAAAGCCATAGAAACGCATTGAACTTTGTTCAATGCGTTCCTATGGCTTGAAAACTCACAGTTGTGCGAAGTTCTTCCATAGCGCCACCATTTTCGCGCCCTCAGTAAGCAAGGGCAGGGTGTGAAAATGCGGCGGGGACCTTCCGCCGGCCATTTTGGAACCGCCGATCAGCTGTTCTCCCCCGCTTCGTTATGCGATATTCGCTAAGCAAATCGCTTAGCGAATATCGCAGTGCGAAAAACCTCCATAGGGGCCATCGCTGAGTGAATGCTCCAGCGATGGCCCAGAGCCCCTCGTCAAGCGATTTAATCACTCTACGGGGCACTCGTTATGCGAGGCACCACTGTATATTATTGGCAGAGACAGCAGTGACTTGAAATATCTGCTGAGGAAGGCTGAAGAAGAGATTGCAAAAGCAGGATTACAATTGAACATTAAGAAGACAAAGCATGTCTACTACAGAAGAATTAGATGACTTTTCATGGTCCAGTTACATGGAGATTATCCTGTTCAGACAGTGAGGGATGGGAGTGGTTAGCACTTGGCCCTCCCTCATGGGTTTAGATTACACCCCCCCCAGGGAAAAAAAGCCTGAACAGGGCTAAAAATTCTCAATGGAATCAGGTCAGGTCACTAGATCAGGAGTATAGATATGTCCCTTGTCATTTAGAAATAGGCAGTAATTATATCAGTTCAGTACATGGAATCAGACGGTGCCAGAATGAGACTTCACTTTTGCTGACCCTGATCTACATATGAAGACCCGTCACTCCTTCCTGACACGTATTTGAGAGGTAGACATGCTGAAACCCTCAAGTAGTTGCATGTAGTCCTCAGAATAATTTTGAAAGTACTATGTTGAGCATTGTCAGATTAATGTTTTGGAGTCCATGTAACAGGGTCTCGAGATTTCCGGGCTTTGCTCTGAAATTTCACATGAGACAAGTTGCAGGAAAGCACAAACCTTGACCTTTTCCTGCACTCCATCCATATCTGTGCAGCACTGGAGGCATGTCACCAAAAGAAAGGATTTTGGTGAATCATGGCAATCCTAGACACCTTCACTTCATCACGGGCCTCATGGTAAAGGAGCACCAGACTTGCCCTTCTCTATTTTCTCTCTAAACCCACTTTCTTCCCAGTTTTGCTTCCATACTGATGCTAGCAATCTGCTATTCCACTAGACCCACCAAATGGAAAGGAGCCCCACCCTCCCCTCATTGTGCCACTATGACAAATATAGGTGGACAAACGCAGCAAAACCCCCATGGCCATCAGGGCAATGGTTCATGAAAATGTGTGCTGGGAGGAGACTGTCATAGGCTGAACTCCTGTTGCTTAGCAGACCCACTGGATCAATGGGCTTTGGAACTCTTGTTACTGGTTCCTCTTGGTCACTTTTTTTGTTACTCTGATTGCACAAGTAATGCATTATGAAGCCTTTGAATTGTTGCTACTAGAGGCCAGGGGGGTGGGGGAAATACACATAAGTATTTACTTGTTATATACTAGCCAATTCTGTTACTGTATTTTGGAAATATTTATAAAAATAAAACCAACCAACCGAGAACTTGGGACTGGTAAGAGAATGGCATAAAACCTGGGAAATTGCTCTCAAAATGCTTTAAAAAGCCTGTATACAGTCACTTCTGAAAGTAAATGGCTGTTGCTCATGACACCTAAGTAATGCAACTGTTGTTTGTCATACATAAAAGAAACTTTCCAACTCCCAGTTCCATTACTTGATATCTCAAAGTAACTAGTTGCAGGTAACTTTCTTCCCTGGTGAATGTCCTTCTGGAACCTGTTTCACCAGCCAGTGTTGGAACTGTTGTGCTTCAGACACACAACTGAAAAGGTTCTCTAAAAAGATGAAGTCACACACAGTAAGGATTGGCACCTATTCTGAGGATACTCGATTGTCTCCAGGCTCCCCCAAGTTGCTGCTCTGTTCCTTTTTCTGCCTGGTGATAGACTATAATATGGAATGTTTGAAGCCCAGATGCCTTGCAGGGAAGTAATCTGGGGAGCAGACAAGGCATCCCCTTAAGATTATAACCAGGACACAATCCCAAAAAGAAAGAAAGGCAAGTCACATAGGATTTAAGTTATATCAGTCATTTGTTGGCAGACTAGCACTGGGAAGGTTGAATTATTTAATATTTTCACAGCCATTTCCCCACTGTGTTGGGTGTGCCTCACAGATCGTACTGATGCTCAAAAGAAACGGTTGCACCTCTAGAGATGTGGACATTTCTGTTTCATTTCCACCCACATTTCACTGTTTTAAACCACAAGATTGACCCAGGTGATTTTGCAAAAAATAAATTGTTGAGAACTTTAAATACTTAAAGAACTCTTGGGCCTGGATAAGCAAAGCTCTCATTCCTTGTTTCTTCTGCATTTGGGCCTTTGTTGTTTCTTCCCTCCTGTATATTAAGAACTTTGTGAATGTGGCTCCATTCTTATAAAAGACAAACTGAAGCTTAATTCTCACCCATTCCTTCATCCAACAGACCCTGGACCCTGAGAGATTCGGGAGGCAAAATCCCCACATGATGGTGGGCCTTCACTGGGCTAGGAGTCTTGAGCCCCTCGATGAAGGTTATTCTTGGGCTGAATTGGAGGAGTCTGGATTTCCTCCCAGCCAACATGAACTCCAAACGTTAAAGGCATGAGCCCAGAGAGAGGCTAAAGATGAAGTGCTCAGTTTCAGGGGAAAGTCTGCCTGGGAGAAGTGGCTTCCTCGGGAAGAAGGGATCTCCTTGAAAGAAATATCTTCCTCCTGAGAGGAACAGCAGGCCATATCCTGTAGCTGAGCTGTCCCACCAGCTGGCCATATGTCAGCTGATAGGAAGTGGGACTCGAGAAGCCCAGCTATATACAAAAACCTCCATTTGGGACTGTGCTCTCATGGAAGACAATCTCTTCTGCTTCCTGATATACTGACCATGGGTACTGACTCCTTCTGTGTATGACCTTTGAACCATCTGACTACACTTCTGAACTGCCCTGTTTGTCTGCATGAATCTTGGACTGATTTGGACTCTGGCTCTGGCTCTCTGAGCTAGCGACTGACTCATCAAAAGAATCCGTGGTCCTCAGTTTGCAAGACTTGAGTGCAGCTGTTAATGAGAGAATATTTTTGATTATACTAATTCATAGGGTTGCCATAAATCAGAAGTGATTTGATGGTTCCTAGCGATGATAACAAAGATCAATCAAGTGTAAGTTCAAGAGTACAATGGCCAGTGCAGAATTACTGTAAGATATTTCAGCCCCCAAAAAGCCAGGGAAATAATATAATACTAAAAATGCCGTTCTGAAGTCCCTGAAAAGAAATGGGTGTGTTTTTGTGGATAAAAGAGTTAACCCGAATCAGTCTGTGGAGCCTGGGTGATAAGCTGACAGGCTTTCTGTCAAACTGAATAATCATTAGGAACTTCTAGCTTCTGAGTTAGCTGGGAAGGCAAGATTTTGGAACATTTCCCTACCCCAAAGTATTTATGCATCACTCTGGATTGAACCCTGACTTACAAAAACATCGTCTAGAGACCAAACAAAAAGTTGCTGCCAGAAATAACATACTTAGGAAACTGGTTGGGCCAGACTGTGGGGCACACCAACAAACAATACAAGTACAGTAGCTTTGCCCCTGTGATACTCCACAGAATAATATGCTAATGCCCTATAATATAATTCAGAACCTGCAAAACAAGCAGATGTAGCTCTTAATGAATCACACAGGATTATTACTGGCTGCTTGAAATCTACCCCTGTTGGAAAAAGTCTTTTATTTGGGTGGCATTGCCCCTCCAGAAGTACACCAAGAGGTGATAGTAAATAATGAATGAAGTAAGGTAATACAGCACCAAACCCGTCCACTTCATGGATGCCAGTCCCCTAGACAATGGCTAAAATCAAGGAACAATTTCTGCACAAGTTCCAAATATTAAACCAGAAGAGGCTAGATTAAATCTATGGAGGGTAAAAACAATACACCTTGCTGAGTGGATGAATGTTGAGTGTCTTCCACCAGGACAAGATTCTAGCTGGACCATCTGGAAGTCACTTAATAGACTTCAAACCAAAGTAGGAAAATCAAAAAATAATCAAGTAAAATGGGGCTGCTTGGACACAGGAGAAATTTTCTGTCCCTGTGTAGAAATTCAATCAATATAGCACTTAAAGGTAAAGGTAAAGGTTCCCCTTGACAATTTTTGTCCAGTCGTGTTCGACTCCAGGGGGCGGTGCTCATCCCCGTTTCCAAGCCATAGAGCCAGCGTTTTGTCCGAAGACAATCTTCCGTGGTCACATGGCCAGTGCGACTTAGACACGGAATGCTGTTACCTTCCCATCAAGGTGGTCCCTATTGATCTACTTGCATTTGCATGCTTTTGAACCGCTAGGTTGGCGGGAGCTGGGACAAGCAACGGGCACTCACCCCATCGCGTGGATTCAATCTTACGACTGCTGGTCTTGTGACCCTGCAGCACAGGCTTCTGAGTTTAGCCCACAGCGCCACCACGTCCCTTAATATAGCACTTACATGCATGCAATTTACACGAAATGGCCTCAGTAACACTATTGACTAAGTCTGGTTGACAAAAAGTGCCAGAGTATTGACTAAAAATGCCAGGTTTTACATTTCTCAGGCTGTAAATAAAGGGGGATTTCAGCTGCACAAGGGATATTACAAAGACATTCATGGACAGCATAATAAAATATAATAAAAACAGCCATGGATCCTCCAGAACTTCAGGACTCCAGGGGTCTGTAGGTTGTGAGGCCTCTTGAGAGGTTTGAGAAATGAGCCTACTTACAACTTCAGGACTCTGGAGTTCGGTAGGTTGTAGAGGCTCCTGCGCTGTCGCAGAAGGAACTTGCACGAGTGGTCTTTTCTGGCATGTAAGTAACTTTTTAGTCCTGCATACTAATTTCATAGCTTTTTTTCTCCAGTACTGCCTCCCTGTGATATGCTCCTTTCCCTCCCACTTTTCATTTCCCCTCTTTTTTGGTGGCGTAAGCAGGGATTTCCCCTCACTGTTTGTATATACCTGTGAGATAGGTTTGTACAAGAGGAATGTTTCAAATGTTTAATCATGTCACAGAACTTTTGCAAGCCAGGCAGGTCTCCTAACACGTGTGTCAGGCACTCTTTCCATCTTTTGGACCTTTTTATGAAGTTCATGACTGCCTCAAATGTTGTAAAGAAATCAGCAGTCTGCATGGCATACAGGTTACATTCCCCTCCCAGTGTTTTAGAACCTGAACTACCCTCATTTTTTGGCACTGCACATTGCTTTTCCTCATTCATGTTATATTGCCCCACATATGTGTTAGACCAGGGGTCTCAAACTCAATTTACCTGGGGGCTGCTGGAGGCAGAGTCTGAGTGAGGCTGGGCCGCATCAGATTTTCCGCCAAGCGGAGCAAGAGCCCAAGGAAGCCACCCAGGAGTTTCCTTAGCCCAGCTGGGGCTCCGAGGAGGAGGAGGAGGGGCCAGCCAAGACCCCCTCCAGCTCCTTCTTCACTACCAGCAGCAGCAGCAGCAGCAGGATGAAGAACCGGAGAAGAGAGGAAGCGCCGGCCACCGCCTAGCTGGGGGGGAGGGCACGACATAAAATTTTAAAAAACTCTCATGGAATCGCCTTGCCAAAGGAGAAAAACCCCCATTGGTACCCTCAGATTTAAACAGAATGGGGCGGTTCCCCCCACAGGCGCGCACACGCACACGCACACGCACACACACACGCACACACACACGCGCGCGCACACACACACACACAGAGTTGTCCGGCAACCTTCCTCTGAGGGCCCCCCCTCAAAAAAAGGCGCACTCAGCAGCAGCAGCTACCCCCACCATGACAGAGGAGCAGATTTTGCGAGGTGAGCCCAGGCAGCCTCCAGAGCCGAGGCGGCTGAAGCAGGACAAAGAGGAGGAAGAAAGCACCCCTGGGCGCTGAGGTGGCCATTGGCCGGGCTGGTGCTGGGGGTGCTGAGAGAGAAAGAGAGCCAGAGAGCCGCTTCCCTGGAACAGGCGACGGCGGCTGCTGTTGGCGGCTTGGAGGCCCTCTTTGAGGATGAGCCGGGAGTGAGCTCTGTTCTCACGCATTCCTCGGCGGTGGCTCATGCACTCGGGGAAAAGGACTGGCAGTGCGCCTCGCTCACCGGCTCTCCCCCAAGACAGTGCCTCTTGCATCCTCCATCCAAAACTGCAGCCTGCCAGCTGGGCAAGACTTTTTTTGACTCTTGACAGCAGAGGACGGGTGGGCACTTTGGGGGGGCAGGCAAGGTGGGGGCCACAAACTATCGTCCAGCGGGCCGCAAATGGCCCCCGAGTCACCTGTTTGAGACCCCCTGTGTTAGAACCTGAGTTATCACATTTTTCCTCTGCATGTTGATTTTCCCATTCCGGTTACATTGTCCTGCTGGTGTGTCAGAACCTGCACCACCGCTGCTCCTCCTGGTCTCTGCAAGCTGCTTTTTCCAAGCTGCTTTTTCCAAGGCTTGACATGAGGTTCCATAAGGTGGTCTAAAAGGCAAAATGATGAAGCACATGTCAGTAATTCTCTCTCTCTCTCTCTCACACACACACACACACACACACACACACACGCACGCACGGACGCACACACACACACACACACACGCACACACACACACCAAAATACTACAGACATGCTGACATAGACTTGAAGTAAACCTCAGGCCTACTTACCAGAAGCATATCGCTTCCTTTTAACTGTATCCAGTGTTGTGTTATTTCCTGCAAGAAACACAGGTCAGTAAAATTCCTCGCCCTTTACAATCATCCTTTACTACACAAATCAGAAAACAAAAAACACCCGTGATTTACCACTGGCTGCTGGTTTCATTTCTATATGTTTGCTTTTTCTTGAAGCTTTCTTTGCTCTTTTTATTTCAGAGCTAGCATGCATCTCAGACCGGTTAGCTAAAAGAGAAAAAAAAACTTTTAATGTCACCAGCCCTGTCTAAAGGCTGGAGCGGTGGTTGCTGTACTGGTGTGGAAAGGGGGCGCATTTACCTGGCTGCTCAAAACAGACAGTGGATTTGGACATTTTTCCAGATATAGGCCTGGATTCAATGAAGTCTTCATCAGAAAAATCTATTTTAAAGTAGTGCATGCATTCTCCCCTTAGTATTAGCAGCAAACACTGTTATTTTTATTTAAAAATGTATTTCCTCCTTAAGACCACTAGGTGGTTTACACCCTTGAGAGACAATATTTAAAGCAATGAGTATACAACATCAGCTTACATCATTAAGCTGATATCCTGATTAGCAAGCTAACTAGGTGTGGGCTGGATAGATCAAGTGTCAGGTGGATACACAATTGGCTACAGAATCGTACTCAGAGGGTGATGATTAATGGGCCCTTCTCTAACTGGGAGGAGGTAACAAGTGGGGTAGCCTGAGGTTCAGTCCTGGGCCCGGTGCTCTTCAATATTTTTATTAATGACTTGGATGAGGGAGTGGAAGGAATGATTGTCTAATTTTCAGATGATGCCAAATTGGGAGGAATAGCTAATACCCTAGAAGACAGAAACAAAATTCAAAATGACCTTGATAGGATGGAGCACTGGGCCTAAAGCAACAGAATGAAGTTCAGCAGGGATAAGTGCGAAGTACTGCACCTTGGAAAAAGAGACCAATTGCACAGTTACAAGATGGGGGATACCTGGCTCAGCAAAACCACGAGCAAGAAGGATCTTGGAATTGTCGTAGATCACAAGATAAATATGAGCCAACAGTGTGATGTGGCTACAAAAAAGGCAAATGCTATTTTAGGCTTTATTAATAGAAATATAGTTTCCAAATCCTGCGAGGTTCTAGTCCCCCTCTATTCAGCACTGGTTAGGCCTCACCTTGACTTTTATGTCCAGTTCTGGACACCACACTTCAAGAGGGGTGCTAACTAATTGAAACAAGTTCAGAGGAGGGAGACAAGGATGATCAGGGGGCTGGAAACCAAGCCTTATGAGGAAAGGCTGAAAGAACTGGGCATCTTTAGCCTTGAGAAAAGAAGACTGAGAGGAGATATGATAGCACTTTTCAAATACTTGAAAGGCTGTCATACAGAGGAGGGGCAGGATCTGTTCTCAATCATTCCAGAGTGCAGGACACACAACAATGGGCTCAAGTTACAAGAAGTCAGATTTCAGTTGAATATCAGGAAGAACTTCCTAACTGTTAGAGCAGTACGACAGTGGAACCAACTAACTCAAGAGGTAGTAAGTGCTCCAACACTAGAGGCATTCAAGAGAAACTTAGACAACCACCTGGCAGATCTTTTGATTTATATTTCTGCATCAAGCAAGGGGTTGGACTTGATTGCCTTATAGGCCCCTTCCAATTTCACTTTTCTATGGATTCTATAATTAAAAGACAACTAAATACCTCTCTGAGAAATAGCAGGCATAAGTTACCTCTGGTCCTTTTGGGCAGAAAGATGGAATGAAAATATTTAAATATATATAAATAGTTCCATGTCTAGTCATGCTGGCCATGTGACCACAGAAACTGTCTTTGGACAAACGCTGGCTCTAAAGCTTGGAAATGGGGATGAGCACCACCCCCTAGAGTTGGACACCACCCAACAAAATTGTCAAGGAGAACCTTTACCTTTTACCTAAGGTCCAAGCAAAAAACAGAAGCTAACCCATAATCTTTTCAGAGGTATCATATTCTTGATTTGCATTTTAGGAAATGAGGGAGAGGGTCGGGCCTATGAAGCTGAAGGCCAAAAGGGACATGTTAGAGCTTCTTCACTTTGAAATCAATGCGGAAATGAACAGGCAGCCAATGCAAGACAGCCAGAGTAGGGTAGATATGTTGATGTTTTCTCACCCCAGTAAGAAGTCTGGTTACCACGCTCTGCACCATTTGAAGCTTCCGCATCAATCTCAAAGGTAGCCCCACGTAGAGCACATTACACTAGTCTAATCTCAAAATTACAAGCGCATGGACCAGAGTGATGATGGGCCCCATATCAAGATAAGAACGCAGCTGGGCAATCTGCTGAAGATGGAAGTAGGCAGTGCGGACCACTGATGCTACCTGTTAAGCGCCAGATCCAGGTGGACCCCCAAACTGTGAAGCCCACTCTTCATGGTGAGAGTCACCCTCCAAAAGAGAGGGAGTTTCCCAAACCACCAATGTCAGAGCCACCCACCCTCAGGACTTTCGTCTTGTCCAGGTTGAGCCTCAGACCATTCATCTGCACCCATTTTGAAACGGCCTCCAGACAGCGCTGAAGGGACAAAACGGCATCCACTGTTGTTGGAAAAAAGGACAGACCCATTAATTATTGCAGTTGCCCATTCAGTTGTTATAGGCCTGGCTGCTTCGATTAGCCAGGCCAGGCATGGGTCAAGGGAGGAGGTTTTAACAGGATCTGGTGTTTTAAAGATTATTTGCAAACTATTTATGGTCAGGTTTCATTATTGCATCCTGTTGACCCCTCCTCTCTCTCTCTCTCTCTCTCTCTCTCTCTCTCTCTCTCTCTCTGAGCCCTTTGGAAAATAATGGAGCAAGACTTGTATCCAGAAATCGTTTGACTGAGATGACATGAAATAAGAATAACCCTTTCCCCCTATAATTCTGCATATATAATATAGATTCTGCTCATCTGCCTTTCTTAACATTTTTTTCAACAGCCTGAAAGGTCTGTCAGATCTACCTATTTTGCTCAATGTTAGGAGGATCTGATCTACCTTGTTCGGGGTGAGAAGAAGGGTCTGGGCACAACAGCCAATTTATATAACCACATGTAATATGTTCTTAAAGCATATTTTATCACATATTGTTCTGAGATGTCTTGAAAGGGTATCTTCATCCAGGGAGAGACATGTACGTGGATCTTGGGCTGGGGCTTCAGTGCCACATCCTTCACATTTATGTTTCATGTGTCCAGACAGACAGTAGTTGAATATTCCTGAAATAGTGGAATGTACATGTACCATGGCTCTGTGCCTTCTCAGAGTTGTGGCGGACACATCAATTTCCAGAATACTGCTTAACATTCTATGAGGTTCCTGGGAAAATCAAATATTTTGTCTTTCTGTGCATCTCTGTCTCCTGGAACAGTATAACATATTCTATTGTTTGGTTCTGTCTGAAACCATGACCATACCACACACCCATAGCCCAAAAACAAGATATGGCAAAAAAGAAAATTTCAAAGGCTTTTTTTTTCTTACCAGCATTACATGACAAAAGGGCTCTTTTTGAGAACTGTCATGCTCTTCCAGATTTTCTGTTGGTGGTAGACTCACAGTCAGAAGCGGTGCTCACATCCAGCTTTGCTATTTTCACTTCTGGCTGTGGCCTTTCTATCTTTTGGGGTGAGCCTGGCTTGGTTGTGGTTTTGGGGTCTGTCTTTGGCTTTGCTGCAAACACGTGTATGTCATTTGCAGACAGCGACTTTCTTCTTACCATGTCGGGGGATTCAGCCAGCATCCTCATTCTTGATTGGGGGGGGGGTTAATAGGCAAAAGAAGCTGGCAAAACCCACAAATCTGTCATATCTTTGGGGTTGCAGGTGCCTTTTCACTTTTTGCTGAGACCTTTGTTAAACTGCAGAAGCCTCTGTGCTGCGAGGTCAGAAGACCAGCAGTCGTACGATCGAATCCACGCAACGGAGTGACCACCCATCACTCATCCCACACTTGATGGCATGCGGTTATTAATGATTTTTTAAACTAAAATGTGTATGTTTTAAATGATTGTGTTTTTACAACTCTTTTCTTTTGTTATGCTTCTTTTGAATTTGACACCTTGACAGAAAGAAAGTGGAAAGTGATTTCAGGGTTAAGATAAGTTTTAAGACAGAAACCCAAAAGGAAATCATTTTGCTGGGAAAGGATATGAAGGATGATCTTGATCCTATGTGCCCTATATACTCAAAGCAGCCTGACCTGCTGGTAGAGTAGGCGCTGACCCTCTTTTCTATTTTCCACAGAAGCTTGGAAGAGTTATCTTCTTGTACCTCCACTCCCATATCTCCCCACTCCCAACCCCTGGGCCATACTAGCTAGTGATTCTGTAACTTAAAAAAAGAAGGAGAAGAAGAAGAAAAAGAGAGAAAGAGATAGAGGAACTTTCCCAACCTCTGGCTCTTTCCATGCTATCCTAAATAAACAGTTGTCTCCTACCAGCTGTTTGATGTCTGGGGCTCTTGGTGATAACAGTGTCACAAGAGGGAAATTGCAGTGGCTAACAGTAATCTTTTTTTCACTTTTGCATGCATGTAGACTTATGAATTTGTCATTGGCACTGCTCTCTTAATATCATGACAGAAGGAGGAAAATGCATTCTGATAGTGTCTGTTTTCAGATAAGGAAGCAACAGGGAAGGTAATGCAAAAAAGAGCCACACCAGAGAACCAGCAACTCTGACTCTTCTGGCTCTGCTTGCTGACATTTTGCTATACAGCTCCTTCCTTCAGCCAATGATGTTTTCCCCACTAGCTAAATATAGGGGCTCTTTTTCATCCCTATCTAGATGTGGAGAAAACTTATAGATCCCATCTAGATCTGTGGAGAAAACTTACTGCCAGTCATGTGTGAAGTTCAATAATCTATGAATGCCCTCATGCTCATAACTGAACAGCTGAGGGAGAAGGAGGTAGAGAGAGTGTGGAAGTGAGGGAGTTGTATTTCCATTACAGCAAGATATTGTAACGTGTCTGAATAATGTTTAGACTGCCACGTGTATTTTCCATATATATTCTTAAAGAAAATCTGGTGGGCGTGCCATAGCTCTTCTAAATTCCCTGGAGGAAGATTTGTTGTCCTGATCTGAAGACATCAGATGAGACACCAAGACTGTCAAATCTGTGCGCAGATTAATTATTCTGATGTAAAATAATCTCTATATGGAAATGTGGTAGGGGATATTCTTTGTTAAACACACAGTTATTGCAGGTGATATTTTGGAAGCCTCACTAGAGTAGACCTTTGGTCTAGATGGGCAGGATAAAAATCCAATAAATAAATAAACAAATAAAATTCCATCTGCCAGAGGACAGAGATGGAGCAGAAGGAAAGAGGGAAATACGCTAGAGGGAGAATGCTAGTGTAACCATCTTCCATCTACTTATCGACAACTGCAAGTTCAGTTGCCATGACAACTTCCAGATAATCTTGCCTGGATAACTGAGAATCTTGACAGATATATTCACATGGTTTTTGAATCTTTGCCTGCCTTGATGACAGAAGGAATGCTGGATTGAGCAGCTTTCTCAATTCCTTCTGGCTCACTGAGCAAAGGACTTTCTTTCTTTCTTTCTTTAAAATGTAGCCATTCCCAGCATTCCAATTGGTGCAGGATAGTTCCAAGTCACTAAGAAACCACAAAGACCTGCATTTGGGTCTGTGAGTTAACAACATGTTGTGTCCTGAGTGTATCTGGAAGTCTTGCATGGAAATACTGGATTTCACTGTTTTTGGAGTGTTTAAGATGTGGTTGCTTTTACGATTGCGCTGTATATTTGGTATTAAACACAAATCTTATAAAATGCTGTACGTCTACAGTGACTTTCAAGAAGAAACCAAACCTGGCTGAAATGCGGCTTCCTTGTACCTTCTAACCATGGAAGAAACAAGGAATATGACATTATTCTATTGTTCATGCAGGTTCCATATGTTCTGAATGATATCTCTTTTGGCAAGTCCATTTTTTTTCTTGTAATCTAAAATAGTTTGTAAATCTCATTATACTAGCAGTATCTCAAATTGGTGCCTCGCATTGCGACGTTAATTCGTTCCAGCAAAATCGCTGCTAAACGAAAACGTGGCAATGCGAAAATAAAAAGCCCATAGAAACATATTAAAATGTGATTAATGTGTTCCTATGGGCTTCAAACTCACCGTTCAGCGAAGATCCTCCATAGCACGGCCATTTTTGCTCCCTGTTAAGCGAGGAATCCATTCCAGAAAACAGCAGGCGGCCATGTTGAAACCGCCAATCAAAAGAGCATTGCAAGCAGGGAACCGATCATGGCAAAGCACCGCCAGCCAGCCAGCCCTGGACTACACCTGGCCTCCTTGGCGGGGCTGTCCCGAGGCGCAGACGGGCGGGCCGGAGGGTCTTTCTCCGGTGAGCGAGGGCTCAGAGGCAGCTGCCCAGGGCGGGAAGGGGTGCGCCACCCACCCACTGACCGCCAGCCAGCCAGCCCGGGAGACGCCCAGCCTCCTTGGACGGCGAGTGGCGGGAGGAGGGCATGGAGGCAGGCAGCCGCCCAGGGCAGCAGGGGGCGCGCCATCCACCGACTGCCAGCCAGCCAGCCAGCCCAAGAGATGCCCGGCCTCCTTGGATGGCGAGCGGCGGCGGAGGGCTTGGAGGCAGGCGGCCGCCCGGGGCAGAAAGGAGCGTGCCACCCACCGCCAGCCAGCCAACCCCGGACGCCCGGTCTCCTTGGCGGGGTGCAGACGGGGTGAGGAGGGGGTTTCTGGTGCGCACCCCGTCCAGCCACTGCTGCTCTGATCCCGGTCCCGGGCGGGCGGCTCCTCCTTTGCAGCGCCTCCCGCCGTGATGGCTCTCTGGCTCGGCGCCCCAGGGGTGCACGCGGGGATCGGGGCCAGGCTCTTCACCCCTCCTTCCCTCCCTCCTCCTGAGGCACCAATCCGGAGTGCCCCCGCTCCCCCCCTCCCACCATCCCCTATTTATGCAGGAGCTTTGGGGGGGTAGCGTGCGGCGCCGATCAGCTGTTTAAAAAGCATTGCTTTGCCATGATTCCCCAAGCAGGGAACCGATCATCACAAAGTGAAATTCCCCCAGAGGGAACATCGCAAAGCGATCGCAAATCTTCATCGCAAAGCAATTTCATCATTATACGAAGCATTCGCTATGCGAGACACCACTTTATATAAAACTGCACCATGGCTATATAAATAGCTCTGGAAGGTATTGCATATCCTTGTGATTTTGCTACAAAGATTGTTCTTTGTATTTAAATATGCAAGTTCAAACAGGAAAAAAATTGCTTCTTGATTACTGTTGCTTAATTTGTTGATCAATCTTGTTATTAAGTGTGAAATCCTTGACTGGGGCAATAACACTGGGAAACCAAAAGCTCAAGAGATTAGATGTAAGAGCATGCCCCAATTCCCTTGATGGACAACCTTTGGGTAACTCTGACAGGCTTTAACTAAAGCCCATCCAAGATTTCTCAAGGCCACCCATCATGTTTGTAAATTCAATCTCTTGAGCTTTTGGTTCCCTCCCCCTCCAAAAAAAGCCAGAGGGTGATCAGGCAGTCATTTCCACAGATAATGGCTCATTTTTCTTACACCACAAATTCACCAGAAATAGAAAAGACAGGGAAAAAAGGATGAAAGTAAGGCAGGAGGACAGTAGCAAAACAACAACAACAACAACACCAACAACAACAACAAAAAAACAGGCATGCATTTCTAGTTTGTTATTATTTTAGCAACCTGTTTGCAAAATCACCAATTTTTGTTAATTTTCAAGGACAATGCAGCTGGTGGAGGTCTCAAAAGATTGGCCTAACCCAGGACACTGAGCTGGCTCCTATTTTGTTCAACATTTACTTCAGTGACCAACCACTTTCTCAAGGCACCCAAAGTTTTATCCATGCTGATGATCTCATGCTGATCAGTCAGATAGCTTTCAGATGATAGAGCATCAACATGTTAGGATAATTTGGTGCATATTATGGAAGAAATCAACTTAAACCCAACTCTACAAAGAATTAAGTTTGTGCCTTCCATCTGAGGAACTAAGCAGACACTCTAGAAACTTCAGCTTATCTAGAAGGGCATCAACCAGATCATTGTTTTGCCCTCCAATACCTAGGTATTACTTTGGGTTGTACGCTGACTAGGGATGGGCATGAACCACCAAACCAGCGGTTCATGCTAGTTCATCCTTCGGCCAAACAGTGTTCAGCACTTCCCAGCCCTGCCTCCTCTGGCGGGCACCCACTCAGAGGTAGTGACCTCTTGCCATATATCACTGGGAGTATAATGCCTCTTGGTTATTGATTTTATGAATACATGCTGGCTTTGGCATCCAGTAATGATGCCATCAAGTGCTATATTTACCTGTTTTGCATAGGCTCAACTGGGCTGTTGTAGTCACTTGTGAAATAGCACAGGGCCACTTCACATCAGACCAGTTGATCCCAAACACTAGTGTATTTCTTAGATTTTATAGTTGAGTGCCCCAACTGGTTCCCGATAGTCTTTAAAGAGCATTGTTCCTTGCTGATACCTTTTGCTTTGTATTTTGCCAGTGTTTTTAATAGATTAGCATTAGAGATGGGCATGAATTCCTGAACCAGCAGTTCATGCCACTTTGTCCTTCAGCTTCCTTGCCTCACCTCTATGACTTTGTGTGGAGGTGGTCTGTGACTAGATTTCATGGGCACAGGAGCAGAAGGTGCACTTCACAGCTGACCTTTGGAGTGGAGGTCACCAGGGATACCTCTCACTCACACCCGATTGGTGGGAGCCTCTGCTCATTGTATACCCTCAGTAGGGACCCACAGAGGGCCAAAGGGATGTGGAAGTAGACCCTTCCAGTGTGCCCCAGTTCACCTGCACATAGTATTATACCATGACTGTTCTGGCTGATTTTATTTTCAAATTTTTATCCAGTGTTAGCACTGGGAGGAGAAACACCTTGAGGCCATCTTGTGAAGCTTTAGCTTCTGTTGAAAGAATGTAAGGGTGGTGGCAATGCACAGAAGATCACCCAAGTAGTTCGTAAAGTTGAAGAAACTACGTGTGACAGGTGGAGGGCTATTTCTCAACAGGATTTTTAAAGGTAGAACTGCGCTCTTAAGCCTTTTCATTCCCAATCCAGTTCTATACATTGAAAGGAAACAATGGAGAGTAGTTTCACAAGAGGTAGCCGTGTCAGTCTGTGCAAGCATATCAGGCAAAATCCAAAGAAAATAAACAAAACAGAACAAAACAGAAAAAGCAGGGAAAACATTCACTGTGATTCTGTGTCTACCACCATGATTAGATACCTCAAAGATCCTCTTGTTATATAACTCTGGAATTATGCTCCCTTATTGAAAAAGAAGCAAAGGGTTTCATTCATTCAGAAGTACGAGTACTTGTAAAACAGGGTAAAATAAGCTTAGGTATCTGTGAATCTATGTATATAGGATAAAACGATAGTAATTCTCAACCAATAGTGCACATTCCACTGGCAGAGCTTTGATTATGGGGTTTACCAAGTAGTCACCCTCCTACAACACCTTTGTTCTCCTGCAAGTTTTTTGTGCTATGCCATAGCAACCATGCCTAGTGTGTATTTTGCATCAGTGGCCTTTAGGCATACTGGTAGTAACTTTGAATGCACCACTGTTTCTCATAATACCAACTACGTATCTTAAAGTAAACGATGAATTAAGTAATAAAAGGACTGTAAACATAGCAGCATCTTTCTCAGATGTGGAGGGATTCAGATTCTTTCACAGAACCATTAGTGGTGGTGCTGCGGGTTAAACCGCTGAAGCCTCTGTGCTGCAAGGTCAGAAGACCAGCAGTCATAAGATCGAATCCACACGACGGAGTGAGCCCCCGTCGCTTGTCCCAGCTCCCGCCAACGTAGCAGTTCAAAACCATGCAAAATGCGAAAATGCGAGCAGATAAATAGGTACCACCATGGTAGGAAGGTAAATGGCGTTCCGTATCTAGTCATGCTGGCCATGTGACTACGGAGGATTGTTTGCAGACAAATGCTAGCTCTATGGGTTGGAAACGGGGATGAGCACTGCCACCTAGAGTCAGACACAACTGGACAAATTGTCAAGGGGAACCTTTACCTTTTTACAAGAAGAAAAAATGAGAACTCGTATGACCCTTGTAAATGACAAGGTGTAAAAAGGTAAAGATAAAGGAAAACTACATACAAATATTGAAGTCTTACTGAAGCTAGAAAAAGGGAGTGGATGCAATAAGTTAAAATACTCTTGATAGTAGCGCTTCTTTGGAATTCACCTTGCCTACATTCCTGACCACCCTACTTCTCTCCAGCAGTGCTATTCACAGCTGTAGCTGAAGGTCCCTTCAAATTTGTTTTAACCAGAGCCCTCGGTTTCCAAAAGTTGGCATAAATTTGGGGAACTAATTTAGATAATTGATCATCTATTTAATCACCTAACCACCAGAATCCAATGGACTGCAATATGGTGGCATAAGAACTCCATCAATATAAATTTCAGCACAAAATTGCTGCAAATTCAGAAGTCGGTATCTATTTATGCTGTTGGGTGTTGTCACAGAATTGCTGTGCAATAACAAATACCTATGCTGACTACTTGCAACAAGCTGAGATTTTCAATAAAGTTGTTGTTCCAGGGGTAATTAATAATGTAATTAATATGATTCCACCAAATATCAGCAAAGCAGTGATGTCTATAAATATTATCCACCACACTGTTTTTTAAAGAAAATTGGCAAATAAACTTTCTTGCACCACTCTATAGTGCAAAATACTGGCATAATTTTTATCACTGATTACATTACGGCAGTTCTGGTGTGAATCTGCATATTGTTAACTACATCTCAGTGTTACCAATAGGGGAAATCTGTGGAAGGCCAGCACTGATTTATATGGTACCAACAGAAGTCCTGCATTCACCCCTATAGTACTCCAAGAACTGCTCCCTCTAGCATTGATAACAACCCCATGCTCACTGGGGAGCAAACACATCGACTGAGAAATTCTTTGGTTGCCATCTGGAGAGAACGAGCAGTCAGGTTGCGACAGCCCTGCCATGTGGATGCATGCTGCATCCCCCACCATAAGAAATGGCTGAGGAACAGTCACTTGTATCACCCATGCACTTGCTAATTTACCTGCATCCATTTCGCGCCCCTGCTTGCTCCCAGATGAGCTGACTTGGAGTTTTTAGCCAGATGACAAGTTTATCTGGTTGTGTTCCGCTTTTTGTGCTGGACTAGAAAAGAACAGGCTTTCTCCCTCCCAAGTCTACTTGCAACAGCCAGCTATTATTGCACTGAGTGTATCAGATTTGTCACAACGGGGGGAAAACCAGTGTACGTCCCAGATAGAACGTGTAAGTGTCCGTTATTAACATGCTTCCTCAGCTCTCTGATGCTGTTCACCTTCTCAAGAAGCTGCAAGGGGATTCTCCTGTTGTGCCGGCCAGCCTTATGGGCTGGGAGACAGGGGAAAGGGAACCCTTAGATCCAAATGCAACAAACATTTATAGAGCTGAAGAGATATGACTCAGGAAGGTGTCTCTCAAAACCTAAAGATACAGTCAAAGAGCTGAGAGCAGCCATTGGACTGAGACCCAGGATAGCCTCATCTGAGTAGTACAAGAAACCTACACAACTGGTGTAGTTGAAGATCTTTGTGGTTGATGGCTGCTAAGGCTAGAACTGGAGTTTACTGAATATAATTGACTTTCACCTTTATTTCTGGGCGTAGTTGCAAGAACTCATTTGATAGTCTATTCTTAAGGAGGGATGCTGAAACATGTCTGAAAGATGGTTGCTTCTGATATCACTATATGTTTTAAGCCTTGGGGTGGGTGGGTGCTACCACACTCATAGGTTATGAGACTCCGCATCAGGTTTCCAAATGTGGTAGAGCAGATTCATCTTATGCAAAACTGGTTCCCGATAGTCTTTAAAGAGCAAAACTATCAGCTCTTTCTGCCAGCTTTTTATTTAAAGCAAATTAAGGAGTATGGCAAACTGAAAGTGGGGCAGCAGTGATGTGAGGCATTAAATGGCAAAGCTCTTTGCGGGAAAGACTTCATACGTTGGATGTACGAAATACAGGATTATAGTACATACTGTATAGAGCATGATAGAAGTAAAACATTATGATGATAAAGTTACCCATACTCAAGCCTCTATTAGAGCAGAGAGACATAATTTGCACAGCACAAACCTCTCCACAAGAAGAAGTAGTTTGATAAACTGATGCATCTTGCAGCACATCCAGAATAACCAACAAAATACTGTGCAGATTTACTTAATATAAGGTGAAGCAAGAAGAAGCATGAGCAGGCATGACAGAAGGGCGAATGGTGCGGTATTAGGGTGGAGAGGAAGCAGAGCCCAGAACAGGAGGAGGCAACCATGAAAGAGAATGCCTTGAGCAAAGGATGATAAGAAAGATGTGGGCTGTTGCTACAGGTGTATATAAAGCTGTCTGGCAGACTTTCCTCAGTCCTCCATGGCATCAGAGATTAGTTGGAAATTCTCAGTTGAGGACTTTGTTGGCAGCGAGAATGCCTCCACAGTCAGGTGCTACGGTGGAGAAGCCAGAACCTGGACAACTTTTCACCTGGGATGAGATAGGGCTCCACTCAGGCAAGGGGAACGCTAAAGAAAAGAGGTGGCTTGTCATCAACAGGAAAGTCTATGACATCAGCCAGTTCCACCAGCGGCACCCTGGAGGCACACGTGTTATCAGCCACTATGCAGGACAAGATGCCACGGTGAGACCTTATTGCGGGGTCATCAGCAGTTGGGGAACCCCATGCTTTTAACAGCAGAACTCTATGATTTGTATGCCTGTAATCTGGCCCTTGGCATCTGTGGTTACCTGCAAAGATTTTTGGTAGCCGGTCTTCAGAGACATCTGCTTGGTTCGTTCAGCCAGATGTAACAGATACACCTGGGCTAAATGGACAACGATCTGGCATTAATCAGGCTTGCACAGTCATTCATGGGGTCCATTTGGCAAATCTCCACAATATTCGGCTTGAGTATATTACAAGCCGAATATTACAAAGAAGAGGGATGTGGTGGCGCTGTGGGCTAAACCGCAGAAGCCTGTGCTGCAGGGTCAGAAGACCAAGCAGTCGTAACATCGAATCCACGCAATGGAGTGAGTGCCCGTTGCTTGTCCCAGCTCCCGCCAACCTAGCGGTTCGAAAGCATACAAATGCGAGTAGATAAATAGGTACCATCTCGGTGGGAAGGTAAACAGCGTTCCGTGTCTAAATCACACTGGCCATGTGACCACGGAAAGATTGTCCTCCGACAAACGCTGGCTCTATGGCTTGAAGAGCAGGATGAGCGCCACCCCCTAGAGTCGGACACGACTGTACAAAAATTGTCAAGGGGAACCTTTACCTTTACCTATATTACAAAGATTTAAAACAAGGGGAGAAGGGCCTGAAAGAAAAGAACACTTCATTCCAAAAACAGCAACTCCAATTTCAGTTATGCTTTGGAGCACATAGACTCTTTAAATCCGCTCCCGGGGGCAAAAAGCAGCACAATTGTGCAGGATTACACCTTCAAGATGTAACCACATCATCTTTAATTGAGCATCATAATTATTGCCTCTAAAGTAACTGAATAATTTTCTAAAAGAGTTTAGATAATACATGTTATGAAACTAGATGAAACCTGTGAGATTCCTCCCAAGATTCACCTTGTCCTTCTATCCCTGTTCCTTCCGTGCTCCTTCCTCTCACACTTCTACAGTAGTTCCCTTTCTCCTTTGGCTTCTCTTTGGGTGCCACCAAACAGGGGGTTGCTCTAGCTTCCAGTTAAATGTCATTGGGCAGCTAATTCATCTTTTCCCCTTGATGGATTCCTCTGTCAAGAAAAAGATGGAAGAAACAATACAGAGAAACATGGGAGAGCTGCCAACCAAGGAGGCTGTTGTCTGAACCACCTATAAAGTCCACGAACGATGAAGTGCCCATTAAAAGCCTTGCCTAGCAGCACCCTTTCTTTCTCCTGCCATCAGCCCTGTGACTTCACCTTGCTTCCTCTTCTTCCAGGTTAAATATCATTTCCCAGGCAGTTTAAATGACTCTCATTCTATTTTTTTTATCTGTTGAACACTCATACCAACTGTCCAAGAAACTTCCAAAATCTCTCAAACAGACCCAGAATTGCATAGCACTGAAATTATTTTCCGGCTGAAAATAAGATCACTTGTTTGTCAGGCCTGTTGCCTTGGCTGTGGTCTTCTCTCTTTCACCCTCGGCACTTTTGTTTGTTTCTTAGGATGCCTTCTCAGCTTTCCACAAAGACGAAGATGTAGCAAAGAAGTACTTGAGCTCGTTGCTAATTGGAGAACTGGCTCCAGATCAACCCAATTGTGAACCTGCCAAAAATGTGAGTTTTCCCACCATTAGAAGCAATATGTAAAGGGGAAATAGGCTGATGTGTAAGCATTGTCCTCAAATACTCAGTGTGTGCTGTAGCTGAGCAACTGTATTTGGTACAGAAGGTGGCACAGAAAAATCAGGGCTGCCTCACAACTTTAGTGCTCAATCTTTAACTTTTTAAAGCTATTTGACCGATTATGTCACTTGAGGCTCCAGAACCTCAATATCCCAAGTGACTAAAATATAGCAAGATATTGTCTCCAAAACAACTTCAGTTGAGAATTCACCCAAATACAGCTTGATCTTTGCATTTGACTGGAAGCACTGAATGTTTGGATACTAAACTAAGTTACCATTTCTGGTTTACGTGGGATAAACTAGAAAATATACAGAGTACATTTTTAGAGGAGAAATTCCTTCAAGTGGGGAATGAAGTTTGTTTCTCACCATACATCATTTTCAGGCATTGAAGGTGCTTTGTTGTAGTGTGTGCTTACATTTAGTGTATGTCCCTGAAAGTTAAACATGGCCTAATTTATAAGTCTCTGTGGAAATTCTATTGCCAGAGTGAAAATGTCTTTACCAGAGAGAGTCCTTACAAATGCAAAAACAGGCAATATCTTTATAGACCACTAAAAAGTCACCATAGAATTCATGAGCTTTCGTGGATTAAAACACACTTCATCAGGTTTGTACCAGTGTGAAGAACTTAAAAGCCGAAATGTATGATGGGGTTTGCCAGGCACTTTGCTCTTGGATGTACAGTGGGGTCTTGACTTGAGAACTTAATCCGTATTGGAAGGCGGTTCTCAAGTCAAAAATTCTGTAGGTCAAGTCTCCATTGACCTACAGTGCATTGAAAACTGATTAATCCCGTAACAGGCCGTTTTTGTTCCATTTTGTGTTTTTTTTTTTCTGGTCTGTAAGTCAATTCTCAGGCTGCAAGTCAAACCTAAATTTTGCAGCCAGAGAAGTCTGTAACTCAAAAAGTCTGTAAGTCAAGCCATCTGTAAGTCAAGGGTCCACTGTAAAGTCCAAATAAGTTCTGTGCAAGCTGGAAATTGCCAGGCGTGTCTCTCTTAGATGTCTCTCTTTGATGTGCAGTAAGTCTGGAGACAGGCTGCTGTTTTATGGTTACAGCTTAGGCATTTGTGTATTGAGTATAACATTGAGGTGATTGAGGTGGATGTAGGCATGTGACCTGTGCTTCTTTGCTTGGAGAACTGGGTTGTTACACTTAATCCACAAATGCCTAAGCTGTAACCAAGAGATACATCTAAGAGAGACACGCCTGGCAATTTCCAGTTTGCCAAGAACTTTTTGGGCTTTACATCCAAGAGCAAAGTGCCTGGCAAAACCCATCATGCCATGTACATTTGGATTTTAAGTTCTTCACACTGGTATAAACCCGATGAAGTGGTTTTTGATCCATGAAAGCTTGTGTATTATATGAAAAATTTTGGTGGTCTATAAAAGTATCAACTAATTTTGCATTTGTATTTTATTTTGTTTAGACCACATGGCTAACCTTTACTTCAGATCCCCTTAGTATCCTGTCTGAACACACTTCTGGTTAGGTGGGTATTCGTTGCCATTGTAGTCCTGACCTTTGTAGAGGAACTTTGGAACATGTACACCCAAACGTGAGAGAACTTAGCTGTTCGCCCTTCTCACAGGAAATGCTGACAAATGATTTCCATGAGCTGCGTGCGACTGTGAAGAAGATGGGACTTCTGAAGCCCAGTTACCCATTCTTCCTCTTCATGTTTCTCCATGCTGTCCTGCTGGACATCACAGCCTGGTTCACTATCTGGTACTTTGGAAAATCCTGGACACCCTTCCTCCTTGGTGTGGCATTTTTCGTCATTGCACAGGTAATCTTCTTCAGCATCTACTGAAGTACTTAGCTGTTTGTTGTTTCATAATAATCTCCCTAACCCAAAGTGCTAGTGGAATTTTATACTCTTCAAGAAGGTTTTTATAAAATAAACTAGAACATCAGTACTATTGAATCTGTCATATAAAAGCAGTCAACGCAGTTCTGGGGGCAGTACAAGCAGGAGTTTGTGCTGAAGGTTTTGTAGGAAAGCAGAGTAGTCAATTACTCAAGACAGCCAATGTGCTGCCCGGATGAAGGGACACATTGCCTAATTCCAGTGTTGTTGCCTTTTGCCTTCCAGATCCAGTATGGATTCCTTCAGCATGATCTCGGGCATATTTCAGTCTTTCAGAAGACTCGGTGGAACAGGCTGGCCCATTTCTTTGTGATGGGAGTGCTCAAGGTAGGAGTCACCTGCTGGGGGAGGAAGGGCCATTTCTGGATGATGACAACACCTATACTGTATTTAGCACATTCCAAACATTTGCAAATTGTTTCAAACTTGGGATCTCCTTCAGCTTCTCACAACAGCTGTCTAAAGTAGACCAAAATTCACACTGCTTCCAACTAGAAGAGAAACCAAGTCTAGAGAAGAGTGGCTTGTTGAAGGCCCACTTGAGTGACTTCGTGGGTGTGATGAGATTTGTGCAACATAATGTTTTAGCTATGACAATTTGGAGAAATGGGACAAATTACAACTATCGTTGTTGGGAAGAATTGCAGCAATTAAAATGACTATTTTACCCAAAATCCTCTTCTTATTTCAGTCAATCCCTATAATATTAAAACAGTCATTTTTCAAAGAATTTAATAAGATAATCATGAGATTTATATGGCAAGGTAAAAAACCAAGAATTAAAATTAAGGCAATGCAAGATGCTAAGCAGAGGGGTGGCTTTGGTCTTCCTGACTGGGTTCTGTATTATAGAGCTTGTATTCTAGATTGGATAAAAGAATGGATAACTCTAGAAAACGATAGATTACTTAGCTTGGAGGGACATGATTTGCAATTAGGCTGGCATGCCTATTTATGGTATAAAAAGGACAAAGAACAAAAAAATTTTAATTCACATATGATAAGAAGAGCTTTACTGGGAATGTGGAGAAAAATTGTACAACAAATTTATTATAAAATACCTGTATGGGTGTCACCATTAGAGGCCTTTATCCAACCCAGTCTTGTGACAAAAACAAACTTTTTAAAATATCAAGACCTATTAAAAAAGGATGGTGAACTAAAGTCTAAAGAAGAGCTAGAGTCACAGAATATATATATAGAGTGGTGGCCTAGAGCACAGCTAGAATCTAGATATACAAAAGATAAAATAGAAGGCTTCTACTTAGAGCAAACGATTTTTGACAAACTTTTATTAGGTTCAAAAGAACAAACTGTTAAGAAAATGTATAATTATATGTTGGAAATTAAGATGCAAGATGAAATGGTTAAGGAATGTATGATTAAGTGGGCACAAAATATAGGGCATAACATTGATATTGATCAATGGCTGAAAATATGGCAAAATAATATAAAGCTTACAAGATCGGTGAACTTTAAAGAGAATATATATAAGATGTTTTATAGATGGCACATGACCCCCCAAAAATTGTCAAAGATGTATACAGATGTATCAAATAAGTGTTGGAAATGTGAATCACAAGTGGGAAGCTATTATCATATGTGGTGGTCATGTGGAGTAGCGAAACAATATTGGAAAAGAGTACATGTAATGTTGGAACAAATATTGCTCTGTAAAGTGCCATTAACCCCAGAACTGTTTTTATTGAGTATGATACCTGAAAATATAGATAAGTCAAAGAATTATATAGTTATATACATAGTTACGGCAGCTAGAATTTTATATGCTAAAAATTGGAAAAGATCAACGGTACCGAAACAAGACGATCTTATTGAAAAGATACGGGAAATAGCCGAAATGGACATTTTATCAGAAGTCATGAAGGACTATCCCTTGCAAAAGGCAACAGAAAGATGGGATCTATTTAACAAGTGGACAGAATCAACAGGCAGCTTGTGAACAGTACATATTGAAAGGAGAACTGAATCTAGAAGGCAGAAAAGAGTAAATAGAATAATTTAAAATCTTGATATGGCAATAGGTACAGAATGGATGAAAGTATGTTATTGTCTCCCCTCTTCCTCATCAATCCCAATTCCCTTTTCCTTTTTGTTATCCCTTATAAAAAATAAAAAATACAAAAAAAAAAAACAAATTGTGACATTTGTTTTACATCGACAATGAGAGGAATATGTTGAGTACCTCACTTCAGAGCCCGCAGGTTACCAAAAAATAATTCATGCACCTGCCTTTTCAATATAGCTTATCAATCTGCATTTCTAAAAGGTGATCATCATCTCATAGTTTGTATTGTACACATAATGTAGTTGTGTAAACCTTCTCAGTCCTGTGGCTTTCTTTCTAAACTCCTCTGAATGTGTGTTTTGAGGAGGGTCTTATGTGGGTGACAACTGGTTTTCCACATGTAGGATCTAAAATGTGACTGAACTACAACTCCCAGGCCAGAAAGAGACATTAGAGACATCCCATAATTAGAGCTGAAAGTGTGGTAACATTGCAGAGAGGTGGTTGAGGCAGTGTTTTCCTGTTTGTGAACTCAAACTTGAACAAAAGGCTCTGCCTGAATCCCAAAAACCTATCACCAAACAGAGCAAGCTAGTTTAGATAGTCCTGAAGAAGAAAGAAAATCATGTTGTGACCCTGAGAGGTTCATATTTTACATTTCCCTTTTACAGCCATGGCTATTTCTACAGCTTATTTGTGGCCCCAGATTCTTCCATCTGAGCACAACCGGTGAGGTCACTTTTCTAGGTAACATCAAAATGCTGTTGAACTGCAGCTCCCAGCATTAGCTAGACTGGCAAGTGCAGACGGGAGCTGTAATCCATTTACATCTGAAGAGCTAGGCCATGAGTTACCCACCTCTGGTTTCTGAACTAGACTAAACTGGATCTCCTGGGGAGGGTACCCTCAGCTTTCCCAGTCATGCTGGCTTGCTGCTTAGCTCTTCAGAAGCTTCCGTTGTTCCATTACCTGGAGCCTTGAGATCTCTGTTCTTTTGTAATAGCCTTCATTGAACTGACTTGAGGCACATCCCTCTTCCTGCAAAGCGAAACAAAGGAGGAATTGTCAAGGGATGTCTCCTGCACAGAAATTGACTGACATCACAAAGAGAGCCTTAGGCTGGAAACTTGCCAAGTGTTTGATAGACATCATTGCTGATGATAACCCTATCTGTAAGAATAGGAGAGGGAACTATTAGAGAAGTGATGAGATCCTAAATGGGTCATTTCCTTTAGTCGTGTCCCACTCTTTGTGACCCCATAGACCAGAGCACGCCAGGCCCTCCTATCTTCCACTGCCTCCCGGAGTTGTGTCAAATTCATGTTGGTTGCTTCGATGACATTGTCCAACCATCTCATCCTCTGTCGTCCCCTTCTCCTCTTGCCTTCACACTTTCCCAACATCAAGGTCTTTTCCAAGGAGAATTCTCTTCCCATGAGATGGCCAAAGTACTGTAGCCTCAGCTTCAGGATCTGTCCTTCCAGTGAGCACTCAGGGTGGATTTCCTTTAGAATTGATAGGTTTGTTCTCCTTGCAGTCCAGGGGACTCTCAAGAGCCTCCTCCAGCACCATAATTCAAAGGCATCCGTTCTTCGGCGGTCAGCTTTCTTTATGGTCCAGCTCTCACTTCCATACATCACTACAGGAAAAACTGTAGCTTTGACTATTCGGACCTTTGTCGGCAAGGGGATGTCTCTGCTTTTTAAGACGCTGTCATCGTTTTCCTCCCAAGAAGCAGGCGCCTTTTAATTTCATGGCTGCTGTCTCCATCTGCAGTGATCATGGAACCCAATAAAGTAAAATCTGTCACTGCCTCCATATCTTCCCCTTCTAATTCCCAGGAGGTGATGGGACCAGTGGCCATGATCTTAGTTTTTTTGATGTTGAGTTTCAGACCGTTTTTTGCACTCTCCTCTGTTACCCTCATTACCAGGTTCTTTAGTTCCTCCTCACTTTCTGCCATCAGAGTGGTATCATCTGCATATCGGAGGTTGTTGATATTTCTCCCGGCAATCTTAATTCCAGTTTGGGATTCCTCCAGTCCAGCCTTCTGCATGATGTATTCTGCATATAAGTTAAATAAACTGGGGGACAATATACAGCCTTGTCATACTCCTTTCCCAATTTTGAACCAATCAGTTGTTCCATATCCAGTTCTTACTGTTGCTTCCTGTCCCACATATAGGTTTCTCAGGAGACAGATAAGGTGGTCAGGCACTCCCATTTCTTTAAGGACTTGCCATAGTTTGCTCTGGTCCACACAGTCAAAGGCTTTTGCATAGTCAGTGAAGCAGAAGTAGATATTTTTCTGGAACTCTCTGGCTTTCTCCATAATCCAGTACATGTTAGCAATCTGGTCTCTAGTTCCTCTGCCGCTTCGGAATCCAGCTTGTACTTCTGGGAGTTCTCGGTCCACATACTGCTGAACCCTACCTTGTAGGATTTTGAGCATAACCTTACTAGCGTGTGAAAATGAGTAGAGTGGCATAATTTGCTGCAGTCCTAGTTTTAATGTAACAACCACATACCCCGTAGATGCCTGGCATCAGTGATTTATTCGATGCTCCATTCTGAAGGTAGCAAGAAGGAGCAGCAACAGCAAAGCTCTGCCTGTGAGCAAACGGAACATGTGTGTGATCCACTGATACTCCCATTTATTTGTTGTAAGGGTGGACCAGCAAGCCAATGGAACCACATGCATAACCAACACCATGCCAAACCAAACTGCTTCCGCAAGGACCCTGATCTCAATATGCACCCGCTCCTCTTCAGCCTCGGAAAACCGCTTTCTGTGGAGGTGAGTAAATGAGTGATCTCCAGTGGGTTTATGTCAAATAGGTAGGTTGATTGAACATGCCCTGCCCCTGCTGAGCAATCTGCTTTTAAGGAAATGAAAGAAAAAAAATGCCCTTTTAGAAGATAGAATTCCTCTTCCTTCTACTGTCAATTATGCTGCCCATGGATGGTTTCCACCATTTCATTAATTCCTCGTTATATTTTAATTTCTTACCTCTCATCTAAAGATGGCATCCTTCCTATTAAAATCTTTCTGGAATGACTTGTCTTCTCCAAGGGAAGCCCACCTGTGTTTGCATGTGAGGTACACCAGAAGCTGCTCTTACATTCCTATGTGAGATCAGAGCACAGGTATAATATTTCTACTAGCTCTTGACACATGTGCTCCATTCCTGTTACTGGAGCACAGCACAAGGCTCTATCCTGATCTGGCTGTCAGGAGAATAAATGATCAGAAGTCAGCAGTCAGAGCACTATATCTTTTGACCTTTTTGTTTTTTAGAACCTCTGCATGTTCCTCAACCTGAGTCTTCTCCACTGTTCTCCATGCTGTGTGATTAATGAATGGAAATGTTTGCCCTGATTTTCCAAATAGGGGTGAAAAAATGGGCATTCTCCCTTTTAAATTACTTCTGAGCTACTGTATTCAGCTTAGTGATTTATGTCAATTAGGACAGATTTAGGTCAAAGCATTAAGATATTCAGGGTCTTGCCTTTAAATGCAAGGTGCGCCAGGATTTCCTCTCATTTCCAAAATGTCCCGCCATGTCTTCAAGTAGCAGCTTGGTGGCTCTCTGCAGTTCAGCCCCATTCCTTGGACAGAAAACTTTTGGGAATAACCCTTACATCACGATGCAGTGCCATTTGCAAGGAGAACTTTGAGAGGGGAGGGAAAAGATGGCTGTTCCCATTTCCCTCAAGAAAATTCTCCTGCAAACAATATCATGACTTAAGAGTTATACCCAAGGGCTTTCTGTCTTTGGAACACTTGCTGGGCTGCCAAGAGCTGCTCCTTAATGCCTTGGCAAGGCTTTCAGAGAAGGGGGGAGAGTGGTATTTAAAAAAAAAACACTCTAGGGCACCTTGTACTTAAGGAATTATGTCCCAGACCAAATTGCTGAATATTCCCCCATCTCTGTAAGGGAGGCTGAATCGTACCAGAGACCTTTTCAACCAGAGAAATCAGGAGGGAAATATTTGGTCTTCTTTACATTTAAATATGTACCTTACTTAAAAATGTATATGCAAGGCCTACATCCATATTTTAATATGTTTAGACTACTAAGAACTGTGTCGCGCCATTTGGAGACAGTCCCATCTGGTAGGAAGTGACATTCTTATCCTACTCCTCAGACCTTTGAGGTGCGAATCAGGCCTAGTACACAATGAAAACTGACAACTGAACACTGATATGGAGTTTATAGAAGCCATGTTTAAGTGTTCTCACATTATAAGCACAAGGAGCAATGCAAAACTGTGCTACAGTTCCAGCCACTCCATTCATGACCTTCCCCTCCCTACAAGGCCATTTGGAAGCAGAAATGTGACTGTATTCCCATGGGTGTGGTTGTGCAGACTTACCTGGGGTTAGGATGATCTGGCTTTTCCTGATCACATGGAGCTCTGGAGCTCTGTTCAGATGCACATGGTCACACTTCTGCTTCAGACCACCCTGTACATTTTTTGAGAGGAGCACCCATAGGGTGTTTTGCTATTCCTCTCCACACAGCAGCGCAAGAATGGCTGGATAGGGTTAGAGTCCCTTCTTTTACTGTTGTCTTCTGCTCTCCATTTGCAGCTTGGAAAGAAGAAGAAGAAGTACATGCCTTACCAGTACCAGCACAAATATTTCTGCCGTGAGTGTGTCTGACTTTTTGAACTGGAGACTGAATGTGGAAGTGGCCACCTTCAATAAGGCTTTGCCTATTGGTGGATTAGGCCAACAGCTTGTTGTGGGGCTGCTGATAGGCCTTCTTTGGGATGAGCATTAGATGGTTTTTTGGGGGTGGGGTGGGGTTCTGTAGCTGTCCAGAGGACTGTTGTTTAGGGGGTGCCTCTGCTCCTGGGTGCTTTTGCATTCTTTGAGTCTTTGCGGCTTGCAATTGAAGAAAGGTGCTCACATTTGCCTTTTTCTTCCTTTATCTTTTCACCTCAGTCTTGGCCCCGCTGACATTCACAATTTATGTCCAGCTAATTATATTCCGCTACACAATTTTAAGGAAAAAATGGATGGTGAGTAACTTGTAGAATTGCAATAGCTCCTCCTCTAGATAGCCACAGCAGGAGACTAATGTATGTCAAAGCAGAACATAAATATATTGGAGTATGACTTCAAATAACCACCTGACATACCTTGGCCAGAATCTTACCTGTGTTTATGTAAGGTCCATGTAATTTGCCAGCTGCAAGTGCAGCTAATTGACAAGGCACTGGGACTTATCTCAGCTGTGCAACTGGGTGCACAGCGAGGTGTGCAACCAAGACATGCCCTGGCATTCTGTCAGTTAGCCACAATTAGCTGTGGTAAAAAGAAAAGCTAGCAGGGCAATATTTGGTGAGTCTGTGAAGGAAGGAGTTCAACAGTAATGTTTAAGCTACCCAGACGGGATACTGCTCAGTACTTGAGATCATGCAGAAAACATCGCTGAGCAGGGTCAGAACACAAGAGATGCGAAACGTGTTTAATTGATAAAACTTAACGAAACTATTTGCAATACCTGCTTTTTCTGGACTGGTATAAAACATTAAGTATAGTTTGACCTGCCAAGTGTGTTAGGAGTGTTGTTTGTTGTTACCCAACCCTTTCCTCAACACTGTTTTTCTTGGCAGGAGCTCGCTTTCATTCTGGCCTACAACCTTCGCGTCTGTCTCATGTATGTTCCTTTCATGGGATTTAAGTGCTTCATGGCATTCTACTGGTTGGCCAGGTAATAGTTCTTATGCAGAACTTTCTTCTGACAGTACAAGCTGATTCCTCGCTGTGTGAAATCTATTAGACCAGTCTGAACAAGCTTCTGGTGTGGAAATAGGCCAAGAAGAAAATACCCTAAGAATCACAAGACTGTGATTATTTGAAACTGGTGGTCTAGAGGAGGTTACTCCCTACTGATTTTGATCTAGTGGTTTCCAAAGAAGATGCAACAGTCCTGGGCTTGGCATGTTTTGAAACATTTAGCCACACACAGGTAGCCAGTCTCCACCTGCTGCAGACTTCAGTGGTGAGTGATCAATTGGATACCTGAGGTGGACCTTTTCAGAGAAAAGAAAAGTTATGTTTCATGATTACACCTCTCTGAACATCCCAGTCACCATGGCCCACTGGCAAATATTACAAGGTGGTAGGCTTTCCTTCACTGGAGGTTTTTAAACAGGAGTAGGATGATTTTAGCTTTGGAATTTAGCAGGGTGTGGACTGGATGATCTGAGGTTCCCTTTCAGCTCTACAGTTCTATGATTTATACCATTCTCTGAAGAAGAATAGAATGTTTAGCCCCCTTGATTTCTGCGGTTTGTCATCATATCTGCATCTTTCCCCTCATATCAGATGACAGCATGTCACTCATAGAGGATTCCTATAGTATTCTAACAGATCTGTAATGGGGTTTTTTTGCCATCTGTGAAAATTCATTCTATAGCTTAATGGTTTAGGTATCTGGCTGCAAAGGTTAGGAGTTTGATTCTCCGCTGACCCTCTCAAGAGACGAGCCAGCACGGATAGCCTCAGGCAAACTGTATCATCCCAGATAAAGAGAGTGGTAAACCAACCCTTAATACTCTGTAGCAAGAAACCCCTGGAAAGGGTTGTCATAAATTGGAATCGACCTGATGGCATATAGTTATAATCATTAAACACCGGCAAAAGTTGACAGCCATTTCATGCAATCATTAACAAAAGTTCCGAGGTGTGATGAGATACCATGGATTTGCACCAACAATGGGTATGGCTATGATATACATTTATCCCCATTTCATCCTGCAAACAACTCTGTAAGGTACACTTGGCTCTGAAAAATGCTATCATATCTTCCCTCAGTCTCCTTTTCTCAAGGTGAAACATGCTCAGCAATTCCAGTCTTTCCTCATAAGGCTTGGTTTCCAGCCCCTTGATCCATCCTTGTTGCCCTCCTCTGGACTTCTTCCAATTTGTTGGCATCCTTCTTGATGTGCATTGGGCAGAACTGGACACAGTACTCGAGATGAGGCCTAATCAGTGCCGAATAGATGGGAACTAGTATCACACGTGATTTGGAGACTAGACTTCTGTCAATGCAGCCTAAAAAGGCATTTGCCTTTTTGTAGCCACTTCACACTGTCAGCTCCTATTCAGTGTGTGATCTAGAAAAGCTCCAAGATCCTTCTCGTTCACAGTATTGCTGAGCCAGGTATCCCTCATCTTGTAACTGTGTGTATGGTTTCTTTCTCTGAGGTGCAGTACTTTGCACTAATCCCTGTTGAATTTCATTCTGTTGGTTTTCAAACCAGTGCTCAAGACTACCTAGATCTTTTTAAATTTTGTTTCTGTCTTCCAGGGTGTTAGCTATTCCACCCCATTTTGTGTCATCCGCAAAGCTGATAAGCATACATCGTGTCCTCTAACCCAGGTCATTAATAAAAATATTGAATAACACTGGGCCCAGGACTGAGCCCTGGGGAACCCCACTTGTTTCCTCTTCTCAGTTTGAGAAGGAGCCATTAATCATCACCCTCTGAGTACAATTCTGTATATCCACCTGACACCTATCCAGCCCACATCTAGTTAACTTGCTAATCAGGATATCATGGGGCACTTTGCTGGGGTCAAGATATACAAGAGTGGTCTTAACCAACCAGATAGGCGGGATATAAATAAAATAAAATAAAATAAAATAAAATAAAATAAAATAAAATAAAATAAATAAAATAAAATAAATAAATAAATAAATAAAATAAAATAAAAATAAATAAATAAATAAATAAATAAATAAATAAATAAATAAATAAATAAATAAATAAATAAATAAATAAATAAATAAATGTCTATAGCACTCCCTCTGTCTGTCAGGGAAGTTACCCAATCAAAAAATGAGATCAGATAAGCCTGGCAGGATTTATTCTTGACAAATCCATGTTGGCTTCTAGTTATTACTACTTTGTTTTCTAGGTGTTTGCATTGTGGCCACTTTATAATCTGTTCTAGAATTTTCTCTGGGATAGATGTCCGGCTGATTGATCTATAGTTCCCAAGTTCCTCCCTTTTGCCCTTTTTGAAGATAGGGACAACATTAGCCCTCTTCCAGTCCTCTAGCACCTTACCCATTTCCCGTGATTTCAAGAAAATAATGGACAGTGGTTCTGAGGGTTCTTCAGCCAGTTCCTTCAATACTCTTGGATGCAGTTCATTCAGCTCTGGAGATTTGAACTCATTCAAAGAAATAAGATATTCCTTGACTATTTGTTTATCAATCTCCAGCTATAATCTTGTCCCCTCCACTTGCACTTCACATTTGTCTGGAGGGTAATAGTCTGTCCTTTGGGAAAAGACTGAGCTAAAATAGGAATTGAGCACTTTTGCCTTTTCTTTTTCTGTTATCATTTTTCAATCTCCATTGAGTAGCTGAGCCACTGTTTCTTTTCTTTGTCTTTTGCTATGCACTTACCTGAAGAATGCTTTTTTGTTGCTTTTACTCTCTCTAGCTAGCCTCAGCTTACTCTCAGCTTTTGCCCTCCTAATGCCATCCCTGCAATGCCTTGTCTGTACCCTTCTTTTGTGGCCTGGCCTTCCTTCTACTGCCTATATGTGTCCTTTTTTGTTTTCAGGTCCTCTCTGAGCTTTTTTTGTTGTCCCCTGCCTTTTCTTGTTGGAATTGTTTGTAGTTGTGCCTGTAGAATTTCCTTTTTTAGACGCTCAATGGGCTCATTTTCTTGTTAGGATCACCTGCTATGGAGCTGAGCAGTTACTTGGATTCTAGTAAAAGGATGCTGCTGCTACTAGCTATGGGTCAGGGACTGGGGGGGGGTTATCATTATCAGCAGCAGTACCCATTGGGAGTGGGCTCAAGCCCCATCAGTGTAAGGTCAAGATAGAGAAGGCCACAGCTGCTACCAGCAGGGATATGCAAAAATGGTGGCTCCCTGACTAGTAAAGATAGGGGGAACATTCGGAGAAGGGACAGTGTTAGATGACCTCACCACAAAGGCAGATGGATATGGTTATAGTTTAAGTGGGTATTTGGTGCTTTATATAGCAAGCGCCTATCAAGAACTGGATGTCAAGATGTCCTTTCTAGCCACCTAGCTTTTACAGCCTATCTTCTCCATTAAAGCCTCCTCTGTGCTTAATGTAATTACTTTGAAAAACAGATAAGAAGACCAGGCCATCGGCTAAATGCTCAATTAAAATGAGAATATAACACAGAAAAGATCCAGGGACAGGCACAAAGCTTGTGAGTTTTCTTTCATCAAAGCCCCAGGAAGCAAACGTCTCTGTCCTGCTCGGTCTATGGATAGAGCAAAAACTGTATCCACACTGGATGATCTGGAGCTCTGAATTCTGCATATATATTGCAGTTTTAGGATGCAGCGTTTTTTTCACATGCACCATGTGAAAAATGTGCAGGCTCATTTAATACCATATTAATTTGTAATATTGTCCTAAAAAGAAGAGTGCTGAAGCACAGCTGTCCTAAAATGGGGAGGGCGATTTTTGGAGTTATTGGGGTTGCCCATGCCCTTCCCTGAACCTTCTGAGTTCACCTCTGCACCCATGACCACCCCTATACTCCACACCAAAATGGATCTTACAGAATGAATGTTTTTAAATGGAAAAAAAAAACCCTTGTACCCTCTAGTGGCCAATTTAAACAAGAATAAAAATTGAATTTTTCCATTCTGTTGGATTGTTCAGAAAGTTAAGTTAATCGCACAGAATAGCCATGCCCTATATTTTGCAGGAATCAGCACATGGCAATTCTAATGGTTAACACCCACTGTAGCAACCCCAGACCTACTGGAGTATCCCACCCTGTAGTTAGGCTGCCACCAACCATTCGCTCTACCAAGTCACCCAGACCAGGAATGGATTTTAATAAACAAAAGAACAAGGTTTATTGAAAAAACAAACAGGGTAAATAAAAGGATCAGGTAAATAGGATACTGGAACTTGGTATAGTCCCAATCATACACATACAACAGATTGGTTCTCACGGAACACTTTAAGGTAACGCACAGACCCTGAACCTATCAGTTCTGGCTACCTAGATAGAAACCTGAACCTATCATGTATGTACTGTCTGACGAACAGTTGTACCCAGTCTGACCCACAGACTCCAACTCCACTTCTCCACGTCAGCTCACTTACGAAGGACTTCCCCCAAATATATACAGTACAGCTCCTCCCCCCTGATGTCCCGCCTTCCACTCCCCATAGGATGGAACTTTCCCTCCAAACCCATGACAGACAGGTACCATCAGTGCGGTATGTGACACCTCCCCCCTTTATAAGTTGTTTTGTGGGGGAAAAGCTAAAGTGCTTTTCTCCAAAAAAACAACCAGGATCAAAACACATAAACAGTTATACATTATCAGTTATACATTATAATACAAACCCATAACCCATACTTACTCACTCTAGGTCAAACATATCACTTATGCATTTATACATTAATATTTGCAATACATTAAGTTACCTTTATTAATACAAACCAAGCCTGTTCAATAAACAGGTACATTTAACTTTTGGTCACCAATATACACAGTCCATGGTTTCTTCGCCGTCTTCACTCGTCGGGTCTTCTTGACAAGGCGTCAGCAACACAGTTCATTGTCCCTCTGACCACCTTCACTTCAAAGTCAAAATCTTGCAGGTTTAAAGCCCACCTCATAAGTTTACTATTATGGGTTTTCATTGTCTTTAACCACTGCAGTGGTGAGTGGTCAGTGCACAGAACAAAATGTCTTCCCCAGATGTAGGGTTTGGCCTTCTGAATCGCGTATACTATGGCCAGGCACTCCTTTTCCACGGTTGCCAAATGTCTCTCACCTTTCTGGAGTTTCCTACTCAGGTAGGACACTGGATGCTGGTCACCATTTTCATCCTCCTGGCAAAGAACTGCTCCTACCCCGCTGGATAATGGATGAGCGCCTCCTTCAACCTCTGGAACGCCTCCTCACAGTCGCTGGTCCACGGGATGCGGTCATCAGTCTTCTTCCGCGTCAGATCGGTCAGCGGAGTCGCTATCTCGCTAAACCTCGGGATGAACTTTCTGTAGTAGCCCACCAACCCAAGAAATGATTTGACTTTTTTCTTGGTGTTGGGTCTGGGCCAATCACGAACGGCTTCTATCTTGGCCTCTAGGGGTTTGATCACTCCTCCCCCTACTATGTGACCCAAGTATTTTATTTCTGGGCTATCCAGCTGACACTTGCTTGCCTTTACTGTTAGCCCTGCTGCACTTAACCTCTGCAGCACTATCTCCAGGTGTTTCAGGTGATCTTCCCAGGTATTGCTGAAGATCCCTATATCGTCAATGTAGGCCACAGTAAAGTCACTGAGCCCTGCTAAGGTCTGGTCCATCAGCCTTTGGAATGTGGCTGGTGCATTTCTGAGACCAAAACTAAGGACTCTAAACTCATATAGACCGAAAGGGCTGCAAAATGCGGTCTTTTCCTGATCCCTGGGATCAATCCTTAATTGCCAGTAACCCTTTACTAGGTCCAACGATGAAATGAACCGACAACCCCCTATGGTTTCAATCAGGTTGTCTAGCCTGGGCATTGGGTAGGCATCAGGAGTGGTTACGCGGTTTAATTTCCGGTAATCTACACAAAACCTAATGCTCCCATCAGGCTTGTCCACCAGGACTATCGGAGAGGACCAAGGACTAGAAGAGGGGACGATTATGTTCTCCCTAAGCATCTCGTCCAGCTCCTTCCGCACCTTGTCCCTATAGGGTCCCGTCACTCGGTATGGGGATACTGCTTGCGGGGGTGCATCCCCTGTGTGGATCCGATGCATCACTCCCTTCACTATCCCCGGCTTATTTGAAAAAACCTTATGATATTTGGTGAGCAGCACTTTTAGTTCTTGCTGCTGGTCTTGGGTGAGTGCAGGACTGATCTTCACCTCATCTGGGTTGTATTTCACTTCCCCTCTACCCTCCCAGAAGGGCAATTCAGCTTCCTCACTCTCAGCTGCTTTTATGGCAAATAAAACCCTCTGTTCCCCTCTGTAGTAGGGTTTCAGGGCATTCACATGTACCACCCTCCGTGCTTGGTGTTCCTCCTGTTCTATAAGGTAGTTCAGGTCCGACATCTTGGAAATGACCCTGTATGGTCCTGCCCATTTGAGCTGCAGTTTGTTCTCTTTGCAGGGCCTAAGCCAAAGCACTTCCTCCCCTGGGTTAAAGTGCCTCTCCCTGGCTTTCTGGTCATACCAGGTTTTCTGTCTGACCTTCTGAGCTTGCAGGTTTTCTGCTGCTAGCTCTAGGTTTCTCTTCAGGTCATTCATTAAAGTGTCTATATACGTCACAACATCTTGTGGGTCATCCTGGGTGATCTGCTCCCAATTTTGTTTGATTAAATCAAGTGGACCTTTTACTTTTCTCCCAAACAAAAGTTCAAACGGACTGAACCCGGTACTGGCTTGGGGCACTGATCGGTAAGCAAACAAAAGGGATTGCAGCTTCTGGTCCCAATTGTTTGGATTCTCTGCCAAGTAAGCCCTAATCATGCGCATCAGAGTCCCATTGAACTTCTCCGTTAACCCATTACTTTCGGGGTGATAGGCAGTGGTTTCCTTGTGTTTAATTCCACAGATTTGCCATAACCGTTTCATGAGCTTTGATGTAAACGATGTGCCCAAATCTGTGATTATTTCTGAGGCAAATCCCATCCTGGACATATACCCCACCAAGGCATCTGCCACTGTGTTAGTTTCGATGTTAGTCAAGGGTATGGCTTCGGGGTACCTCGTGGCATGGTCCACAATGGTGAGAATGAACCGGTTCCCCCTCTTTGTGGCCTTGGGCAAAGGTCCCACAATATCCACTCCTATACATTTGAACGGGGTGTCACTCACAGGCAAAGGGCACAACTTCGCTTTGGTCCTGTCACGGTTATTCCCCTGCCTCTGACACACATCACATTGTTTACAGAACTCCTTGATCTGCTTCCCTATTTCAGGCCAGTAAAAATTTTGTGTGATTCTCTGCTGTGTTTTGTTCACCCCCAAGTGCGCAGCAAACATGTCAGAGTGCCCCCTTTGTAAGATCATGGGGCGATATTTTTCAGGTACCACTAGCTGACTTCTGATCCCATCTCCCCCTTTTGAGATATTCATCAGGGTCTCTCTATATAAAATTCCCTTTTTCTCGTGAAATCTCGCTGGGGTTTCAGGTGTTAGCTGGGTGTCTGTCACCTTTTCAAAACACTTTCGGAGAGTGGCATCTGCCTTTTGCTCTTGGCCAAATTTGCTGTCTGTGGTTAAGGTTTCTGCCACAGCTTCGGGACTACCCTCATCTGCTTCAGCCTCGGGCTCTTCAGTACCCCCCTGAACTGTCCCCGTGGTAGCTTGTGAGCGTGTAATCACTAGCACCCGTTTCAGATGTTCAGCCAGGTCATTTCCCACGAGCACGGCTGCTGGCAGAGTCGATGAAATCGCTAGACGCCAAACTCCCCTCCAGCCTTGAAAGCTCACAGGTACCTCAGCTACTGGCAGTGAGATCACCTGCCCCTCAATCCCTGCCACCTTCAGGCTCTCATTTGGGATTATATGCTTCCTAGGAATAATGTCTGGATGGCACAGGGTCACCTGGGAACAAGTATCCCTTAGCCCCCTATACTGATGGTCAAGTATTCCTACGTCCACCACAGCGGCCTCAAACAATTGCGAATCTGTCCTAACTAGTAAGCAGCGCTTGACCTCCACAAGTGGACCATTTTCCCCAGCCTGATCAGCAGATGTAACTGGTCCAGAGTGAGTCGCCATGGCAACAGGCTCCCTCAGTGGCAAGGAGCTTTGCTCTGTCTGGACACAGAACACAGCTTTTGGCTTGGTTCCACTCAAATCATGAGGCAAATTTCCCTTTAGCTGCTTTAATTTCTCACACTCTGAGATTAGATGGCCCTTTCCTTGACAGAAATAACATTTTCTGCTGTACTTGGAGTCTTTCTCCTCTGTTTTTGGTTTTCCCTCCAAAATCTGAGGTCTTGGTGGTTTCATGTCAGAGGGCTTCCCTTCAACATGGGCCCCTCCCCCTTGCTGGTTTTTCCCTGGTCCCTGAGAGTACCGGCTGTAGGTTTCTTTGGGCTTACCCACAGTTTTCCCCTCAGCACCTAAGGGCTTCCTTATTTGGGAAATAAAATCTGCGATCTCTGCCGCTTCTGTCACAGTTTTAGGTTTCCTCTCTCACACATGGAACTTTAGTTCCCCATGCAGGACTGAATAAAATTGTTCCAGCGCTATCAGGTCTTTGAGCTGCTGGAAGGTCTCTGTCCCCTCCTGAGACAGCCATTTCTCTAGCAACCTCACCAGTTGGGCCCCCACTTGGGTAAAAGTCTGCTCTGGTTTTTTTGTGAGTGACCTGAATTTTTGCCTCAGCTGTTCAGCATTTATCCCATGCCGGGCAAACACCAGTTTTTTAAACTCAGCGAAGTCTTTCAGCAGTTCCACTGGCATCTCGGCATAGACTTCTGCCAGGCTGCCACTGATTAAAGATCGCATAATGGTCATCTTCTCAGTTTCCCTTACTGAGAAGTCCACAAACGCTCTTTCCACAAGGGAAAAGAACACCTCAGGGCAATCTCCCTTGTTGTACACAGGGAATTTCTTCAAGTCAGTTTTAGACAAGCTGCCTTCCCCATTCCCTGGGTTCCCCTCATTATTATTGTTATTCCTATTTCTACTCATTATTTCCAGCTTCTTCAGCTCAAACGCCATTCTTTCTAACTCCAACTGTCTCTGTTTCTCTTCCCTTTCCATTTCAAATTGTCTTTGTTTCTCCCTTTCCCTTTCCTCCATTTCCCTCACCCTCAGTTCATGCTGTTGGGCTAGGAGCATTTTTCTGAGTTCTGAGGTCAGTTCTCCCGTGCTCTCATCCTGCACTGAGCCAAATTCCTCCTCAGAACCTTGGTCTCCCTGTGGTTCTCTCACTTCCCCCATTTCTGCCATTTGGCTTCGAGTAAAGGGCATAATCTCCCCAGAACAGGCTGCCTTCAAAAGTCACGCCTCAAAATAAAACGATGACTTTTTTCCTTTTGCCTCAGAAACAGCCTTCTATAGACTGCTGCTGTCCCTCCAGCACCAACTTGCAACTGTTGCTAGGCAGAATCCACCCCCTCTGCTAGGCCTCTCAGCAGACAGGCTAGATCACTGTTACTTCACGCAGCTTTGCCTCAGCCCTTTCCCGCCAAAACGGGTTGCCTCAGAGCTCCCTAATCTAGTCCCCCAATCTGAGTTTGCACGTTCTTCCACTAGCCTACCTCCCCGTGAGGTAAGCCTAGAAGATTACCTACGCGCCCTCAGATTTTCCCTGACTAGACCCCCCTTGCTCTGGGCACACTAGCCAAGGCTTTGCTGGACCACTGGGCAACTGGACCCGTCGTATCCCACCCGCTGGACACCAATAAATGTAGCAACCCCAGACCTACTGGAGTATCCCACCCTGTAGTTAGGCTGCCACCAACCATTCGCTCTACCAAGTCACCCAGACCAGGAATGGATTTTAATAAACAAAAGAACAAGGTTTATTGAAAAAACAAACAGGGTAAATAAAAGGATCAGGTAAATAGGATACTGGAACTTGGTATAGTCCCAATCATACACATACAACAGATTGGTTCTCACGGAACACTTTAAGGTAACGCACAGACCCTGAACCTATCAGTTCTGGCTACCTAGATAGAAACCTGAGCCTATCAGGTATGTACTGTCTGACGAACAGTTGTACCCAGTCTGACCCACAGACTCCAACTCCACTTCTCCACGTCAGCTCACTTACGAAGGACTTCCCCCAAATATATACAGTACAGCTCCTCCCCCCTGATGTCCCGCCTTCCACTCCCCATAGGATGGAACTTTCCCTCCAAACCCATGACAGACAGGTACCATCAGTGCGGTATGTGACACCCACTTTAGGAAGTTGGATTAGATGATGACTAACCTTGTCTTTCTGCTTTTGTTTTGTCTACACAGGTTCCTAGAAAGCAATTGGTTTCTCTGGATCTCACAGATGAACCACATCCCAATGAACATTGATTATGACCAGAACTTAGACTGGGTCTCTGCCCAGGTAAGATGCCTCAAACTTCTTATTGTCCATGGAAGTGGGAATACCCATAAAAGTGGCCAAATTCGGGTACTTTGTCTGTAACCATGGAGGAGGCTAAACGGATGGTGAAGACATGGAGATGTAGATAGGGTCTCCTTCTCAGCATCTCCTCCTTTAGAGAAGTCAGTCAGAAGATCTGAAGAAGGGCCTGTAGATTTATTTGGTTGAAAATACTTCCATGATCAGGAGACTTGCTTTGTCACGATTCTCAGGCACAGGATCTTAGTGAACACACTCAATCAAACATGCTTACGAGCTCCTCTGCATATTATTTTAATCACACAAAACTCTGAGCTGATGTCTGAATGAGGAAGGGGCTTGGGAGGGCAAAGCATATGTGTACACCTCCAAACCCACTACCTATTTAGCTTTCTCCAGGCTGAGAGTTACATAATCAACCCAGAATGCATCACTTAGCAAGGTAATCACTCCTACCTGAAGCTAATTTGGAAATCCAGAGTGAAAATGGAAACTAAAATAAAGGTGCCAGCATTAATTTCTGACCGCAGCTTCCGTTGTCACACTTGTTTCATACTGAAACTAATGTGATGCTGATATGGGCATGTGAATTTAATTTTGCATTTGTTTTAGAAACTGAAGCCTATCCTTCACATGGCAAAGGTCAACAGGGCATCCTGCTGGGACCTCAGCATCTTCGTAGCTCTCTTGACCTGAAGTGGCATGCAGAGACCAAACAACAAAAAGTCTGCTGCTTGAAAAGCTAACAGCCATCTTCAGAGATCCTCAGCTACCAACATGCATTGCTATATATAATCCCCATGCAATTGGCTTAGCTTTCCAAATGTTGCTACCTGATTGCCACCGTGGTTGCAATAAAGATGGACCACTACAGGCCCAAACTGTAACTCCTGCTGAGGAAAGAATATGCATTAAAGAAGGAATTGCAATACCTTGGAAAGATATATGCAGCCTATGAGAATCAGGGTTATGAAGTCCTGGTGACGATCACGTCAGAAGGTCTTTCCAGAGGCAATCTTGCCTGACACAAGCAGAGAAAGAAAAGTTACAGTACCGAAGCATCAGTTATGTTGTTTCCCTGCACAAGACATATTGGTGAAGAAAACACTCAGCCAGATCGAGGTCAGTCATTACACTCTTAGAAAGGAATTAATTCTAGGTGTCAGATGCAATTAATTCCCACTGAGAGTTTTTCTTATCATTGTATTGAAAAGAAACTGGCCAGTCGTAATAAATTAGTTTCTACTGTCCCTTAAAATAGTGACCTTTGGTGGTCCATCAGGAAAATAAGAGAGAAAGGTGATAAAAAGTTACAATTTCTTTTCAGGTCTCTGACCTGCTGAAGAGAGAAGCCAGTTTCTGATTTAAAAAGCAGCTTATTTTGTCAGCAGTGAAAGCAGCTGAACTGGTAACTTTAAAAGTGCCACTGTGTCCCATTTTCTTCCGTTCACATATAGAAGAGATTTTTAGATGGCACAAATATAGTAGTTTTGATTCAGAAGAAGCTTTCCTAATGTCCCTGCTTCTGGTGGCAGTTGTACAGTACGGAAACCCAAAGACAACAATCAAAGAATAACTGTGGTCTGCAATAGAATCAAGGGCTATTGACCAGGAAATAAACTCTGCTGGCTATGAAGCAACTGAGTGCAATTTCTTTTTCTCAGCTTGCAGCAACATGTAATGTGGATCAATCGTGGTTCAATGACTGGTACACTGGACACCTGAACTTCCAAATTGAACATCAGTGAGTATGAAACTGGGAAGGATTGTAGAGAATAAGGCACTTAGCATGAACAGGATTGGGAGATGCCTTCCTGGCAATCACAGACCACAGCCATTTTCTTGATCCAAATCTGTTCCCTAATAAACCAGTGGTGACTGTGACTAGAAGTGCATTTCACTCATTCTGAACTGTACATGTTCTTTTTTTTTCTTTGAAGGAAGGAAGGAAGAGAAAGAAAGAAAGAAAGAAAGAAAGAAAGAAAGAAAGAAAGAAAGAAAGAAAGAAAGAAAGAAAGAAAGAAAGAAAGAAAGAAAGAAAGAAAGAAAGAAAGAAAGAAAGAAAATCCTGAACTGTACATGTTGACTATCACCTTGGGATTCTGCCTAGAGTGGCCAATTAATACATAAACAGAAGAAGAAGGGAAGGGAAGGGAAGGGAAGGAAGGAAGGAAGGAAGGAAGGAAGGAAGGAAGGAAGGAAGGAAGGAAGGAAGGAAGGAAGGAAGGAAGGAAGAAGGCAGGCATCATCTAAAAGGAATATGATAGAGGAAATTATCCTGTGTATACTAATTCAAATTTATGGATGCTAGTTTAGAGACAATTTCTATACAGTAATTTAAAAAGAAATACTGTACAGTAATTTCACACCATAGTGGGAAAGACCATTACTGGAGGCCTGTGTGTCTGTTCAGATGGCTTTCCAGGCACTTGCTGCTGAAGGACAACTTTAAGCCCACCCACCCTCCCACTTTCCCTTCTAAAGGTTCTTTCTCTTCACTGGGGCTCCTATGAATTATCCTTGAAAGAGAGGATGACTTCAGACAAACATAGGTGCTGCCTTTTGACAACTAGTAGACATAGCCACCTTACTTTCACAACATGCTATATTTGGGGCTGCCTTAGAAAAGTGTCTGGAAACTGCAATTTAAGCCAAGTACAGGAGTGAGACTGTTGAACCTGTCACCCCATTAATACAGCAATATACTATTACTTTAGCAATATACCCCAGTAGTATCCTTTGGTTTCTGCAGTTGAAGTCCTAAATTGCCTAACTCCTATATATCACTCCTATACATCTCTAAGGCTGCCCTCTTCCTGCATAAACCCACCTGTACATTGCAGTCACTGAGAGACTTTTCTTGCACATCCTTCTGCCCCATGAAATGGGGCAGCCAACAAACACATGTTCCGACCTTTTCAAGGGCAGCACCCAGACACGGTCCCAGGAAAGGTGAAGGGAAGGTCCGCTTTTCAGGACATTCTCTCTTTTGACTGTTGGCTTAGGTTTCCAAACTGTCACTGTTCTTAATAGGTTTTATTTATGACGCAAGATTGCATGGGTTTGTAACATTGCGGTAACGATAAGCTGACAAAAGTATCCCGTTTGGGTGGGTGACCATAGCTGAGATGCTTCCAGTTCACAGAAGCCTCTGGAATATTCACTGGACATCCATCTCTCTCTGTCCCCAGCCTTTTCCCCACCATGCCTCGGCACAATTATTGGAAGGTAGCTCCTCTGGTGAAATCCCTTTGTGCCAAGCATGGCGTGAACTACCAATGCAAACCTCTCCTTACAGCTTTTGCGGACCTTGTGCGGTAAGTGTTGGTTCGCATTAGGGCTGGGCCAACCCTTGAGCCGAGGGAGATGACGGCCTCAGACGGCAGAGGCCGTGAGGGCTGTATCTCCAAGCTAGCTGGTACAGTATGTGTTGTTGGGTGTGGTCAACAGCATCCTAACAACAGTGTTGAAAACAAGGTTCAACTGTCACTTTAGGCCATTGAACCCACAGTGGGAATCCTGTCAGGAACGGGAAAAGTGTTGTTTTCTCCTTTGCCTTAGGCAGCAAAATATCTTGGGCCAGCCCTGGTTAACAAGGAGGTCCCAGTTGTAGGAGAACAGTGGGTGTGGCTGAGTGAGGGATGGAAATACCAAGATGGGGCAGCTGTATGGGAAAGGTATGGACCAGAGTACCCTTGAGAAACAGCACTGCCTGGGATTAATGGGCCTGGTTTGCCTTTTCTCTTTGCAGTTCTTTGAAGGAATCTGGAGAGTACTGGCAGGATGCTTACCTCCATGGGTAAGAAGAGGCAAGAACTGGCGAATCTCCTCATGGACAGCTGTCTGCAACCATCAGCAAATGGAAGGGAAGGAATTGCAAAGCATAGCCTTGACTTCAAAAAAAATAATATTTTTAATCTTCAAAAAATAATATTTGACTGACAAATAATTATTAAATATATTCTTTGTAAATAGTATAAAAACTTAGATGTTTTAAAATGTTCTTAAACAGCATTCTGTTTGAATATGGTAACTGGTTTAATTATGTTTTAATATTTATAGTATACTGGGTTTTTTCTGTTTTACTTGTTGTTGTTGTTGTTTTAATTATACTGTGAGCTTACTTAGGTCCCAGTTTCTGGGAGAAAGGTGGTATAGAAATCAAGTAAATGAAATATAAATTAGGAATGGGGCAAAGATAGTGACAAATTATGAAACAACCTTTTTCTTTTTCCGCTTTCACCAGAATCTTGTTCAGCTAGCAAAGGCAAGGCAGGAATAGGCAGGAAAGAAAGAAGGATTCCCCCCCCCCTTGCTAGAGAGAGCACCTTCTCTGGTGACAGGTTACATCTGATGATTTCTTTGTAGGAGGATGAGAATAAACAGGCCTGGCCTGTGTTTAGGAAAAGGAGCTCATGCACCAGAGTGTTTTCCTTCTGCCTATAGCAGCACTTTTCTGAGTTATGGGGTGCAGGCACTGGCATAGAAATTGGCATATGCCTACCGCCATGCCTTCACAGTTAGATCAGGCTTTGCAGAATTCTTTCTCAGGTACTGTAAACTCATCACAATGACCTCTTCCATCCTGACACTAAGTTCACCCTTCCCAGTTAGCTCTGAAGAGGCAACTATTCAGGAAAATTGTGATTTATTCCTTGACATTGACTAAGGTTGTGAGACCTTCGGGCAGCTGCTCAAGTATGGCAACGGTGCCACATTTTGAGAACACCAAGACCTCCCCCCAGGAACTGCCAAGCTCACTCACTGGTTACCATGCAGTATGCATGTCCATCATTGTCAAAATTGCACCAATCGCAATGCACCAGTGCTCCTGGTGCTTCCCTAAGAGGACTGCTCTTGTCTTCCTGCATACATTTTCATGCAAGATAATCTTGCACTTACAAAAAGTGAAAGAACTAATTGCAGGAGTTTAGCAAAGCTGGGTTTATTTTACAAATGATACTCCCATTTAAAAGAATCCAATATATCATCTCAAAACCTGTTTTTTGTTTGTTTGTTTGTTTGTTTGTTTGTTTGAAATGGCTTTTAAAAAAGAACTACTGTACGGAGGTGAGGTTTATTCTCAGATGCGCTGACAGAAACTTAACATCAGAACTTGTGTCACTGTTTAAATTCCCTACGCTGAACACAAGGTGGAAGCAAAAGGTTTAATTTCGTGTATGCTGTACCTTTCATTCAACATGTTTTGCATTGCTGAAAATCGATACTTCTGAATTTTCAGTTGAAGTGAAGACGTGAAATGTGGGCAGTCAGATCAGTCTGAGGTTTTCTGACTGTTTCAACTCAGTTCCATCTTTTTCTTTATTCGCCGACCAGTTAGGACTTTCACAAAGAAGGGGGCTGCTCAACTGTGCTGAAGAGTCTTGCATGTATACCTCCGTGACAGTTTTAGCAGGTGTCAAGAATGTCCACAGGAATTTTTCAAGATGAGGGGGGAAAGCTGCACAATAGTATTTTTCACATAATTTGCACCTGTAGCACACACCACTGTAGCACAATGAGTCTCTTTATGTAAAAGGCCCCCTTGCAACCCCACGGATACCCACAGAAGGTCACCATTCCCCACCACCATCATAGCTTGCCTGACAACAGGGCCTCTGGGCATTGGCAAAAATGATAGGCATTCAGGAGCCTCTTCTTCCAGCCTCAGCTTGTGGGGTTCCTGCTTATCCTCTCAGAAAGGAAGGAGAAGGGCGAGATCCCAGCCACTGCTTGCCTTGTGCTGGCAAATCCCTTCCAGGTTCCTTCCCGTACATGCCTCAAAACCTGAGATACGGATGTGCCATGACTGGCAGCATGAAAGCCCAGGCATCAGAGCAACAGAAGGAACAGAGCAGCCATACTGCCCAGTTTAAAACACTGTTGTTATGTGCCATCAAGCAGCTTACAACTTACAGCAATTGAATAAATTAGGTACCTTGAAAATATCCTATCAGGAGCAGCAGCCCTGCTCAAGGCTTCTTCTGTTGAGTCAATCCATCTCATGTTAAGTCCTCCTCTTTTCCTGCTGCCTTAAACTTTTCCCAGCATTATTCATTTCCAGTGAACTCAGTCTTCTTAGGGTATGTCCTAACCACAATAGCTTCAGTTCAGTCATTTTTCCTTCTAGTGAGTGTTTGGGCTTGATTTGTTATATGACCCGCTTATTTGTCTTTCCAGCTGTCCATAAAGTTTTCCTTCAATATTAGATTCAAATGAACATTTCCCTTTTTTCATCTTTCTTTACTGTCCAGCTTTCACATCCGTACATAGTAATTGGGAACAGTATAGTATGGATGGTCTTGGTGATCGTTTCCAGGAACACTTCTTTTTACTTAGGATATTTTCTACTTATTTCATACCTGCCTCTTCAAGTCTCAGTCTTCTGATTTCTTGGCTGCTCTTTCAATTTTGCCTGCTGATTAAACCAGGGTAGAGAAACTCCTTAACAATTTTGGTTTCTTCATTGTTCTCATTAATGATAGAGTACGTAACCCTTCTGAAGTGATTATATCTGTCTTAATGTTCAGCTATAATCTTTCTTTTCACTTTCTCATTTAATCTTTCTCAATAATTAGTTCAAGTCATTCTTATTTTCTGGTTTTCACACTTCCTTTATCTGAGTCTAATCCACTTTCCTACATCATACATTCTGCATATGTATTGAGCAGATACAGAGATAAAGTGAGTTCTTTAGTGAAATCTGTCACCCATTTATCTTTCCTATACAGTTCTTCAGTATATGCCTTTCAACTTCTTTTAATTTATTCCTGTTGATATTTTAGCCTCTTTAATTTTGAATTTAATCTCCATTTGATTTCTTGAATCTTTTAAACTTAAAGTTGTCTGTGGGGATTCTGGTCCACTTTCAGTCCCTTTTACTTTTGCTTATTGTTTGTCATTAACAATTTTAGAAATGTCATCAGTCATCCACAATGAAAACAAATAAAAAAATGCTCCCTGTGAGTAGTACCCCTCAAGCAATAAGACTAAGATCTGTTTGTTTGCTTCCTGGTTTTCTGCCTTTCTCCCAAGAGAGGGGCCTAATGGGGCTCACTCATGCTTATGAATAAACACGACAAAAACACAATCACAGTTGAACAGGTGATCCTATTGAATAACCGCTGAATAAAAACCGCTTAAAGACACATGGGAAGGGAGAGAAAAATACCCACACCCACCCCAAAGGCCCTTTCCTCACCAATCAGTGGTTTTTCAAAAGCTTGCCTAAATGAAAAGATATTTGCCTTCTAGCAGATGCACAACAGGAGAGGTCTAAGTAAGGCTCAAAGTAGGTGATCCAGTTAGCACGTCATTAGACAACGAGTTCCCTTAAAGGGTAACAGAGACCTGTTTATGCTGGCATTACCTTCCCACTACCACATAATTTGCTTTTACTTTGATGTTGTGCGTCAGGAAGTCTGATCTGACCCAAATGCAGCACTTTGAAAGAACTGTGACTTATGAGAGAAAGATGCTATCATAGCAGAGAATGATAATTTGCCTCAACTTGTGATTTGGCCACTAGGCTGTCCTAGAATGGAGTTCAACAATCCAAAAGCCGCCACTGAGTAGGTGTCTCTCAGATCCTTACCAAATATCATTGTATATAAGCTAGGTCAGTGTGTAAAATATTCTTACTACTGTATATTGCTAGCCCAAGCATTTCTTCCTCTGCCTAGGCATCTGCATGGACAAAGCTGGAGGCAGTGGTGCTCCATCAATAAGAGTATTCCTTACAGCCTTCAATCTCAGAGGGTGACTACACACGCATTTAGTCTGTTGTTTGGTCTGCTGCAGGGATGGGCTGGTTCACTCTTTTTCTTAATGATCCGATGACATATTTGCTAGAGCAAACCAGCCCGCCCCTACGGAGTTCCTACCTGCACCTTTCTGGTGCTTGTCAGGTGCTGCTCTTTTTCAGTTGTGGGTAAGGTCACTCTGGGTTCATTTCCAACTTGTGTGATCACTGGGATCAAACCAAAGTGAGCTTCCTCCTACAGTTTTTCAGCTAGTTTCAATTTCCCCATATCATTGGTTGTTTAAGCAGACAGCTTAACCACTTAATGATTTGGGGAATCTGGGACATGATTTGAGGAAACATTTCTTTTCTTTTCTCCTCCATGGATCAGAAGAAGGAAACATTTTTTTTTAAAAAAAATAAGCCAATTAGGGCAGCACTGATTCAACTGAATAAGGAGATGGTGATAATGAATTATTTTAAAAATTGAAATCTTCCTTCTGAAAGTGAGAGGAGTCAGGAGGAAGGGTCATGGTGAAGAGGATCCAGGAAGAGGTTGGTGCACTTAATGATGGAGAAGGAGAAAGATTAAAGCTCCGGGACTCAGGGAAGTGGAGGAAGGCTGCAGTAGGGAAAGAGTGAGAAGGAGACAGCATCGCAACCCCCTTATTTTGCAGGATCAGGACCGGAGAGTCTAACAGCTCTAATATTTCTATGGTGCATTTTGCTTTATTTTGCTTTCTTAAAGGAGGCGAACCAAATAGGGTCACTTGAGGTGCATGTCATGCGGATGCAAGGATTGTGCCACAAGACATACTGGATAATCCACCCAACCTTAAATGAGCCTATTTAGCCTGTACCAGCCTATTCCAACTAGTTTATGTGGCCAAGCCCTAAGTTAGATAGCAGGTACTTGTGGGCACAACAGTACCCTTGATGCCCAGTCAAGTTTTAGTTTGGCTCCTATCTTCAAACAGGGCTAATCTGTTTAATTCATTTGTGGCATGTTTTTACTCTAAATCTCAGTTGCTCTGACTGCAGACATTCTCAGGGCATTTGTTTCACTACTGAAATGAATCAAAATCTGGGTCGGAGTATTTGAATGCAGTTCAATAGCATGTGATTTGGAGGTTGGTGTTTTAATATGGTTGTAAACTGTGTGGTATATTGGTAGAGGGAGATATGGAAGACTTTATAAGCACAAGTGCTCGGCTCCTTCAGCAGAAACAAGGGAAAGTGGCATTGGGACAGAAGACTGGAGGAGCAAAAAGAGCAAGTGAGCAAATAATGTTACAAAACAATTCACCTTCAGGAGAAAGAAATCTTCCTCTTCAAAACAAAAACAAAAACAAAAAAACCTGGATGGATTGCAGGTTTTCCTCATTGGAGACGCAAGAGGGAGCAGCAGCAGCAGCAGCCTTGAGTAAGGTCCACAGCTTGTAGTCTGTGGGAGAGACATACACACAGAGCATGAGAGAGATGCACCACTCAGAATAGCAGCCACTTTGGCTTCAGCCTCTAGCTGCTGAGGAAACATTTCCTGTTTGCTTGTTTACCTGCCTTGTTCTCCACCCTTCTTCTTCTGGAAACCAAGAGAACTGGCTAGACACAGATTGTTTTAAATATCTTTCAAAGTGTCATAGCGGTAGATTGGCAAGATATAAGAAGATAAACCACTAGTGCAGCTGACAGCACTTTCCAGCACTTAAGCAATACAATGATAAAATAGAAACAGATAGGGGGAAACAATAGGAATTTGAGCTGCATGGTATCCTGCAGTACAAAGCACATGATCTTGGCATCCAATACTCAACAAACCTTGCAGACAGAATCTGCTGCAACATGAGAGAGAATGCATGCCAAAACAATTGAAAAATTAAAAATGCATTCACAGTAATGTTAAAATAAACAAATCTCTCATGGCTGTTTAAAATACCTCATTTTCTGACCAAAAAAATTGCTCACTTACATGTACTTCGTGTAAAATTAATTTCAAGCATGCTTAACCCAATGCAAACCCAGGAGTATTTCCACATGCTACCACACCCTTCCCGTCTGTTTCGTGTCTTGCAAGTGGCTCTTACGTGATCTCACTTGCTCTGTACATAAAAGGGGGTTGTGATGATGAACAACCCTTGACCAGTTGTCCTTTTTACTGCCATTGTTAAAATGTTACCATATACAGTACAGAGATGTGTAAGTGGCTGGGCACAGCAAAAAGTTAGGAGAAGCTTTCAGTTCCCCAGTTTCTGCCAGATAGAGCAGAATGGGAGCAACACAGGGAAGGTGAAATATATGCATCATATTCAGCCATTTGGTATAACTACAAATTTGGTGTTTAATTAGCAATGGTCAGAAACGAGGATTTGCAAGAGGAACTGCAGAAGCTGCTGCTGCTAATTGACCAGATGCTAGTCACAGGTTGCTCATGAATCCAACGGTAAACTCAGTTTGTGCCTGGCTCATGCCCAGCATTTTGTCAATGAGCTGAACAGCTTCCAAAATCCCTTTTGTAGATTCTTATCAAACAAGATAGTGGCCGTTCATGTCCTGTTCACATAACTTTGCGTGGTGAACACATCAGGTCTTGAAATTAATTAAATGCTTCCTGTTATGTACTATCAAATCAGAAATGACCTATAGCAACCCTAATAGGTCTCCCAAGATAAATAAGATATTTAAGGAACAGTTTTACACCCTCAGCTAGTTTCCTTGGCTGAGTAGGGCTTCAAACCCAGACCTCCTGAATTGTACATAGTGCATCACTCTATCCACTACTTCATACTGGGTATCTAAATGTTTCCTATCCCCTCATTTCAGGTTCCACGCTTTTTGATAATGTGGTGACCCCGTTACTCTGTAATATAGTGTGTCACGTTGAATGATTTACTGAGATCTCCTGTCAGTTCGGAGAGAATGTGTATTTTTTATCCTGCTTGTTAAGGCTCTGTAACTCATTGTTATCAGAGATAGGGTTAAATCACAAATATGCCATGTTACAAAAACTCCTATCTCTGATACCTTGAATCCTAACACGTTGTGGCAGGCCTGTGTTGTTTCACATATTATTGCTTGTGATTTAAAGTTAAGAAGAGAGCAGCCCTTCAGGTGCTCAGCATACGTAGCTGCACTGTGCTACTCACATTAGATTAGGCATCCTTCAGTCTCGAGAGACTATGGTAACATGCTCTGTATGGACGACCAGGAACAGTGTCTAGTGTGGCTAAGAAGGCCAATTTGAGAGTGGCAGTCCCTTCCACACTGAGGACAAATACAATCTGTCCCCTGTCCAGCTCCATGAATTTGTTGCTTTTGGGATTGCCTCTTTGCCTCGGCCTGCTGGACAAGGGACTCTTCAAACTGGGAGAGGCTGTGATGCACCACTTGTCTCCAGGCTGAACGCTCAGATGTCAAGGTTTCCCAGCTGTTGAGGTCCATTCTTAAAGACTTCAGATCCCGCTTGCAGATATCCTGGTATCACAGTTCTGGTCTCCCTCTGGGGCGATTTCCCTGCACTAATTCTCTATACAGGAGATCTTTTGGAATCCGACCATCAGCCATCCTCACGACATGCCCAAGCCAATGTAGACATCGCTGTTTCAGTAATGTATATATGCTAAAAATTCCAGCTCATTCTAGGACTACTCTGTTTGGGATTTTGTCCTGCCAGGTGATACCAAAAATGTGTCAGAGACAATGCATATGGAATGTGTTCAGCTTCCTCTCCTGGCATGCACAAAGGGTCCAGGACTCACTGCAGTACAGGAGTGTACTCAGGACACTGGCTCTATAGACCTAGATCTCAGTATATGCCGACAGCTTCTTATTAAGCCATACTCTCTTTGTGAGTCTAGAGATCATGGTAGCTGCTTTGCCAATGCATTTATCCAGCTTGACATCTAGGGAGAGAGTGTCAAAGATTGTTGAGCCAAGGTATACCAAGTCATGAACAACCTCCAATTCTTGCATGGAGATGGTAATAGAGGGAGGTGAGTCCATGCCCTGGCACATGACTTGTGTTTTCTTCAGGCTGATTGTTAGTCCAAAGTCTTGGCAGGCCTCGCTAAAACGATTCATGAGTTGTTGGAGGTGTTCAGCAGCATGGACAGCAATGGCTGCCTCATTGGCAAAGAGGAAGTCCCGCATGCATTTCAGTTGGACTTTGGTCTTTGCTCTCAATCTAGAGAGATTAAAGAGAGTTCCATCTGATCTAGTCTGGAGATAGACACCTTCTGTTGCAGTTCCAAAGGCATGTTTCAGCATGACAGCGAAAAAGATTCCAAACAGGGTTGACATGAGGACATAGCCCTGTTTGTTTTATTTATTTATTTAATTTATATGCCGCCCACACTACCCAAAGGTCTCTGGGCAGCTTACAACATTTAAAATACAATAAAAATTCTGAATAATTAAAATACAATTAAAATATACATTGCCATCGGACCCACAGCTAATATTATTTCAATTAAAAGCCTTCTGGAACAGGAAGGTTTTGACCTGGTGCCAAAATGTCATCAGCATCGGCGCCAGACGAATCTCAGTTGGGAGGGCATTCCATAGTCTGGGGGCAGCTGCCGAAAAGGCCCTTTGTCTACAATCCGTCCCTCTTAACTCCTTAAGGGATGGCTCTTTCAAAAGGGCCCCCTGGCTAGCTCTTAACTGCTGGGTAGGTTCATATGGAAGGAGGAGGTCCTTCAGGTATCCAGGGCCCAAGCCATTTAGGGCAGTGGTTCTTAACCTTTGTTACTCGGATGCTTTTGAACTGCAACTCCCAGAAACCCCAGTCAGGACAGCTGGTGGTGAAGGCTTCTGGGAGTTGCAGTCCAAAACTCCTGAGTAACCCAAGGTTAAGAACCAGTGGTTTAGGGCTTTATATGTCAAAACAAGCACTTTGAATTGGACCCGGGCAGCAACTGGTAGCCAATGTAGCTTAACCAGAATCGGCTTGATATGGTTCCTGGTGGCCGTACCACTCACCAGCCATGCAGCTCAATTCTGGACCAATTGCATTCACAGGACCGTCTTCAAAGGCAGCCCCAGGTAGAGCACATTGCAGTAATCTACGCAAGATGTTACCAGTGCGTGTGTAACTGTCATGAGACTTCGCTCGTCCAGGTAGGGCCGTAGCTGGTATAATTTCCGCAGCTGAAGGAAGGCGCCTCTGGCCACCGAGTCCACCTGGGCTTCCAGTGTTAGACTGGGGTCCAGGAGCACCCCCAAGCGGTGGACCCTGTGCCTTAGGGGGAGTGTAACCCCATTCAGGGCAAGGAAATGGCCCTCCAGCCTGTCCGGTGAAGCACCCACTAACAGCACTTCCATCTTATTTGGATTGAGTTTCAATTTATTAACCCTCATCCACTCCATCATCAGGTCCAGCACAGAAACTGCCTCACCTGGATTGGTGGAAAACGAGACGTAGAGCTGAGTATCGTCAGCATATTGCTGACTCCTCAGCCCAAACCTCCTGATGACCTCTCCCAGTGGTTTCATGTAGATGTTGAATAGCATGGGGGACAGTATTGAGCCCTGAGGAACCCCATGACATAACCGCCATGGGGCAGAGCAACTGTCCCCCAGCACCACCCTCTGGACACGGCCAGCCAGGAAGGAGTGGAACCACCATAAAGCGGTGCCCCCAACTCCCAACCCAGCCAGCCTATCCAGAAGGACACCATGGTCGATGGTGTCGAAAGCCGCTGAGAGGTCCAGGAGTATCCACAGGGTCACACTCCCCCGTCTCTCTCCCGGCAAAGGTCATCATACAGGGTGACCAAGGCAGTCTCCATGCCAAAACCCAGCCTGAAACCCAATTGAAATGGATCCAGAAAATCCGTTTCATCCAGCAGCGCCTAGAGTTGCCCAGCCACAACCCGCTCCAACACTTTGCCCAAATAAGGGAGGTTCGCCACTGGTCGGTAGTTAACCACCAGCCTTGGGTCCAGGTTAGGCTTTTTAAAGAGTGGTTGAATTATCACCTCTTTCAAGGTGGTAGGGACCAGTTCCTCTCTCAAAGAGGCGTTCATGGCCTCCTGGACCCAGGTGCGAACCTCCCTGGCTGATCTTCCAATTAGCCAGGATGGGCAAGGGTCGAGCAGAGTGGTGGTAGAACGGACAGATCCAAACACCCTGTCCACATCCTCAGGTCTCAACAATTGAAACTCATCCATTAATACTTGACCTAAGCATGGCACACTGGACACATCCTCTGATTCTGCAGTAACTGTGGAGTCCAACCCACTGCGAATCTGAGCGATTTTCCCCTCAAAATGGATGGCAAACTCATCACAGTGAGCTGATGAGCAGTCCGGGACCTCCACCAGATTTCCCAGTTGATCCTGGACCATTTGAAACAGCTCTTCTGGATGACATTCTGAGAAAGCAATACAGCTGGAGAAATATTGCTGTTTCGCCAGCTGTATTGCCACGAATTAGGCCCAATAATGGGCTTTAAGTCGTGTTCGATCGGATTCCCAGCGGGATTTCCTCCACCTGCGCTCCAGCCATCTCCCCTCTCACTTCATCACCCACAGTTCAGAAGTATACCAAGGAGCTGTCTGGGCTCAGTGTGCAGGGAGAGGGCACTTAGGTGCAATCATGTCAACCACCCGGGACATCTCCCTATTCCATAGGATGACCTGAGCTTCGACCGGAGCGCCAACCATATCAGACGGATAATCCCCCTGAGCATTCATGAATCCATCTGGATCCATTAGTCTCCAAGGGTGGATCATCTTAATAGATCCCCCACCCTTGCAGAGGGGAGAAGCTAATAGACTAAACTTGACCAGGAAGTGGTCTGACCATGACAATGGGGTCACAACCAGCCCCTCCACTGGGCCCTGCTGCTCCTGGCTGCCTCGCCCCCCTCTCAACATGAGCCACATGACTGGGGGGAGAGAAGGGGCTTTAGAAAGGTTTTATTATATATAATAATAATTAATAATATAATATCTAATTATAATTGGAGGGACATGATTTAAAAATGGGATGGCATGCATATGTATGGTATGAGAAACATAAGGAACACTCACATTTTGGAGAACATATTCTCAGGAAGGCTTTAGGGATAGTATGGCAAAAATTTCAAGCACAAACCTATAAGAAAATTCCATTGTGGGTGGCACCTATAGAAGCGTTCACACTAAAAGTGTTGAACCAGAAAGGAGCACTGACTACATATGAAAATCTGTTAACTAAAGAACAAAAGATAAAGGATAATCAAGAGTTAGAAAAATTGGGTGTGGCTGGTGAAATTAGAATCAAGATACAAAAAAGATAAGACTGTGGGTTTCTTCGAGGGCAAAGTGCAGGTGGACAGACTGTGGATATATACTGATGAGAAAATAATCAAAAAATGTATACATTATTAGAATATGATTTAGAGGATGAGAGGGTGAAAGAGATGATGGTAAAATGGGCAAAAAAATTTGGATATAACATAGGTCTTGATGATTGGACTAAGATGTGGAAAGAAAGTTATAAGATGATTAAACCAGTAAATCTTAGAGAAAATATCCTCAAAATGTTTTATAGATGGCATTATACACCTGAAAGAATGGCAAAAATATCAGAGGGTAACAGCAATATATGTTGGAAGTGTAAAAAAAATGCAGGAACTTATTATCATGTGGTGGGCATGCGAAAAAGTCAAAATATATTGGACACAGGTGTGGGAAATAGTGAAAGAAATTACTCAGCAGAAATTAGATATAAAACCTGAAATGGTATTATTGAATATCATGCCGGAAATTAATGATTAAAAAATGAAAAATTGTCTCATGTACATACTCACAGCAGCCAGATTACTCTGGGCCCCAAAATGGAAAAGCAAAGAAATTCCAACGATAGAAGAGCTGTTAAAGAAGCTATGGGACATAGCGGAACTGGACACACTATCAGAAGCATTACGGGAACAAGCAAGAGACTATGTAAAACAAAGCTGGAAACTAATATATTCTTGGGCCCAGAGGAGGATAGGAGTGTAGGGCAAATTTGATTATATTTGTATATGTATTCAGTTTGCACTGGGAACCCAGCCAGAGAGAACAGAGAGTCAACGAAGCTGGAGTCTCTGACTCCAAAGGGGGGAGGGTTTAGCTTAGTAGGAGGGTGTTTCTTTTTTATGTTGATGTTTTAGTTGTATATTTGGTAGTACGTATATTAAATCAATATAAAAAAAGGCTATCCCTGCTAACCAAATCAAAGGCCTTTGTAAGATCTATGAAGGCCACAAAGAGTGGCTGTTGTTGTTCCCTGCATTTCTCCTGCAACTGTCTGAGGGAGAATACCATGGTGGATCTATTAGCTCGAAATCCACACTGTGATTCTGGATAAATTCTGTCTGCAACCACCTGGAGTCTCTTCAGCACAACATGGGTAAGCAGCTTCCCTACAACGCTGAGAAGAGAGATGCCATGGTAGTTATTACAGTCGCCCCTGTCTCTTTTGTTCTTGTACAATGTGACAATGTTTGTGTCCTTCATGTCCTGTGGTACTCCACCTTCCCTCCAGTAGAGACAAAAGACTTCATACAGTTCAGTGGTGATGATCTCTTTACAGCATTTCAGTACTTCAACAGGGATGTTATCCTTTCCGGGTGCCTTGCCAAAGCACTTGTTTCTGTTTCTATTTCTTCCTCAGTTGTCACTCCGTTGTGAAAATAAGAGGCACAACAGGCAGGTTTGGTGTATTTTTCACATTGTAGAACTATTTCCTGGAAATTCTGCAAGAATATTTGTGTATAAAAACTTTATTTTTATGCAGAAAACATTTTGTGCAGAGAACCTGGTTCTTGTGCAGTTTTTGATGCAAAATGCAAGGCTTTACACACAAAACTCTTTAAAAAAATTAATGTTGCTGCTGATGAAAATCTGCCACTCTTTCTGCTTTTGCATAGGAGCGAAACATCTTGCCAAAGCTGCTCCTTTTCCAACCAGGTATCTCAACCCTTTGTATGCAGCCTATAAGATTTAGGGTTTTGATAACAGGTTTGTACTTGCAATAGTGCATTATTTAATTCAACAGTCATGGTTGGTATCATATGATTAGGTGGCTAGACCATCAGAATAAGGAAATCTATATCTGCTTTTTTCATCACCATCTCCTGAATTATATTTACATCTCAATAGAGCTGTGTTTATAATTAATTACTGTGGAACAGGTAGTGTTGTGTAAGTGTTTCTGTATTGCACCACTGTGTCCTGTTTCCTGAAATTTCCCAGTGCTGACAGGTACAAGCTAATTTTTGATCTTTCTCCAAGGACTTTCTGCCAAAAACAAAGTCATGACATTTTGATTTATTTTTTTATGTCTATGTTTAGAACATTAAATATGTCCTATCATGATACAATTACTGCCACAAATGAGATGCAAAATAATTTTTAAAAATAGAATATATAATTACTATTCATTCATTCATTCATTCATTCATTCATTCATTCATTCATTCATTCATTTATTTATTTATTTATTTATTTATTTATTTATTGAATTTATATGCCGCCCACTCTACCCACTCTAAACATAGACAGAGAGAAAGCAGGCAGTAATAATTTTTAAGAATTAAACACATTTTTCTTCAGTCTGTTGTTCCTTAAGTCAGCAGTTCATAAAGCCTTGGGGAGAGTCCCATGCTAATGAAGGGTCATCGCTGAGAAAGCCTTTTCACGAGGACCTGCTATATCTATACCAAATTTGATGCTGCCCTGAAGTCCACTTTCAAAGTTATATTTTTTTTGTTTGAGCTTCACCATTTTTAGAAATGCCTTGTAGAATGTTGATTTGCTATACTGCACAAAAATATCACTCCACTATTGTGCATCTATAATTCTGCAGTGTACAAAGAAGTCCATGAACTTAGCAACCACACAGTCACTTTGTGACAGGAGACACCTGCTGTTTGGAATATCACTGGGAGAAGAGTGTCACAAACAAAACACTTGTCAGACATGACATGATTACCTGGTGGTGCAAAAATAGCACTACTGATAGTCTTGGAGCCTGACTACAGAGGAAGAAAAAAGCAGAAAATTCTAGGTTTGGGGCAGACTGATTCACTCTCCCCTTGGCCCATTAATCACATGATGCAGTGGGAAATGTGAATCAGCCCAGAGTCCCAGAGCTACAGCCAAGAGTTTTTCTTACCCCACCAGAAATGCTTGTGCTTTTTAGAAAGCTGAATCCTTTTGCTTCAGTTCAAAGCATGTAATCACTTGAACCAATGCAGACCAAATGAGCACATACATAGGAACACACACACACACACACACACACAGAGAGAGAGAGAGAGAGAGAGAGAGAGAGAGAGAGAGAGAGAATACAGTGCTGTGGCAAAGCACCCTCCTCCTTGCCTCTTGCCTCATAAGAGAGGATAAGGTGAACACACACACAGTATTTATATTTATTTATTTATTTTATTTATATCCCGCCTATCTGGTCGTGTCAGTATCATCCCTCACTTCTCCCCCAAGACACTTCTTCTCCCTCTTCTTTTACAGCTTCACCTGGGTGGACAGAGCTCCTGTTTGTATGTTTGTTTACAGCTAAACAAGCTCTTCCATCAGCAAGATAAGATGAGGAAATGGGTAACTGAGGAATGAAAGCCTTCCTAAGGACATTAGTTCCTTTGAACCTCACCATTTACAGGTGCTTCAATAGAACTGCAATAAAACTGCAAATAGAAGACTTTGCCTCCTCTGCCTGTGTGACCACTCAAAGCAAAGAGACTTGCAATTGCAACCTGAGTCAACAAGAATCTGGAATTGTTACAGCAACCATGTGCAGTTCCAGGGTCCAAGATGTGGCTCTTTCCCACTTGGGAGTTGCCACTGCTGTAAACAAATTATCCTTAAATTGTTTCTGCATCATCAGTGTTGTTCCTCTCAAGAAGGGTGTGCTGGTGGCTTGACTAAGCTGACAGAATATCCTTCGGGCTAACTGCATGGGATCATCAAAAGGCAGCTCTCCATTAATCAAACTTGGGAGTTAAGACTATCCAGTTACATTTAAAATCCCTGTTTCTTAACACCAGATCATTTTTCATAAATATTTAGGGGAAGATTTTTTTTTTCCTTACTGGACCCTGTATTCTCTAAAGTTAGCCATGACCTGAAAAAAAATGATGTGCCACCTTTTCTTGAATTGTGAAAAAGAGCATTTGCCTGGATGATGCTTGGCAAAACATTGGTATTTATATTTTCCACAATGCCCCTTTTACTGAACTACAGTATATCAAGCTTCTTGCACAACTATGGAGTAGACCTTAATTATTCCAACTTCTAGGCATAAGTTTAGTATTAAGCGCTTTACAGCAGCTTTATAAGAAACTACTTATTTGGGCAGAAAGCTGTGTGTACATGGTAAACTTGATGTTAATGTAGGTCCAGGAGAAAGTATCATGGTACCAGTAGAGCAGAAGATATCTCAAGTCAGGGCAAGGCAGGGGACACAATTTATCCATCGAAGCTAGTGTCTTCTACTACTGTCATAGCAGCTCTTCAGAGTCTTGAGCAAAAGTCTTATCAAATTTGAACCTTTTAACTAGAGATACCAGGAGCCGAACTTCTGCAAACCAAATGTGTATTCTAACCTGGACCCATCATCTTTCCCCATTCTGCTGTTTGTTATGACATCAAATGGAAGCATTGTCTGCAACTTGTAGGCATCCTTCAGTCTCGAGCAACTATGGCAATGTGTTGTGAATAGAGGTCTTGGAACAATGTCTAGTGTGGCTGAGGAGGCCAATTCGAGAGTGACAATCCCTTCCACACTGAAGACAAATACAATCTCTCCCATGTCCACCTCCCTGGTTTTGCTGATTTCAGGACTGCCTCTTTGCCTCGGCCTGCTGAACAAGTATCTTATCAAAATGGGAGAGGCCATGATGCGCCATCTGCCTCCAGGCTGAATGCTCAGATGTCAAGGTTTCCCATCTGTTGAGGTCCGTTCCTAAGGTCTTCAGATCTGGCTTGCAGATATCCTTGTATCGCAGCTGTGGTCTCCCTCTGGGGCGCTTTCCCTGCGCTAATTCTCCATACAGGAGATCTTTTGGAATCCAACCATCAGCCATTCTCAAGACATGCCCAAGCCAACGTAGATGTCGCTGTTTCAGTAATGTATACTTGCTAAAAATTCCTACATGCTAAAAATGTCTGCAACATTAATAAAATGATAGTTTTACTCTACATAAAGCTGATAAGATGTAAGTTTTGATGTTTAATTCTGGGTCTCACAAATCAAAAGGGAAGCTGGGCCATGTCTAGGAGATGGTAGCTATAGCAGCATATGAAATGTTTGTGAACAATCTGGTGTCAGCATATTCTGCATCAAGGTTGCAAATATAATAGATCAACTCTTTAACTGCAGCCTATTGATATATAGTGTTGCCAAACAAGAGCTAAACAAAGAGGCTGGAGAATTAATAAATTCAGAGATTTAAGTTACAACACTATCCCTTGAGGCATAGTGTTGTAACTTTCAGGGGTATGTACCTGAGACATCAAACATGCAAACAAAGCTGTGCTACTCTATTTCCCTGAAAATAAGATCTAGTATGATTTTTCAGGATGCTCGTAATATAAGCCATACCCCAAAAATAAGCCCTAGTTAAGTGAAAGCCCGCCCTCCACCACTGTGCAGCAACCAGAAGATGACATGACTGTATTTGAATAAACATTGTACATGAAAAAAAAGCATTCCCTGAAAATAAGCTCTAATGCGTTTTTGGAGCAAAAATTAATATAAGACCCTGTCTTATTTTCGGGGAAACAGGGTAGGTGCACATGATCCAATTTCAATGCAAAAGCAAGTCTGTTTTTTAGTTAACAAAAGCCCATTGTAACAACCTGCATTAATAAAAGAAAGAATTATGCAAATTAGTCCCTTTAATGCCACTCTCTGGGGTATATCTGTGAAGATTCTCAGTCATTCAGTTGAGGTTACAGTGGGGTCTCTACTTAAGAACTTAATCCGTATTGGAAGGTGGTTCTCAAGTTGAAAAGTTCTTATGTTGAATCTGCATTTCCCATAGGAATGCACTGAAAACCATTTAATCCGTATCTGCTGTTTTCCGTCCATAGAAACTACAGTGGAACCTCTACTTAAGAACTTAATCCGTTTTGGAATGGTGTTCTTAAGTTGAAACATTCTTAAGTCGAAGCAAAATTTCCCATAGGAATGGACTGAAAACCAATTAATCCGTTCTGGCTGTTTTTTTGTTATGTAGAGGTGTGTTCGTACATTGAAGCATTAGTTCCCATAGGAACTAATGCAAAGCTGGTTAATACGTACTCTACCACTAGGGGGAGAATTTTTTTTAACCTAAGATGACCTAAAGTTAAAAAAAGAGCAGGAAAGGTTTTTTTCCTGTTCTTATCTTGGATTTCTGTTCTCAAGTAGAAGCAAAATTTAGCAAATGGAGCTGTTCTTAAGTTGGATTGTTCTTAAGTAGAGACGTTCTTAAGTAGAGACCCCACTGTATCTGGAAATTTGAGTCATGGTAACTGTCCATTTAACAAGCCTGTTCAGACCAGGGGGAAGTGAAACCAATGTAGAGGGGTCAGGGGTCTCCTGCCAACTGTCCTCAGACTGAAGAAGCTACTTGGATGAGTAGCAAAACGTTTCAACGTAACAAGAAAAAAGTCCAGTTGCCATAACTCAACTTCTAGATAACACTCTCTAGGGTTTGAGGCCCTTGTGTAGCAAATCTGAAAAATGGCAATCAGTCCTGCTGAGTTTGCCTACTCTTACACTTGAGAAAGATTTTTTTTAAATCACCTAAGGGGGCACTACTCTCTCCAGCCACTAGATAATGTAGCTTCAATCAACTCTTTAATCTAGTACTATTTAATCTGCAGCGTGGTTTCATTAAAGACTGCATTGTTAAATGCTGCCTCAGAAACCTATGGGTTTTGCCTAAGCAGAAACTCTGAGCTGGTGCCAGCCTTGAGTTTTTTGACATAAGCACCATCTCTTCTCCATCCCAACAGGCATAATTCAGTGTACTTTTGTACATGCCTATCTATTAATGGCTCATCATGACTGTACTCTCCATCTAGGGATGGAGTTTTAGGGACAGAGCAAACTTCATGGCTTAAAACATCTGGCCAAATTTCTTTCTTTCTTTCTTTCTTTCTTTCTTTCTTTCTTTCTTTCTTTCTTTCTTTCTTTCTTTCTTTCTTTCTTTCTTTCTTTCTTTCTTTCTTTCTTTCTTTCTTTCTTTCTTTCTTTCTTTCTATCTATCTATCTATCTATCTATCTATCTATCTGTCTGTCTGTCTGTTTATTTATTTATTTATTAGATTTTTACCCCACCCCTCTAGACAATGTCTACTCGGGGCGGCTTACATGGATAAAAACACAGTAGTATAACATGTATAAATTCATTTGAAATACACTTATAACAATTAGTTCCAACAACACAATTTTTGGACTTTCATGTTCCCCCCCTTTTTTACCACCTCAACTGAGGAAGAGTTCTGGAGAACTCAAAAGCTTGCTCACCATTAATTTAATAATTGCACTTTATCAAATTGATTCCAACTTTTGTCAACCCTTTCCCTAATTTTGTTTTGGTATAGAATACTCAAAAGTGTTTGAACATCCCCTTCTTCTTGGGTACCCTGGGATGGATCAGGTTACCCAAGGCTGAGACACAGTCTGGAACTGAACTCCCAGCCTCAGGCTTTCTTTCTTTCTTTCTTTCTTTCTTTCTTTCTTTCTTTCTTTCTTTCTTTCTTTCTTTCTTTCTTTCTTTCTTTCTTTATTTATTTATTTATTTATTTATTCATTCATTCATTCATTCATTCATTCATTCATTCATTTATTTATTTATTTATTTATTTATTTATTGAATTTATTGAATTTATTGAATTTATTTGTTTGTTTGTTTGTTTGTTTGTTCTATTTATATCCCGTCCATCTGGTATATTCTACCACTTTGTCGTCAGATACCCAACTAGTATCTCTGTTGCTGCACCTATACTTTTGAACTCCCTCCCACCGGAGGCCAGGCTGACCCCATTTTTGCTCTCCTTCCACAAGTAGGCAAAGACCTTTCTCTCCAGGCAAGCTTCCCCTTAGTGACTGGCTGCCTGAGTGGGTTTTTTAAACTGATGGTTGTGCCTTACTGCTTTGAATCTGTTGTTGGCATTGCTTTGCTTTTAGTATTTGTATACTTACTGTTTTTAGCTTTAAATACTGTCTTTTAATGATGTAAGTTGCCTTGGGTTCTTTTTAAGGAGAAAGATGGGGTAAACAAACAAACAAACAAATTTGGGGATCATGTTATGATTCTTGGGCTTATGGTGTGGATGTTGTCTACTTGCGAACTAAAACACAGGCAAAATGACTTGGCACTCAAAACCACACAAACCCCATCACAATCACAAATTGGCATATTTGTAAACTCTTCCTATAACATGATAATCTACTTAGGTGAGTAACTTTTAGGAGCTCTTCCTTGCCTAAAAATCCATAGAAACCATGGGAACATGAGTTATGAAGATCTGCCAACATGGTTCTGCCCCCTCTTGTTCCTGTCTACTTGGACCTTCTGATAACCTTGCTTTTGATGCTGATGCTGATGCTTCTACAAAGGACGGGTTCCTAATGCAAGCAATGATGGTGAATCCCAGGCCTCTGCAGGGAGCCCTGCCATGGTTCTTGCATCATACTTAGTACAAACCAAGGAACCCACTTCAAACATGTGAGTGCATAACATGGTGGCTTATCCAGTTTCAAGATCTGGTGGGGAAATGCGTGAGACGATAATGAACGAGGTTGACTCCTACAGCTCTGTGCAGAAAGGAAGCTGGGAGGAGAAGGTGGAAAACAGGTAGATAATTTTGAAAGATGTTACCTGGAGCACTGAACGTTACCCAGGTGGTGTGGTTTAGTGCAAGAGGTATATATACACAGCTGCCTGGTGCACAAAGCAGCAGACAAAGGCAGAGCCACTTCATCCTTCCATTCGGCTGGATAGCAGGAGAATACTTAGTTCCAGGTGCTCTCTTGGTAGCGAGAATGCCTCCACAGTCGGGTGCTACTGTGGGAGAACCAGAACCTGGCTCAGGCATTGGACAGTTTTTCACATGGGAAGAGATAGGACTCCGCACAGGGAAAGGAAATGCCAAAGAAGAGAGATGGCTGGTCATTAACAGGAAAGTCTATGATGTCAGCCAGTTCTTTAGGCGGCACCCGGGAGGAATGAGTGTCATCAGCCACTATGCAGGACAAGATGCCACGGTGAGATTTTTACTATGTGAGCTGGAGCCGTAGAGAATGCCATAACTAGGGGGCAGAGTATGTGTGCTGCATATGTAAAATCTCATCTCTGATTGATATCCTCTCAGTTATCTCCAAGGATCTCAGCTAGCAGATCTGAAGAAGTTTCTGCCTGAGGTCCTGGAGAAGCATTGCCAATGTTTGGGTGGATGGTCAAATCATCAGATACAAAATAAGGCCAATTTGCACTGTCCTTATGTTTCCTTGGCCACTTTCTCTAGCTGTGGGACCACTGGTGCAGAAATGAATTTGAAAGTACCGTAACTCATATAACAGTTCCCATAGCTAGCCAGACAGCCCCACTTCAAAGTCCAAAACTCGAGGTAGGCTGATGGATCCATAGCTAAAAAGAGGAGCATTTTAATGGTTCTAATGGCCCATTTTGATCTTTTGAATCAATTTTTTGATCTTTCCGTTTCTCAGAGGGGCATTTTAAAAATTGGTATATTTATTCTTCCTAGCTTCATATTGCCTTTTAATGATGTAAGACGCCTCTTTATATACATTGCTCTTAGCTTTAAATATTGTCTTTTAATGCTGTTAAACCATCGTTGTATACTCATTGCTTTCAACTTTAAATATTGTCTTTCAGTATTGTAAGCTGCCTTGGGTCCTTTCCAATGAGAAAGGAGGGGTGAAAAATATTTTAAATAAATAAAATTAATTAATTAATTGCCTATTCCAGACTAAACCATTCTCACATTGCATCGCACTGGGGATGGTCTGCAGCCAAGGAGTTGTAAATTTCCCTTCCTCATCACCTGTACATTTAGCTAAATGGATGACCACAAGAGCAAAGAATCAGTTTACCTTTGAAGTTTCTGAGGTGGATCTGCTAAGGAGCAAAATATCTGGGAGATGCAGTACAGTATAATACTTGTAGTGTTTATATTAAGGACTTTCTCCTTCTGTCTCACAGCTCCCAAGGATCCCGCATGTTGATGGAGATTACACAGGAATCTCAGGAGTTTTGGGACAGAACGTGGAAATGTTGTTGCTAATATCATCAGCCTTACAGGGAATAAATTAGGCCAACAAAATTCTGGCCAGCATCAAATAACTATGTAGAACTTGATAACCTTCTAATGGCAACTAACTACTGTATATACAATTTGTTATTGATATGTACCATCAAGTCATCTCTAACTTATAGTGACCCTATGGATGAGTGATACCCAAAATGTCCTGTCCTCAATAGCACTGCTCAGGTCTTGCAAACTCAAACTTGTGGCTTCCTTTAGGTAGTTAATCCATTTTGTATTTGATCTTCCATTTTTTTTCTCCAGAATTCAACCTTTTCCGCCTTCTCATGGTGTGAGTAGGACAGCCTCAGTTTCAACATTTTTGCCTCCAGAGGATAGTTCAAGCTTGATTTGACCTGGGATCCATTTGTTCATCTTTCTGGCAGCCCATGATATCCACAAAGCTCTCCTCCAGCATCTCATTTCAAATGAATCTTCATTTGTTCAGTTGCTGCATTTCTCATGTTAGCTGCAACTGCAAAAGAACTTTCCTTAAAATTAGTGTTTTATCTTAATGTACACAGTCCACTATATTCCACTGCAACAAGATGTAGCTCTTTGGGCTGGAAATACTGCTGCCATTAACATTTTTCAGGGGAACGTTCTAACAACGCAATGACAAGTTCTAGCTACCAGTGGGAATCCTTAAAAGGAATTTGAGCCAGCAGTATTTACCATCTCTGTTGGGATATTTTAACTTTTACACATACACTTATTAAATAGGAAAATGTAATGTTTTGTAGTTTTTTTAATTTGTACATTTGGATATTGGTCTTTGACTATATTAAATATTTATCTATCTAAAAAGAAAGCATCTTTTATCAGTAAACTTTGGGAAGGTAACTTTTGGGGACTATAGCTTCCAGAATTCCCCAGTGGCCATACTGGCTAGGGAAGGGGTTCTGGGAGAGGTCACTGAAAAAGCAGATTTCTCAAACTCTGAATGAGATCTGAATGAGATTTTCTAGCACAGATACCATTTTTAAAAGTTGGCAGGGACATAGTAACCACCCTCTCCTGAAACTCTTTGCGCCCCACAAGAGGTTGATTGACTCATCCTTTATCAGTATATAATCTGTGAAAGCAAAAGAGATACAGAATGGGTGAACATCCACCCACAGCCCTCTTGCTCAGCTGTGTGACTAATCCAGGAAGAAAACTTATAATTTGGTAAACAAGGAGCTGTTGTGGAGGTTGACTATGTTGAACAGGCCTTGGAGAATGAAGGGCATCACAGATGATCCCACAGTATTGAGGGGTTGTAGGTTTTTTTTTAAAAAAAAAATCAGCACAAAATGATGAATGCTGAAGAATATTAGTCTGACATATTCCCCCCCCCCCAGTTATTTTTCATAAATCTTTTCTGCCACCATTTGGGGGGAAAAGCCATCAGCAAAAGCCTGCCTACTTCCCCAGTCTTCAAGCTTTTTGCAGTCTCTGTGTCCAAGAAATGAGTGACTCCAGATCCCATTGGCCTATTCCTGTGACTTCAGATACAAAATGAATGGTTTGGTGTTAAGAGTCGATATTTAGAGGAACAGTCTGCTTTCCATTTTGTTTGGCTAAGCAAAGCTGTTTTGGTGTTCTCATGGCTGAAATATGGAGCAAGGGATGGTCAAGGAAGGTTTTCAGCACCAGATAACAGATGTGCTTATCAAATGGTGCTAATGAGCTTGTTTGTACTTCAGTTATGCATATCTGAGCTTATCATGGTGGGACACTGAACAGGCAGTAGTTCACATGCCTGTATCACTCTTCAAGGCCTAATGTAGTAGTGATGTATTATTCAGCTATAATTGGGTTGTTGGGTTTTTTTGACGTTAACAGTAAAAATATAGCTGTACCGAAAGGGAGTGTGGACTACTTGTGCTGACTTGTGCGTCGTGCTGTTGTTCATTCCAACCTACTGGTACACCTGTGCCTTGTAAATTACCTGGAGCTTGATTGTCATTTCCTTGGGATCCTCTCAACTCCTGATTTCTCCACGGCCAGGGGATCCATCGGGTCAATTACAAGAAAGTGAATTCACATGACAGTGGAGGAGTAGGGAACTTGAGGCCTTCCAGATATTGTTGGGCACCAATTCCCATCAGGCTCAGTCAAGCCCGGCTAATAAGGAAAAATGGTCCAGTAGCACTTCATCAACATCAGGGCAGCTGGGTGTATCACAGGCTTCTGCCCCAGTTCTACTGCCAAATATCTCCAGTTTCTCTCAACTGGAGAAATATGGCAGTACTCTTGAAAAGTGATACGAACTGTATTGTCCTCTGCAAAATAGCTCCTTAACAGTTATAACATTTATTGCAGTGTATGAAAACCATAGTAGCATGTAGCTCTGCACTGCTCACAGAACAGGGAGAATGAACCTCAGCCCCTCAAGGCATTTGGATTCAAACTCCTATCGTCCCCAGCCTGCATGCCCAATGATAAGAGATTATGGGGCTGTTGTCCCCAAACCAGCTCTGCGAGGTAAGCATATTCTCCTCTAGTCAACGGAAAAATATTCCATCTTTTGCTAAAAAGGAATTATCCAATCTGATTTGTCCTTTACATCAGCACGGTGGTTTTCCTGCCCCTCATGTCCTCTTTCTTTGGCTATTTCCCTCAGGATGCCTTCACAGCTTTCCACAAGGACGAAGCCCTAGTAAGAAAATACATGAGTTCGCTGCTAATTGGGGAGCTGGCACCTGATCAGCCAAGTTGTGAGCCTACCAAAAATGTAAGCAATCCTCAGAGCTAGAGAAATTTTCATACGGGCTTACCTGATTGTCTTACGCATTGGTCTAAACATGATCCTCCTGTCTCCAAGTCTCCCTGAGGAACCAGTTGCCATTTTCTCCTGGAAGATCAATTGCTGAGGACCAGCTCTGGGAGCGTGCTTAAGGCATCATGTCCTAGTCTCTTTTTTTTTACTTTTTACTTTACAGTGGTGCCTCGCAAGACAAGCGCTTCGTTTGACGATGAAATCGCATAACGTTAAAGATTTTGCGATCGCAAAAGCGTTTGCAAAACGATGTTCCCTATGGGCTTGTTTCGCTTTGCGATGATCGGTTCCCTGTTTTGCTAACCGATTATTGCAAAATGAAGATTTTCGCACAGCTGATCAGCGGTTTCAAAATGGCCACCAGGTAAAAAAATAGGCGCCTGCTGTTTTCTGGGACGGATTCCTCGCTGCAGGGGCAGCGAAAATGGCCAAGCTATGGAGGATCTTCGCTGGATGGTGAGTTTTGAGCCCACAGGAATGCATTGAAGGGTTTCAATGCGTTTCTATGGGCTTTTTAAAATCACTTTACAATGTTTTCATTCTACAGCGATTTCGCTGGAACAAATTAACATCGTAATGAGAGGCACCACTGTATTTAGATTTATACCCCACCCCTCTAGACAAAGTCTACTCAGGGCGGCTGACAAAAAAAATGATAAAATACAATTGAATAATATTGTTACTAAAACCTAATAATACAACAACCAACTAGTGGATATATACATTATCAAGATGGGAACTTAAAGAAACGAAACAGTTTATTGACTGGAGGGAAGGCCTGCCTAAAGAGCCAAGTTTTTAAATGGCTTTTAAAAACACCCAGCGAGGGAGCCAGGCGGATTTCCGTTGGTATAGTATTTCACAGCGGAGGGGCCACTGCTGAGAAGGCCTGGTTTCTTGTTCTTTCTTTCTGGGCCTCTCTTGGCGTAAGGCCCCTTAGCCGTCCCTGCTGGCTTTGTCGGGTGATTTGAGTAGACCTGGGTGGGAGAAGGTGATCTGCCAGGTATCACTTCAATGATTATCATAGGGATCTGTGTTGGCTACTGTGAGAAACATGTTGATAGGCACGAGGGCTCATCTAAAGCACTGAGGTGATATGAATGAGAGATGTTCAATGACAACTAAGTTTAACTGCTGTGACTTCTTACAGGAAATGCTGATACATGATTTTCGTGAGCTCCATAGCACAGTGAAGAGGATGGGACTCCTGAAGACCAGTTTTCCCTTCTTTATCTTCATGTTTCTGCATGCTTTCCTGCTAGACGTTGCCTCCTGGCTCATCATTTGGTACTTTGGAAACTCCTGGGTACCCTTCTTTTTGGGTGTAGCAGCATTCACCACTGCACAGGTAATGTAGCTGCATTGCTGGATTTCATGAGATTGTAGACCATTCTGCAGATCCAGATTTCTAAGGAAAAAAATGGGGATGGGGTGGGATCATGACAGAACGTGCAGCCCTCCAAGGTCCAGGACTGGGCACATGCTGACCCCTGAAGGTTACCTATTCCTACTGAGGCTGGTGGAATTTTTTAAAGGGTGCGGTGCTCATCCCCGTTTCCATGCCATAGAGCCAGCGTTTGTCCGTAGACAGTTTCCGTGGTCACGTGGCCAGCATGACTAGACACAGAATGCCGTTACCTTCCCACCGAGGTGGTCCCTATTTATCTACCTGCATTTACATGCTTTCGAACTCCTAGGTTGGCAGTAGCTGGGACAAGCGATGGGAGCTTGATCTTACGACTGCTTGGTCTTCTGACCTTGCAGCACAGAGGCTTCTGCGGTTTAACCCTTTATAATGTATGTTGGTCAAAAAAGACAAAAATGACTGAGGTTTAAACCTTGACAGTCACATGAAAATGGGAGTTGCCATGGTCTTCCATACCATAAAGCCAGAGTGAAACTGGAAGTAATGCTTTTATACCAAAGGTCAGTGAAGCTGATCCTCTCCAAAGTTGAAGCCTCTAAACATGGCCGCCACCCTGTGGGTTAAACGCAGGGTTCTGTGGTCCCAAATATACTGGTATACATGCTTCTCTTACATTCACGAGTATCTGGATTTTGACGCATTATATTTGTGAGGAAAGCTGTGTTCTTATTGCCACATGAACTAAGACCATGGCCATTATAAAGAGATCCCACACTGTCCCCTATACTATTAGCTTTGTGGGAACTGTCATGTTCATGATGACGGTGCCCATGTTTCAGTTTTATTCTCAAAAGTTTGGGGGTCACCGAGACACGGGCACTGAGCGTAGGACAGCTGCTACTGGTGTAACAAAGTGTATAAGGAAAGCTATGGTTGTTCTTCCCAAGTGCTGATGAATGCAACTAACACGAGGATGTAAAACACATCAGCTTATTTTGGATGTTGCTTCTTCCATTCCAGATCCAGTATGGATTCCTTCAGCATGATCTTGGGCATGTTTCAGTCTTTCAGAAACCCAAGTGGAACAGACTGGCTCACCTCTTTGTGGCAGGAATACTTAAGGTACGAGCCCAGTACTAAGACTTTTTTTTTGTTTGAATATGCATCCAAATAAACCAAGCCTGAATCAGTTCAGCAGCAGAACATCCAGGGAGGCTAAAATAGTCTCCCACTAGTTCCTCAATGTCTCCCTTTGTGCAGTTTCTTCTTTTTTTAGTTATTTTTATCAATTATGATTTTGATTTTAGTTTAGACATTAGAAGTAAGTGGCTGTATCAGGAATAGGTATGTGACATGATTCTTGCCATAAATACATAGATTTAATTAAAAAACAATCTATGCAGGGCGGCCCACCCAGCTGGTGGAAGCACATGCACAATCAGCACCATGCTAAACCCAACTGCTTCCGCAAAGATCCTGATCTCAACATGCACCCACTCCTCTTCAGCCTGGGGAAGACCCTCTCTTTAGAGGTGAGTCAACAGGAAGCCTGCGGATGGTGAAACATGTAGCAAGGGAAACACAGGTGCCAAACGAAACCCATCCTCGTAGTTGGAGGTGAATGGCTTGCTCTGTCTCCAGGATGCCTCAGTCTGCTTCATCCTCTTCCTGCAATAACCTGTGGGTAGTGGTGATGATGGTGGTGGTGGTGTCTGTTTGTCCATGTAAAAATACACGTGAATGTGATTTATCATAAAGCACTCATTTCTGGGAATTCCCCAACTCTTTCCTGAGGCAGAAAGCAAAGTGCCGCCCTATCCCACTTGCTATGATATCATTACCTTCCTTGGTATAGAAGGAAAACAAGGAATCAGCTGTGGTGGGACTTGTGTTCTCTTAGCCCCCTCCCACCCAAAAAGAAGGATGGAGCAGCAGCAGCAGTGATCCATGCCCCTACAAGCATGCAGTGCACACACTGTCAGGAACGAGCCCAGGTGTAGCAGTGACAGTGCCCTCACCTGTCCAAGAACACCTGTAGCTGCAGCATCCAAACTACCACCATCTTCAAAAGTAGTACAGAGTTGACTTTTTCTTTGTTCAGTTTAATCCCAGGCTCTGAGGGGTTTGCAAAGCCAGGCAAAATGGAAGGACTTGGAAAGTTGCCTTCAGAAAACCAAGATAGGCAATTTTCCAGACCCTTTCATTGTACCTGGTTCCAAGGGCCCTCTCAAAGGAATTTGCAAAGCATTCCTCCCTTAAGAAGCAAAACATTTATAGTGTTCTCCTCTCTGAAAAGCATCAATATTAATCTACATCCCACTACTCATTGTCCACTGGTGGACAACTACAGTGGCTTTTTAGCTGAGAACCACTTGGCTTGCTAACGTCTACCATTTCCTTAAAGTCTTTCACACGTCATTGTCCATGGGAGGTCAATAATGTTTAACTTTTTGTCCTGAACTGCAAAGAAGAAAAACTGCAGCCTAACTACACTTTTGCTCTCCATTTCCAGCTTGGACAGAAGAAAAAGAAATACATGCCATACCAACACCAGCACAAATACTTTGTCCGTGAGTATTTTTGTTCTCTGGCAGGGGATGCTAAATTTGATCCTTCTTCTCCATCATCTTTGGGTCAAATTATATGTTGAAGGGTGATGAATATGTAGTCAATTTCTTTTTCTTCCCACAAAAAAGATTCACTCAGATCGAAATACGAGATACGCAGCTGAAGTAAATCATACGTTATTATCAACATAGTTCTTTTGCACCTTGGAGAGCAGGTCTACACAAAAGGGATATTTCTGTTGTCTTGCTTGACCTCCAGCGGATTAGGACAATAGTATGTAGGATGAATGGCTGGAGGGAGGGAGATTTAATACAATAGCAAGCATTAATTTGCAAATATAACTTGGGAGAGGAGGGGAAATCTCTCACAGATACTTTTGGTTCAGACTTAACTTCAAGCCATTTACAACTAAAGGAAATTAACAAGATTTGCATTGTTCTTGCTTTCTTTTTTCGTAACAGTTCTGGCCCCAATGACATTTGTTGTCTTTGTGCAGCTGATTATATTTCGTTTTTCCATTACAAGGAGAAAATGGGTGGTAAGTAAGCAACTGCAAACACGTTGGCACAATTTGTCTTCCGATCTAAGGGACCTTAAACTATGTGTGTAAGAGACTGATTGTACCATTGGTGTCCACAGCCCATCACTGGGGACACAACAAAGAAACATCTTATTCTTTCATTCATGCCTTACATAAGACAACTAGAAGAATCACTCAAATATGAAGGAAGAAAGATACATTACACTGGGCTACTGAGGGGGCAGCCCTGTTGACACCTCGAGCACAGTGAATATTCAGGGACTGGAATAACGTTTTTTTAACCTATGATGCTGTCTAGGTCACCCCATCCCCTCATCAGCTTAACCCCAGCCGTGTCAGTCAAATATCTTGCTTCTGAAGAAATACATGAACAAGAGAATCTTTAGCAAGCCTTCTGAGGAAATCACTGGGGACACAACAAAGAAGCATCTTATTCTTTCATTCATGCCTTACGTGAACAAATACGTGAACAAGAGAATCTTTAGCAAGCCTTCTGAAGAAAGAGTTCCATAGTAATACTGAAGACATAAAGAATGCCCAAAGTTGGGCCACAGGATATTCAGGTGGTTAGGTGTGGCAGTAGAGGAGAAAGCAAGCACTTAACCAGGTCAACAATGACTTTTGTAATTAGCTGAGAGGTGTCAATCAGTGAAAGTCCCACCCTTAAGTGAAGAATAATGACTCACAGTGCTAAGAGTTCTCTGTCTGGAACCCCCTCATTCTTCCACTAAATTCACGTTTGGGAGCTGTGCAGTAGTGTTTATAGTCATCAGTGGCATGGTAGCCTATGGGAGAAACAGTTTATAGATCACCATTTATGTTCTGTGGTTATTTCTTCTGAAAAGAAGATTATTTTAATTGTCACCATGATTCCGCAGAGACAAAACAATTGAACTCTGGCATCTGCTCCAGGTGGCCACAGTCGTTAAAGAGATGCCCCTTGAACTGTTTTGTTCCTCCGGAATTTCCTGTCCTGAGTTAATATGAAACAGCATAGTGTAGCTGTGTATATCAGTGTCATTGCAAGATGATGACAAAGGTGGTGGTGGTAGTGATTTTACAGGATGGAGAAAAAAAGCAAAAAAAAAAAAATCCTGTGTGTGGAAAACACACAAAAAGACAGATGGCCTTGTACTGTACAGTATATGTTGACAGTCCTTTGAAACAAAGTCTGGGAGACTCCCGGAAAATTCTGAGAGAAATTCCTATCATTTTGAATTGAGCCATTTTGTTTCTATCCATAAGAGGTCTGTTTATTTTGAAGCTTTTAAAACATCTGTCTCATGGCCGTCGTGCCACTGCTACTGATCCATTTCATGACACTGTGACTGTTCTTCTTGTTAACATGATGTTTCCTGCATGCAAACATGCCTCCGAGCCAAGCAGCCTCACTGTCGTGCAGTTAGTAGAGATGAACCTGAGAAAGGTAGCAAACTTCCATTCTTTTTATTGCCTTAATACTGTTTTCTTGGCAGGAACTCATCCTTACTGTGACCTACAATATCCGTGTCTGTCTCATGTTCATTCCTTTAATGGGATTTAAGAGTTTCATGGCCTACTACTGGCTGTCCAGGTAATAATCGTTGTGTGAAACATTCTTCTGCGTGACTGCTGCTGTGATAAAAATAGATTATGGGAGTGTGAGATGAGATGTACCGTGTCTCTGGGTGTAACGTGTGGCTTCTTCACATCTGAAGACTTAAGACAGCTAGGCAAGATAAGACTTACGTAATCACACCACCCTGAACAAGATCGTGATGATGATCTCGTCCGTACTGAAGAAACTGCCTGAGAAGCTCTCTCAGGCATCACAGGCCAGGCTGTGCTTGGATGGAATCCTACTGATTTTTGTGTAAGATAAACATAACTTGCCTTTTTTAATTGCAGCTTGTTGATGAAGTGCCAGGGAGCATTCTAACTTGCACAATTGGATGTATGACCAGGCAAGGGACTGATACACACTCTAGAACCTTATCAGATAGTCACAATTAACTAACAAAAGTTATGTGAACCTTACACTAACACCAGTCAGATTCTGGCCAGTGTTTTTGACCTAGAGACTTTGAAATCATATTAGAACCTTGCCTTATGTTGGAACCCTTGCTTACAAGAGCTGTAGAAAATCAACGGACAATAGATTATAATTTGTTGACAGTGGACACTTGTGTACGTCACAGTAAGCCAGAATTTAAGGAAATCATGGTTTATCATGAATAAGCCAATACGCTGATAGGCAAGCACTCCAACTACAAGGGGAAGCAATTTAGCAAACCATATGTAGTTCTTTGTACAACATCCAAACCCAGCAGTCTGGCTTTGTGTCTACCCCCCCCCCTCAAAACTACACGAAATAGTCCACAGGCTGGGAGGTATTTTGGGTGTGGTGGAAGATTATATCTCTGTGTGTGTCTAGGTTGTCCCCCTCCCTCTGGAGACAGTTGAAGATGATCTTTTTCAGACAGGCTTTTAACAACTAATTGGCCACATTTGATCTTGATTGCTCAATACAGTTATTATTTGATGTGTATATGAGGCAGGGTGTGTGTGTGTGAAGACGTTTTTAACAGTTTCCAGTAATTGTTTTGATACTGTTGTAATTTTAATTGTTTTAGTATTATATATTGTAGTTTTACTGTGTTTTTTAATTATTTATGAGCCATCTTAGGTCTCCTGATTGGAAGAAAGATGGCAAACAAATGAAAATAATTAAATCAATTTCTTTCACCAGCAATCACATTCATAACGGAGTTTTGAGATGACAGAAAGTAATTTGGAAAAAAAAAACCCACAACTTTTCCTGTTTAGAGATTTCAAAAGAACGGCCCCTTTCACTTTTCCATGGAGTGCATCTGCTCATCTCCCAATGGATGATGATTGTTGCTCTTTGCCTCCACAGGTTCCTAGAAAGCAACTGGTTTCTCTGGGTCTCACAGATGAACCACATTCCAATGAATATTGATTATGACCAGAACTTAGACTGGGTCTCTGCCCAGGTGAGGTATCATCTTCTTCCACTCCAAGCCACTCATTTAATTTCCTCTTATCAGTTCTTTCACAAGTGGTTTTGGGCTCATGACCACATACTAGCAAAGAGCTACCTGGGCAATGCTATTAATAAGTTGCTCCCGTATATTGTTATATGGAAAACCACAGGCCTTTTATTCCTTTAGGAGTCAGCACATTGTTGTTTTTTTGCAAAGGAAGGTGGCGCAATTGGCATCTGCAGGTTACATGATGGATGAAGTAGGGAGCAAAGAGAAGTTTATCAGATAAGCTTGCCTGGAGTGCTCATGGCCAAAGAGGGCATACAGGAGAGACAGAAGAGGCCATCGGAGTGGAGTAAGGAGCATTCTTAATGGCTGAAGCGAAGGATGTTGAGATGACATTTGCCAAGTCAGCAACATCCCATTCCTTGAAAACTCGGGGCCAAAACCTGAGACCATAGAGTAGATCTTGTTAGATCACAATGTCATGGCAAGCAAAGCTTGGGAGGATTGGCGCTTCCGGACTGGCTGATTGTGCAAATAGTGTAAGGCGGAAAGATTTTAAATACTGTATGATAAAATGTAGTTAGGATGGCAACCTAGAGCCAGGATGCCAAACGTACAGTACTTAGCAGCTGCTGCAGCGATTCTGGGCTATGGTACCAATATGATACATGACACAGGTGGAGTTTTTCCAAGCCCAGCTTTGCAGCTGAGTGAGTGAGCCTTGGCAACAGCTAGATAGAAGCTGGCAGGGAGCACTTTGACCAAATATGTGCAGATAGGGCCAGAGACTACGCAGCAGCCTGCCATTATTAACTGGGGTCAGTTTCAGCTATATTGTTGGTAAGTCGCAAGGTACCAGGTGGAATCTCAGGCAACTGCTCCGCTTCTTCAAGTCTTCAGAGCTCAGCACTGCTGGAAGGGGAGGGGGGAGTCTGATGTTTGTCTGTGTGCTCAGCTGCAGTGCTCCTCTCTGCCCTTGGCAAATATATGCAAGTTCCAAGTGCCTGCATGGGGCAACAGCAGTCAAGCAGAGAGGAAACTATGGTTGGCAATGCGACAGTGTTTAAGTACTGTGTCAACTGTAAAGAAAATGACGGCAACATCTCTTTCTCCCTTAGCTTGCAGCAACGTGTGATGTGGATCAGTCCTGGTTCAATGACTGGTACACGGGGCACCTGAACTTCCAGATTGAGCATCAGTAAGTAGAAGATATGGGGAGAGAGACACTGGAATTCTAGACATTATACAACGTGGAAATGTTCGGAAAAGGCATTCCTGGAAACGAGAGGCTATGATCATGTTAACAGCGAAAGGGCGAGGGGTCTTTAGCTGGGATGGGATGTTCCTTGCCTACCCAAGGCACTGCTCATATTTCCCTTGACACCCTCCTTTGCTCTCTGTCCCCAGCCTTTTCCCAACGATGCCTCGGCACAATTATTGGAAGGTTGCTCCTCTGGTGAAATCCCTCTGTGCCAAACATGGCATTCGGTACCAGTGCAAGACCCTGCCCACAGCCTTTGCAGACATTTTGCAGTAAGTGCCTTTGAACTGGGAGGTTCTGAGGGAAGGAGCATCAGTGGGGGATGGAGGAATGGGGAATGCCGTGGCAACATGGGATGGGCACATAGGGCTAGCTGCCGTGTGTGTGAAAGGTTCGGGGGGGATTGGACTACAGTTCCCAGGATCCCACAGCTAGCATGGCCACTGAGGAGTCTGGAAATAGTAGTCCAAAAAAAAAAAAAGCAAGTATTTCCCATCAATGGGTGTTATGGGTGGAGAGTCAAAGAGCTGCCATCTGTGTGATTAATTGGGTACTTTTCGTCCTTCCAACTGCAGCACCCTGAAGGAGTCCGGGGAGTGCTGGCAAGATGCTTATTTCCACTGATAAGAAGAGGAAGTACCTCAGGCAAAGATCAGGATGCTCTATGCTGTCATCACAGATCAGAAAGTGGAGGCACTGAGGGCGTATTCTGTTTGTCTTGTGATGTATGCAACACTTTACATTTTTACTGAGGAGAGATGACAAACGCCAATGAATTGTTTCCACTAAATGCTCTCAGACAGCCGATCCCACTGATGAAATGGGGAAAATAGCGGCTTACTTCATAGGGATATTTGGACAGTGAATGTAATAGTAACAGGGGAACAATCACTTATTTTTAATTGTTCTTACCAGGAGAGGATTGCATGCAAATATTATTTCTGGGATTTGCCTCAGAGGGCAAATCATAGTATGGTAGCAGGTCATCCTCTGACATTAACATTTGAACCCTACTACCCATGTATAAATGTATATAATTTGAATATGGCATCATCAACCCCGCATTGATCAGAGAAAGTGGGGTGGACATGGCCAAGACTGAAGTTGCTAAGAAAGAACATGTGAGAGGCCCCTTTCCTGGAGCTCCTGATTGTCTTTGACAAGGTCATCTCAGAGGGAAAGGAAGTGGCAGCCCTTCCATTGTGTTTAGATCCACCTTCATAACCTGCTGAATCCCTGCTTGCAGATGTGATAAGCTTTGGAGGGCAGACTGATAAAAGCCATTTTACAGCCTAAATGTAAGACTCCATACTGTACGACTGACTAGGAAAACTGCAGAGGTGGGTGAGGTCTCCATATAGAGTTTACATGCATTGAACAGATGTGGAGAAGCAACTTGCTGGCAAATTATAGTCTGCTACTTCTGTTTTCATTACTACCATCATTTTGTTAATCATTGATGGGCAGCTTTATTAGCAATCATTACATGTTTGTTTGTTTTTTAAATGATATCATTGTTTTGTTTTGTTTTATGATATATTGTCACCAAGCATAGGAGTGTAGAAAATACAGAAAGTTAGAGCATACTGTTAATAAAAACAAATAAAGTGTTTTACAAGAAGTTCAAATTCATTTTTAAAAGGTCTTTTACACACACACGCACACACACAAAGTCATCAACACTGGAGAATATTCAATAAAGTTGTACTTAAATTTAGATCTCAAATTACTCTGGTACCAGCACTTCACAATCCCCTTTATAAGGGCCAGGAGCTTCTGCTACATGGGAAGTCTTGCCAGTATAAGGACACAGACTTGTGCCACATCTGCAAACTCAGCTGTTGTGTAAGTGGTGATCTCCATAGGAAAACCTGTTCTTCACATGCCAATGACCGTCCTTGTACAAGCTGCAGATTTCACATTAGTATACTCTCTGCTAGATCTAAAGCTTAGCAAATGTTCAGTGAGATATTGAGCACGCATGCAAATGAAGAGCTGAGTGGGCAAAGGGGGGTGGTGATCTGTTTCTGGGTTGCACCTACCTAGTCAGTGCTGCCCAAGCTGAAGGCTGATGTGTGGTGCAGTCCTACAACATGTGGTTGGCAACACATTCCCTACCCTTGCTTAACAGCCTTGCAAAGGCAGCAATTCTTTGCTCAGCATTCATATATGTATGTACACGTGGGTAACAGTACCCAGACCAAAGGCATCTCTAATATCGTGATGGGATTACTTTTTAAACAATTTGAATTGCAAAGAAGTCACATTTTCTTCTCCTGTGCTTGACTCAGAAAGCTTTAAAATCAGTTTCTTCTAAGTTCAGCATCCCAGTTTCTCCTGTGCTTCATGAATGCAAGATTTTGAAAACAAATCTTTACTTGCAGCTGAATGTTAATTATTGTTAGTTTATATCACAAAGTGGCCAAATCAGCATCTTCTGATTTATATTTACTTAACAATTGTGGGAAAAGATTGTGTTGCTTTAGAGTTGTTGCTTTGCCCCATTGCACAATTTCTTAATACTGTATGTCCAAACATGGGGAACTGAAGGCTGAAATTACTTTCTTTTCAGAGGTATTTCTTCCAAACTTCACAAAAATCAAAACTCTGACACCCCTATTTTAATTAATGCCTTTATATGTTTACAACATGTTCAGCCTTCCTTTCTTGGTGTACTGCCTACACAGTTGGTATACAAAATGGAAAAAACTGTGACCATAAAATTATAATTAAATAGGCACAACAGTAGCATCAGAAGATTTTTATGCATTAAATACAGACTGGAATAAATACAGTGGTGCCTCGCTAGACAATGATAATCCGTTCCACTGAAATGGCTGTTTAGCGAAATCATTGTCTAGCAAAAAGCATTTCTCCATTGGAATGCATTGAAACCTGTTTGATGCGTTCCAGTGGGGAAGAATCGTCGTTGTCTAGCGAAGATGGGCCATAGGAAAGCCACTTTGCGAACCGCCGATCAGCTGTTTAAATAGCTGTCTTGCGAAACTTAGGTCCCGAAAACACCTGTTTTGGGAGCGCGGAGGAAGCTGTCAAAATCATCATCTAGCAAAAATCAGTTTGCAAAGCAGGGACCAAACATTGTCCAGCGAAATTCCCCCATAGGTATCACTGTTTTGCGAATCACTATAGCAATCGCAAAAAGCCAATGTCTAGCGAAAAAACTGTCATGGAGGGTAACTGTCTAGCGTGGCACCACTGTATGTCTCGAATACTTTTTTGAAAACAACATGGTAACACCATAGAGGTCTCCTGAAGGAGGGGGTTCAGAAGATGTGGGACCACCATCAAGAAAGCCTATGCCCTGAATTTCAACCCATAACCTGCCACCTGGCTTTTGCCTCTTTCAACAGTTCTTAGTTGTGTATTCAATATTTGCAGCTGCTGTTGTTTGTTTCCAACTCTGTGATTAGGATCAACACCTCCGAGGCTGGGATGGAAAAGCTCAGTTTGTGGCTGGTCTGATGTAGGATTTTCATAGGTCAGCAATCCCATAACAAAGAATTTCTATTTTAAAAAAGGCAGCTCAGCAGTGACAATGTTAAGTGCATGGCTGCAGAATCACTGCGTTAACTTCAGGGTTTCCTAGGTAGAGAATACTCAGAAGCGGTTTACCCTCCCCTTCTTCTGGGAGCATCCTGGGACTGTGCAGCTTGCCCGAGGCCATAGAGTCATAGAGTGAAATTGATATGTGGAAATTGAAGTGTGAAATCGATATGTAGAAATTCATTCACAGATTTATAGGCACTGGGAGTGGCTAGATCATGAGTGAGATTCATTACTTCATTGCTTCTTGTATTATGAAATTATGAAACTGTTCCAACATGATCCCACACTAATCACTGAGTACAGAGTGCCAATTGTGCTCAGGTTCCTTCTTGGCTTTGCTAGTTGAAAGGGCATTTGGTCACCTCCATTCCAACTCTTATGTCTGATGAAGCCGACTCGCCCACGAAAGCTCAAATTAGAATATAGCAGTTAGTCTTTTTTTATTATTTTCCTTTGGGTTTTGCCTGATACGCCCATGGCAACTAGATCTCTTCCTGCTTTGGCTTTACCTCCTTTTCATTTGTGGTCTCCCTTGCATTGGGTTGCAACTGTTTTGCTTGCTTTGGCTTTCCCTTCTCACCATTAATTCCTCTCTTGTATAAATCTTTACTCGGTAAGATTATCACAACATGCCTCTGACGGAGATGTCTTTGTCCCGTGAATGGTTGCTGGCCACAGTATACTGTAAGGGTGTTGTCTACCTGAGGTGCCTCTCTAGACAGCAGAAGCTGGTCTGTTTGGACATGTGTGTTACTGCCTCCCTCCCCAGAGTTAGAAAAGGAGAGCAGGAGTCACACTTAATTTTTGTTACTAACAGAAAATTAAATATGATAGCATGGAGGCCTATTGAACCAACCAGGCTTCAGTTCAGTTAGACATTACACCTTAAGGCATTGAACTGTAGAGCCCTGCCCTTCATCACATTATTGCATAATGCAAAAAATGCATTAAAAAAACTCACTATGTAAAAACCTTTAGAGTGATGCACCACTTAAGTCTGTAACCAGCAAGAAATAATTGGGGAGTTCCAAAGCCCCAAAGTAATTTTTGTGTATGTGACATGCCCTGTATTTTATGCGAAACAACCATGAAAGTACCCTCCAAACTGGGTGAAATTAAATAAGCCAGTTAGAACAAAATAATCAGACTCCTCCAAGGGCCTTCAAAGTGATTTTTCACCTATGGCTCTGTGGTGGAACCCTTATCTGTTTTGCCCAGACTTAGGGCTGGCAGAAGGAGAATCAATCCAGAGAAGAAATATAAAAGAGAAAGCTGGAGAGGACGGAGAGGAGAAGCTGTGCCAAAGAAAAGGAGTTTGGGTTTCAAGCAGGCTGTACAGTATAACACCTTGTAACAGGGAGAGCTGGGTCTGGTGTAGAAAATTTGACGCTTATAGTTCATGTAACCTCAAGCTTAAGAATGTGCAGTTTACAAGTTGCTATGCTTCAATAAAAAAAGTTATTTTTATATTTCACTTTAAAAACCACTTGGACTCTTATGATTTGGGCTTAAGGTAAGCCCAGGGAAAATAAAGGATAATTTAAAGGTGATTAGCAGGTTAGGGACGTGGTGGCGCTGTGGGCTAAACCGCAGAAGCCTGTGCTGCAGGGTCAGAAGACCAAGCAGTCGTAAGATCGAATCCACGCGACAGAGTGAGCGCCCGTCGCTTGTCCCAGTTCCCGCCAACCTAGCAGTTCGAAAGCATGCAAATGCAAGTAGAATAAATAGGGACCACCTCGGTGGGAAGGTAACAGCGTTCCGTGTCTAAGTCACACTGGCCATGTGACCACGGAAGATTGTCTTCAGACAAACGCTGGTTCTATGGCTTGGAAACGGGGATGAGCACCGCCCCCCAGAGTCGAACACGACTGGACAAAAATTGTCAAGGGGAACCTTTACCTTTACCTTTATCTTAGCAGGTTAGGGCTGGTCACAGGCTCACAGGCTCCATTTCATGTTATCTGAAACCTATACTCTGAATTTGATGAAAGTCCTGCCAGCCCTTTTCTCACAATCTTGTAGTAAATGGGCAGACAGAGACCTAAGGTCATTAGGAAAGTGCTTCCTGTCCCATGGTGGTAGTGGGAGGGGGGCCGAGAAAGGGGGAAGAGATTGGGTTTTGTTTTAAAAGTGTACCAAAGTAGGAGAGGACTAGCATTTCCAGGTGTCATGGTGCTGGCCAAAGTCCCCAGGACGAATTGTCATGATTCTCTGGGTCTCCAGGTGGGGACACAAAAAATTAGGAATGAACAGCAGTGCTGGAGGAGGAGAAGATTTGTCCAGACACACGTGGAATTGCTCCCTGATGTTGAACGAGCCAAGGAAAGACAGAACTCATTGCCTGCTTCACAAGCTCTTCAAGCTAATTTCACAACTTGATGCTTGTTTGAAAATGCTTCTTTTATTATTCTATTATTTTATACTTCTGATTGTTTATATGTACTGTACTTGGATGCCAAATACTATTTAATCTATCTATCTATCTATCTATCTATCTATCTATCTATCTATCTATCTATCTATCTATCTATCTATCTATCTATCTATCTATCTATCTATCTATCTATCTATCTATCTATCTAATATATATGCTGCCCACTCTACCCAGAGGTCTCTGGGCGGCTTACAATAATTAAAATTCAATACAATAAAAATAAAATGATTAAAATACAATTAAAATACAGTTAAAATACAATTAAAATTGCCATCATCAGGACCCACAGTTGATGTGTTTAATTTCTGTTTAATTTCTGCTTATGCATACAGTCCTATTAGCTATGAAGCAATAAAATATTCATATTCATATTTCTATCTCTATGTACATCATCTATTTTTATTGCTCCTGGCTTTGGGTTCCATCTTCCCCACATTAGCTGGGTTTCACTCAGATTTAGGACCCATTTACTTGGATTTGCTTCATGCCTCTCACCCCAATCAACTGGCCCCAGATGTCTTTTCATCCCTGCAACCCTTCCTTGCTCCTCCTCAGTGGCATTACAAGGTCCTGTCTCCTTGTCTCCATTTTAGGCCCTGAAGTTCAAGAAGACTGATGCTACTGACCTGCCAACCCTTGTGGGAACTATAAAACCTGTAGCTTCTAATTCAGCACTTGGGAACGACATAGTAGCCACCAATGAAAACACTTTACAAATAACCTTCTACTCAATTTACTAGCGTTACAAGCTAGTAAATCCAGTCTTTCAAATAAGATAATTATAGCTTCTGCCAGTGTCACTAATTTAGGCATAATCCTCCACAGAGTAGGCCCCATTTCACCAGGTGTGTGCGTGCCTATACGCATACCTGAGTGCCTATCTTCAAAATCTATCCATGTCTTCAGGATAGCTAGGAAGCACTCGTAGGTAGGCCGACAAATCGGTTTACATAACTCCCATTTTCCAACCAGTAAAATGCAACGGTCCAGTAATAAAGATAGTGTAAATATGAAATAATACCACACACACAATTATTTATGCAAGAAGTAATGATAAACCTGTCACATAAACTGGCAAAACAGATTAGGTTGCTCAAAACTGTCTTTCTTGCTAGGTAATTCAACATCTAAATGTACAGCTCATTGCATAACTTCCATGTAGGCCTATTTAGCAAGTTGATGTTACTGTATTTTTCCGTATATAGGACAATACTTTTTCCTAAAATAGAGTAAAAATTGAGGGTTTTTTATACATGGAAATAAGGGGGAAGGGATCAAAGGGCTGCAGGATCACAGCCCATTGATCGTGCAGCCCTTTCATGGCTGCTTTACCCGAAGTAGGAACAAAGTAGATGACCCCCACTTTTCTTATTTGGAGTTGGGAAAGTGGGGGTCTTATACATCGGGGGTCATCTTATACACGGAAAAATACGACAATTGATTAAGTTTGCCACAGGCTTTTTAAAATGTTAGAATGGATCCTGGCAGGAAAACAATTACTGTTTTAATAGTACAATGATTCTTAACTTAAGATTGTTACTCTTAAAAGTTTCCAAAAATATGCCATACATTTCTCTCCCTCCCTCCCTCTCTCCCTCCCTCCCTCCCTCTCTCTCTCTCTCTCTCTCTCTCACACACACACACACAGACACACAGACACACAGACACACACACACACACACACACATTTATATTTGTAAAAGTTTTGTCTCATCTTGCTCCAACTTTAAAAACATCCTCAGGAGAACTGTGTTTAAAAAGTGTGGTGGTTGTTCTGAAGGTTGTTCTTTACCCAGCATGTTGTTAGTCTGTGGAACTCTTTGCCACAGGGTGTGATAATGGCATTTGGCCTAGATGCCTTTAGAAGGGGATTGGACAGATTATTGGAGGAAAAAGTCTATTGCAGGTTACAAGCCATGGTGGGGACGTATAATCTCCAGTCTTAGAAGGAAGGTACCTTCAAATGCCAGATGCATGGGAGGGGTACCAGCATCCTGAATCATGACAGCAAATGCCTCCACCAACATCTAAACATATGAAAATTCACAGCTGAGAATGCCCATGGAGCAGATAAAACTAAGAATTCTGGCCAGCATGGCTCTTTTTCTCCATGAACGGCTAGATTCTAAAGATCCAATTTCTTTGTAAAGCAGTTTGGAAGCATCATTAGGTCACTGTACAGTTTACAAGGTCTTGGTCTTGCATATAATAATAGAATAATTAAGTTAGAAGGGGCCTATAAGGCCATCAAGTCCAGCCCCCTGTTCAATGTAGGACTCCAAATCAAAGCAATTCTGACAAAGGTGGTTATCCAATTTTCTCTCAAATGCCTCCAGTGCTGGAATGCTCACAACCGTTTGAGGTAATTGGTTCTATTGTTGTACTGCTCTAACAGTTAAGAAGTTTTCCCTGATATTCAGCCTAAATATGGCTTCCTGTAGTTTGAGCCCATTATTGTGTGTCCTGCACTCTGGGATAATTGAAAACACAATCAGATTATTACCTTTGAGTAGTTGAAAAGTGCTATCACACCTTGCCTCAGTCTTCTTTTCTGGGGGGGGAGTTTGAGGAGTCTGATGGAGGCATGTTTCTAACACAGGACAGAAGAGGCTTAGAAAAGAGGCAGATAGGTGGGAAGAAGACTGTGAGAAAAGACATCCTTAATATCCAGACTAAAGAAGCAACCCATGGTGAATGACAAATTTTGTGCTGCAATTTAGCTTCTGGTGGCAGGGGCAACACTCCAAGGCCAGATGTTTTTAAGTGCTGGCTCTGAGGGGGGTCAGCCTCTGGTGAAAGGCATGCAATGTGATGTTGCCTCTTCTTCCTCTTGCATTTGGGGTGCTTCTGATGCCTCTACACCGCAGCCCATGTGCCCCGTCCCCATTCTCCCCTTCCCCCCAGGCAAGTGGGGGCTGTAGCACCAGTGCCATGCCTTTCCCTTTCCCATTTTCTTCTCCTCTTTCAGCAGAAGGTGTGTGGGAGTGGATAGCTAGCTGGTTGGAGTGCCTGCACGGAAAAACTCCCCTGTGTGATGAGGTCAGCCCTTGCTTCTTGCTTCAGGCGGCGGGAGAGCTTTGGCCACCCCTGAGTGCCCAAATGCAAGTCTCAGTCATGTCTTGAGTTCAACTAGCTTAGGAGTTCTCCCAGCTGAGGTCAACTGGGACGGCAGAATCATAAGCAGCATCATGACGGTCAAATTTGGAAAAGTGACCTTTTGAGACAACATCTCTCCCTTTCCCCAACTGCAGTCAACAGTACAAAAAGAGTAACTTTTCCAGGTATTCCATAACCACAAGGAGCCACCTTGTTATCTAAAACAGTTACTCTCAAATGTCCAATCAGCATGTCATCAAAGTGTCTACATGCCTTCCCTATCAGGAGAAGAAATCAAAAGGCCAAACTGTGAACTGTTTCATTCACAGCTAGGGGAATTAAGTGAATGATATGCTTCCTCTTCCATTACTTGCTTAGAAATATACTTATGACTGGTGGGCTTCCATATAGCAAAAATCTTCATCCTAGAGCTAAATCCAGTTGTGGTCCCAACTCGATTAGATCTATTGATATCAAGGAATCTTAACATTAGTGTTGATGAATAGGTCCCATTCATCTCAATGGTTTTTCCCAAGTTGAAATTAAAACTAGGTTCAGCTCATGGTCTTGCATTACTGGTCTCTAAGAAAATTATTTGGAAAAGTTCTTGCAGAAACGTTCCTGTGTAAATAGGTGTACAACTGTTGTATCAGCTGCAACTGCAAGCGAATAAGACAAGTCTCCCGTAAATGAAAATTTGGGAGCATTTCCATGTTAGTAATGGAACACAGCACCCTCCAGCCTCTGGAGAACTGATTCGGTTTTGAGCTGCACCTCATTATGATTTTGCACACCAATTCAAATTATGATGCAACACAAACTCTGAAAAATGAAAAAGCAAGACATGAGTAGGCGTGGGAAACTATGGCTGTTGGCATGGTTTCTTTGGATGCTGGCTATCAGGGTGTAGCTTGGACTACGTGCTTTTTGCAAGGATTTATTCTGTGTGGGGAGTCTGGTGTTGACATGTTCAGAATAGATGCCACTTAGCAGAGCGGTTTAGGTCTGGGGAGGAGATCCTGAGCCCTTTCTGCTCTTGTTGAGTGCAACTCCCATTAACCCCAAGCTAATGCAAACACTATACGGACTTCTATGTGTCAATATGAATGTGCTGGATGAGGGGGCAGGATCCTAGCAGTAGATCCTACTCCTTGCCTTTACAATGTTCACGTTACATTGGCTACAGAATGTAATGTACAGTAAATTGTTTGGGTTTTTCTTTTTAGAAGGGAGTTGTAGCCATCCAGGTGTTAGTGAGTTGGCTCTTCTCTACCATTCCTGACCACTAGCCAACTTTGGTGGGGTGGTAAGAATCTAACACTGACTGGACTTCAGCCAAATTCAAGTCTGTTGCTTCCCTCAGGGAGTCAACCCATCTCTTTTCCTGCTACCTTCCACTTTTCCCAGCATTATTGTCTTTACCAGAGAATCCTGCCTTCTCATGGTGTGCCCAAAGTAGGACAACCTCAGCTTCAACATTTTTGCCTCCAGAGATAGTTCAGGCTTGATTTGCTCTAGGAACTGCTTGCATGTCTTTCTGGCAGTCCAGATTATCCACAAAGCTCTCTTCCTGCACCACAGTTCACATGAATCAATTTTTCCCCGTCAGCTTTCTTCACTCTCCAGATTTCACACCCATACATGGTGAAGTATGATTGTTGTCCTGCTTAGTGTTGTCCTGCTTAGTGTTTGGCCTGCTTAGTGTTGTCCTGCGTAGTGGGTTAACTAGAGAGAGTGAATGGCCAGGGTGACCTAGCAAACCATTTATGGGTGGTGGTTGAGAAATGAGTCTGTGTCCGCTTAGTGTGAATGAAGTATCCCAGTAGAAAGAGGGCTAAGCAGAGATAAAGCAGTGTTTCTGTTTATTGACGTGAATTGTTGCCAGAAAATTGCTTGACTCGTTGGGAATAAATTTGAACTGCTTCTCTTATACAAACTGTTTTCATATGTTGACATTGGCACTGGTTTATCAGTGAAATTAGAACTGCAGAGTACGTACATGGATTTGTGATATGCTGACTGTCCCTCCTACTTGCTTTTGATAAGGAGGAAGCAAATGCCCAATCAGAGCTGTGTAGGGATGCCTCAAGAGGAGGAGGCAAGCCTGAAGATACCATTTCTTATCCAGCCACCATTAAAAAAAATTAGAGACAGAATAGGAAAACTCAGAACCCAGAAAGGGAGAAACTTGAATGTTGGGGGGGGGGGGGCAGCTGGAGATGCTGAGCAGTCAGAGAGGTCAAATTGTGTTCAGTCCCATTGGACAGCAATGTTATCTCCGTGCAAAGAGAAAGGGGTGTAGGTATGCCCTGCTCTGTCAAGCGGGACCTGGATCTTGTGTTGTTTGTTCTTACTATGAAGTGCTTGCCCATGAGCAGGAGGGAGAAGTGGTGTAAGGTAAGAGGAATTGCCCAAAGCTCCAACCTAAGAATGCTGTCTAAGGCCTGTGACGGGGACCACGTTTTCTGCCCTGTGTGATCCAGGTGGATGGCCCCTCCGCCAAGCCTGTGAAGCTGCATCTGAAGTGACCCATATTTCCTCTCAGATTACAAAAGGAAAACCTTTGTTGAGAAAAAAGCCTTGTCCACAATGCTGTAAGTGGCTCTAGCCCTCAACATTAGTGAAAGTAAGGGGGGGGGGGAGAACCTTGTTTTTTAGGACAAGATGTATTAAAAATATTCCCAAAGAACCATCTAATGTAAAAATATTGAAATATTAATTTATATATGAACAAGTAACCACAGACTTTACCCTTTTTTCTTGTGATACAAGGTAGAAAAGACAATATGGGTACCCTGTTGTTTGCAGTTTTTGTTGTGCTACTTGCTAACCTCTTAACATAGACCTCAACAACATCCATATGACAAACGAGAAAACACAGACACTGTAACAAAGGACAGAGTCAGACACAGGAGCTAATGATTTGATAATCACTCCCAATGAAAGATGGGAGGAAGGATATATATTTGAAAAGAATGAAATATATCACTGTGGCTGTGGGAGAGTAACTGGGCATCTGATTTTCCATTTATACGATCAGATTTTGGCTCCACCTGTCATCCTCAACAGTTTTCAGGGACGTCCTCAGAAACAGCAGAAGCTTCTGTTACAGCATCATGATAAGAAACCAGACGGCAAGTTTCTGTATAATCATTGGCAACTGGACAGTCCAACACAGCAGCTTTGAAGGATTGTGTCTCTGATGGAGACTACAATTAAATCAGAATGAATCCACAACATTTGTAGGGGGAAAAGTTCAAGAACCTTTTCAGCCACAGGGGAATTAGAATAGTGGCCCCGATTGACTGTGGTCATAAGAGTACTGATGTATTTTGTTGCCAGGAAAGCATTCATTGAACTTCTGCATATCAAATTAAAGGTAACGCAAGTCCACAATTTACATAAATGAATTGTTCTTGGCAGATACGAGATCCCTGAAACCTGACAAATGCTAGTCTCATGTTCGAAATGGAGGTAAAAAGCACATGGCAACTGCCAACCAGTAAGATAACAGGAAAGGTATCAGAATAGATCACTCTTTTCTATTTCTATTATAATTCAGCTACAAATTCTCTATAAAGAGAACACTGCCCTTTAATAGCACAAACCAAAGAAATTAGTGACAATTCCCTGAGGAGCCAGGAGTCCTACTATGCCTTGTGGAAGAGTTAGGCTGTTTAGCCTTAGGCAAGCTACTATCTCATGATGCTTTACAGGTTCAGATGGAGCTTTAAAAGTTCCAATCATGGGGGTTACCTAACTATTAATGTCTACTGCTGCAGACCTTGTCAGCTTATTGAGGAGCAGATGTACTAAACTCCGTTTAGATTTTTTGACTAAAGCTTCCAGAATTCCAGCTGGCCTAGTTCCCAACATAGTGCTCTACAGAGGTTTGCATTAAGACTCCCATAGTTCCCCCAAACTGCCTCGGGCCTGTTCTAACTGTAGCCTCAAACATGAAAGAGGCATCAGGTTTCTTATCTGAGCCATAGGGCCTTATGGAGTATTACCAGCACTAGGCAACATATGGAAGATCAGATGCCCAGTTACACCGATGGGTCCCTTGAAAAGGTTTGTCCCCCAGTTTCTCATTAAAGCTGCAGCCCTATTGCCTCCCATGAACTGATGTGGCTTAGCAACCTTGGGAATGGCAAGCCCACACCGGGTAACAATACCTTGACCACACTCTGTGATGTCACTTTTTGTCAACTTTATAAAGTCTCCAGCAGAGACATTAGGTAGAGTCATCATGTCCTCAACAGAGGAAAGCAGCTTAGCAATAACTCCTGAAAACCAAAAAGTGGAAAAGACAGAAGACCTTTCCTCTAACAAAACAACTGGGGTGAGGAAGTCAAATCTATTTCACTGGACTGAGCAAGATGCTTCCGACATAGAGGTGGTTGAGGACGGTTTTCTTCCAGGTACTCCTTTTAAAAATCTGCTTGTAGGTTTCCTGAAACATCCTATTGGGCATCCTAAACTATACCTTTGTTTTTTGGGTCTTAAAGGGCTGCTTTAACAGCCTGATTTCATTGCAGAAGTACCAAAAACTTCTGCAATGAAGTGGTAACTTCTGAAAACCAAAAAGTGCAAAAAGCAGAAGAGCTTTTCTCTAACAAAACATCAGGTGAAGTATTCTAACAGTTTGGAGACTGAAATAGGTGGCGGGGAAGGATCACCAGTGACCACAAGTTACAATGACTCTGAAGAAGATATGAAATGGGAGGCACCATCATCAGAAATGGAAGATGAAAGGCAGCTTCATCCAGCACTTTGTCAGCGGCTTGTGCTTAGGAAAGGAAAACTCTGACTTCAAACCCCCACTGAGGCGCTGCCATCGTCCTCCATGCCATGAGGAAACAGGTGGGGTAGGTGGGACTCATTAGTCTGGGAAGGCAGCCCATCTAGGAGAAGGAAAACTCTGACTTCAAACCTCCACTGCCTTGTGGCTATATCCACTTATGGAAAAGGCTTCAGGAGTTAACCTCGAGGCAAAATCTAGAGCTGGAGTCCCGGAGGCAGTTTGTGTCATTCTGTCAACTCCTGTGACGTTGCTGAAACAAGTTGTGTTAGTTCTTGCCTTTCCATTGGACTATTTCGGTGACGTGGAGAGGGGGGAATTTGCTGCTTGGGTAACAGCCTATCCTCCATATTATTTTACACAGGCTTTGTGCCCTGGAGAGGACACTCCAGCTTTGCGTACAGCGTCAAAACACTAGATGCACTAGTACTCCATACAGAGCACGTTACCATAGTCTCTCGAGACTGAAGGATGCCTATGAATGACATGGTGATCATGAATATGACGATGTATAAGATCCTGGCTTGGTCTCCAGTGACACAGACTTACACTTGATGATCTTTTCCAGTTCCTTAATTTAGCATTGAAGGAGTCTCAATTCAAGTCTCAGTCCTCTTCTGATTTCTTGGTTATAGTCTCTATTTGGATTCATGAATGAACCAGGGTATACTATGACTATTCCATTTTTTTCATTGCCAAAGTTTTGTAGTTCTATGGTCATGATTTTGATCTTAGTGTTTTTCTGAAGTCCTGCTTTGGAACTTCCTTCCTTCACTTTCACTAAAAGTCATTTCAAGTCATTGTTGCTTTCTGCCAGTAAGATGGTGTTACCTGCATATCTTAAATTATTAATGGTTCTTCCACCAATTTGCACTCCTCCATCTGAAGCTAGTCTAGCTTTCCATATGATATGTTCTGCATACAGATTGAACAGATACAGGTAAGGGGATAAAATGCACCCTTGTCTGACACCTTGGCTTACAGGAAACCATTCTGGCTCTCCATATTCTGTCCTAATGGCAGCTTCTTTTCCACAATACAAATTACACACCATGACAATCAAATGCTAAGGCATATCCATTTCTTTCAGAACAACCTATAGTTTCTCATTATCTACACAGTCAAAAACTTTACTGTAGTCTATAAAGCATAAAGTAGCTGGCTGGATAAACCAGTGGTTTAGGTATTTGGCTGTGGAGCCAGATGTTTGGAGTTCAATTCCCCATTGTGCCTCCTGTGAAAAGAGCCAGCCTGTGTAGTCATGTGTAAGTTGCACAGTCCCAGGGTGCCCCCAGAAGGAGGGAATGGAAAATGACTTCTGAATAATGTTCTACCTAGAAAACCCTGAAAATAATCACCAAGTCAGAATTGACTTAACAGCACGCATGAACACGCATGCACACACAAACACAAAGAGCATAGATTGATAGATAGATCTTCTTCCAAAACTGGGTGGGGTTTCATCGTGGCGAGAACCGGTTGGATTACAGGCAGGTCCCTGAAACTGACCAGGTCCCCTTGGTTCCAGCCCCCCCCCCCTGACTGGGCAGCGGGGAGGACACCATTAGAAGTGGCATCTGAAGCAGCACAGATGACAAAAGGGGGGAATAGAATCAGCAATGGCTGGTTGCATCTGAGTGCACAGACTGAGGAGAAAGCCATGTTGGCAAAGAGCTGGGAAGACCCCAAGCAGAGAGTGAGAGAGCACAAAAGGATGTTGGAAATATCTCACTCAGAGACTCTTAAGTTAAAATATTTGTTCATGTAAGGAAAATCTCCATGGACCCAAATAACTACACAGAGATACATATAAAGAGTCAGGAAAATGGACTTTACCTTTTAAAAAATCTTACTGTCATGGTAGAAGTGAGCCCCCACCCACCCAGCTTGGATTGGGAGAACAATAGGAGGGAAGAGAAAAAGGAAGAGCTGGGGAAAACTACCTCATCACTAAAGGAGATCAACCTAAGACAAAAGTCTTGCTCCCATAGCTATCTGAAATATTCATATCAAATCCTATTTACTTCAAAACATTGTGGATCCTTTAAATTTTTATTGTTGTGAGCTGGTGACTGTGAGAACTTTCAACCCTGAGGGAAACACCACCACCCCTCTTGGATCTGATATGGAAATAAGACTGAGAAAGAAAAGTAAGGTTACAGTGACATCTGCTGACAGAAGACTTAAACAGCATGCCTTAAAGAAAAAAAAATCTGCTGACAGAAGGCTTGAATAGCACCTCTTATTCACTTAATTTAAGAAGGGAGGGAATCAATATGGCGACAAAAGGTGGAAAAGAGAGAACTCAAAGAGGCTCACCAGTACAAGAACATAATCTCAGTGGGTTATTGGGGCAAGAGTCATTTAAGGGCTGTCAACAGAGTATTCAAGAGATGATATCTACAGAGCTACAGCAATCACAAGGAGGGATGGCTTAGCTATGTGTACAAATGAAACATTTATGGATACAAATAACTGATATTAAAAATCAAATTACAGAAAATAAAAAAGAAATAGTCAGAATAACTGGAAATTTAAAAAAAGCAGAAGAAAGAATGCTGATCATGAATACAGAGATGGAAGAACTAAAATGGGAAAGAAAGCAAGAGAAAATCACTCTGTTAAATCTACAAATAGAAAGAGCCAACATCACATTTAGATTCCAGAATCTACCAGAACAAAAAGAAGAATATACAGAGCAAGTGATTACTACTGATTTAGCATCGCTCATGGAGATGTGACCAGAGAACGTTCAACAAAATATAAACACAGCATGAATAATTAATACAGCATCAACCAGGAATAAAAATCGCCCCAGAGAAATTCATGTTAAATTTATGAGAAAGATATTTTGAGATAAAGTTTTAAGAAATATACAAGGTATGGAGCCTAATAGAAAAGATAAAGAAGTTAAGATCTTGAAACATATTCGATGGCAAATAAGACAGAAAAGGAGACATTATGCGGAGTTGACATCCCCCTTGATAACAAACTCAATTATGTATAAATGCTTGGTGCCTGAAGGTGTCCTCCTTGAATTCCAGGAGCAGAGTTATTATATTAACTAAAAAATTAAGGCAGGTTTTATGAAAATGTAGATAAGATGTTTTATAGATGATATATTATTGACTGATGGTACACAATACCAACAAAGTTTTTTTAAAGGTACAAAAAAGTATTTAAATAGTGTGGAAAACATAAACACAGGTGGACTTTTATCATGGTTGATGGATATATAGGGAATTACTGTAGGTTTGAAAAATATTCTATTCTGCACGACAACATTTAAACCTAATTTGTTCTTTTTATTGAATATTAGATCTGAGAAGTTAGAGAAATGAAATATTTGATAATGCATGTAATTTCTACAGTTATTAGATGGAAAATACTAGAATAAAACAGATATCTTTGACTTAGAAGAGCTGACAGAAAAGATATAGAAAGTCATGGAGTTGGAAGAAACAGAAGTAATAAACAAAGACTACCTTTAAAAAGATGTAAAAATAGAGAATAATTTTATAATTAGATTTGAAAGATAGCTTGGAAAGCATAGATTAAAGAAGAATATGAAGGTCCAATTAGGGACTAAATAGATTAGTAACTATAGTAATATTGGGAAAATTGGCTGTGTTTCTTTTTATCTCTCTTTGTAGTATAATTGTACAAGTTGATGTAAATGTACTATCTCACTCTCTGGAACGTTACCCTTTATCTATCCATACCTACCCCCCCAACCCTACATTCCCTTCCCAATAATCCTACCTCCATTGAAAAGAATTAAAAAAAATTAGAACTGATCTTCTTCTGAATACCCAGCAGATATCTGCAATGTGATTTTCAGTGCTTCTTTCTTTTCAAAATCCAGCTTGACCATCAGGCATTTCTCACTCCATATAAGGTAAAAGCCTTTTTTTTTTTTTTGCAACACCTTGAGCATCATTGTGCTTGCATGGGAAATTAAAACAATGGTCCTGAAGTTACTGCATTCCTTGGCATCTCCTTACCTGGAATGTATAGTGAGTGTTCCCAGTCTGTTTCGTTTTCCATATTTATTGACATATTCTTCTTAGGATTTTGACAGATTCAATTTCTAGGGCTTGAGTTTTATTGGTATCCCATCTACCCCTTGTGATTTTTCTTTCTAGTACTTTCAGAACAGCTTTCACTTTCTAGAACTGCAGATTCTTCATCAAAGCTTTCTCTTCAACAGGAGTCCTATCACCCCTTTATCTCTTCTGTTTCCACCTTTGCTTCATTTTCTCCTCATCAGATAGTGTGCTTCCTTGTTGACCATTCAGCATCCCTAGTCCAGGCTTAAATTTCCCTTTGATTTATTGGACCTTTTGGAAGAGATCTCTTGGTTTTCTCCTTTTGTTGTTCTTTCTGTCTTTGCATTGGTTAGTTGTGGTTCTCTTTGTCTATATGTGATAGCTCCTTAAAAAAACTGCATTCAGGGTTCAAACCATATTTCTGTCACCTTTTACTTTTGCTTCTCATCTGTCCTTTGCAATTTTACATGTTTCTTCTGTTGTCCATCTAGTTTTTTCTTTTCTTTTTACTATAGGAATTCATAATATATCTGGTTTTGATCTACAGTTTCTCTGGCTCACAGTTGATTAAGTAATGCAAATCTGTTCCTTATGTTGACTTTGAATCCATCAGGAATGCTGTTTGAATTGCATTTAGCACTACAATTCTTTTAGTGTTCTTTTCCAGCTTTACTCTAATGTTGGATATTAACAGTTCATCAGTACCATAACCTGCTTTTGGTCATGTTTTGGCTGAGCGAATGCAGTTTCTCCATCTCCTCTTTTCAATTAATTTATTTGATTTCTGTTGGCCATTTGGTGATGTCCAAGTGTACAGTTATCTGTTTGGTTGCTCAAACCATGTATTTGCAATTTTTTTTTTTTTTTTGGCTTAGCAGAACTCTGGATCATTCTCTTGCTTTTTTCCCCCTGCCTCCTAGGTCAAATTTTCCAACTACATTTGGTTCTGCTTTGTTCCCTACTTTTGCATTCAAGTCAATCTTTATTGGAATATTTATTTAGGCAGTCCTTCAGAAATTAACATCCTCAGACCAGAAGATCTTAGTTAGTATGCTGATTTTCTCTTTTTGAAAGAGTATGAGTTTTTAGTGAAAAAATGTAAAAGTATTCTAATTTTAAATGTATTTCAATAATATAATGCATTTGTTTCACTCACTGGTACAGTGAAGCATAAGTATTCCTTCCTTCTTCAACAAATTTTTTTGCTGAGCAAATCTGAGTAATATTTCATAGTCCCTGAGTACGGGAACTGTGTGAGCTTCGCCTGCACAATATTTGATAGCACTGAGTTTTACCTTCCCATCCAAGACCAGAGTTCTTTATTTTCCCCATCTTTTTGTGTGTGCGTGTACGTGCGTACGTGTGTTTCAGCACCCAACCCATACCAATAACTACGGATACCATTGAATACATGAATATAAATTGAAGCAGCTGGGCTACAAATCAACTCAAAGCAATTCAGTTGCTGTTTGTAAGAAAAATGATTGACTCACAGTGGATGGTATTCACACTCCCCTACATGGAATACTGTGTAGAGTTCGTTACTACATCTGAAAACTGATATGGAAGAGGTGGGGAAATGGCCACAATGGAGAGTGAGATATTATTTTGCAAAGCCATCACCTAATATTTTGTAACATGAGTTCCAACTATTAAAGTTCCCAATATTCTTGATGCTACATCTATGTCCAAGTGCTTATAATTTGCTTATTGTGGTTTGCCTTGCAAATCAAGACATCAGCCTTGAGAAATAGATTACTCAATTCATTTGGCTTCCTACTCAAAGAAACCTTTGTCTCAGATTTGGACCTCAACAGGCAGGGCACCAAAGCTGAAGGATAAGTTATAGCCCACATTCATTTCTCAAGTTTCCAGAGTTTTGTGCTGCAAAGCATGGATGGGGAACATCTACCCAGCAAATACTTTGGCCTGGATCGGCCCCTCCCCATCAGAGCCTCTCCTTATGGCCAATAGCAAGCAGATGCAGAAGCTGGAATCCAAAATATCTGGAAGATGAAAGGCTTCTCATTCTGCTGTGAAGACCAACTTTGATGGTAGCAATGGATGATCTCGGGTTGAGAACCCACGCTACGATCCTGTTGTGGGAAACATTGCAAGTAATGGCTGTTTTCCCTTTTCACAGGCTATGCCTCACACACTGATACATGACCAATTGCACAGTCCAGGAAAGGGCACACACAAGGCAGACAACCCAGGAAAGAGGGGGCTTCCCTTGTGTTGTTGCCCTCTAGCGGAGTGTGTAGGATAATAAGATTTGGGTCCCAGGCTGTAACAGTCTGCTCAATTTGTAAGCACTGTCTTTTTCCATGACACTTCAGCATCAGAAAATGTCTCCAGCATTTTTAAGGTAGCCTCGCCAACTTTGTAGATCACAGAGTTCTTGGCATGGGTTAAGTGGCAACACCAAAGGGTTCCACTGCTTTTACTACCACAAGGGCAGGAGGAGAACAAGCAGGGCCTATCCATTCATACACTCATTCACTAAACACATGAATGTACCTGAAGGGAATGAAGAACATAAACAGAAAGACGGCAGGAATAAAATCCACCAGTGTGCTTCGACTACTTTTATTTATGACTCATTTCAGGAGTTAATTGCACCTTTATTATCTGCATCCAAGACCAAAAAAAAGCCCATAATCTTTATCCATAAGGGAGAGAAAAACTGTATCATCAGACTCCAAGTCCTCTTTCTCATTATAAGCACCAATGAGGGATAGATGGAGGTGGTGGCATCCTATACAAATTCCTTCTCATGTCCCAATCATCTCCATCTCCCAATGCCAGACTAGACAAGAGAAGTCTGTATGGCCATCTTTTGAGTCAGTGGAAAATAGCAACCAACTCCCAGTGGGTGGTGGTGATCCAGATAAACTGCATTGCTTGAGGATGGGGAGGAGCATAGCTCCCCCATGCTGTTTCCCCAGAGAATTTACTCTCCTCCCAATGACTTTCTCCTCTGTAAAAATGCTGCCTGCGTAGCTTGTACACAATGCTTTCTCTGGCAGAGCAAAAAGCAGCAAGACTGGGTGACAGAAAACAGCATGGCTCATTTACCTTCCCTGTCATCTGTGATAGCCGTTTTAGATTACAGTCGTGCCCCGCTTAATAATTACCCCATATAACGACAAATCCGCTTCATATGTTTTTGCAATCGCAAAATGACATTTTAAATGGGTTTTTTTCACTTTTCGCATTGCAATTATCAAAACAGCTGATTGTCGGGTTTTCAAAATGGCCACAGGGTGCTCAAAATGGCTCCCCGCTGTGCTTAGGGACGGATTCCTCGCTCTACAGGCACTGAAAATGGCTGCCCCTATGGAGAATCTTCACTGGACGGTGAGTTTTCAGCCCACTGGAACACATTAACCGGCTTTTAATGCGTTTCAATGGGCTTTTTTATTTTGCTTTACGTTTTCGCTCTACAGCGATTTCGCTGGAATGAATTAATTTCGTTAAGCGAGGCACCATTGTATATAACAGCTACATGTGTGGGGCAGGCCAAGAACCTAAACACCATCAAGTTTAAAGGGCACCGCAACATATTGCCAGGAAAAGTGTGTGTATTACTTTAGCAATGTTTAGTTTTTGTGTTTAGAGGCCTCTCATAATCTGACACCATCAGTGGCGGTTTATTTAGCATGAGCTTCCAGCACATTCTCCCCTAAACTCTCCCTTCATTCCTACTGACTACCAACCAACCACACATACATGACTGCTTTTGGCAAAACGTAAGATAGCAATCCAGTCATGGATCTATCATCTTGTCTAGTTTGGCATCATTTAGGAACTCCTGTCAGGCTTGCTAGCAAACCACTAACAGGTGAGATGAGGACAGGGATTATAAGAGAGAAGGAAATCTTCTTACCTTGGATGCTCGCTTACAAGATGAAAGCTAAAGAAAAGATGCAGGAATCAACAGCCAGAAGGGAAAGAAAAGACTCCCCCCCCCAAAAAAACCCAAGAGATGCCTTGGGGTTCATTTTTATGAAGCATCATCATGCCAGGAAGCCTCCCCCTCCCCCTCCTCCTAGTCACCCAATTCGGCAGTTGTGTTCTGTCATCCGGCACTCCTGTTGCCAGATGGCACAAGGCCCCGGTTGTGATCTCTTGCAGCGCAGCATTCTCCAAAACATTCCTCAGAGGCATGTTAATACAAGAGATCTGGAGAGGCAGGTGCACGGCTGCTTTCCCCAAGCTGGAGTTTTAAGGCTTGAAAAGTTGGCCAAGGGCGCCCTCTCACGTCCAGAGCAAGGCACCTCCCCTCATGTGAGGCAGGCTTCCCTAAAGACCAGTGACATCCCTGTCGGGAGGCTGGTGACCCCATTCTACTCACTTGTGGAACAACTGGAGTTCCCTTTTCTCTGACAGCTTAGCCAGCACCTTTCTCCCAATCACTGCTATGCAAACACCACACCCAAAGAATCCCCGTACAGACGGACGCCTATTTCTTGAACTGTAGGGCAGCTCAACTTGGGCATGACAGATATGGTTCCCTCCCCTTTGCTAACCCAAAGCCTCCTTGGCTCTACTGGATTTCTCTCTCTCAGGGGATACTGCTGATTTGTATGAGGGACAAAGATGACTATTTGATTTCCACAGCTAGCATGCCTTGAGACCAGAAACCTATTTCCATAAGATGGAAGGCATCTGCCTGAATAAGTAGCTAAGAAAGAATTACAGGTGGCCATCTCCCCATAAAAACTGATTCTGTAAAAACACCCTGAGCATATCCCTATAAAGATGCAAACAGCTGTGATCTTAAACTACTGCACAGCAAATTTCCTGCACATTATGCTCTTTAAATTTAAAATATTTCTAGAAATTATGGAGAGAACCAGAACAAGGCAAAGTTGTCCTTGAAATGGTCTACGGGCAAGCTTTGAAAACCCTAGTCAGGGGGATGGGGAATGGTGTCTTATTACCTTACATGAGGATATCCTCTCCTTTGGGAGCAGAGGGTCCCCAAGCTTGGTCCCATTGAGAGAGCAGAATTTGTATAATTCAGCTGACAGACAACGCAAGAAAGAGCCCTTAGTAACAGAGGAGGAATCCAGGAAGAATGCAGTTCTGGGTGCACAAGAACAGTTATTCAGCTCTTCTCTTAAACACCGGAAGGTGTTTGTAGGCACACAGGCAGTATGTACAGCATATAAATGCATTTTTCATTCTCAGTATGATCAACATTATCATCTTCTGAGCAAGTGATCCCACATTGGCACCCAGGTAAGTACCGGACATTTTAATTTTCCCGTGTGAGACCTACAGTCAGGAGCATCAATAACTCTTGAGCAAGAAAAGGTTATCAAAGCTGTGTTTGTTTTTTACCCCACAGTTAAGAACAACTGGCCCTACCCTAGGACTGCCCTTGAATTCACACCCATGTAGGAATTTGGCTCTTCTCGTGGTTGTTCACACAGCAATGCAGCTTGTGTCATCTCCTGCGGGCCTTCCTTTGTCTCATATCCCCAGAAGTCAAGCCATGGAGGCCCCAGTCCAATCACCTCGCCCGGGAGCACTAATTCTTAGCACCTGTGTTTCTTCTCTTCCATTTCATCTCTGCCTCAATTCAATCTCCACATCCTTAATTCTTCTCACTCTATGAAGGAGCAAGGAAAGCAGGAGGCCAAGGCCACAAAGTCTTAGAGGTTACTTTCACACAGAGTTACTTTCTACATTCAAAGTAAGTGAAATGGCAGCAGAGAAGTGGTTCGTGGCATCATTTTCTGGCTTTGGAGATTTTCACCCTAGTACACTTAAGGTTTTCAGAAACACATCAGTATCTTCCCCACAAGAAGAAAGGAAGAAGGGGAGTTGCATCAGCAAAGAGGGAGAAAATCAATACTTTGAAACAACACACCTAGAATTCAGTTCACACAGCTGCCCACCTCCCCCATTAAGCCGGGCCCAAGACTCTCTTGACTTGATGGAGGCTGCGAGGGTGGGGAGTCCTCTTCATGCCCTCCGCGGAAATGTTGCTTGCTTATTTATTCAGATATGCGTCAAGCCAGAGCTCCCCTGAATCCTTCAGAGAGCTGGAATGCAAGAACAAGCAAGTCAGTTTGACTCCGGAAATGTGCAAGAAATAAATCATAAAAAGATACTTGACATCAACTAAGGAAGTCTGAATAAGCATGCCCAGGTAAGAAGTATCAAGACAATTCTGGATGGAACAACAGGGGAAAGGGGCACAGGAAGCCCAAGGAAAGTATTAGCATCACTTCACCAAGATAAACACAGAGCCGGTTGATGTAACAACTTGCAGGTATGAACGAACCATCCCAGAACCAGGGCCAAGAAATGTTGATCTCTTGGAGTACAGAATCCCGCAGTGAGGATGCCCACACTGACTAGATTCAGGGGGGTGGGAGTCCCAAAAGAGAGAGATGTTTCTAAGCTCTCTGCTGATCTTTCAAATTGTCTTGGTGCTATCCTCCAAAAGATTCTGCACACGACTCATAACAGATCATATGAGCTCACCCATGGCCTTTTTAAAAATTTGTCTTTGTGCGATTGACCTTTAATTTTCATTCTCTATGCACATCAGAGTTTTTCACCCACTTTATGCTTCTTCAGTAAAAACGGGATAGTCTGCATTGATTTTTCTTGGTGCTCTCTTAAGATGTCCATGCATGCTCTGTCACACTGAGGGTTCAGTTCAATGCATATAGAGGACCAAAGATTCCCCCCCCCCACCCTTCAGCTGGTGAGATCAGGTCTCATGCTGCCCCACCTTCCCCGTTCTTTTGGCGTACAGCCCTTTCACAAGAGGTTGACCCGATGCATCTTCCCACACCGAGAAACCTCCCCTTTCTCTGCATTTCATAGCTTTGGCGCTTTCACCAATACTTACTGTACGATGTCAGCAAAGGCTGTCAGCAGAGGCTTTGACTGGTACTCGATGCCATATTTTGCACACAGGGACTTCACCAAGGGGGCAGCTTTCCAGTAGTTGTGCCGAGGCATGGTGGGGAAGAGGCTGTGAAGGAAGACCCAGCTGTGGGATTTCATGCCTTCCATGAAGTGGAACAGCAACTTCCACTTCTGTGAGGCTCATGCTATTATCGATTGTGAAGCTCACCGGGAAATGTATCCCATGCTTATCTTAACCTCTTTTCAGACAACTAAGTACAGTCGTGCCCCACTGGACGATTACCCCGCTCTACGATGAATCTGCTTAACGTTGAAGTTTTTGCAATCGCTTTTCCAATCGCAAAACAATGGTTTAAATGGTTTTTTTTTTCATTTAATGATGATTGGTTCCCTGCTTCGGGAACCAATTTTTGCTTTACAACGATCAGCAAACAGCTGATCGTCGGGTTTCAAAATGGCTGCCGGCTGAAGAAAATGGCCCCCCTGCTGTTTTCAGGACTGATTTTTCGCTTAACAGGCACCAGAAAATGGCCGCCGTATGGAGGATCTTCACTGGATGAGCAGGTATTCAGCCCATTGGAATGCATTGAACAGTTTTCAATGCATTTCAATTGACTTTTTTATTTCGTTTGACGTTTTCACTCTACAGCGATTTCGCTGGAACAAATTAACATCATCAAGCGAGGCACCACTGTAGTCAAGTATCTCAGAATACAAATCCAATTCTAGGGCAGGTCTCTCTTGATAACCTAAGCCAGACAAAGACTGGCCACCATACTGTTCATATTGAACAGTTTTCACATGTATTTTAATACCTCTCTTTCAGTTTTTCCCTTCAATCACACTCCCAGGCCAGCCACATTTGCTGGCGCAGAACTATGGAGAAAGCTACATAAAGGCCCTACAAGCTCACATGACCACATACAGATAACAAGCAATTCCAGGCACCTGAGTTGCCTTGGTATCTCAGAAAGTCCTCTGTTATCCCTTGGGATCCTACAAGATCATTTACTACACCATGATGTAAGCTTCTTAAGTTACCCAGTCAATCCACTCTTGAAGGAACAGATCTCATTCTTTGTCTGAGCTTCCTAACAGCTGATGTCTCAACATGGCAATATGCACAACAAGCCTTCCTTTCCCTCAAGACAGAATATACTCACTGGTGCTCTATTTGGAAATTGAGATGTCCACTGAACCAGTCATTGAAAAAGGACTGGTCTACATTGCATGTTGCCTGGAGCTGAAAAGACAGAAAGGAAGAACTATTCCATAAAAATATATTGCTTTCACTTCTAGCTGGTCATTCCCATTAATGATACCACTCCCACTATCGGGTTGCATTCCTAGCCTTTGGTCCCTGGAAGAGCAAAGGTGAAAAGGACAATATGGAACTGATATACAGATACTCTACCTCTATAGTGGGCATAGTCTTGAGAACAGGCCTCTATACATCCCTGAATTTCAATGCATGTCTTCAGTCGGGCAACCCTTAATTATAGACATGGATTTTTTTAAATGGAAACACAGCTGTATGATAGTATTTCCCCACCACCACCACCGATTTGACACTTTATTCTGAATAGAGAATGCTGCATCCGCCAGAGAAGGCCTGATGGTTTACATGGTTGGGTGGTGCCCCACGTGGCAAATGTGGACCACACCTGATCAGAAGAGAGAGCAACCCAGTGGGTGTCTGACGGACAAGGGTTGCATGCACAGCATTGGGCCATCCACCCGTGGACACTTCTAAATTGATCAGCGGTATTTCTGTTATCCCTAACCCATCCCCCTGAACACACAGGGACAGCAGCAGCGAAGCAAGTAGATTAGGGACCATGTGGAATTCAGGCCTCAGCCTGACAAGCCCTTCGAGCATCCCTGGCCCTGACAAATGTCCAACCCTGCCCAGTGCTCATACGGTAAATCATGAACAGACTTAAGGCAGGGATGGGGAAGCTAGGCTCCAGTTAGGTATGTATGGCTGGACTCCCATTCCCATCATCTGAAACCAGTCCAGGCAATGGTGACATAATAGGAGCAACAGCACATCAACTTTTGTAGGATGCAAAGTTCCTCTACCCCAGTCCAATGGATATATGAGCTCAGAGTCAGGCATTCCTGTTCTTATTAATCTAAATTTTCTCACTCCCTGCATTTTGCTCTCTTCTTCCCCCTCCATCACATCCTATTTGCAGTCATTAACTTTCCTTACACATCAGGAGTAGGAAAACTGTAGTCCTGCAGATGTTTCGGATGACGCTGTTGGGAGGGACTTCTTAGGAGTTAGAAAACGAAAACAACTGGAAGGCAAAATGTTTGCACAGGCCGTGACATCCTCCCCTTCCAGTTGCTCAGGATCATCCACCAGCACTTTCTCCAGCATGCTAGACATTTTCCTTCTTTCCATGAAGTCTCCTATTCACCATGATACTTAACAGAAAGGAAATGTAACTCACCTGAGTTGAAACCCAGTCGACATTCTGATCATAATCAATATTCATTGGGATGTGATTCATTTGAGTCACCCACACAAACCAGTGGCTCTCTATGATTCTGCACAAAACAAATATGTGAGGATCACTTTTCCATCCTCTCAAGACTTAACAAAAAGCACCCAGGCTTGATAATGACATGTTGTTCACCTTTGGTGTAACTCCGTTTCTTCAAGTGATTACCCACAGAGTCACACTATTGGATTTGCGCCAGTGCAGAACCACTATTTGGAACTTTCCAGACCTGAGCTCCCTCCCTCTACTGTTTTGCCAGGAGCCCCACCCACTCCCTCCACTGTGCACATGTGGTGTACCCCTAGTAAACCGCCTTCATTTCAAGTCCGCCAGAAAAGGGCAAGCCCTGTGGAGAGGTACCGCTCGAAGAACCACAGTTACACCAAAGGTAAGCAACCTGTCATTCTTCATCCTGGTCTCTGTGGATTGCACTATTGGGAGTCCAGTATTGGACTGCAAGCTGATTTACCAGAGGTGGGAGTGTCACTTCAATATGGAGGAAAGGACCACCTTGCCAAATTGGCATCTCAGGGAGAAGTCAGGTAGTGCTTGCGAAATGTGGATGGCTGCATTCAGGTGGCTGCTTTGCAGCTTGTCCTCTAGGGGAATTCCTCAAACATCAGCAAAATTTCTCAAAGAAACTTCTTTAGTGGATCAATGAAGATGGAGGAAAGACAATGATGCTGAAATGGAAGTTAGGCAAAACTTGCCAGAGGAACAGCAAAGACTCCTGCCTTTGAAGAAAACGAAAAACTTTAGAATTGGAAAAACTTCACAGGAACATGGGGAGAAAAAAATATTTCCTGGGCAAAATTAGAAAAGGTTTTTCATTTTCTTGCACAGGAATGACAGAGAGAGGGCTTTCTGGCAGCCTGCAACACCTCTAAAACTGGCTGGGGGAGTGAGTTGCAGGGACTGTACATCGGGGTGATGGACAGAGCTGTTGTCCTGGGAGATGACGTCTGGATGCTGTGGTAAAACGAGGAACCATCTGTCTGTGGACAACCACAGAAGAGGGGCGAGCCACGGCTGTCTGGACCACCAACACTGAGTGATCAGGGGAGTTGGCTGCGGTTTGCCTCCTAAGTGCCCCTTAGGTCAGGTAAAGGAGACGGAGAGGCCAGTTTTGAGCTGCCAACCTCTGCAGGGACCAAGCCTTCAGGCAAGGCAAAGAGTATCCCACTTATGTCACCCACAAGCAGTCTCCATCTTCCAAGACAGAATTAAATCAGCTGAATCTTCTGTGCCATTTAAGGTTTTGCCAGTCCATCACCACTGACTGATGGGTGCAATGCCATCACATTCAACACCCTTCCACCAGTGGGAAATTTTTGTTCAACTCCTGCTTCCTCCCAGTTGTCACAGGAAATAGACTCCATCCCGGCAAGGCCAAGAGGGCAAGGCCATGGATGTCTCTGCCACACAACACAATGGAAAATGCCACAGGCTCTGCAGCAGAGGGGGGACTAGCCCCAAATCACAGGGTGATGCCTTCATGATCCTGTGAACGATGGCATTTTTCCACGTGTTTCCTCTGATCCCCTTACTTCGCAGAGTAGTAGCTTGCCTACCGCAAGCAAAGACCTTTCTCAACCTGAGGATTGGCTCTGTGCAGGTACAAACCCAATAGTGTGATCCACACAGACCACAAAAAGAAGCTCCTTTTGAAAATAACTCCTTCGAAGCCAGGAGGAAGACAGAATGTGAATAACCAAAGTCTCATGGAGCAAGGAATATGAACTAGACATGAAGGAATACAGGAAGAACAGGGGCGTATAGGGGTACCATTCAGGTTTTCTTTATGCCCAGAATTCTCAAAAAAAATGAAAAAGAAAGGCACATCTTCAGTTAAGAACTCTCAGGGAAGACAAGCTAATCTTAAACATCTTTTAAGACTGTGGACATGCCGCTGCCATGTCGAGCTAGGAAATAAGGTGTTTGTTCCATGCTGTTGGTGCAGGTTTATGAGTGAAATGGAAAGTGGGGGGGGGAACTAATCTATATGACTAGTTTTGAGGATTCGAGGAGTGCTGACTCAGACTATTTTGCTCTCCATCAGCAAAATTCATATTATGAGAGATGGAGGATGTGGGCAGAAGAACCCAATATTACTGTGATTTGGAGGAAAGTACAATCCATCTGTGGATGCAAGAACAAAACGCTTAAGCAAATACTAGAGCTTGAAAACATGACAGTTTAGTAATACAGTTCCCCATATCCCCTCACAAGCAAGGTTATTATGTTGGTTGCAGGGTTCTGGGACTTGTAAAAGTCAAAAGTGACTTTTCCAAACTCTGGCTAAAATCTTAACTTGAGGTAATTGGACTCCACAAGTTACTCCATCTACATCACACCAGTGTAACTATGCAAGAGGATTTTGGCCTCTGAATAATTTACCACAAGGTTCCTTTTACTGATGGCTTAGCCAGCCAGTCTCCTAATGGCAAGAGAGACTTCAGTGTGACCAAAAGAGGATCCTGGGTTTTGTTGTACAGACTTTTTGGCCTATAAGCAATCTGGCCTAAGAAGCGTTATAGGACAGCCCACATAAACAAGAAAGTCACGGTCCAAATTATGACGCTTACCTGACTATCAGGAAAAGCCCGAGGAGGCTCTTCAGATCCAACAAAAATGAGAAAGTCAGAAAGAACCGGATATAGAAGCTCACCATCCAGGCCAGATCCTGCCACAAAGAAAAGGAGGCCTATTTTGCAAGAAGTCGTGTTATGGCACCACAGAGCCTCCCTACTGATTTGCAGAGGCAGTGCCCTCCCCTAGAGCTCAGCTGCGTAGACGTCACTCACTGCTTCGTTGCCCCGCCCCTCCATCCCCCATGTCTTGACTAAATGGCCCCACATGCATAAAGCTACCTACCTAACTGTGAAGGAAATCTGTGTAGTCAGCCTTCAGTTCCGAGTTCAATTTAAGCTTTTACACTCAAATGAAAAAAAAGAATTTTTTGCTGACTGGATAGCTCAGTAAGTTAAGTCCTCTGGCTCCTATTCTAATTGGTTACAATTGGCACCTGGTGTAACTTATCCTGGGTTTTTTATTATAAAGAAACCAACCAATGCTCCGGACCGAAGAAAACATAGAAAGCGCTCAGGCAAGGGCTACTTTCTGTGTACAGAAAAGAAAAGCAAGATTCACTGATGTATCTATTAGTTAGAAAGAGGGACACAAGGGCACTATATGTCAAAGACCAAACCTTGAGGTAGTTACCCTTGTAGCAATTTAATGTATTTCAACTCTGCAACAGTTCTTTAAGCTCTGCTCAACTAAAACTGAAACCTGGAAACCGAGACCACAGCCCGGAAAAGTTACGTTTTGAACTACAGCTCTCAAAATCCCAGAGGAATCATTTCTGAGTTTTGACTTAGACCAGTGACGATGAACCGTGTGCGCGTGTGCGTGTGTGCGCGCGCCTTGAACTGATAAGGGACTTCAGTGTCTGACACGGAACCCAGGGAGGGTGAGTTATGGCCCGTTGCCTAGGCACCTTGTGGCCTTCCTTTTTTCCCTCCTTCTCCACACTCCTTTGCCTCCCTCTTTTCAGGCTGAACTTATAAAAATGTATACTTTTGTATGTGAGGCACCTTCTCCCTCTCATGCTTTTCCTGTGAGTGGAGTTTGCGCCTTATTTGCTTACTTTCAGTTGAAAATAAACAAATATCTATTGGACTTCTCTATCTCTGGCAGATAGATTAATGTGTTAGAGACAGGTAAATACTTAGTCCTAGGATACACAGCTTTGAAACACAAAGGGTCTTCATATGCACTGTGTAACCGGAGGCGTTAATGTAAAAACTCAAGTCTTGCTTTTGAGTCCCCAGTTCTAGGTTTTTTTAAACTGCGTGTTTGGCATTGAAGCACCAGACATTAAAAACCTACCTATATTAATACATATATATATTAAAGTCTTAAAGATAATATATGAAGGGAGAGAGACCGCAGAGGTGTAGGAACTCCCCAATGTATTGCACAAAGCATCAGAGGGGGATTTATTTTATTGATTAGTTCAATTTCTATCCCGATTGTCTCTTTGTAGAAAGACAAAGCATAGCTTATAAACAGTTTGTAAGAACTCAAACATCAAAACAATTTTAAAATACAAAAATCACATTGCTGAAAACAATTAAACGTACTAATTATTAAAAAAACAGAATCTTAAACCTTGTTAAAATCAGTTAAAATAAACATGTTTAAAGGATTTTTTTAAAAAAAATCCCCCTTAAAATCTGCAGTCTACCAACTTCACCTATTAAAAGCCTGCCTGAAAAGGAAGGTCTTGGTCTGCTGGTGGAACGACAGAAGGGAAGGAGCCAGCCTGGTCTCCAGCAGAAGAATCTGACCCAAAGAAACACTGTTTTGCCGCAGTACTTACCGTCCACTGTTTGCGCTGGACAGCAAAATAGAAGACATACCACTGGAGGTAGAAAGGTACCAGAGCTGGTGGTCCAACTAGGGAAGAATGCAAACCCACATCAGTCCCCGATGCAGAGGAGCTGGGCTTCCCAGCTGGTTGCCTAATCATCTCCTGTTTTTCCCTCTCTTCTCTCTACAGTACGTGGTCAGGAAAAGGTGTGTATGTCAAGATTCAGCTCATGCCTGGACCAAATGTGGCCCTCCACCTGTTGCTGGTCTGCAGTTTTGATTAGTCCTAGCCCAGCACAGCCCATAATAAGGAAGGCAAGGAATGGGAGGCCAGCAACATTCAGAGGGCTACGAATGGCCCACCTCGGGCTTAGATGCGCTGATGTAGCCCATCCAGTTCCTAAGCCAAGGGTGAGGAATATCCAATATGTGTGTTGAACCTGATCTGACCCTATCAGATGACCAGAGACAAGGCCACTCCTCCCAAGGCATTCCCCATCTTTTGAAATGGGAGAGGCTATGGGACAGGGACCTCCTGCAACCTTGAGGTGCTCTCCTCTGTTGGGGACAATAAGGATGGAGCCACGGCAGGAGAGAGAGAGAGAGAGAGAGAGAGAGACAGAGAGATTACAAGGAGGGCATAAATGTCCCACCACTGCCAAGGTGGGAATGCTTTTCTCCTCCATAAAAAGTTGTGTAATTGCACTTGCACTGTAATGTTTCGACATCCTGGCAGTTTTGAAGTAATTGCCAAATTTATGGCCTAAAATATATTTACTCAGAAGTAAAGTGTTTGCTCTTCTGCACCGAACAAGAAACGTTTGAAGGAGATTTCTTCAAAACCTTGGGCAAACATCTTAATTCTGGTCAGCTGTTGTTGTGGCCTTTTGTTTCTGATCATGGGGTGTTCTTGGCAAAGATACTGGAGTGGCATCGCCATTTCCTACTCCAGGTGGATTGTGTTTAGTCGGAACAAGAGGAGGGGAAATGAGGCAGAAAACCTTGAACCATGTGGCTTTTCCAAGTGTTATTCTCTCATTTCTCAACTACAGGGGGCTAAAGTGTTAGATCTCCTGAGAACAGGAGGCTCCAGAGCAGACCACCGGTCTTTGCCCGTGCCTGTTTCACAGGCGACAGAGAACAGAACTACACCCAAAGTACTGTAACTCTGATGCCCCCTGGAAGTTGCCTCAATATCATTACTCTACCAAGCTCAGTATCATCTATACCGATCAGCAGCAGCTTGCCAGGATTTGAACCAAAGTCTTTCCTTTGGGCATTAATTCAAAGTTACCAAAGATTCAACAGAGCTGTCCAGAGTGGTAGAATATACCAGATGGGCAGGATATAAATCAAATAAACAAATAAATAAACAAACAAACATGGGGATTTCTGCATAGGTCTGTTCTACCCTTTACACATGGGGGGAAGGAGAATAAGAGAGCCTTGGGGATGAGGTTTCTCTCTCTCTCAGCTCTGCAGCTTTACGGCACACAGAACGGGAAGACAGCAAGCTGTTTCCCAGCCCAGTCCACCAACATGCCCTGATAACTAAGGAACTATCAGTCATGCTGAGACCTTGGCTACAGTTCTCCCGCTGGAACAAAACTGATGAGGGGCAAGCAGCCATAGGAGCTCCAGCAAGTTTTGTTGGGAAGATTCACAGAGCACGTTCTGTCTGATAAATCCCCAATTCTGCAGTATGTTTTTACTGTGGCATTAGTTTGGCCCAACGAGCGTAAGCACCTCCTCACCGGGTTCACCATGACAAGGGAAAATCACCTACTGGTGACCCAGCAAAGAAGTTCACTTTTCTCAAGACACAGGACCCCCTCAAAGCATTGACTGGCTTGTTCTTTTAAAAGACAGAGAGCGAGAGAGAAAGATCTTTGTTCTCTGACTAAACCTCAGTCAGAAACTGATTGTTAGAGATAACCTGCAATTAGAGTTGAAAGCACACAAATGTGGCAGGAAGTGACCAGGGCAGTTCTTCTATGTTTGTGAAATTTTACCTCATTCCTGAAATCCTGAAGACCAATAATCAAACAAAACAAGCCAAACTGCCCAAAGACTAGAGAGCTCATATTAATTAAGAATGTCCTTTATCCAGTCTTCGGCTACGTCTCATATCTGTTTCTGGCCCTGGATAATACAGAGGCAGGCAAACTGCTAAAAACCATGTTGTTAGAATCATTGTTAGAACCATGTTCTTTTGTGGCATTTTGATAAAGTCCTTCTCATATTCCAGAAAGGACAGGATACTCACGGATAAAGAAGTATTTGTGCTGGTGGTTGTAAGGCATGAACTTCTTCTTCTTTATACCAAGCTATGAGAGAATGAGAAAAAGTACAACAGCAGATCAGCAAAGATATCCTAAAGTGCAGACACTACCTTCAAAGAAATATCCACAGACTTCTTCCCTCTGTTTCATGAGGACTACTCTCCTGGTCTGTTCATGCTTTTGCTATATCTTTGCTATATCTGTGATTCAAGAGCATCAACTTATATTAAGTCTGCTTGGGTTTTTTTTTCTGTTAGTACAGCAGAGGGAATATGTGGCCACAGCACTCCCTCCTGCCACTTTGTGCTTTCACTTCCTCTGAGCTTCCACTTCCGTGTTGCACCCCAAACCACAAAAGGGTGACTTTCTGGACAACAACTCCCAGAATCCTTCCATCAGCGTGGCTACTGAGAGTTTTAGGCCCAACTTTTCAGCATTCAACTTGCAATGAACTGTCACCCAACTCAATCTTTTAGTAGGGATGTAAATTCTAGCTTATTTGTCCTTGTGTGGTAAATAAAACTTTATTTTTGTCTCCTAGGCAAGGACAGGATTTGTTTCTCTTGGCGAAAATGCACATATTTTCTAGAATGGGGTTGTCCCTTTTTTTTGTCCCTTAAAAAATTGCTGTTGGCTTGTTGCATGAATTAGTAAAAGGAGTAGCCCTGAACGAGTTGTTTGTATGCTTATGATCAATCAGGCATCCTTCTGTGATTTCACCTGCATAGGTTCACAAAGGAGAAGGTATCCATGTGCAGAGATATTTCATGAGAATCTCAAAAGCCATGTGGAAATAAAAAGAATCACTAGGCACTGAAGTTTTGTGATCTGTTCTAGATTTCTAGCAGAACTAGGAGAGATTCTTTGATGAGATGTCTCACCATCCCAACACAGCCTGTTTCAGGGTAACAAGGGTGATTTTTTATTTATATTCTTATGCATAGTTTCCATAGATGGATCTCTCTCCCTCCCTCACTCTCTCACACACAAGCATGAAAAACAAAATGCACTGAAGATTCTAAGCCCAGTAGGAATGCAGCACAGACTATACAGTAAAATCAGATTTTGCGGGTGAGCCACTGAGGAATAATCTTATCAGGACGGGTATACAGCCGACTAACTGTCTGCCAGCCATAACCAACACCCTAGCACTTGTAATGCCAGTGCAGAACTGCCAATTTCAGGTCAATCCCTTTGACAGTTTGTAGTATATCTCTATTTACAAAGGCGCTGCTATTTACACCTGGGAAGCATCCAGTTCTGTTATCTTTTTGGCATCCTCATCTCTACTCTTGACTTTGGCTCTGCAAGCCCTCCTCGTCCACCTGTCCCTATCATCCTCATTCTTTCCTCTATTTCCCTTTCTTCACCTGTTCAAGTTCACACTTTTTTCTTGTTCCTTCCTGCCATGAGGAGGAATTGTCAATGAAGGTGGTTGTGAGGAACAGCTGAGTTCAAGGTATGCACAAGGGTGTTGCATACAAAATGGTTACAAAAGCAAAGCAAAGTGAATCAAGGTATATCAAAAGTAGATTGACACACATGAATGCATTCAAGTATATCCCTGATGAAATGCCCATTTCTGTCCGGTCTATCCAGATTGCTAAGATTTCTGAGAAACACAGAAAGCCCAGAAAGGTAAACATCATGTCTACATTTTATACCACAGCATGATCAGAAGGGAGGAGGAAGAGAAGGGCCTGTTTTATTACACAAAAAACAGCTGATTATTACAGCATGAATAGATCTCTCTCAACAGAGCACCCTCCAGATCTGCTGGACTACAACACCCATCATTCTCTAGCCTGTTCTAGTTATGGTTAATAGTTACTGTAGTGTTAGAGTTTATGAATAAGTCTGTCCTTGAAGACCCAGAAGACTGCCATTTATTTTGAAAGAAAAATCAACCAACATTTGGAGGAGTTTGCAGGTATCTCTAACAAACGAAACCGGGAGTGGCGGGAAAACTGGGCAAGCATTAATTGACATCAAGTACAGTGGTTCATCTGTTTAGTTACGTTTGTGTCACCTCTTCCTTCCCAACAGTTCATACGGTGCTCTCTAATCCATTTTATCCTCTGAGTAACAACCCTGCCAAATAGGTGAGGCTGAGGCTGACTGGCCCAGCCATGAGTGCCATGGCCCATTGTGGAACTGAACCGGGAACCCTCAAATTCTGGTTCATCTCAGGCTTTCGTTTGCCTCCACTAACACTGTACTTGTGAACTGGTAAACTGAAGGAAGATTACAAGCATCACAGGAGACAAAGACCAAGGTCATCCATTTTGAATCACCATGTACGGGTATGAAAGCTAGACAGCAAAGAAAGCTGACAGGAGGGGGGGATGATTCACTTGAAATCTGGTGCTGGAGCAGAACTTTGGAGATATTCTGGACTGTTAAAAAGATGAATAAGTGGGTCCCAGATCAAATCAAGCCTGAACTACCTCTGGAGGCAAAAATGATGAAACAGAGGCGGTCCTACTTTGGGCACATCATATGAAGGCAGGATCCTTTGGAAAAGACAATAATGCTGGGAAAAGCTGAAGGCAGCAGGAAAAGAGGACAACCAAATACAAGATGGACTGACTCCCTAAAGGGAGCCACAGGGTTTACAATAGGTGAGTGGGGCTGTTGGGGCCAGGCCATTTTGGAGATCACTCATTCATAGGGTCACCCTAAGCCAGAGGTGACTTGACAACACATAGCAACAACAACAATTACAAGGACACAATAAAATCATCAGGATGCTTTCATCCAAAGAAAACTGACCCCAGCAGGACTGCACCTCTTCCCCACTTGGGAAAAAGGGGAAAGACATAATAGGTCAGCTGTTGTTTTGTCACTTGTCAGAGTAAGAGATGACGTTTATTGGGGGAAAGGTGGTTTACTTATTAAGTTTCTTTCCTTGGGATCCAGGCAGATTTAACGGATAAAAATAATGCCTTAGACCAAGCAAAGCCCAAGAAATCAGAGTAAACAAGCTTGAATGGAGCTGTTTCAAGTCATGCAAATTCTTTCCTGTGTAACTAGCCATTAAATGAACTGGATTCCCCCCTATATACGATTGGGGGGGGGGGGGAGAGAGAGAGAGTCAAGAAATAAATGAATAATTGTTTAAGAGAAAATTAGAGATTACAGCAATAATGCTCTTCCTACTTACTTGGAAATAACTAACTTTGGGTTCAAAACAGGATGTGTGAGGTTGGGGGAAAGGACTCGCATTAGACCAGACCCTGCAGTAGGAAACTAAGTGGCCAAACTTTCTCTGAATGTTGTCCAACCCACCCATAAAGTTCCTAGTTGTGCTACAAGGGGCTTGGGGAAAATTACAAACATGGTACAGGGACCTGAAACCAGAGCCCCATCCATGAATCCTTGAAAGGACAGTGTCCGGCATCCAACCATGATATTCTGCCACCTCAGCCAAAGGATCTCTAACACTGGGTGTGGGGCAGCATCTTCTACCCTTCCTGGAGGAACTGGCCTTGTTTATGGAGTGCAAGGAAAGTTCCATGACAGCTCACCTTCTCCTCCTGTGCTTCACTATCACTTCGTAGCATCAGTTGCCTAAAATGACTGCCTCAGCCTGCCCAATAGCAGGACTTGATCCAAGCATACTACCTGTTTTTTAAAACATATGAACTGTTTTAACAATTGTCCTACTTCCATAACAGGAATTTAACAGTTATTTAAAGCAGTGGTCCCCAACCTTGGGCCTCCAGATGTTCTTGGACTACAACTTCCAGAAGCTTTCACCACCACCTCTGCTGGCCAGGATTTCTGGAAGTTGAAGTCCAAGAACATCTGGAGGCCCAAGGTTGGGGACCACTGATTTGAAGGACATTTTTAAACCAAAATGAGCAACAATTTATTTCACATTTAATTCTACCACAGGCTTCCTACTGAGGAAGCAATAAAACCACAGAAAACTGAATTTGGTTTTCAGTCAGTTTTAAGCAGCAGATCACACTTATGTAACTCTACCTTGGAGTAATAGTCTAAGCGAATTTAAAGTCATTACAGATCATCTCACCTTTTATGGTTTTATTTCCAAGAAAAGTTACCATTCAAGTAAATTCTGGCAGGGATGTTCTTCCATCAAGATTGTGAATCATAAACGAAAGCTAAACAGAAGACAGCTAATCTCATGCACACTTTTAGGCCACAACAACGTAGTTTAGTCATGTCCGACTCTTCATGATCCCATGGACCAGCCAGGCCCTCCTGTCTTCCACTGCCTCCCGTAGTTGTGTCAATTTCATGTTGGTTGCTTCGCAGACACTGTCCAGCCATCTCATCCTCGGTCGTCCCCTTCTCCTCTTGTCGTCACACTTTCCTAACATCACGGTCTTTTCCAAGGAGTCTTCTCTTCTCATGAGATGGCCAAAGTACTGGAGCCTCAGCTTCAGGATCTGTCCTTCCAGTGAGCACTCGGGGTTGATTTCCTTTAGAATGGATACGTTTGTTCTCCTTGCAGTCCAGGGGACTCTCAAGAGCCTCCTCCAGCACCAAAGGCATCAATTCTTCGGCGGTCTGCTTTCTTTATGGTCCAGCTCTCACTTCCATACATCACTACAGGAAAAACCATAGCTTTGACTATGCGGACTTTTGTTGGCAAGGTGATGTCTCTGCTTTTTAAGATGCTGTCAAGGTTTTTCATCGCTTTCCTCCCAAGGAGCAGGCATCTTTTAATTTCGTGGCTGCTGTCTCCATCTGCAGTGATCACAGAGCCCAAGAAAGCAAAATCTGTCACTGCCTCCATATCTTCCCCTTCTATTTCCCAGGAGGTGATGGGACCAGTGGCCATGATCTTAGTTTTTTTGATGTTGAGTTTCAGGCCGTTTTTTTGCACTCTCCTCTTTCACCCTCATTACAAGGTTCTTTAATTCCTCCTCTTTCTGCCATCAGAGTGGTATCATCTGCATATCGGAGGCTGTTGATATTTCTTCCAGCAATCTTAATTCCAGTTTGGGATTCCTCCAGTCCAGCCTTCCGCATGATGTATTCTGCATATAAGTTAAATAAGCTGGGGGACAATATACAGCCTTGTCGTACTCCTTTCCCAATTTTGAACCAATCAGTTGTTCCGTATCCAGTTCTAACTATTGCTTCCTGTCCCACATATAGGTTTCTCGGTAGATAGATAAAGTGGTCAGGCACTCCCATTTCTTTAAGGATTTGCCATAGTTTGCTGTGGTTCACAGTCAAAGGCTTTTGCATAGTCAATGAAGCAGAAGTAGATATTTTTCTGGAACTCTCTGGCTTTCTCCATAATCCAGTGCATGTTAGCAATCTCTAGTTCCTCTGCCCCTTCGGAATCCAGCTTGTACTTCTGGGAGTTCTTGGTCCATTACTGCTGAAGCCTACCTTGGAGGATTTTGAGCATAACCTTGCTAGTGTTCGAAATGAATGCAATTGTACGGTAGTTGGAGCATTCTTTGGCACTGCCTTTCTTTGGGATTGGGATGTAGACTGATCTTTTCCAATCCTCTGGCCACTGTTGAGTTTCCCCCCCCCTTCATGGATTGCTGCCTTGTCAGGGGCTTGAGTAACTCAGAGAAACTATGGGCTATGCCGTGCAGGGACACCCAAGACGGACAGGACATAGTGGAGAGTTCTGAGTAAACACAATCCACCTGGAGTAGGAAATGGCGATGCCACTCCAGTATCTTTGCCAAGAACGCCCCATGATCAGAAACAAAAGGCCACAACAACAGCTGACCAGAATTAAGATGTTTACCCAAGGTTTTGAAGAAATCTCCTTCAAACGTTTCTTGTTCGGTGCAGAAGAGCAAACACTTTACTTCTGAGTAAATATATTTTAGGCCATAAATTTGGCAATTACTTCAAAACTGCCAGGATGTCAAAACATTACAGTGCAAGTGCAATTACACAACTTTTTATGGAGGAGAAAAGAATTCCCACCTTGGCAGTGGTGGGACATTTATGCCCTCCTTGTAATCTCTCTCTCTCTCTCTCTGCAAGCCTGTGGCCCCCTGTCCCTTCCTCCACTTTCAAGAAATCACCACTACTCAGTCCTTTCTCAAAATACCAAAAGGCGCACGCATACACACACCAGTCCAATTTAATTACTTACAACCAGAGAGGGGAATGTGTCGACTTCCAGACATTTGCACTGCATCTCCCATCATCCCTCCCCCCTTCCTATGTTGGCCAGGTCTCACTGGAGTTGCAGTCCAACAATACCTGGAGTCTATACATTCCTCTTACTTTGGAGCATTAGGTGCTTCCCATTCCCCAAGCGCTGTGAGACTGACCTCCACAGAGAGCTTCTTTCCCAAGGCGAAAAGCAATGGATGCATGTTGAGATCAGGGTCCTTGCGGAAGCAGTTGGGTTTAGCATGGTGCTGGAAGTGCCAGTGATTCCACCAGCTGGCTGGTGCTCCCTGCAAAGAGGAACAGAAAAAGGGCTCTAATTGATTGACTTGGTCCAAATTTTATCCTGCTGTTGTATTAACGAGCCCAAAGGACCATGCATGGTTTCTCCTGCTACCTGCTTCATTCACACAACCACCCTAGTTCAGACTGAGAGACAACGGCTAGCTCTGGTGACCCACTGTTCCTTGTCCAGAAGAGACTCAAACATAGAGCCCCCAAGTTATAATCCATCACCTTAACTGCTGCACCCTGCTGCCTCCGGTACCTTTATATTCTGTTTTAGACAGTGGGCACAGACAAACTTTATTCCAAGAAGCTCCAGGTTTATTGGCTGTGGTGCAATCTTACCTTCAGATGACCAATCACAAATTTGTGAACCCAGTGGTTCCATTTAGAGCTGCCAAAGACCGACAGGTGTCCAAAATCATGCTGCAGCCAACCTGCCTGGGCCTGGAAAACATCAGCATTAAATCCACACAATGTCACCTATGTGTATAGGATTTGCGGCATCATTAAAAAGGTACAAGTGGGGACAGGCGCCTCCACAAGGAAGCTTATCATCTGACGTCTAGCTAGTTGGGATGAAAAGAGAGTAACGACTGAAGTCCGGATTAAAAGAGTTCAGCAAATTTAGTTAATATGCACAACTCTCTTCACAGAGAGGTCTATGTGTCAGTTTAGCAAAAATCACAGGCCAGAAAAGCTTATGCCCAAGAAAACTTGTTAGTCTTTATGGTGCCACAAAACTCTAAAAGGGGTTTTCTTTTTTAACTGCAAAGGACTGCATCCAATAACCCTTTCCCCCCCCCCAACACACATCAAAATAAGGTCAAAACAAACACCTCTTTTCACTAGAGATCTATGGAGATGCCTTGTGCATTTTGGGGGCACCACAGATACAGAGGACGCCGAACACCCCGCATAACAGGCAAAAGAGACACTCATGTAATGACAGCCTCATAGGCCGTTCAATACCACCTGATCAGTAGCTTACCTGGACGGTGCCCAGCAGCAACCCAGAGAGGAGGAAAGGCACCAAAGAGCACCCGAAGTACCACATGTTGAGCCATGCAGCCACATCCAGCACCAAGATGTGTGCAAGATACAGGAAGAAGAAAATATAGTTGGGTTCCAGGAGTCCCATCTTCTCCACAGTTGCACGAAGCTCACGGAAATCCTCTGTGAGCTGCTTCTGCACGGAAGACACAAAGTTGAAAATTCCTCTGCTCTGCCCAGGACTGCTGGAGCATACATCCCCTATCCACTGTCCCCCAGTTGTCATGGACTACAACTCCCATCACTCCTGACTATTCACTGTATCATCTGAGGCTGATGGTAATTGCAGTTAAAAATATCTAGAGCACATCAGGCTGAATGCTGCAATCCTCGAGAGAGAAAAACATAGTTACTCAACACTTCTGCCTTAAGAGCATATTGCAAAATGGGGTCACCATATCAAACAAAGGAGATATTAAGAGGCAGAGAAGAAAAATCACACGGTTCTAGCACTGTCTTATGCTGCCACCTTTTGCTGTGTGGTGGATGTTGAAGAAATGATGAGTTGAACAGGAGAAGCATTGATATGCGTTTCTAAATCCAAATGAGTAGAAAGATAATTAACTTGCTTTTGGCAAGTTGGAGCTACTATATTTCTAAAGCACATAAACCAAATATACTAATACACAGAGAGACATACAGTATATACATAGGCACACCTACACGCTGCAGCTATCCAGTATGGTGTATGGACTCAAGTGACAGACAAGGACTCAGAAGATCTGGGTTCAAATTCCCACATGGTCATGGAAACTCATGGGGCAAGCTGGACCGGGTACAACCACTCCTTAAATATCTCACTTACCTTGAAAGCCCTATTAGGGTTGCTGTAAGTCAACTCAGCTTGACAAAACATAACAATATATTTTGAATAGCACTGCAATGATAATTCTCCCTATCTACTTTTTAAAAAGCAGCTTTCCAAGCTCTGGGCTTAGGCAACGTCCCTCCCAAGTTTTCATCTCAGACTTTCCCATCCATACATACATTTCTTCCCTCAAATCTGGCTTGTAAGGAAGGCTTACATTTTTCCAGGGTTCGAAACTGGGCTGGTCAGCAGCAAGTTCCCCAATCAGCAAGGGCTTCATGAATTTTCTCACCAAGGTCTTGTCAATATGGAATGCCGTGAACGGATCCTGGAGGAGAAAGACACAGACAAGAGTGAGAACAGTAAAAGGCGAAAGATGTATACGATTTGAAGAGAAACCCAGAGCAGGCAGGATGCTGTGCAACTTAGACCTACACCCATGAGAAAAATCCAGTGTAGGTAGCTGCCATCAATCTCCTGAAATTCTGTTTTCCACCCCAGAAAGAACACATTGCCATAAGAACATTTTTCCTTGGAGAATTAAGGCATTTAAATATACGAATCTCTCACTCTTTGCTCTAGATGGGAGACCTTTAGTCGTGTCTGACTATCTTTCCTTTGTCCACTCACTACCTGGAGAAAGGGGTCTCTTATTTAAAAGAAGTTTGGACCTCTACATAGGGACGTGGTAGCGCTGTGGGCTAAACCGCAGAAGTCTGTGCTTCAGGGTCAGAAGACCAAGCAGTCGTAAGATCGAATCCATGCGACGGAGTGAGTGCCTGTCGTTTGTCCCAGCTCCTCGCCAACCTAGCGGTTCGAAAGCATGCAGATGCAAGTAGATAAACAGGGACCACCTCAGTGGGAAGGTAACAGCGTTCCGTGTCTAAGTCGCACTGGCCATGTGACCACGGAAGATTGTCTTCGGACAAAATGCTGGCTCTATGGCTTGGAAACGGGGATGAGCACCACCCCCTAGAGTCGAGCACGACTGGACAAAAATTGTCAAGGGAAACCTTTACCTTTACCTTGGACCTCTACACATTCCATGTTGTCTACTGGAGATGACAACACTGCAGATCCAGAAACTGCTTTGCCTGCCAGGGGCTCTGGTTTCCTTGGCACCCTGCTCCTCCCCTCCCCAGTCTGATGGGAAATCTTTCTGCTTCGGAGCAGACAATACAGTTAAAGCTTGGGGAAAAAAGAGAGGAACTAAAAAAAGCAAAGGACAAAATGTTGTGGCGCCTTAGGACTAACAGATTTGTTCAAATGTAAACTTTCATGGAAGAGCTATATCCCCTTCCTCCCACATGTTTGAGGATTTTCATCCACAAAAACAATATATTATTCTTGAAGATGCCACAACATTTTGCACTTCTCCTTCTCTCCCTCCCTCCCTTTCTTCATAGTTTCCCCTTTAAATTCACCATTTGGAAGCGGCTAAATCTTGAATTGCACGTGCTTCTTCTGACCACTAGATGCTGCTGTGGACACATTTCTGGATTTTCCTCTGGCCCTTCTCTCACTGACTTTGCCTTATCCCCTGGAACAAAGAAACCTACCTTATTAAGGAGGAAACTGCTGGTCACAATGTATCTTAAAGGTCTTTGCCAGCTGCGAAATACTGCACTATCAACAACTTGTGCGGGGGGGGGGGGGATCTCTTTCTTAAAAATACTGTACAGTCTTTTCCAGCAAAGGTCCCATATATAAATATTTGCCATGTAGTCCCACTCTTACGCCTGAAGAAGTGGACTTGTCCACGAAAGCTCACATTAAAATTTTATCACGCGGTTCAATCCCATCACTTGAATCAGGATAACAGAGTTTCTGTCCTTTTGTGGCTGAAATCTAGTAGTCAGTTGTAATTAGAAGAGGCCCAACATAGAATCAATGGAATTGAAGGACTGATTCACCAAATCCTCACTGATTCCATGGGCCTACGCTAACTGCAACTTGCTACTAGATTTTAGCCTACTTATGTTAGTTATTAGCTCAACAACACTAGGGCATTTATATTACCACCACAGCGGTTTTATGAATACTTGGTCTTACTTTCTGTCATGGTCTGTAATGTTGCATTTCACCCAACTACAATTCCACCTACTACCTACAGCATGGATAAGAATCCCTGCACCTGTTGACCTGAATTCTAGCCTAAGAAAGCACAGGCTGTAATACGTTAGTACTCAAGAGTCACAGGTTTCCCTGTTGGGTTGGTATTTAGGTCTTCTAACAACTTGAAATTTGCGCCATACTGAGAAGCCAGCAGGTCCAAACAATTACATTCTGAAAGAGCAAGGAAGCAGGATTGTGCCCATAATGCACATTCTGCATTAAAGATCTTCCCCTCTGGCTGCCATTTTATGGAGAGTGCTAATGACTAGCTACTGTGTGATCTGAATGGACTCAGCAGGACTGATTGGATTATCCTATTCACTAGCCAAATACTTCTCTTAAATTAAACTGACCAAGTAACTTCCTCACTGAGTAGCCACCATTTTAATTCTTTATCTTACTGTTGTGTATAGAGATCAACTCCCCCGTTGTCCTGTCCAGGTTTCAGTAGGAGCCTTAGGACAGCGGTGGTAGAGGCTAACTTTCCTTCCCCCAATTAGTATAGATGCTGGGCAATTAGCCAATAGAGTAGGGAGGGTTGGAAACCTCCAAATGAGGGGTGGGGTTTTTTATACATGTGTGTGTGTGTGTGTGTGTGTGTGTGTGTGTGTGTGTGTGTGTTTGTGTGTGTGTGTGTGTTTTCTGTCTTCAGTAAATCGAGTTGAATTACTACTGTGTCGCAGCTCTTATTCAGCATCGAACCCCACTATCTAACACTTTCTCTTCTTCATCATTGTTGAAGTGCACGCATGCACTCCTTTTAAGAAAGATGTGTCCATTTTCTTTTTTAAAAAATACAGCAACAAAACAGACTGTTGAAATTCACAGGCTCTTCCACCAGTCATGACCATTCCACAGGAAAGGACGATTGAGGAATGAGGAATATCAGAGGGAAAAGCTCCATCGCCATCTAGACTGTTATAGTCACAGAAACAGAGCCGGTCTGGCCATTAGGTGCAGTGAAGTACTTGCCTTCAGCAGCAGATTTCAGGGTGGGGAACGAGCAGCAACAGTGGGAGAGAATTGTGTAGGCTACATAAAGAGCCCGCCCTGTGCCCTTTAATGAAGACAGCCTGCTCAGCCCCACCAGTGTGGATGGTGCCCCACTGCCCATCTAGCTGGTTTATGTACATGATAAAAGGCAGGAGGGTTCATTTGGGGGGCCCAATGTCTTGGGAGGGCACTATACAGAAAAGCAGGACCAATGAGTCCCAGTGCCTCCCCTTGCCTGCTAACAGTGACTCAGAACAGATCTCCATTCAGCCGAAGTTAAAATATGAATAAGCCATCTCAAATAAATACAAACCCACAAGGAAAATGCTGCAGGTGAGACTAAAAGTGCCATCCAGGTACAGTAACAGCAGAAGAGGGTGGCTCCACAGCTCCTTAATGGCAAAATACTTTTAGGTCAGACATTTTAGGCAAGAGATGTTAAGTCATGTCCTTTTTACAAAAAAAAAAAATCTTCCTCTTCCATCCCTGCTTCACTGTTCAGAATAAATCAGCTTTTCCTTTGTCTGACAGCACCATGCTTCTAACAGAAAAAAGTTCTTTTTCTTTAAAAAACAATTTAAATAAAACCAATAAAACTGTGTCCCTCGGTGCTTCCACTTTCATTTCCAAAAACCTCATGGGTCAGGCTAACCCACACATGCTTGCTTTTGGATGGCGTCAGTCACTTAACTGGTCTGCAGCCAAGAAAGGATACAAAAATGCCATTCCTCCCACTGCCTCCAGTTCTACCCATCAGAGAGAGAGCTGATGCTTATCTGAATACGGGAAGTTGATTGGGGGGGAAAGAAGAGTGGCATTTTCCCCCATCAGTCTTCTTATTGGAAGGGGAAAAGGGGTGGATCGTAGGCAGAGCTTTAGATGGTGGTACCACAAGTTTCAACCAATCATGACAATGGTGGTTGTAAAACCTGGCTGCGATGCAGAAAAAAGGAACAGAGGGAAGATTGCAAAGCAACTTTTGGAATCATAGTACTTAACCAGGCAGTTTAGACGCAGATCGGAAACCCACAGGCTGCTTTTTTTAGGTCTGGAGGGGGGGGAGCAGAGGTGGGATTCAGCAGGTTCTCACCTATTCTATAGAACCGCTTCCTAAATGTACTATTGGTTCTTAGAACCGTTTGTTGGCCTGAGATGAATGAAGGAGGAGGGGCCAGGTGACCAGCGATGAGCAAGGGGGAGGGGGCACAATTAACTGCCTCCCTTCCCACTCCACACTGAGCCGTCTGAGGTGGGATATGGGTGAGAGAGATAAAGCCCTGGAAAGAGCAGAGGTGTCACTGGGGGAAAAGGGGGGAGGATGAGTCCTTGATGTCACTGGAGGAAAGCCCATGGCCTCAAGGCAGAGGGGTGTGTGTGATTGACAAGGCATGAGGGCAGGACACAGAGGGAAAAAGTTTTGGGGTGAGACCGCTTCAATCAAACAAACAACCATCCTCGTTTTACTATGATTTTTTTCAAGTTAAAGGTACCACATAAGACTGTTGCTCTGCCTAGAAACAGTTTTTTTTAAATCCCAGAGAATATCCAATGCATGAACCAGTGACAGTCTCACTGATCCACGCAAGCAAGGTATGCAATAGAAAAGTCACTCACACCACAAAGAGATGAAACCTCCAAGCCTCATTTAGAGTAACAAAGAACTCTTCCTCCTGCCCCAAAACTGACAATTTCGGGAGACAAATGGCACACAGAGATAGCCCATTCTGTTAGAACGAGGAAGACAGCTATCAGTATTTTAACACTAGTAAGACTTACTATTCTTGAAGGCCATATATCCAGGGCCAAGAAAGGAAAACACATAAACATATCAATAGATAAGGGGAATTGAAACTCTTCTCTCCAGACATTCAGACGCATCTTGACCACAGGTCAACATGGGGGGTGGGTGGGGGCCGGAGGGACTCCGAGGGGGAGGGACCATCATGAGAAGGCAGCATTCTCCAGAAAAGACATACATGAGAGCATACTAATCAAGCATTTGTTGATATTGGCTGTTGTGGGTTTTTCGGGCTCTTTGGCAGTGTTCTGGACCGATTGAGGTGGTGGGGTTGAGGTGGAGTGGCAACAAATTGAAAAGAGACCATACCTTCCAAGCTAGAAGGAAGCGGGGGGGGAGAAGAACTCCTCAACAGGTGTGCAAAGGCAGCCTCCAGGTAACAACAAGCAGGGCTATCAGTCATTTCAGGAGCAGGAAAGGGGATGGAAGCAATTTTTACTGGTGAGCTATAGGGTGAAATAGGAGGTAAAGGGAAGGAGAGATGTCAGTTCTCTGTCAAACCTGGTCATAAGCACCCACTGTGAGGTGTGTGTTTGTGTGTGTGTGTTTGGCACATGCCCATGGTGAGGTTAACAGCAGCGGCATGCCCAAACAGATACACTTATCCAGATATCTTAATCATGTGAGAAGTAGTTGTGATGATAGGCAGTAGGGAGACCACCGTAGAAGAAGCTCTCATCAGATCCCACTGTCCTGGGCATTTATTTATTTATTTATTTATTTATTTATTTATTTATTTATTTATTTATTTATTTATTTATTTATTTATTTATTTATTTATTTATTTATTTGCCATTCGGGCATAGAACCTGTTGTTAATTTATTTGAATCCCACCACTGGGGGGGAGCACTTAAAAAGAGAGGGGAAAAGAAGACCAGAATAAAAAATCCAGTTCTTTTTCTCAGATGAGCAGAATTTCAGCTTTATTCAGCTTCATTTTAGATTGCAAAAGCAAATGCTTTCAGTGCACCCTCAAAGCTCCCAAAACAGATTTTTAAAAACATTTCGCTCCATCAGAAACTGAGCCAGTTCACCCAGCCATGATGCCTAGGTGCCACTGATTTTTTTTTTGTCTGAATAGTGCCACATACATCTGTGGCACTATTACATATTGCTGTTTTGTATACCAGACCACAAGTCTTTCTAATAATAATAATGATAATAAGTGCACACCATCAAGTCCAGTCTGATTTATGGCAGCCCTTTCCAGGGTTTTCTAGGTAGAGAATACACCAAAATAGTTTACTATTCCCTTCTTGGATGCTCTGGCACTGTATAACTTGCCCAAGACTACACAGGGTGTCTCTTCTCCCAGGAGGCACTGCGGGGAATCAAATGTTCAACCTCTGGCTCTTCAGCCAGATATCTAAACCAGTGAGCTATCCAGCTGGCTCCCAGTCTTTTAAAGAGACCAAATACATGTTTATGAGGAATGGCTCAGACCACTTGCCAGCATACAGGCATCTGGCCACCATACAACGTTCCAAACATTGAAGTGGTCAGCAAATTGGTTCTCCAGACAAATGCTTTAAGATTGGGGTGAGGAAACTGGCCATCCAGATGTTGTTGGACTACGGCTCCCATCCTCTTATTACATGTCATGCTGTTTGTGGAGACCAGTGTCATTCAGAGAGCTGCACCCTATACGTATCCCCACATAAACCCACATAAAGATGGTGAATATATCTATTCTTAAGAAAATTGAGAAAACTCAACATTTTGACCTAATATTCCACACTACTGTTATTATGTGCCATCAAATTACTTATGATTTCTGGAAACCCTATGAATTAAGACCTTCCAAAATGTCCTTTCATTACCAGTTTTGCTTAGTTCTTGCTAACTAGAGAGCACAATTTAACTTACTAAGTCATCCCATGTTCCACATTCCCTAAGATTACTGTCTCTTTTAGTGAGTCTTGTCTCACTGGGAGAGTCATGATATGACCAAAGGAGGATAGTCTAGCTTAGTCATTTTAATGTCCAGTGAGTTCAAACTTGATTTTTTTTTTTAAAAAAAAAATTTATTTATCCTTCTTTCATAGCATCCACAAGGCTATCCTCCAACATTACATTTGAAACAAATCAATTTTTTTCCTATAAGCTTTCTTCCCTGTGCAGATTTCACATCTTACATAATGCTTAAGGATACCATAGATCTTGGCCTTGGTCTCCAGTGACACTTCCTTTCACTAAAGGGTCCTTTTAGTTCCTTCATAGCTGCCCTTCCAAGTCTCAGTCTTCTGATTTCTTGACTGCCATCAACATTCTGACTGACAATTGAACCACAGGGTAGAAACTCCTTAATAATTATGAACTCATCATCAACAACACTAAAGTTACATAATTCTTTGCAGCCATTTTCTTTTGTCTTCTTAACGTTCCACCGTAATGCTACTTTTATTTTAACATTAATACTGGTGTCAAGACATTGGCTGCTTTCTGCCAGTAATATGATGTCATCTGCATAGCATCAATTATTTATCTTCCACCAATTTTCACTCCAATTTTCACAGAGACAGTAATACTGTCTCTGGAGGTCATGCGTACTTCTAATAATGAGCTCAGTACCTCATTTAGAAAAACACCCTCAGCTGAAACATGAATGTATAATGGAGAGATGAGTGAGCAGAGCGCTAAGGGATGCATGCAGCCACACAGCTGTACACGTGTCGGCCTCAGCCTTGACATTCAGAATGCCCACCAGGCATTCTGAATGTCAAGAAGTCTCAGGATCCCCGGCCACTAGCCACAGCAGCTGGTGCTTCTGGAATGAGAGTGAAAATACCTCGAGCACCAACAGTTGAGAACCATCAGCCTAGACCTCTTCTTGATATCTGAGATACCAGAACACCAATGCCAGTCTGGTGAGTGGCCATTCTGCCTGTCATCCTCTGGGAGCTATAGCCAAAAAAAGGTAACATTTCCCACTTCTGTTTTCAACATTTTTTTTTTGAATTAATGAAAAGGTCATTCCCTGACTCCAAACATCTCAAAGAATTCTTTATTATTTTGTTTAAAAAGGGAAAAGAAATAGAACAACCTTGTTATTCATATTGCTATGCATAAACAAGGCGTAAGATGTATCTTCTTCCCATGGAAACCTGGGATTTGCAGAAATGGGGGTGTAGATCTCTTCTCAGCACTTGTCAAAATAGTAAACTTTCCAGGAGAAGGCAAGGTAGCAGGCATAAAATCATCCCTTTTCTACTGGAGATGTGCCCACACTTTCCAGCCCTTTTTGGTTCACTGTTATGATCATTAATCTCCTACTGTGTTCACTGTGCATAGCCCTTACAACGGGGGTCTCAAACATGCGGCCCGGGGGCCACTTGTGGCCCCCCATGATAGTTTGTGGCCCTCGCCTTGCCTGCCCCCCCAAAGCACCCAACATCCTCTGCTGTCAAGAGTAAAAAAAAAGCCTTGCCTCGCTCGCCAACTCTCTCCCAAGACAGCACCTCTTGCACCCTCCATCCAGAACTGCAGCCTGCCAGCCAGCCCACCTGTCTGTGGCTAAGGAAACTCCTGGGCGGCTTCCTTGGGCTCTTGCTCCACTTGGCAGAAAATCTGATGCGGCCCAGCCTCACCCAGACTCTGCCTCTAGCGGCCCCCAGGTAAATTGAGTTTGAGACCCCTGCCTTACAAAGTTAACAGTGCTGGTTCCAAGGTGGAATTGGGACTTAAAGATGCTCTGAACCCATCCCACAACTTGGAAGAAGTAAGACATAGATACAACCTGAAAACTCTTTTAGGGAAGAGCCAAGCAGAACTTTAAGCTTGTGGGATCTATTCTGTTTTTTTCAACAGAGCTCTCAGGTCCTCCTGGCAGAACCTGGGTCAGATGCTGTGCATTTCATATGGGAGATCTCATGAGCCCGGTGATTGTTTCAAGCACCAGAAACTGAATGGAGGTCACAGACTTTCAGCACAAAATATCTTGTCTGTTTAACTTGAGTTTTCTTCATCTCAGCAGGATGACTGAAAGCACAAGGCAATTCCTTTTGTTATTCACTATTAAAGAACTACAGTATTACAGGACATAAATCTTTGCAGATCTACTGTAAATCATCCAGAGATCTATCAGCAGGTCCCAATCTACCTTCTGCCCTCCTCTCTTAGGATGTATCTCATACGGCACACAAACGGTCATACTAATAAAGCAGACAGCCCTTTGCAGTTTGGATCCCTGGCAAAATGCTTAGTCTACCCTCTGGAGCCAGCCCTGGAAAGCAGGGAGAAAAAAAGGACAGGTCCCTGCCCCTGGAGGCTTACAAATGCAACTCAACACAGTGGAGATAGGAAAAAGCTAGAGAAATGCAAATGGAGTAAAACAGAAAAGAACGCACAATTATTTTAGTTACACATAATTACATTTTGTTGCATGTTTTTGTAAAACTAAGGAACTGATTAATTTACTGAACTAGGGAGCAACATCTGCCTCCTGGAAGAGCACATGCAATTCTGTGGAAAGAAACAAGGCCTGAAGCAACCAAATCCCTGTTTCCTATCCTAGCCAAGACCTGTTGCATGCCCTTTAGCATGCAACAGAATGTATAGAGCTGGTGGCTCCCCAATTCCCCCCAATTATAAAATGTTTGCAAAAGGGGCACTGCTGTGTTCTGATGGTGCTCCTTTCTTTCTATGTGGCTTTAGGAACAATGAGAGAGGGAGGGAGGGATGCTTCATTACTCTAATCCCCTTCCCAAAGCCAGTGAGAGTACTGGAATGAAAACGCTGCAGCAAGTCTGAAGGCTTCTACATGCTGGGGCCTCCTGCACAATAGAGGGTTCCAGGCCTGGAGTAAAAAGCATGAGAAAGTCTCCAAAATATCTAGGCCTTCTGGGCCATCTCTAACTTACAGTGGCATTCAGCCATCGATGAACCAGGTTCTGGAAACTTCATCTCTGAGCAAAAAAACCAGCTTTCCACTCTGCTCTCCAACACCAGAAGGCAGTTTTACACTATATAAGTCTAGATGTTCATAACACCCTTTTTGTTTTTGGCCATCACCTCTGTCTAGAAAAACTGAACGTTCTAGAGCAAGAATAGTCTGGCATACACCTTCGTGGACTAGAATACCTTCTGACAGCAGGTATTCTAGTCCATGAAAGCTCATCCCATCTTTTAAGATATCATAGGACTATTGGTGCTGTCAGAGTCTAAAACCAGTCTTCAGAAATTATTCCTCCAGAAAAATTTCTAGGATTTCTACATGTTTTAATGCTAGGAAAGTAGGCAGCCTGAGACTCTGATTTGAGGCAATGCTCACCAGAACTGAGCTAGTGTTCCTAAGCATGCAAAGAGTCCTTTTCCCTTTCACCTCTCATTTAACTCCAGGCAGTCCTTGCGCATCTCCAAGACCGGGTGTAGGCTCAGTCTCCATCTCCTCTCTGTTTCACATATGATTCCCTAATTTACGGTAATCCAGTACTGTAGATCTAAGTCTACCCTTTCCACAAGGAAACCCGCGGGCATTTACGCCACTCCAGGGATCTCCGGTGCAGCTGAACAAACGGGGCAACCACACGAAGCTCCCTCCGTTCAGTTCCTTCCGGAAGCGAACGTGTTTAAGACGGGGAGGCACAAGCTTAACCACTCATCCAGAGCGACGAGGGGCCTCTCTTCATTCAGCAAGGGGCCTTTCCCCCCCGTCATCTTATCCCACAGGCATCCCCGTTTTCTGCAACATCGCGCCGTCTAGACCCCACCGCCAACTCAGCCCCCGGCAAAGGCTCTCTGGCGGCGCCAGCACCCCCTCGCCCGACCCCTTTTTATGCCCGCCCCCGCTTCCACCGCCAGCCATGGCCACACCAAAGGGGGTGGGGGGGGTTAAGGGGCTCTCCTTTCGTCCGCTCTCACCGTGGCGTCCTGCCCGGCATAGTGGCTGATCACGCGGGATCCCCCCGGGTGCCTCTTGTGGAACTGGCTGATATCGTAGACCTTCCGATCGATCACCAGCCACCGCTCCGGGGCTCGGCCTGAACGGGGCTGGATCTCGTCCCAAGTGAAGCAGCGCGGAGGAGGGGGCGCCCCCGTCGCCGGGAGTTCCTCCGCCTCGGCCATCTCCAGCAACAGCAGCGGCGGCGGCGGCGATTCTCAGGGGACGACCGCGACCTTCGACCGCACAGCCGCCACGATCCCACCCCGTGTCTCGCCACCGCTCGCGAACCGGATTAAGCGCCCCTCCGGCCACACCATCAGCCTTGGCGCCACGCCCCTCTCAGCCCCTCATTGCCCCGTTCCTGCGGCGGGCTCCGCCCCTCCGAAAGCCGATTGGACAGTCGCTTTTTCGGCTCCGGGGGGGGGAATCTCCGGTTTTTTAAGAATAAACTTCCCCCTCCCGCCGCCGCCGCCGCTCGGCCCTTATTGGATACGCCGGCAGGGACCCGGCAACTCTCATAGGGCGCGATCTGATTGGCTGTTGCGCTCAATTGTTCTAAGCTTGGCGGCCTCTGGGGAGCCCCTGCCTTCGCCCAAGTGTTGCATAAGGAGTCGGTCGCGTGGGCGTGGGCGCTTGCAGAGACCTCTCTGGTCCCGCGTTCCCGCTTTTTCTTTTTAGCCATTTTCGAAGAGGTCGCCATAGTAACCTGCCTCGGCATGCGAGACGATCCCGACACCACGACACAAAAACGCACACAAATAAGACAACAAAAATAGCGACGCACGAGGTGTCAGAACAATGCACCGTCTCGGTGCGCGCTGATACCAGTCCGAGAGCGGGCTACTGTATGGGAAAGAACGGAATCACCAAGGCTGACTGGGGAAGGAAGGTGGACCCAGCTCGTGTGCATCTGGAGGCTTATATAGAGACCAGAAATTTGGGTGGTTTGTTTTACAGCTCACGACGCATGCTAGAAAACAGGTTTCCTCTATAGCCAGAAAGCTGATTTCTTTGGGTAAACTCGGATTTCAGCAAAACCAACTCTTTCTTGAACTCACCTCACCATGTAAAGGCAACAGTCACACTCTAAGGTGTACAGTGGGGTCTTGACTTAAGAACGGCTTGAGTTAAGAACATTTTGACTTAAGAACCGCTCTCATAGGAAAATATTGACTTGACTTACATACTTAGATTTGAGTTAAGAACTGAAAAAAAACCCACTGGGAGCAGGGAAAGTGCAAAATGTGAACTTCCAGTTAACTGTTGGCCAGTGAAAAGGGTGCCTGCCTGCTTCCTCACTCCTCCCAGCGTTTAGAGAGTGGATTGGGAGACAGTTTTCGGACTGCCTGGTACTGTACTGCCTGGACTGTATTTTCCCTGCCTTCCCTGAACCTTTCTTGACCTAAGAAAAAAAAGAAACAAAATATCCCCCTCTAGTGGTCGAAGGCGGAATAGCAGCTTCCCATTAGTTTCTATGGACGGAAAAGAGCAGATACGGATCAAATGGTTTTCAATGCATTCCTATGGGAAATGCAGATTTGACCTGAGAACTTTTTGACTTGAGAACCGCCTTCCAATACGGATTAAGTTCTCAAGTCAAGACCCCACTGTACCAGACAAGTGACTACCTGTTGTAAGCGTATTTATGTTATCAACGTTTTGGAAGTCCACTACTTGTCTTAGGATTGTTATTGCCACCATGAAAGCAAGGACAAAAGGTAAAGATATGGACTGTCCTAAACTTCTTGCAAGCTGAAAGAATTCAGCCCAGGATGCATGGCAATCTGCCTGGTGTTTGTGCTTATTCTACTTTCCCACTATGGCAAGATCCAAAAAAGAAGTTGCCATGAAAGCTATTACAGCACTGTACTATTTTTTAAGCAACTCTGTGCTTTCTAATAATTGGAAGGTGAAATTATAACCAATATCAGGACTTTAAACAAAATATGGTTTCTTACAGGCAACAGATTAAAGTACAAGTAATCATACATATGTAGAAGAATTGTACAGTGTTGCACAAATATAAAAATGTTTATACTCACACACCCCCTGGAAACATTTTACTGGCATCAACGGCTTGTCTTCTAGATAGATCTTAACTACTGTACTACTGAAATTCAGCCCCAGCTAGCACTACTGCTGGACTGTAGAGACTGATGAACTCCAGCATTAAACATGCAAATTAGAACATGTTCTATCAGTTCTATCTCCTGGTTGATGCATAACCAAACCTGTGCAGAAACACCACATCAGTCAGAAGAAAAGAAAACATTAAAATGGGCCAAATATTTTATTAATAATAACAAACACAGGCCGTCAAGTCAATTCTTATGTATGGTAACCCTTTCCAGAGTTTTCTGGGAGAGAGTACAGAGAAGTGGTTTAGCATTCCCTCCATCTGGGGGTGCTCTCTGAGACTGTAGTTTGCCCAAGGCCACACAGGCTGACTGTTTTCACAGGAGGCACAGTGGGGAATCAAACTCTCAAACTCCGGCTCCACAGACAGATACCTAAACCACTCAGCCAGCCAGCCAGCTGCAAAATGTAAAAAATCATTTACATACAGATTATTCAATGGGAGTGGCTGGGATAAATCGCTGTTGTTTTGTAACTGTTATCCGGCAGCTATTGTAGCAAGCGAGTGGCCAAGAGAAAACTCTAAATTCTAATCCAAAATTTTAAGGTAGCTAGCCGAACCCCCACTAGTAAGCAACACAGAGTGTTGGATTTTATATAAGAGCAGATTATTTTTTTCACATTTAATACACATAGAATGCTCAAAGTTCTTGCAAAACTAAGAATGAGTTCATTGTTTGGAAAACTACAGAAGAAGAGGAAGAAAGCAGCTATTCTTATATACTCACTAGAAGTCCATATCTAGTGCTGGCTGGCTCTCTAAATTGAATGGGGGTTCATCTCCGGTGAAAAGCAATTAATAAAAACAAACCAGAACAAGCCACTCACTAAACTACTGTTCTAGCAAAACATCTGGATCCCTGTTGTCTGACTGGCTTCTTCACAGCCTTTCTTTGCCAAGCTTCTCTCAGCTTCCTTGTCAAGAACTTCATAGATACGTAAAAACATATAAACTGTTGCATGCCATTGGAAAGCGCACATTCAGAGCAATGTTGCAGTGTATAGATGTTACAGAGCATATACATTGTGAAATCTGTTATATTCCTGTTAAGAACAGTACAAATATCCCATCCAATGAAATTTACAACCAACTCTCCAAAAGACTGGACTCATCATTACCATAATTTTCAGCTTTAAAACTTAGAAACCTTATAGATGTGGTTCCCAACCTTAGACCCCCAGATGTTCTTACATGAAAACTCCCAGAAGCCTTCCCTACCAGCCGTGTGGGCCAGGATTTCTGGGAATTGTAGTCCAAAAATATCTGGGGACCTGAGGTTGGGAAGCATGGCCTTATACAAATATAGGAGATAAGAGTCTGACAGGTTTGGGCTAAACCTGATAGAATTGTTACATCAAGTTTTGTACATGACAATAAGTAATTGTCAGGATCAGGATTGTAAAGAGAAGCAAAAGCTTGAATGTATACAGCTGAGGTGATTAGAACAGCTGTGAATGTAAACCTAGGATTTGTCATACATAGGATAAAACTAGCAGACCAAGCATACACAGTCTGTGCTTTGTTGTGGGTTGTTGGTGGTGATGCTGGTTGGTGAGTTCGTGGAGAAGAGTCGTCTTGTTTCTGTGCTGGAGAATTCTGGAGGAAGCCGTGTCTGTGTGCTTGGTATTGAAGAGGAACTCTGGCTATTTGGACGGAACGTATGGTATACGACTATTGAACTTATTTACTGGACATTGACTTTGATATATGCACTAAACTCTGTGGAAACTGTTGTGCATTACTTTGGGACTGAGAACAAAGACCTAGCTGTAAATATACCTGTATATTCTGTAAATAATACAATATCTGCTATCAACACTGCTCTGGTGCTTGGCATCTTCATCATCTCAGGGAAGACCTTTAGGTTATTGCCCCCTGGTGTATACCTGTACTACTGCTACTCCGTCAGAGTCTAACATGTCTAGATTGCATAAGGTTATGGACAGTTGCATTAGATATTTTTGAAAGGTAAGCGCACATCCAAATTCTCATTTCACTGAGAAAGGTTTCAGTACATAGTTAAATATATTAAAACCAAAAGTACTTGTCTTTCTCCTGCTTTCAATAAGGACAGAAAAGCCTGTCCTTTTCCATTTCTCCCACATTCAGGTTTTTTTTTTTCATATCTCAAGTGCCCTGATAAATGCTTCAAAAACAGCTAAATATAAATTCTCCCCTACTTGCGTTGGTTGAATTCCATAGTTTTAGTTATTCCTCACATCAAGAGAACCACATTGTACTTGGTTGCCATACAGATGTTTAGAGATGAAGAACTTCCCATAAAAGAGAGCTGACAAGCCAAATTCAGCACCTCAGACATCTGTGATTTCATAGAGATTCAACATATTCAGGGGTCAGGAACTAAATACTGTGTAAATCAATTTGCTCCTGCCCTTTGGCAGGAGCTGGGACACGCAATGGGAGCTCACCCCATCGCACAGATTGGAACTGCCAACCTTTCAATAGACAGATCAGTATTTTGTTTGTTTTTAAATAAACAATATTTTGGGGTGACAGGGGAGAAAGGTTGTGGAGGTGGGTGTTCCTGCGGTTCCAAAAATCATGGACAGCTGAACATATCACTAGAATACCACCCACAGTCATGCCCCCTCATCCTTTTGGAGAACAAAACTGATCACACAGAGAAAAGTCCATTCAAATTGTTCCAGTTTGAGAAAGTAGAAGCCCCCCCCCCCATTGACAGAGAGAAAAACTCTGTGTTGGGAGCGAAAAGGGCTGGACTAATTCAAACTGGACTTTGTGTCATGTGATCAGTTTATAAAAACCTGAGTTCATCTGTTTTACACTTGTACCAATTTTTGAATAATTACCTTAGCCTTACTTCTGAATAAATTAGGATTTTGCATGCTTTCTCTTTTCCAAGCTATGGATATGTATTTGGTGAACATGTTCCACCCTATGCACCTTATTTCTTCATGATAGAATTTCCCATTTTCTAAGACCTGGAAATGACCTTACTGATACAAGTGATCTAAACCAGTGGTCCCCAACCTTGGGCCTCCAGATGTTCTTGGACTTCCAACTCCCAGAAATCCTGGCCAGCAGAGGTGGTGGTGAAGGTTTCAGGAGTTGTAGTCCAAGAACATCTGGAGGCCCAAGGTTGGAGACCACTGATCTAAACTACTGGTGTTCCACCGATTAGCTCTGCCAGCAGATGCACCTAGAACAGTGGTTCCCACTCTTGAGCAGCCTAGGTGTTCTTGGACTGCAGCTCCCAGAAAACTTGGCCAGCACAGCTAGTGGTGTAGCCTTCTGGGAATTGCAGTCCAAGAACACCTGAGTTGCCCAAGAGTGGGAACTATTGATCTAGAACAAAGGAATGGAAGAGCCTTTGGCCTTCAGGTGTTGTTGGATTGAGGCTGCTGGGTGTTAGATTCAAAGGGCATGTCTAGAGGGTTGTATGTTTCCCCTACCCCTGGTGGGGGGCAGCCCTCTCTAAAGCAGTGCACTCTACCAGGCCCTTGGATGCCACAGTATCCTGCATTCTGCTGGCTGCATTGAAGAAGCTCTGATACATTATTCTGCTGGAAACCATGGATGGCTCTCAATTTCAAATCAGTCAGGATATATACAGCCTGCCACTCCCAGTCTGTTTACTGAATCCCTTATATGTGCTGTTGGCTCGCTTTAGCTGCAGGCTTGGGTTTCACAGAAAAGTGAGCAGTGCTGCTATCTCATGCTGTGGAAGCTACAGAGTTCCTCATTGTACCTGCTGGATTCTATTATATGCATTACTGTAGTTACTTTTAGAATCTTCCTTTTCCCTAAAAAGGTGAAGGTAGCTTCACATTAATTTCACAACGGTCCTGTGAAGCAGGTGAGTCTGAAACACACACAGAGACAGAGAGCAAGGAGCCCAAGACCACCCCTTGCTTGTCACTTGAATTGAGGTCTCCCAAACCCCAGTCAAGTGCTATGATCATGAGCCTCTGCCACACAGGCCTGTAGTCATTTTCTTGTTGTTGTTGTTTAGTCGTGTCCGACTCTTCATCACCCCATGGACCAGAGCACGGCAGACCCTCCTTCCACTGCCTCCCAAAGTTGGGTCAGATTCATGTTGGTTGCTCCGATGACACTGTCCAACCATCTCATCCTCTGTCGTCCCCTTCTCCTCTTGCCTTCACACTTTCCCAACATCAGGGTCTCTTCCAGGGACTCTTCTCATGAGATGGCCAAAGTATTAGAGCCTCAGCTTCAGGATCTGTCTTTCCAGTGAACACTCAGGGTTGATTTCCTTCAAAATGGATAGGTCTGTTCTCCTTGCAGTCCAGGGGACTCTCAAAAGCCTCCTCCAGCACCACAATTCAAAAGCATCAATTCTTCGGCGGTCAGCTTTCTTTATGGTCTAGCTCTCACTTCCATACATCACTACTGGAAAAACCATAGCTTTGACTATTCGGACTTTTGTTGGCAAGGTGATGTCTCTGCTTTTTAAAATGCTGTCGAGGTTTGTCATTACTTTCCTCCCAAGAAGCAGGCATCTTTTAATTTCGTGGCTGCTGTCACCATCTGCAGTGGTCATGGAACCCAAGAAAGTAAAATCTGTCAGTGCCTCCATATCTTCCCCTTCTATTTGCCAGGAGGTGATGGGACCAGTGGTCATGATCTTAGTTTTTGTTTTTTTTTTGATGTTGAGCTTCGGACCGTTTTTTGCACTCTCCTCTTTCACCCTCATTACGAGGTTCCTTAATTCCTCTTCACTTTCTGCCATCAGAGTGGTATCATCTGCATATCAGAGGGTGTTGATATTACTTCCGGCAATCTTAATTCCAGCTGGGATTTCTCCAGTCTGGCCTTTCACATGATGTACTGTATTCTGCATATAAGTTAAATAAGCCAGGGGACAATATACAGCCTTGTCATACTCCTTTCCCAATTCTGAACCAATCAGTTGCTCCATATCCAGTTCTAACTGTTGCTTCCTGTCCCACATATAGGTTTCTCAGGAGACGGATAAGGTGGCCAGGCACTCCCATTTCTTTAAGGACTTGCCATAGTTTGCTGTGGTCCACATACTTCAAAGACAATGAAGGAGTAACCTCTCTTTTTCTGGAGCTCTCTGGCTTTCTCCATAATCCAGCACATGTTACCAATTTGGTCTCTAGTTCCTTTGCCACTTCGGAATCCAGCTTGTACTTATGGGAGTTCTTGGTCCACATACTGCTGAAGCCTACCTTGTAGGATTTTGAGCATAACCTTGCTAGCATGTGAAATGAGTGCAATTGTACAGTAGCTGGAGCATTCTTTGGCACTGCCATTTGGGATTGTGATGTAGACTGATTTTTTCCAATCCTCTGGCCACTGCTTAGTTTCCCAAACTTGCTGGCATATTGACACCTTAACAGCATCATCTTTTAAGATTTTAAATAGTTCAACTGGAATGCCATCACCTCCACTGGCCCTGTTGTTAGCCAAGGTTTCTAAGGCCCAGTTGACGTCTCTCTCCAGGTTGTCTGGCTCAGGTCAGCAACCACATTATCTGGGTTGTCCGGGATATCCAAATCTTTCTGGTACAATTCCTCTGTGTATTCTTGCCACCTCTTCTTGAAAGGAAAGTCCAGTGCAGCAAAGAAAAATACTGCATAGGAAAGTAAGATCTATGAACCTTGCGAAGCTGGATGTGGTCAAACAGGAGACGGCAAGAATAAACATTGACATCCTGGGCGTCAGTGAACTAAAATGGACAGGAATGGATGAATTCAATTCAGATGATTATCATATCTACTATTGTGGGCAAGAACCCCGTAGAAGGAATGGAGTAGCCCTCATAGTCAACAAAAGAGTGGAAAAAGCTGTAATGGGATATAATTTCAAAAATGATAGAATGATTTCAATACAAATCCAAGGCAGACATTTCAACATCACAATACTCCAAGTTTATGCACCAACCACCAATGCTGAGGAGACTGAAATTGAACAATTGTATGAAGACTTACAATACCTTCTAGAACTGACACCAAAGAAAGATGTTCTTGTCATTATAGGGGATTGGAATGCTAAAGTCGGGAGGGAGTCAAGAGATAAAAGGAACAACAGGGAAGTTTGGCCTTGGAGTTCAAAACAAAGCAGGGCAAAGGCTAATAGAGTTTTCTCAACAGAACAAGCTGGTCATCACAAACATATTTTCCAACAACACAAGAGGTGACCCTGCACATGGACATCACTAGATGGGCAATACCGAAATCAGATTGATTATATTCTCTGCAGCCAAAGATGTAGAAGCTCTATACAGTCAGCAAAACAAGACCTGGAAATGAATGTGGCTCTGATCATCAGCTTCTCATAGCAAAATTCAAGCTTAAACTGAAGAGAGTAGGAAAAACCACTGGGCTAGTCAGGTATAATCTAAACCAAATCCCTTATGAATACACAGTGGAAGTGAAGAACAGATTTAAGGAACTAGATTTGGTGGACAGAGTGCCTGAAGAACTTTGGATAGAGGCTCGTAACATTGTACAGGAGGCAGCAACAAAAACCATCCCGAAGAAAAAGAAATGCAACAAAGCAAAGTGGCTGTCCAAGAAGGCCTTACAAATAGCAGAGAAGAGAAGGGAAACAAAATGCAAGGGAGATAGGGAAAGTTACAGAAAATGGAATGCAGACTTCCAAAGAATAGCAAGGAGAGACAAGAGGGTCTTCTTAAATGAACAGTCCAAAGAAATAGAGGAAAATAATAGAAAAGGAAAAACCAGAGATCTGTTTAGGAAAATTGGAGATATTAAAGGAACATTTTATGCAAAGATGTAGTCATTACTGCTACAAAAATTCCTAGGGGCTGCATCCTGTCATGATTTTTTTACTGGCATCTTGCTTTTGGAAGACTCAGACGTCTATTCTCACAGCATTTCTCCAGTGTCAAGCACCCACTTCGCAGATGTTTGCCATCAATAGAGGAAGCACAGTGAATGTTTCTGTTACTCTGTTTTCCATGCTTAGTTGTAAACAAGTCCATTGGCCCCTTGTTTGGTCAAACAGTTGCCAAGCCAACAGCTTCTTTGCATATACTCAAGAGCCTGTTTGTTCCCACAATGGCATTGCTTCTGCATGTTGGGTCCAGCTTTTTTTGCCTTGAATTTTGTCACTATAGAGCCTCTCACATGTTCTGTGGAGATGAAGCTCTTTTAAAACTCATTTCTACTCTAGCTGGTGTAGGTTTCACCCTGCTTTTGCCAGAGTTTCACCTTGAAAAGTCATGTTTCTGCATTTTCTGCTCTAGAACACTAACCAGTTTAATTATCATGATTTTTCCTCCTTGGTCATTTCAGTTGTGTGTCAAAGCTAGGTCATCCTCTGTTAGATAACTCTCATCTGCTTCATAAAATTCAATCAACAATCAGAAATATTGTCTGTTTGCTTTTGCCTTCAAGAACAGGGGGTTTGTAGTTATCTGCCAGTGCTTGTCCGAAGACAGTTTCTGTTGTCACATGGCCAGTGTGACTAAGGAACGCCGTTTTACCTTCCCACTGAGGTGGTACCTATTTATCTACTCGCATCTACATGCTTTCAAACTGCTAGGTTGGCGAGGAGCTGGGACAAAGCGATGGAAGCTCACTCCATCGCGTGGATTCGATCTTACGACTGCTGGTCTTCTGACCCTGCAGCACAGGCTTCTGCGGTTTAGCTCGCAGTGCCACCACATCCATTCTGAAAACAGAGGTCTGACCAATCAGCCAGAGGAGGAATGTCTGCGAGGGCCTTGCTTCCACCCCTCCATGCCCAGGGTCCATTGCCCTGATAATTGCCTGGATCTACTGAGACTGGTGGGAAGTAGATCCATCCCCTGGCCCAGGGTCTACAGGCTGAACTGTAACAATAGCTTCTGCCTCTCAGGAAGAATAATAGCAAGGAAGAGACAAGCCTGGTAGAGTGCATTGCCCAGAGAAGGAAAAACCTGCTTGAAAAAAAATTCCCTGTTAACAACTAGTGCCCGAACTGTTTTTTCCCTCTTCCCTCCCACCCACGTTTCCTTTTGTGTTGTATCTTTTACAACATAGTAAGCCAGAGGCCAAGGACCGGGTTGTTTTTAAGGTCACCCTGGGATATTTCTTTTGGTGGAAGAGGATGCTGCAACTGCTCTAAACAAACCAATGTAATACATTTATGTTTATAGCGTGGCTAAGTTTTGTTTGTGAGTTCATTCGATCCCTTATTTGCATTTCATTCCTTTCTACTCTTCCCTCCTGTTGTCAGTATTAAAGGGATATTATATTGCCAGATGGCTGCCACAATGTTCAGAAGAGGTGCTAATGAGAAGCCAGGTAACCTGGGACCTAGGCCTGCCATCTCGCACACGGCTATGTTCATACTACACCTTGCTGAGGTTGATTTGGCATACTAAACTGGCATGAACATTCACAAATATTTGAAATCAGGTTATTCTCCCCCCCCCCCCCCATTTTGCGGTTCAGATTTTGACAGAATTTTCAAGCTCAATTTCACTGTCTGAATGTTTAAAATTCAATTGATTTTGGGAGAGCTTCAGATATGAGACCTTATAAGACGATAAAGGTCACATATAACAATCTATTAGTATGTTATTTATCGAACATAGTCTGATAAATATATTACCATGCCTTAAGCACTGAATACTGTCTAAAGTTAAATTTTATTGTATGCCAATTTTCAAATTCTCTCAAATATGAGACCACTAATATTTTGCTACAAAATTGTTGGCTGTGTGGTAAATTTTATTGATTGCTTGGAAAATGATTAATTCCTAAATGGTTTTAATGAAAAACATTATGCCATAAGAAGAGCAACGGGAGGTCCTCTTCCTGCAGCAGCTAACCCAGTTGCTGGGAAGCCCACAAGCCTGACTATGTAATAAATTCCATAACCTGGCTATGTTCTGTGAGCTCTTTTAAAAACTTGATTCCTTTCTTAAAGCTGGCATACTAATTGGAGCTGGCATGAATGTTCACAAATTTTAAAATAGGGTTAATTTTCCTATTTTGCAGTTCACATTTTGAAAGAGAAGTTTCAAATTCAGAAGGCAGAGGTGTGAGTACAAAAAAAAAAAAACTGGACTGTGACAGCAGTAAACACAAGCGGAGCACCTGTCCACCTACCCATGTGAATCTTTGGACCTGCTAGGGACCCAACGGTGGTGTCACATATAATAAAATGCTCCCAAATCCACAAATAGCTCAACATATTCACCGGTTTCATTCCTCCCCTCACAGAACATTAATCCTTTTGATACTGACACCCAACTCTGTGAAAGTGCCATCGCTTTGTTGAACAGTGGAAGGAACAGGGAATAGGTAGAGTGGATAAAAGATCAGAGATAGAACTCTCTATCGCTGACGAATTTCCATGGCCACACAGAATTTAAACATTCATTCTTTACTTTGTAATGTGGCCAGCCTACTTTCAAGGACACACTGGAAAGGTTAGTTTACTTAAACCTAAGATAGCCCATGGCTTTGAGGAGGGGAAGCCAAACTTACCTCATCTGACACCTGTTATCCCTCCTGTCTAGAAATGCTCGTTGGGGACTATCTTAGCATTATAGATGTGGAGGGGAGGGGGAATGTGCAAAAAGAGACAATTAGAGGTGAGCATAAACCTGTTGAACCTGAAAATTTGTGGTTTGTGATGATTCGCAGTTGGCTACAAACCACGAGCCACCATGAACCAACCAGAAAACTGAACCACAAACCACTTCAGTTTTCAGTTCATGCCCAGTGGGGGAGGCTCTCCCTTCTCCTGTTGTGCCACTGCTGTCGTCACCACTGCCACGCTGCCACTATCATTGTTGTACTGGCACCAGTGTAGCAGCACAGCTTTCAAGGAGCCTGGGTGCTACCTATGGGCAGGCAGCTGACCTGGAGCTGATCACCCTGATCAGCTGAGAGGTGTCCACATGTGCAGAAGGAAGCACCCAAGCTCCCTGAAAACTGTACCGCTGTGACAACGATGACAGTAGTAGCAGCACAAACGCAAAGATGGTGGTGGTGTGACAGCAGCAGTGGCACTGCAGTGTGGCCTTCAAGGAGTCTGGGCACCACCTTCTGCGCATGCACCCACCTCCTAGCTAATTGCATTGCTCCTGGAAGGAAACCCGGGCGGCTGCCTCTGAAGGTGGCAGTGGTGGAGGATGGGGTGCCAGGACCGGGTAGGGAGGCGACTGGGGCAGTGGGAAGGGGGCAGGCAGGCATCCGTTTTGCCAAAGCACAATGAAATGCTGAGTGGATAAAAGTTTCACACTTTGTTTCATATCAGCAAAATACATTGCATAAACAGAACCATGAACTGAACCACGAACCAGCCTGATTTGTGTGCCCCCCCCAGTTTGTAGTTTGATCTCTGCCCATCTCTAGAGGCAATGTCTCCTAGGAAGAGGACCCTTTGAATCTTCCCCCATTGCTGCAATAATTATCTGCACTGGCCAAAAGGGGCGTGGTGATGCCGCGGGTTAAACCGCAGAAGCCTCTGTGCCGCAAGATCAGAAGACCAGCAGTCGTAAGATTGAATCCCAGCTCCCGCCAACCTAGTGGTTCAAAAGCATGTAAAAATGCGAGTAGATAAATAGGTACCACCTCGGTGGGAAGGTAAATGGCATTCCATGTCTAGTCATGCTGGCACATGACCACGGAGGATTATCTGCAAACAAACGCTAGCTCTATGGGTTGGAAACAGAGATGAGCATCGCCGCCTAGAGTCGGACACAACTGGACAAAATTGTCAAGGGGAACCTTTACCTGCACTGGCCAACCAACCATCCCTTAATCTTCTGGTCTGTGGCTTGAGTCCTAATTGACTTGGGGCTCCCAAGACGATGCAGGACCTGACTCCTGCTAAGAGAGAGATTGGTGACAGCAAGACCAAGAGAGACAAGTGACAACAAGGCAAACAAGCAGGGAAGGAGGGAGCAGCTGGCTTGGAGCTCTGGGATGACGTATGAAGCCTCCTCACTCCCAATCTAATCCTCAATTGCTAGGTACCCCCCCCCCAAATCCTGCTTTATTATATACTACACTTCCCGAATGGTGGGAGATTTAGAGTAGATAAAAGCAAGTGCTCTTTCACACTGCACCGTTAAACAATGATGTCTATAGACACAAGTTGGAATAATCCTTAGAACTTCGAAGGCAGAGTGGGCTGATTAGTGAAGGACAAGCAGAGGGAGAAGACAACCAGTTAAGATGGCTTAATACAAGTACAGTATTAAGTATTATTAATAATATTCTTCAGATACTAGTTGCTCAGGCATAAGTGTAGGAGACAGCTATGGCATTTATATACTGCTTATGGGTTCCCATAAGTGTCTGGCTGGTCACGGTGAGAAACAAGACAGAAAGATGGATTGCACACTTCTTTGGCCTGATCCAGCATGATTTTCCTTATCTAGATGAATCTTTATTTTTATGGGGAAAAAATCAGCCTGACTTTTTTTAATAACCAATAAACGTCTCCATATGTTGCTTCCTCCACACGTTACCATTTCCCCCTCTTTCCTGTCTCTATTTGTAATTCTCATCTTACTTCTCCCTCACACACAGCCCTCCAACAGTTTCCCGGTCTGCTTCCTAATACACAGGGCCTTTTGTTTAATGAAAGCCACTCTAGTCTGTACCAAATAATTTCCCAAGCCGCAGCTACAATGTGTAGCCTTTTGCCTAATTGGCCACTGAAACTATCCTGGAAAGTAAATAATGTGTATTCATCCTCTTTCTCTTCTCATTCCTTTCTGGGGCTGAGGAGGAGTGCCAAACTGAAGGCTTTGACATTGGAGAGGGGTACAAAGGCTTCCCAAACGTGACAGAAAGATGGATTGTATAATGGCACTGATAACGTTACCATTTGTGAGACTGCCAGAAAACATGCCGTTTTTCCAACTTTTTCTGATGCAATAATCCCAAAGGACCTAAGCAATCCTTCAGGACAAATGGTACCTGCATTTCAAAACTTTAAATACTATTGCAACACAATCAGAAAACAGTTAGTTAAAAGATCTTTAATCCAGAGGGTCTGTAATGCATGACCATGACTGGTTATCTTGTCCTGGCATTTGAACCCTAAGCCTTAAGCATTAGTGACATCACATTGCCAGGGAAGATGCTGTTTTAGATGCACTGAGATGCTATGTATCACAAGGCTTCACTGAATGGGTACATTTGGCTGGATTCCCCTGATTTCACCAAAACTGGGGATAAACCTTCTGTCCTGCAGTCATTTGTACATCCTAAAGAACACGGCAGGTTTTTCCACATCACGGAGGACCACAGCAGAGTAAGGAGAGAAAGCTCTAATTCCACAATAACTGGTAAAGGACAAGGAAACACACCATTTGGTATTAGAGATGCGCGTGGCTGGATCTTTACCTCTGTGTGCAGCAATGTCTAAATAAAAAAAAAATTAGAGCATGATATCTCATCACGGGTTATTTATGGCTAATAAGTGTCATTAAATTGAATGCTCACATTCAGAGCTGCATGCTAGTGAATGCCACTTGCAGGAGGTTGGAGGGAGATAGAACGGCACACTATTCCTTTTATGCCTCACTTTTGGTTTTCTGGGGCATCTGGTTGGATTGCTTGTAGGAAGCAGAATACTGAAGTCAACCTTAATCTTGTCAAGCAGAATTTTTATGACGTACTTGCCATTTGTTGGGATATTTTTTTGGGGGGGGGATTTAACAACAGCTATTCCAGGGCAGTGTTTCAATACAGGATCATTTGGAAAGGAAATATCATTTTTTATGTTTAAAAAGCCTCATCAATAAGGAAATTATGCTCTATGTTCCTGAAGGAAGCTTATTTGATACTATGTATATTGTCAAATGAGCAGACTGGTGTAATATAATATAACAGACACACAATCCTTGATTATATACAGTATATTGTATCCTGAACAAAATGTATCTGATGCCCAAGGCACTTTCTATAACACAATAAAATTCAATATAATGACACAAAAATACAATTTAGATTTTTGTGGTGGAAAATGGAGTAGAAAGAAAACATACTAAGTGATCTGTTAAACGTATTCGCAAAGGCTTTCACGGCCGGGATCTAATGGTTGTTGTGGGTTTTTCGGGCTCTATGGCCGTGTTCTGAAGGTTGTTCTTCCTAACGTTTCGCCAGTCTCTGTGGCCATGGGCATCTTCAGAGGACACGAGTAGCACTCTGAGCTTTCTGAGAAATAAATATCCTTCAGTTGGGGTACAGAAACAATAAACAGCAATAGTAATAATACATATTAGCTCCTTTAGTGTCCACACAGAGCTCTGGTTCCGTGTGGTGTAATACCATTAGCAGCCCTGAATCCTCTACGTATAAAAATACTAAGCTTTAGTCCACTTGTTAATGGTTCCCACATGCCTCTGATTCCATGGAGGAAGTATGTGGCCCTTAAATGCATACGTGAACTGATGCTAGAAACTACAATAAAAGTGTGTGGCAAGATTTTAAAGGACTACCATGGCTTGTACTTTTGAAACCCCTTCTGCTGGTAGATTAGGCATCCTTCAGTCTTGAGAAACTATGGTTCGTTCATTCGTTCATTTAGTCATTTAGTTGTGTCCGACTCTTCGTGACCCCATGGACCAGAGCACACCTGGCCCTCCTATCTTCCACTGCCTCCCGGAGTTGTGTCAAATTCATGTTGGTCGCTTCAATGACACTGTCCAGCCATCTCATCCTCTGTCATCCCCTTCTCCTCTTGCCCTCACACTTTCCCAACATCAAGGTCTTTTCCAAGGATTCTTCTCTTCTCATGAGATGGCCAAAGTACTGGAACCTTAGCTTCAGGATCTGTCCTTCCAGTGAGCACTCAGGGTTGATTTCCTTTAGAATTTATAGGTTTGTTCTCCTTGCAGTCCAGGGGACTCTCAAGAGCCTCCTCCAGCACCACAATTCAAAGGCATCAATTCTTCGGCGGTCTGCTTTCTTTATGGTCCAGCTCTCACTTCCATACATCACGACTGGAAAAACCATAGCTTTGACTATTCGGACTTTTGTTGGCAAGGTGATGTCTCTGCTTTTTAAGATGCTGTCAAGGTTTGTCATCACTTTCCTCCCATGAAGCAGGCATCTTTTAATTTCGTGGCTGCTCTCTCCATCTGCAGTGATCATGGAGCCCAAGAAAATAAAATCTGTCACTGCCTCCATATCTTCCCCTTCTATTTCCCAGGAGGTGATGGAACCAGTGGCCATGATCTTAGTTTTTTTGATGTTGAGTTTCAGGCCGTTTTTTGTACTCTCCTCTTTTACCCTCATTACAAGGTTCTTTAATTCCTCCTCACTTTCTGCCATCAGAGTGGTATCATCTGCATATCGGAGGTTGTTGATATTTCTTCCAGCAATCTTAATTCCAGCTTGGGATTCCTCAGTCCAGCCTTCCGCATGATGTATTCTGCATATAAGTTAAATAAGCAGGGAGACAATATACAGCCTTGTAATACTCCTTTCCCAATTTTGAACCAACCAGTTGTTCCATATCCGGTTCTAACTGTTGCTTCCTGTCCCACATATAGGTTTCTCAGGAGACGGATAAGGTGGTCATACACTCCCATTTCTTTAAGGACTTGCCATATTTTGCTGTGGTCCACACAGTCAAAGCCTTTTGCATAGTCTATGAAGGAGAAGTAGACATTTTTCTGGAACTCTCTGGCTTTCTCCATAATCCAGTGCATGTTAGCAATTTGATCTCTAGTTCCTCTGCCCCTTCGAAATCCAGCTTGTACTTCTGGGAGTTCTCGGTCCACATACTGCTGAAGCCTACCTTGTAGAATTTTGAGCATAACCTTGCTAGCATGTGAAATGAGTGCAATTGTACAGTAGTTGGAGCATTCTTTGGCACTGCCATTTGGGATTGGGATGTAGACTGATCTTTTCCAATCCTCTGGCCACTGCTGAGTTTCCCAAACTTGCTGGCATATTGAGTGTAGCACCTTAACAGCATCATCTTTTAAGAATTTAAATAGTTCCACTGGAATGTCATGACCTCCACTGGCCTTGTTGTTAGCCAGGCTTTCTAAAGCCCATTTGACTTCACTCTCCAGGATGTCTGGCTCAAGGTCAGCAACTACACTATCTGAGTTGTCCGGGATATCCAATTCTTTCTGGTACAATTCCTCTGTGTATTCTTGCCACCTCTTCTTGATGTCTTCTCCTTCTGTTAGGTCCCTCCCATTTTTGTCCTTTATCATGTCCATCCTCGCACAAAATGTTCCTCTAATATCTCCAATTTTCCTGAACAGATCTCTGGTTTTTCCTTTTCTGTTATTTTCCTCTATTTCTTTGCATTGTTCATTTAAGAAGGCCCTCTTGTCTCTCCTTGCTATTCTTTGGAAGTCTGCATTCCATTTTCTGTAACTTTCCCTATCTCCCTTGCATCTTGTTTCCCTTCTCCTCTCTGCTATTTATAAGGCCTCATTGGACAGCCACTTTGCTTTCTTGCATTTCCTTTTCTTTGGGATGGTTTTTGTTGCTGCCTCCTGTACAATGTTACAAGACTCTATCCAAAGTTCTTCAGGCACTTTGTCCACCAAATCTAGTTCCTTAAATCTGTTCTTCACTTCCACTGTGTATTCAGAAGGGATTTGGTTTAGATTATACCTGACTAGCCCAGTGGTTTTTCCTACTCTCTTCAATTTAAGCTTGAATTTTGCTATGAGAAGCTGATGATCAGAGCCGCAGTCAGCTCCAGGTCTTTTTTTTTCTTTTTCTTTTTTGCTGACTGTATAGAGCTTCTCCATCTTTGGCTGCAGAGAATATAATCAATCTGATTTCGATATTGCCCATCTGGTGATTTCCATGTATAGAGTCACCTCTTGTGTTGTTGGAAAAGAGTGTTTGTGATGACCAGCTTGTTCTCTTGACAAAACTCTATTAGCCTGTGCCCTGCTTCATTTTGAACTCCAAGGCCAAACTTCCCTGTTGTACCTTTTATCTCTTGGCTCCCTACTTTAGCATTCCAGTCCCCTATAATGAGAAGAACATCTTTCTTTGGTGTCAGTTCTAGAAGGTGTTGTAAATCTTCATAAAATTGTTCAATTTCAGTCTCCTCAGCAGTGGTAGTTGGTGCATAAACTTGGATTATTGTGATGTTGAAAGGTCTGCCTTGGATTCGTATTGACATCATTCTATCATTTTTGAGATTGTATCCCATTACAGCTTTTCCCACTCTTTTGTTGACTATGAAGGCTACTCCATTCCTTCTACGGGATTCTTGCCCACAATAGTAGATATGATAATCATCTGAGCTGAATTCTTCCATTCCTGTCCATATTAGTTCGCTGATGCCCAGGATGTCGATGTTTATTCTTGCCATCTCCTGTTTGACCACCTCCAGCTTCCCAAGGTTCATAGATCTTACATTCCAGGTTCCTATGCAGTAGGCCCATCTTCCAGCGTCATATCTTTTAGCCTTTTGTTTCTGATCATGGGGCGTTCTTGGCAAAGATACTGGAGTGGCATTGCCATTTCCTACTCCAGGTGGATTGCGTTTAGTCGGAACTCTCCACTATGTCCTGTCCGTCTTGCGTCTCCTTGCACAGCTTAGCCCATAGCTTCTCTGAGTTACTCAAGCCCCTTCTCCACAACAAGGCAAGCAATCCATGAGAAACTATGGTAACATGCTCTGAATAGAGGTCTTGGAACAGCGTCTAGTGTGGCTGAGGAGGCCAATTCGAGAGTGACAATCCCTTCCACACTGAAGACAAATACAATCTGTCCCCTGTCCAGCTCCCTGACTTTGCTGGTTTCTGGGCTGCCTCTTTGCCTCGGCCTGCTGGACAGGTGTCTCTTCAAGTGGCGCAGTGGTTAAATCGCTATACTGCAGCTAAAACTGTGCTCACGACCTGGGGTTCAAATCCCAGGTAGCCGGTTCAAGGTTGACTCAGTCTTTTATCCTTCCAAGGTCGGTAAAATGAGTACCCAGCTCGCTGGGGGGGCAATGTGTAGCCTGCATAATTAAATTGTAAACCGCCCAGAGAGTGCTTGAAGTGCTATGGGGCGGTATATAAGCAGCACACTTTGCTTTTTTTTTTTACCTTCAGCTGGTAAACACTTAAAACTTCTAATTTTCACAGTATGAGACAAAAATAGGCATGCATATATCTTATACCAGTCTTTCCCAAACTCCCAGTTGTTGACTACATTTTCTATCATCCCTTACCTTGTATGGCAAGTGGCTCTTTAACCAGGAATGGCTGTAGCTGTCGTTAGGGATGATTGAATCTGTCAGCTTCTCATCATTTGGCTTCTCACCATTTTTCATTTTGCCAGTGTTACACATTCAGATTTATACTGCAATTATTCAGGATAAATTTATCCTGAACATTCAGATTTTTCCAGTGTTACAAGTTCAGATTTATATATACTGTACATATATATGCATTTTTGTACGCATTTCTTGCACATGCAGAAACATATGTACAAATTTGATGTTACTGAAGTGAGTAAAAACCTCTTGTTTAATGCAGCAAAATACTGAAATGCCAGAGCATAAAAAGGTTATCTTCTGTGACTACAACTCGAAATACTAGCCATGCTTCCAAGGGATTGTGGGGAGTTCTTGTCTGAAAAGGTGCCATGTCCAAGCTCTAGCATCAAGAGTTTGTTCACATGAAGATTAATTTACAGTATATGAGAAATGACTACTTTTGCAGACACCACTGTTTATCACACTGAATATAACTATACAAAAGGCCCAGGGATATCTCTGTGGGACTCTATTTATTACTTTCCTCTGAGAGGAGAATGATCAGATGGAGTCTTTTAAAAGTGTGCAAGAACGGATCCTCCTGAATAGACTTTAGTCTCCTCTTCCACAGAAATACTTACACAAGTTGACTTTGTATTTGCTTGTGTTCCTGTGGATACTGGAAAATTCCTTTCAAAGATTGTGAGGAAGCAAAGACAAATATTTGAAGGGAGCGAATTCCAGGGAGAGAAGAGTGTGGTCTAGTCAGCACAGTCTTCGCCCACCTAGACTTAGGATTACTTACTCTGCTAGAGTTGCTATGATTACTTCAGTGGTTCATTGATATGGCATCAGATGTGGGAAATGTTCTTTTTTGAAGCTAGCTGCAGGATTCTGGGAGTTTTAGCCCAAAAAGTAACGTTCTCAAGCTGCTACCATCATGGAGGCAGGAAGGGGAGATATAAAAGGGGAGGTAGACACTATACCAGGGGGTTGGGAATTGATTTGGGTAGAGGACCCCTGAACTGGAAAATGGGAAAAAGTCCGGGTCCCTAGAGAGGAAGCTAATTACAGAAGGAGGAGAGGGCTTCCACCATGTCCATCTTATTGGGGGGAATCAGAGGCAAGAGAGTGGTGCTGGAGACTCCAAGAAGAGAAGGAGGCGGTAGAGAGGGAAGAGAAGGAGAGGCGGTTATGGCGTCTGGAGGAAGCCCAGAGGAAAGGATACCTGATGCACTGTGGGCACCCCTTTGAGGGGAGGAAGACACCTATGAACATGAGGGGAGAGATGAGGAGACCACCCCGTTATCAGACCCGGGGACTGAGACAATTGAACTAGAGAATAGCAACCTCTTTATGAAGGGACTGACTTGGACTATAACCCGTTCAATAAGGATGTTTGGATGCCCTCGTGGGACCCGTTGGTCATGAGAGACAAAGTTGAAGTTAAGTTAGAGACCAATGATTTGATGTTACATGTTCCAATAAACCCTAGTTTTGATTTGTCAAAATGGTTGTCTCCAGCGTCTATGTCGAAACCGGAGGAGGCAATATTTGAACCCTCACAAGCCCAAACCAGACTGCTCTAGATTCTCTTGTCTGGACAGGCCCAAAGAACCCCAGTAAGTCCTAGGTAAAGAATTACTTAACTGCCCCATTGCCCAGGGATGAACCTATGAATACCTGCCCCAGTTTGCCTTCTCTGAAACAGGTGGCTGTTTAAACAGAAAAATGTGTGCTCAGGGAACTGTTCTACTGTTGTTGTACCTGTGAGACCACCACCCTCAACTTTCTTCTTGGCACGTATTATTTGCAAGCCATGTGGCAAAACAGGGCTCTAGAAATTGCTCTACTTATCTGACCACACTATATGGGGCCTTGCCTGCCCTTACCTGCTCTGCCCACTGCCCCATCACCCCCACTGGGCACTGGGCCCCATCCACCATTCTATTCCTGCTCATAAAGAAAAATGGCTAGGGCAGAAGAGAAATTCATCAGAGAAGCTGCTGAAAAGCAATGAATTAATTGAGGTGGTGTGTTTGATTTCTAGGTCTATGCGAAATCTTATCAGAAAGGAGCAGAGTCCAATGCTTCTTTCTCTCTCTCTCTCTAGCTTGATAGAGGACCGATGTGCCTATTTTATTTGGAGTGTTGCCCTCAGAGGAGCAGCTGTGACCAGATGGGGAACCCGGTGAACTTCCCTATCTGCCAAATTCTGCTTTGTAGTAAGATAAAATTGGCAAGAAAGAGGTCACGTTAGAGGGAAATGAGACAGCTCCTCATAACAAAGGAGAGGGTTCCATCCTCCACGAAGGCAACTCCTTGAAGTTAACGCGGATTTTTCTTTTTCCCCCTGCCAACCTAGAAACAAAGCCAGGAGGAACCGTTATTTCACACAAACGGCACATCTCCGGTTCTCGCGAGATATTGACCCCACGGCAACCTTAGGAATGCCACCCGCCGGCAATTGCGGCGCCGGCACGCACCCAGCCCTCGCCGGCCGCGGCGCCACGCAACCCTTCCAAAAGGGGAAAAAAATAGCGTTTAAGATCTCAGAGCTTTAGGCTTAGACCGCCGGCCTTCATCTTCGAAAGATTCCCGCCAGCCAATGGGAGAACTCCCTTCGGCCGACGGGCGGCGGGAATTGGTGGAAGCGCTCGGCTGATTTACTCGGGAAATCTCCCCGGGGATTCACGAAGGAGGATGGAGCGGCTGAGGTCTCCCGGCTGCTAAGAGGATTAGAGGGACGGAGGCAGGGAGGGAGGGAGGGAGGAAGTCCGACATTGCAGCCTAGGGGGCACCTCAGAGCAAAGCAGTAACGGAGCCGGGGGAAGAGTGCAAGGTCTGGCCAGGCGCGGGGAAAGGAGGGAGGGTGGGAGGGAGACACAGGCGCGCGCGCACACACGCACACACACAAAGGGAAGGCAGAGCCACAGGCAAAGCTGGTAGCGGCGAATCCTGCAAGTTACAGGAGGGTGGCGTGAGGCGCTTCGGAAGGCACTTAATCCGGTCCAGGATCTAGCGGGGAAATCCGACGCGGCGGACAAAAGAACCGCGGGGGTCGCCGATGGGGAAAGGCGGGGAGCAAGGCGAGGACTGCGGCGGCGGCGGGGGCGACCGGGAGGCGCCGATCCCTTCCTACACTTGGGAGGAGGTCCAGAAGCATAACCTGCGGACGGACAAGTGGCTGGTGATCGAGCGGAAGGTGTACAACATCACCCAGTGGGTCAAGCGGCACCCGGGAGGGATGCGTGTGATCGGCCACTACGCCGGCGAGGATGCGACGGTAAGGCGCCGGGCTGTGCCCTGCTTCCCTCGCAGCAAATGGCTGCTCCTCTTCCTCCGGCGCGCGTTGCCTCTTGTCACCTGCTCCCGTTGCGGATGCTGGAGACACGCAGGAAACGCGCATCCTCGGAGCCGGGAAGCCACGAGCTGCCTAACCGGCGCCCTTTAGGAGGTGCGTGGGCGCTGAATGAAGTTCCCCCTGAATTGCTCGCCTCCTGCACGGAAAGCTGCTCTTCGGTTTAACTCGGGCGTCCTTCCTTTTCTTGTCGACGAGCCACCCTGCAAGGAGGGCGGAATTCAGAGAAGGCTGCCGGGGGAGGCAAGGTGGCGCCTGCCAGCGGAGCCTGGCCGGTAGCTCGCAAGCCGGAGGGCTGAGCGAGACTGCGGCCCACGGTGTGGGTGGGCGTGGGGCGGTGGGTGGGGAAAGGGCCGGCGGTGCCGAGCTTTAACACCGGCCGAGCCACCCCCTGCGTGGAGCCCCCTCGGCCGGGGCACCTCTTTCTCTTCAGGTCGGCGGTTCTTCTCCGGCGCCGCAATGGAGGGCGCGCTGGAGCCGGTGACATCCTGTTCCCCTCCTCGTCCGGCTGCTTGGCCCCCTTCGGCAGCGGGTCGCTGGCTTGCTGGTTCTGGCCGGCTCCTGTTATAAGTGAGAGCAGCGGAGGCGGGAGAAAGAGGCCCGCGGAGAGAGCAAAGCCAAGATGCCCGGCTCTTCCTAAGGGCCGGCGCCGCGGTCTCTGACCCCCCCCCCGTCTCCAAGGGAGTAACCAGAGCGCAGCGTCTTTCTCCTCGGGGGGGGGGGACCAACGTGTCCAGTGGAGGAAGAAGCGAGGGGGCGAGGGGTAGCGGGAGCTCCTTTCTGACTTCAGGGCCTACCCCAGCTTCTGCCGGGCCAAGGTGGGAAGAAAGTCTGGGACGGAGAGGTAGCTACCCGGGCGGTGGGCCTGTGGTCCGACCCAGGGCGGAGGCGCCTGTCCAGAAGTGTGTTTTGGGAAGGTGGAGGGACACACACAGGGAGCTGAGGTACAGGAGTAATGAGGTCCAAAGGTGACGGGACTCAACCCTGTTTTGGGAGAGTCACACTTTGCTTGTGCTCAGAGACCTCCTCTTTATCTTATCGCCTCCAAATGAGCTCTGTGGGGGCGGGGGAAGCAAGGTATGGAGCGTGGCACAAAATAATTCACAGATGTGAGAGACATTGGGGGCTGATTAATTGTGCCCTCTGATTCTGGCTCTGTGGTGAGGGGGCATGGTGGTTCATGAGGAGGCAGAATACTGTACCCCAGACATTCCCAGAATTACTCTTGCCATGATTACCTGTTCCAAGACTAAGCACCTGGGCACTTGCAGAACTGAAGATAGATTCACACATTCATTTTACCTGGGTGGATAGGTGGCTTGCTCTTGCACTAGCAGAAGCATGTTTGGTGACACACGTTAATGTGCCCAGAATTAATAAGTATTATCCATCCTTGGAAGCATATCTGTGGGGCCTTTCCAGCCAAAGGCTGCTTGTAGGCTTTTGTTCATAAAGAGAATATGGGATTCTATCCCGAGTATTGGCTGCATGCAAGCTTTTTGTGGGCTTCTCATCCCATGTTTTGGGTGTAAGTGTCTGTCCATTTCTCTGTTCCCTAAAAGGAATCAATGAAATGCAGCTGGAACCAGGTTTTGAGGCTTTGTTTGACTGATGACCATGAAGCACTTGCTACATGTTGTGTTCAGAAAACTTGAAATTTTTCAGATCATTCAGACCTTCAAAGCCATTGGAAGTAGGGAGGAGAAGGAAGCAGCTGAAAGAGGCATGTTATTTGTTAAGTAGTCATTATTCTCTACTCCCCCAGTCTCCTTAGTGTCACAGTGTATTAAAATTTATTGGTGCCAATTTCCCATGAATGTGCAACAGCAATTGTTAAATTGTTTAAGCTGGAATTTCTGTTTCTCCACTCCAGAATCATGAAAAACATGGTAATCCTATTGTCTTCATTGTCTCAGATCACAGTGAGATTTTTTTGTAAAGCAACATTTGTAAAAACTCGAAGGGGCACACTGACTTGGAAGTATCCAAGTCACACAGTCATACTGTATTTTGAGAACAAATAGCATCTTTCACTTTCTTTGGGTTTTCATTTGAGGAGAGAGAAGCAGCAGCACAGGGTATCCCTAAAGGGAAGATTCGTGTGCCAATCCTGCTTTTCTCCAGCAATCAGCAGAGCCACAGTTTCTGCTCATTTTGCTAACAGTGGTTTTAAAAGGAAAAATCCGCTCTGCCAATGTGTTGAAGTGTCACTGAAAACTTTTTAGAATTCTAGTTTGGGAACAAAATTACTGTATGTTGTTTCACCCACCCAATTACAGTCATTAACAGAGCAAATTTCTGTTAAACCGGCCCTGTTTTGTGACATGGGAAAAAATAGCACAAGACTAGCTAGTTAGCCTCACAGTTTTTTCCAGTTATGAGAACAGTGTAGTCCTATCATTGTCTACTAGGAACTAAGCTCCAGACTTGCCTAATTGTGTATTACAGGATTACAGCCTAAGGGCTCTATCCAGTTGAGACTTATCTGCTTAAAGAAGGCATCCTAGAAGAAATGAGGAGGGTACATTTTGGGTGAATTCTTAGTGTGACACGCAACTCCCCTTTCCAGATTTGTTATTGAGGTTTCATAGACCCTCAAGGGTAGATGGGGGAACAAAAAAAGGGGGGGAGGGCTCATTGAAAACTTGCTCTCTGCCTATCTTGCCAGCAGATTCCTGTGCACTGACCACAACTGGCTACAACCCACATAATATGTTGTCAGCTGGATAGTGATCCCAGTTGATTTGGAGGTCCGATGCTCAGAAAATCAAGAGATGGAGCTGAATTTGGCAGCATGTTTTCTGCCATCTATTCCACTTCTGTTTTGAAAAACAGAACATTCTTTTTCCCTTCCTGCTACTAGGCCTCTGTTGATTGGGGATGCCATGGGGAAGGGAGGCATAAAAGACTGAATGAAGTGAATTAGTGGCAAGGGAGATCCAAAAGAGGGGGTGTTGGATCTTGGCAGCAGAGTGAAGGCTTGGGCAAGTTACACAGTAGATCTTGGAGCCAAAGATGAAGAGGAGGCAAACAGCAGCAACAGCTTGCGAACAGTAAGCAGGCAGCTGTGAATCTGGAATATAGAGAGGAGTAATTCATTGGCAAGATGTAGAAGCAGGAGACTTAAGATGCCACTAGGGCCATTCTAAGACATGATCCTGCTGAGGTCAGAGCACCAAATGGTGCTCACCCCTCTTCAATCCAAAGTGCCCTGTAAGAATCCAGCCAGGTTATTTTGGCATCAGGGGTATCTTGATGATCATCCTTTCATTTGCATCCCACTACAGCTCACAAGATATCAAATAACAATGCCTATAACAGTTCAGAGACAATTACAAATAAACAGAACACAAATACGTAAATAAGAAAGTAAATAAATAAGATCAAATTAAATAGAATTTACCTAACTTAATACATTAATTTAAATAAATAGAAAAGGGAGCAAAGCCTATTGTAATATGTCATCAAGTTGCTTCTGAATTATAGCAAGACTGTGAATTACTGGACACGATGCTGTTGGTGATTTATTCATTTGGTAAATTAAATAATTTAGAATGGCAAATTGCTACTGACAAATGAGGCACTGGATGTTTTAAGAGGTGCATACATAGAGTCCAATAGTGTTCTGGTCAATAGTCTTCAAATGGGGTACTGTTGTTAACAGCCCTATTCAGCTCTTGCAAATCCAAGGCCAGAGTTTCCTTTTACAGCATCAATTCATCTCTTATTTTGTCTTCTTTTCCTGCTGCTTTCAGCTTTTCCTAACATTCTTTTCTTTTTTTGGTAGTTCATTTTTAGGAGGCCTTGCTTAACTCCACTGGGCTGCTTAGTGATTCTTCAGAATAAACCTCTTCACCATCTGCCCAAAGTGTGTCCAAAAGCCTAAAAAGCCATGGCTATTTGTACTGCACAATAGTATGACCGCAACAATATTCTGATTCATGTTGTGAATCACAAATGATGTACAAGTTATAAAAAGTAGTGTGGATATTTCATGTATCTAAATCAGTCTTCTGCCGCCGCCGCCCCGCCCACAGCAAAAGGGAAGAGCGGGACTCAAACTGGATGTCTGAAAAACTGCTGCTTTCCCCTCTTTCCGTTCTATCCTTCCTGCCTTTTGTGTCCAGTCTTTTTAGACTGTAAGGATGCACACAGACCTTCCCTTGTTTTTAGATAGTGGTTTGTAAATTGCTCTGAGAGCCTTTTGGCCAATGGTGGAGATTAAAATACTGTGGTATAAATACTGAATAAAATAAGAGTCAAAGGCATAAGGTCTTGGAATACGATAGGGTTTTTCATGTCCTTTAATCCACTGCTGGAAGATTATTGGGTTGCAGCTAAGGCATTGGTCTAGTTCCCAGAAGGCTCGTATTTTCTATATTGTTAAATATTGTTGATCCAATATCTTGTACCTTGTTCATTGTGATTTTCTAAAAGTTTACCCATTCCTTTCACTGGCCTTGACTGGGAATTTCTTGTGCCGAATTGCTATGAGTATGGTGTGATCTGTCAAGAAACCTCTGTGGTGGCTGTCCCATAACCTTTTTTTCTCCTTGTAAGCTGACCTACCATCTGTTTGGAGTAACAGATGGAGTTGGGATAGTGGTCTATCTTTCCTAATTTGTCCTGTTCTCAAAAAGAGGATGGAGGGAAAGGTTGCTGGTGAGATAATAAAGATTTTTGTGAGGAATGTCACGAAGCGCATAGCTGAATAATTGTGCTCCTACAGTGAAGCAGTAAAAAAGACTCCCAAGCCAATAAACATTTTCAAATAAATAGTGTGTTAGCCTTTTTACTAGTCCCATCAACAGCACAGTAAACAACAGTGTGATAAACCATGTGCCTGCTTGAAATAGATCACCTGAGCCACAAACTAAGTGGAGAGATGAAAAAAAGTTGTTTATTGAAAGTAAAGAAGTGTCTTTATGCACTTCCAATTACTGTATTTAAAATGTATTTGCAAACTGCTAACATCCAAAGTGTGAAGGCAAGAGGAGAAGGGACAACAGAGGACGAGATGGTTGGACAGTGTCATCGAAGCAACCAACATGAATTTGACCCAACTCCAGGAGGCAATGGAAGATAGGAGGGCCTGGCATGCTCTGGTCCATGGGGTCATGAAGAGTCGGACACGACTAAATGACTAAACGATGACGAACATCCAAAGCATGAGTGGACAGCTGTGGCTGTCCAAATGATGCTGTGCTACCAACTTTTACCATCCCTCCCATCGATTGCATCAGCTAGGATTCGTGGAGACTGCAGTCCAACAACATCTCAAGGAACAGAATTTGCCTATCTGTGACCTGAAAATTTCAAAGTATCCTAAATCCAATTGTTAATGCAACTAATATCAAATCCATTGAATCTAAGTTCTGTTGATTAAGTGGCTCTTGAGATTAGCACTGGGTTTAGACTTAAAATATACATAGTGGTCATTGTGTTACTGTGAAATACTACACAAATAAGGGAAATTGCACAAGCAGTTTTGCAGTTTTGTGTTATGCATCCGGGCATGCAACAACGTGCACAATAAGGTTATGTCTTAGTGGATGACAGGTATAGTTGTGCAATAACCATTTTGGTAATTTTAGGTTGATTCTGCACAAACCTAATAAGATTCTACTCAGTACAGTATTTAAAATAGCATAACATTGATACACATTATCTGCACTCTCTATACTGTACCTAATAAAGTGATCAGTTTGTGACTCTACCAGATGTAGCAGGTCTGTCTCAGAAAGCCAACTTAATTCTAGCATTGAGAGGGCTCACTAGCCATTGAGTGATGACATCATGGCACCTTCTTCGTATAGAAACAACTCCCCTCCATAGAACAATTAGGTAAAGGTTCCCCTTGTCATTTAGTCCAGTCATGTCTGACTCTAGGGGGTGGTGCTCATCCCCGTCTCCAAGCCGTAGAACCAGCATTTGTTTGAAGACAGTTTCCATGGTCACGTGGCCAGTGCGACTAGACACAGAACGCCGTTACCTTCCCACTGTGGTGGTACTTATTTATCTATTCGCAGTTTTCTACATGCTTTCAAACTGCTAGGTAGGCAGGAGCTGGGACAAGCGACAGGAGCTCACTCCCTCATGTGAATTCAATCTTATGACTGCTGGTCTTCCGACCTTGCAGCCCAGAGGCTTCTGCAGTTTAAACCGCAGTGCCACCACATCCCTTATAGAATAATTAATTGTCTTCAAAATGATCCTTATGAAAACTTCCTCAGAAGGGAAATTCCAAAGTGCTTAAATATTTTAAGGTGAGTAAGCACTGGGCAAAACAGTGTTTGTTGCTCCTCTTCAAAAGTGTGACTCCTGCTCTTATCACAGATGCTCTAGCCACTAAAAACTCTTTTACATCTTTCAATCTAATCAAATCAGGTAAAGTAGTTCTATCAAATTATTATTAAAGCCATTAAAATGCTATCCTTTGGTAAAGCAAGGCTCCCAGAATTGTTCCTAGCAATCATTAAGCAATATTAAAAAGAACAGATAAATAAAAGTACAGCAGAATAGTAGAAACCAAGAAGAGTGAGTTAAAACTGACAATCATTCATGTGAGTTTCAGACTTTCCATGTGCTATGCACTCTTCCTATTTTACAAATACCCTCATTTCTAAGTGAACCTCCTATAGTTTTCTGTCTGCATTTTTCTAATTTTCTTCCTCTTCATCTCCTGTCCTAGGACTTTTTTCCCCATAGGCAGTGAAACTACTGATATTAATCTCACTAATTATACGTGTTTTTGCTTGTTCTGGGTTTTTTGGGCTCTTTGGCCGTGTTCTGAAGGTTGTTCTTCCTAACGTTTTGCCAGTCTCTGTGGCCGGCATCTTCAGAGGACAGCGCTCTGTGCTCTAGTATACATGTTTTTGTTTTCTCCTATTTTCGAAAGAAAACAATAAATGTGTTTGGACAAATAATAAGACTTTTATCATCAGGACAGGAATGAGGATAGTCTCTCCTCTTTGGGTTTATCATCACTCTACACCTATCTCCTTTTTCATTGTAGCTGCAAAAAAAGATTAGAAGTTTTTACTTCATATTTTTGTTAACTATGTCTAAATCTTGCTTAACTGTGTTGTTTGTTTGTTTGTTTTGCAACAATCAAACCTCATAACCTGTTGCTTGAAGTTGGTGTATTTCAAACAACAGTTGCTAAGGTTGGCCACCATTCCTCAAGGCTGAGTAATTTATTTTATTTTTATTTATTTATTGCATTTATATGCCGCCCATCTAGACATAGATGTAAGACTACAAGCGGTGAGTTATCAGGATAGGAAGCAAAAGGGTGAGAAAAGGAGAATATATGTGCCCAGGGGTTTATGTATGTGATTGGTTGTCAATCAAGACAATAAATTGAGTTAAATCAATTCCTAGCAATTGAGAAGCACACAAAGTTAGTCTTTCTGACTCTGCCATTCTCTCGTTGTTTAAACTGAGAATATCGTGCCACTCTCCTTTTTAGCTTATCTGCAAATAATACTACTGAGATTTAGGGATGCATTGTACTGTAGAGCAGTGGTTCTTAACCTTGGGTTACTCAGGTGTTTTTGAACTGCAACTCCCAGAAACCCCAGCCAGCACAGCTGGTGGTGAAGGCTTCTGGGAGTTGCAGTCCAAAAACACCTGAGTAACCTAAGGTTAAGAATCACTGCTGTAGAGTACAAATTATATTATTAGCATTAGTAAATGATTTGCAGATCTATAAATGAAAGGTGCATTTTCGTTTTTGTTTCTCACATTAAGGAGACAGGCAGGAATGGGCTGTTAGGGGTCGCATGAATATCGATCGGGGCAGCACCCCATTTACCATAATGAACCAGCTTCCATTAATCTGACTAGAATTATAGGCTGCAGTTTGGTACTGGGTCATTTCGCTAGGAATGTAATTTTGTTGGTGAGATAGAACAGCACAGTGAGAGCAGGGGAAAGTTGCAAAAAAGACACAGGCTTGGTATGCAGAAGGTTGCAGGTCTTGGTGCTTGGCATCTTCAGATAAAGGTATCCTGTAGAAGTAAATGCCGTGAAAGACCCTTTTGCCTAAAACCCTGGAGAGCAACTTTGCATTTGTGATGGGCTGAATGACCAAATAGTGTTGTCTGGCATGATCTTTGAGTGATTACTCCATCAAGGCGGTTATCTCAGAATCAATGGGAGGGCTTTCTCTCCACATTCCAATTCTTGCCTTCAGTGTACATGGTAGACAAGGTTTTAAAATGCAGCTATAGCTTTTAAACATCTTATTAAGAAATACAGTATCTGTCTTCCTAGCTCTTGTAATTTCTTCAACTTTAAGAACTCCTCTAGTGTTCTTCTCTGTAGCTACCCTCTTCCCTTATTTCACAAAAACATATTATTAAGCTTTAGGGGCAGCCTCAGGGTTTTTCTCTACTTGGTGCCAAGGAATGTAAGATAAAGGACTTGAAGGTAAGATAAACCAGGGCTCTGTTGCTGTTCCATAAATGTGTGGTATAGCTGTGAAATGTTGTATACATTTCTGCTTGCACAATTTGAAAATACGTATCATAAAGCTGGAAAAGGTCCAGAAGTGCTTTAGCTTAAAAAATAAATAAATCAGGGGATGATAATGCTCACAGTACTCAAAACAGACTGTGTGTGTATTTATATTGGGTTATCCAACTTTTAAATTTATTAATATTTTATTTCAGATTTTTGCCATGTAAATAGTTCTAGAGGATCCATATCAAAAAATCTGATATAAAATTTTGATAAATAAATACAGTAAGCAATTATTTCAAAACGGGAGATTTGAAGCATTTCTACAGGAGCATTGTTGCAACCAGAAGTAATGAGAGTGGTTGTACCTTTAGACCAGCGGGGAGAGGAACATTTGTCTGAGCGTTTTTGTTAAACAAATGTGTAAGAATTATAAGAATAAGTATGGTAATGTTTGTTAAGATGCATTATGGAACAGAATTCAAATTCAGGGCCTATATCGGTTACTGATCAGAACTTCCCAGGCTCTGATAGAACATTGGTTACCATTGATTCCACCTGGGATTCAAATGTCCAGAAGGTATCTAGAGCTCAACTTGAGTTCCAACAAGTGAAAAAGTACAGCATATGACTGTTCTTAACATGATTGACCGTGATTAAGTTGATCGAGCAGACCTGTTGTTCTTTTCCTACCTCTCGTTGTTGTTTTACCGTCCATGGTAGAGAATCTCTCCAGATTCCTTCGAAGCCAGCACATAGGGGGTTGGGGGGTGGGAGAGTATTCAAGTTCTCACTTCACAGCAAATTGAGTTCACACAACTGCCTGCCTACATTTCAGCTCACTTTAAAAAAATAAAGTGTAACCATCCCTCATTATGCTTGGAAATAAATTGCTGGATTTTAGAGGCTGTAGGGCAAATTCCAAATGAATGTAAAAATAAAAAGAGGCAGATAAAATTTCTTTATATAATGAGTATGATTAAGGTTTTTTTCCTGCTCTGTTCCAGGATGCCTTTCGGGCTTTTCATCCTGACATCACCTTTGTACGGAAATTTTTAAAGCCATTGCTGATTGGAGAACTTGCCCCGGGAGAACCTAGCCAAGACAGAGGCAAGAATGTGAGTAGAAGGAACTTCATCTGTAGATCCAGTGAATTACCTATGAGACAGCCTGCTTTCTTTTCATTTGTGGTGTACATACCTGTAATAGCCAAACTATATTTTCTACAGCTCACCCCTGTTCAAAATACAGGTTGGCTACTGCAGATATGTGTGTACTATGTTCTGGGAACTTCAGGTGTACATTTCATTGGTGTACCTGTTTAAAGTTCCACAAATGGTAGATACTGGCAAATAGAGCATTTAGTCTGATCATTTTTGTCAATTCATATACAGTATCTCTGCTTCTGCACTCATGGCCAGTTTTGCAAATTCACCTGACACACACTCCTCCTAATTGGTGTTCTGTCAAGTCAGTTCTCACCTATGGTGACCCGTTTCAGGGTTTTCCAAGTAGAGAATACTCAGAAGTGGTTTATCATTCCCTTCTTCAAACTCCCAACCTCTGGCTCCGCAACCAGATACCTAAATTACTGGACTATCCAGCCAGCTTAGATGTGTCAAAATCAAGAAAGTCTTGGAAATTTAAGGGGAAGGAAAGTATAGAATGCTCATCACTGGATTAAGGTTTAGGTAGTAGAAGATCTGTGTCTTCCAGGGATCTACCACAGTAATACAGACAAAGGAGGAGTTTGATTTCAATAGCAGAAGCAGAGGCATAGGTACAAATTTAGCTGCTATGATCAAACCTGAAGGGGGCACTAGAAAAGTCGAAACCTCAAGAGGCATGGAGATTAGAGTGTGCTTTCTGGTGCTTTTGATGTGGAGATTCAAAATGACTCTGAAGCAAGGGAAGGAATAGCAAATACAGAGGGAGGGAGGGGAACCTGGGAAAAGAAGAAAGGAGGTGAGAGAAGAAGGACGGAGGAAAAAGACACAGAGAGGGAACTGAAGATCAATTTGAAAAGTCAAACAGGCCATAAAAAGAATCTCTTGGACATACAGTGTATACACCTGTGAATCCTCTTCTTCAAAAACAGCTGAGCTGCTTCCTTGTCACAGAATATTCTGTGAGGCTTTGATACTGAAGAGACTTTATGCAGTTGCAGTTAGGGAAACGGGCAGAAAGCAAAAGGGTATTGAATGCAGATTAAGCAAGCCGGATAAAAGAGAGAAAAAAATCATGGCATTCTCTTGCACCTATCAGGATTCTGCCCTCAAGTTGCTGACAGTTTGTCTGCATAACAAGCCGTTCGGAAATGCGTGATGTGCACATGGTTGTGTACATACCCACACAGTCAGCGTTTCAGACAAATCTTTTAGGATGCTGTGTTAACGCATTAAGGCAGAATCTAAACAGTTTTACTACTGTATATTATTTTAAAGTTTGTGGTTTTAATTGGTCACCAAGCCTCGATTCTCCTGCCTGATTGAAAAGTATGCATGGATCTCTGATCATGTGAACAAAATGTTGAGCCTGATCTTGAGGACAGCTTCAAAAACTAGTGAGCAAAATTAAAGGGTGGGGGGAGAAGTTGGGGGGATGAAAAATTGGAAATTGCTTCAGAAACAAGACATGGCCATACCTTTCTCATCTGCCCCTTGTTGCTATGTCACTCGAGATTTCCTGGAGTCCCAGATGTTCCGATTATCAATTATTCAGGCCCTCTGTCTTGCTTGGCTGCTTCCAAGAGGGAACCTTTACTGCGCCGCCTTGTTCTTGGATGACTGATTTCATGACAGATCGCGTTGCCCAAACATTAGCCTGCTGCATAGCTCATTAGCTGCTTTCCTGGGGGATGGCAGTCTGCAGAGCATGGTGTGTGATGTCCCAGAGGGAACGCCTGTCAGGGAGGCAGGAGCTTGCCCGTGTTTAAGTGGCATTAATGATCTCCTGTAGCCCCTTCCCCCCCCCCCCGAGGCCAATTAGGAAGGAATATAGAGATGCATTAGGGACGTCTGGTGATCCAAAAGACATCTGACTGCATCTTGAATTAGAAGTGTAAATGGCCACTTGTACTGGTTTCAGTGCAGGCCCTATTACTTACTCTAGGAGCTTTCCCAGATGCTTCAGCCATAAATGGTTAGTTGTTACTGGAGCTTCCAGCATCCTGGTGCCTACAGATTTTACATGTCTAAGGCAAAGGATATAGCATATTCCCATGATTCAAATAGCAGTATTTGGCCATTAGGATGATTTTTAAAATAGAGATGTTCAAAGCCTCACTGAGAGAAATCTTAGTTATAAAATTATTTTGCTTTCCTTTGTGGTATTTTGTGGACTGATTGCAGGAGTGTTCTGGCTGCATTATGGCAAATACTTGGTTTCCCTATTAAGAGGAAATGTCTTTAGCTTAAAGGGTCTCTCTGGGGTTTCTTTTGTGGCTTATCTTTTGCAGATAAAATCAAAATGCAGTGTGACTGTAACAAATATTGTTTCAAGCTTTGGCCATCCGGAAGTATACACCAGAGCACTATTCATTCATTATTTAAGTGAGCGAGAATGGGTTGTCATAAATCAGAATCAACTTGACAGCACATAATTGTATTATTGTTCTTACTGCAGGCTCTTCACCCTCTGTTTCCAGCTTCTTTGCCTTCCTACACTTGGAGGGTGACAAGTCTGAAGGAGGAAGGGTCTCTGCTGTCCTTTAGGTCTCTCTCCACATGTCAGGACCCTGACTCCATGAAGAATCCCCATGGATAGGAGTGGCTTTTGCCGTGCTGACTTGCCACGCTCCTCTGGTAGAATGGAGACAAAACTGGAAACAGAGGAGGACTATGCTAGAATGCCCATGTGATGATGATGATGATGATGTGTCATTGAGTCAATTCCAACTTATAGTGACCCTTCCCAGAGTTCTCTAGGCAGAGAGTACTCAGAGGTGGTTTGGTTTACACATCCCCCCCTCTTCTGGGGCACCTTGGGACTGTGTAGCTTGCTCAAGGCTACGTAGGTTGGCTTTTCTCCCAGGAGGCACAGTGAGGAAATTGAATTCCCAGCCTTTGGCTCCACAGCCAGATATTTAACTCCAGTGCTTAAGTGTGAGTTGTAAACTTATTGGCTGAAAGAGACCATGAACAGTAGATGAAACTGCACATCAGTTGCACCTTGCGGTATTGAAAAAGTCAAGAAAGATTTGTTGGAATAGCAACCTGCCTATTGCGCCTGTAAGAGGTTTTGATGGGAGGGACTTCGGTTGAATGTCAGTCACTAAGAGTAGCCATTTGTCTGTGTACCTTAGGCCCTTTTTTCCCACCTATAAACCTCAGTCAGGGTTCAGTCTCTGTTAGATACAGTTTAGCAATGTTAGGGTTCTGAGACAAGTTAGGTAATGGCAGTGTCAGTGTTCTGAGCATTTATATATCCAGTCAGTTAAGCTAAGTAAAGTAATGAATCTAATCAGTTAAAATATTTTAAATTATGTAATGAACAAACATGTTTTTGTTTGTATTCTGATATGAAGATTTTGTGAGTAAAAGAGACACAGTATAATTACACAAGGGACATTTTGCCAACCTTGGAAGGTTGGAGATAAAAGATGCAATCCAAAGAATGCCAGTGTACCCAAGTTGTTTTGGTGTCATCATCCGGAGTTCTTTCAGCACCTTGTGTTTCTTCCTTGCAGGCCCAATTGGTGGATGATTTCCGGGCCCTGAGGAAGACAGCAGAAGACATGAACTTATTCAAAGCCAGTCCTGTATTTTTTTCCCTTTACTTGGGTCATATACTTGTGATGGAGGCACTGGCTTGGTTACTAGTATCATATTGCGGTACAAGTTGGAGCATAACCTTCATCCTTTCCATCATCCTTGCAACCTCTCAGGTGAAGCTTTATTCCATAGATATTGAATGATCCACTACCGACTTCCTAGTTCATTTGTGCAGTGAATTTATTTCCTTTGTTAAAGTTGGTGTTGAATTGGTGTAAGTTAGGAAGTCAGTGTAGGCATTATTTGTTGTGAGTTTACCTGCACAGCTTGATACATATCAGATGAATGATGATTACAGTGATTTTGTAATTTGCAGCAAAAGTAATGCCAAAAGTTACATCATTTACGCTGTGTCAGCAATGGGGCTTTTGGCCAACGTCTCTCTTTTCTTGCTATTTTGAGCATTTTCTTTCCTCTGTAGGCCCAGGCCGGATGGCTGCAACACGACTTTGGACATCTCTCTGTATTTAAGAAGTCGTCATGGAACCATGTAGCCCATAAGTTTGTGATTGGTCACTTGAAGGTAAGGCCCGTTCTCATTAAGGAGGCAGTGGTGTGCCGTCTCTTTCCTAGAGCATAGCTGAACATCTCCTTGCTGTTTTGCTGTTAAAAATACAGAATAAAACCAGGAAATGGAAAATGAAAAATAATGATTTTTAAAAAAATATGGAATGTATTTTTGGAACATGTATTTCGGAGAGGGAGGGGGTTTACACCAAGGGAAGGAACAATGAAATTTTGGAGGGAAAATGGATGGAACGGAGTGTAATGCTAGTTCTGAAGGTGATGGGTGCACATGGGTAATTGTATTGTATTGTATTGTATTGTATTTTATATAGGTTTTTTGGGGTAGTAGTAGGTTTATTTTGTATTAAGGAAAAAAGGAAAAAAATATAAAAAAATGTAGTTTAGTCTGATGTAGATTAGGCATTCTTCAGTCTCAAGAGACTATGGTAACATCCTCTGAATTGAGGACTTGGAACAGTGTCTAGTGTAGCTGAGGAAGCCAATTTGAGAGTGACAATCCCTTCCACACTGAAGACAAATACAATTTGTCCTACTGTATTTATTTCATATTTCATAAGATGTATAAAAATGTAGAATTATTTCACTTTACCACCTGCCCAATGTGTTTTGACCTGAACAATTTGTTACCTTTTTCGGGAGCAATAATTTGTAATCTGCAGTAAATCTCTCTGTTGGCTTCACTAAACTGCTGAAATAGCAAATTAGGAAATGTTATGTATTGAGGAATGCATTAGGAAATCAGAAGTGTGTTATTCTACTTCAGTCCAGGGGATTTGAGAGGAGCAGGCTGAGTCTAGGCAAGGGGGATAAGAGTTCAAGACTGGTCAGTATATATCTTCAGTCTCATAGGAGGAAGCCATTGATAGATAAGAAATATATGGCAGAAACCAAGACAGCCATCACTTTTTATCTAATAGGAACTCTGTGTCTAGCAGGCAGGAATTCAGCAGGTCTCACCAGTTGGTCGTAAGCCATTCCTGCTAGGAACTGGAAATACTCTTAATACAATTGGTAAATCTAATCCCAAATCTTCCTTTTTAAAAAATGCATCTGTGTGTTTAGCAACAGTCTTGCACGCAGAAATCAGATAAATGAAGTTTTTTTTCTGACAGTGTGACATAAGCGGAAGAAAAATAATGACTTTGGTTGCTCGATGTAAAGTTAATGTTCAGTGCCCGAGAGCAGAAGAATTAACAGTCAGCGCTAGCATCAACTGATAAAATGAACATGCCAGCGAAGGTCATTTCTGGTGGATCTCTGACATTTCCCCCATATTTCAATTGTCCTGCTTGTGATCATCACTCAGAGGCACTGACCATGAGCTGCCAAGGGACCCAAGAGCAACTTTTCTCTGTCCTATCAAAAGGACAAGCTTCCTCAGGCTGGCTGCTCTCTGGATGCCAGTTGCTCAACAAGGCCCTCATCATTTTCTCCAAGCAGTGGCTTTTTCTACTTCTCTATGGGGGCAGCCGATGTAGTAGGTATGTGAGCGAGCCGTTGTAACAGCCTGCCAGAATCATGGCCTGGGCTGAAGACCTCTTTGTGAAGGAAGACTCTCTGTCTGACTCAGGTTCTTGGAAGCAGTCTGGAGCAGCACTGAGAGCAGACTGCCAATGTGTGGCTTTTTTTATACCATAAATTGGGAATCCTACCCTGGCACTGCACTTTTGCATGGGAGCAAAACTGCATGCCAGATCTCATAAAGAAGAACCACAGGGTTTTAAGGAGCTCACTAAGTATTGTATTTAGTTCCCTAGTCATCCTTTCACAGTTTTTATAGTCTCCTCCTGTCCAATTCAAATACAGGTATTCAGCAACAAGCATTGACCTGGTAGGACAGTTTTCTGAGGAGTTAAGTACATGCTTAACGTTTAACCCGAGGGCAGGGTGTGTACCAGCTCTTAAGGATCTTGGGATTTGAGTTGCACCAAGTAGGTAGGCTGTGGAATGGAGAGAAAGAAGAGTGGTTGCTCTTCCTGTCCACACTGAGCATTTGTTCCATTCTCATTGTACCCACAGTACTAATACTACATTCTGGTGTCCACACAACACAGGGCAGAAAATAGCATTAGCAAAGCAGGGCAGAAGGAAACAGACTGGAATAGGTGGAAAAGACAGACAAAGGGGGAGGGTAATCTGTTTAGGGAGGCAGGCAGGCATCAGGGAGGACTTCCAGATGGCTAGCTCAGTGTTTTAGGTATCTGGCTGTGGAGCCAAAGGTTGGGAGTTCGATTCCCCACTGTGCCTCCCTGACATGGCCTGGGCTAGAAGATCCATAGGTCCTTTCCAGCTCTGCAGTTCTAAGATTACTATGTGTGTGTACAAGGAATACCAGGATAAACCAGTGCATCCCAGTACACCCAGCATAAGTGCCTTCTCTATTTGTGGATGCCAGTGCTTGGATACCTCAGATTTGTAGCAGAAAAATATCAGGTGACCTGGGAGAATTTCAGCATGGCTGGAGACAATGCCACTGTGGGGATGAGCCCTGAGTTGTGCATTTTCAAAACAAAAATGATTGTTGGTGTCAGGGAAAGGTGAGCACCTGAGAGGAGAGGGAGGTTGGAGTAAGGAACATACAGAAAAGGAAACAGCTGAGGAGAAAGACAAGAGGAGGCAGCAGATAGCTGCAACAAAATGATAGAGTGAGGGGAGGCAGAAGGGCAAGAAAGAGGAAAAGACAAGCCGAGTAGCTCAGCCATTAAGGCCTGCCTACCAGTATAGAGTCACAGCAGGAGCCCTCTTATACGCTATTTCCTGGGGGCTTACTATTATGAATCATTTGTATTCCAAAGAGGTAATTTGATCGCATCTCACAAAAAATTCTCCAGTTAAGTTAAAACAGGCATAGGCATAGAGATGTGCTGCTCCCAAATTATTGCCCATCTGACTCTTTTCGCTATGTTGAGAGAACCTGAGAGACCAGCTGCTTGTCACCTGCATGCCCCGTTTGATGTCCCTTTTTCTGACTGCGATTCAGCAAACACGTGGTAGAGAAAGGGGTGGTAGACAGAGATAACTGAACAGGGCTGTGGTCAGTGTCCTTCAGTGAAGACGTAGAAGGAACGTTCATGGCTCTTTCAGTTAGTTCCCACAAAGAGTTATCGTGCTTCATTCCCATACTGTGTGCATGAATGGCTTTTGCGATATGAAAGAAATCCAAGTTGCCCAGAGACTTCCACTTCCTTCTACAGGGTGCCTCAGCAAATTGGTGGAATCATCGGCACTTCCAGCATCACGCTAAGCCCAATATTTTCAAGAAAGACCCAGATGTGAATATGATGCACCTCTTTGTTCTGGGGGATACACAGCCTGTTGAGGTAAGATTATGGGATGTGAAGTCCAGGTGCACTTACACTGAAGCCCTTCAGTGTTCAGGTTGTCAGAGGAGTAATCTGGTTGTGGTGAAAAAAACTCAGTAGAGTTCTGTGGCAAACACTGGAATATTTACATGGGTGAGACTCTGCCTTTTTATCTGAATTTTGTGTGTGGTCATATTTTGCAGTAAACTGCTGGAATCTTATGTTCTGTGGCAGAACACAGTGGCTGTATAAATTCCTGGAATTTGTAGAGACATGAATCAAACAAACACTGAACACAGTGTCACATAGGGATGTCTTATTGCATTCCTGCATGGCAGAGCTTGTTGATCTCAGCATTTCCAAGGACCATTTTTTCAGATTTGCCCAAGGGATACACTTCCAAGGGGGAAGGTGTTTGACCAAATGTTAGGTAATTTGCATATTTTATTGGATTTTTCACCCCTCAAGTTAACCGGGAGATGGGTTATCTTCTTTTCTGAAATGTTTCAAAACATTTTTTTATGTTTTAAAGCCCTCGCCAACCCTTTCATCTTCTAGTAGGCCCTCAAAATATATTTTTAATTACAATTTTGGGAGGATATGGGAAGGGTAGTGGGAGGACCTCAAAATGTGATAAAACTGGCCCCATGCACTCTATGAAGGACAAGGGAGACTTTAAAAGAAAGAAAGAAAGAAAAAAGATTATAAAAATTATTCCGGGAAACTGAGGACCCCATGTCTGCTGAGGCGGCATAAGATTGCCTCAGGGAAGGTATATGTTGTGTACCCCTCATGTATGAAATTTGTCATCTGTAGTTCACTGCTAAATAGTGAAGCAACCTTGCTACCCTTGTATTTTCATTTAATAATGAAGCCAGTGCACAACCTGGCTTACTCTGACCTAGCCTAGAAAAGTTATTGTTTCTAAGGAAAGCTTAGTGCTTTTTTCAGGATTGTATTCTGGAAAAAATGTTAAGAGTTCTGAGATATTTTCCCTTGTTTTGGGAGGTCTCATGCTGGCAAAGCCATTTCTACACCTTTGTAACCAATCCATGGTTAAATCTAAACATGTGTTACTTGGCAGGATGAGACTCATGCCAATCTATCCTGGGAAGAGAGCCATCCCTTTGAAGTGGTTTGACATAATAGCAACGTTAGTACATCCCTGATCTGAGAAAAATACTTCTTCCTGTTAGACATATGTAGTTGTCTCTAACAACAGTTATGACTTATAAGAGCATTTAGGATAAGAGCCAGCTCTGACAACAGGGCTTTTGTGAGTAGACAAGAATAGACAATGACATGTCATTCTCTGAGACTTAAATAGTCTATGTGAATGACATTGGAATCTGCAGCAATATGTAATAGGCTGTGATAAAAAATTATATTTGGTTGGCAAATAAATGCGATTTTCAGTTAACCTTCATTTAATTGTTTACATCAGCTGGAAATCTGTCTCATGTTGTTACAACTTTTAAGTCATCAACACATGCCATTATAGTACTTACGAAGAAGAAAAAGCTGTAAATACAAAGCTTCAAGAATATATATTGACTATTGTAAAAGCCATGGAGAAACAAACGAATATCACTGTAAATGTAATGGGACAAATATATTTATACTGTACAATCACAGGAAACAAGAATGACAGAGTCATAAAAGTGGCAAATCTGCTTACTTTTCTGTCACAAAAAAACCTTGCTTCAAGACATAATCTGAAGAGAATGTCCAGAATGTGAGATTGAATGATTAATTTTTCTACACATGGTCCAGACAAACTAATCACTTAATCTATTTCTTATATGCCTGTGTCACATTTTGGACATTCTCTTTAGGCATTCTCCACGTGAGGCTAGTTTTCTTTCCTTATTTTTATATCCTTTGATATAGGTTAGCCATTTTTGTCTAGTACAGAACCTGGGTAGCTAAGACCCAGATGAGGCAAACTAATCATGGTTATGGTTTCTCATCCAATACAGAAAGCTATTTGACTATTCTTCCAAAAGAACAGGCTGCCATCAAGCAGCAAGTTGACTTGGGTCAACTCAATGTAGTCACAAAATAAATAATGGAGTTATGCCAACATGCAGTGAATGACATTGGAATCTGCAGCAGTATTTAGAAACTGGGCTATTTAGAAACTGATAAGCTAGTATGAAAAAGAACTGTGTTCTTTTAATTGGTTTCTGAATTTGCTTGCTTTCCTCTTACTTTTCACTTTTGTAGCAAATGTCACAGATTGTGAGGCATTCTTCAGTCAAGGACTATCTTTTCTTTTAACCTCCTTGTAGCATATTCAGAAGTGACAAATAGGTTGGTAAGAATACCTAAGCCGAACACAGGATGATATGAAAGGAAGATGTTGAGGTCATCCACATTGACATTTGTCCCACATTTAAGGACTGGGTCCTATGGAATCCATGCGTTCTCTGTTGTTCATATGATATACTTAAATATAACAAGTATAGACAATATTTTCACATACCTTTCCAATCCTTTTTTTTAAATAGAGAGAGAGAGAATAGTGTGGTTCATACTACTTTTGTCACAATTGTGAACAAATGTATCTGTATTGAATGTATCTGTAATTTCCGTTCTCTTGTTAAATTTGTCTTTGGCACAGCGTGAACGTGTGTAAACCCCTTGCCTCTGGTTGGGTTGGATTAAGTTGGGTTTGGTTTGGAGATAGATATAGCACTGTCATTAGTCCCTCCCATCTCAGCTCTTGATAGGGAATTCACTGAGGTCTTAATCCCTAGTTAATTTAATTTAATTATGGTCTAAGTGTTGAGGTCCCCTATGCTGTCAGAGGATAGTCAGATAGGCAGACAGTTATATTTCTCAAGCTTTATTAAACTAGGAATGTTACATCTAAATGGGTTCAAAGAGAAGCTTCTCTGATAATTCTGCTTTAGCAAAGTCCTATTTAAATGAGGATCTAGTTCAGTGTCTTACTGAGTTTTTGCTGAATGGAAAGTCCTACTGGTTTACTGATGCAGAATTGTTCCACTTGTACAAGGATTGCTCAGGGATTGCCATTGCTCAACTGGAGTATTGGTTTTCTTCATTCTGATCTCTTCTGCAACAGGAGTACTTGCACAAGTGTTGTGATCTTACCATACTGCCTTCTGCTCATCAGAACCTGAGTAGGATGCAGGCCCTGCTTAATTTAATGATTAAGCCTTACTTTGGCATATTAAGTCTTGTTGTCAGTGGCTTAGATGGCTTTACAGAGAGAAGAGACCAATTCTTGAACTTACTTTTGGTCTCTCAGATGTTTTGACCTTCAATTCACATCAGCCCCACTCAGCATGGCCCCTGGTAGAAGCTATTGTCCAGAACTATCCGTGAGCAAATGTGCCCTTGAAATACTGGTTGCTGGGAAGGAAGTTCAGGAGAGGGATTGTACATTTCTGTCCTGGGGAGCTGCCATCAAAATGCACACTAGAGGACTAGTTGACCACAGGATAAGGCAGTTCATTTATACCTCAGACTCCTGGCCTGGGTGACCAGCAACACAATCTTATGCATGTTTGCCCAGAGGTGTTAATTCACTGTTGAAAGATTCCTTTGGTTTAGTTTTCAACTAAAACACAGTACAGTATAGATATTAAACATTTGTTTGTCAATGTATCCACTCTGAAGAAGCTACTTAATATGCATATTTTAAAGAACCAAATTCCATGGTGTGGGATCTTAGAGCTAAACCATTCTTGGAGTGTCTAAGAAACCATGCAATCATCTCTCTCTCTCTCTCTCTCTCTCTCTCTCTCTCTCTCTCTCTCTCTCTCTCTCTCTCTCTCTCACACACACACACACACACACACACACACACACACACACACACACACACACACACACACACACACACACACACACACACACACACACACACACACACACACACACACACACACACACACTTTCCCATGCTTAAAAACTCACTGGAATTTATTAACAGTAGAGAAAATAGAGGAAAAGGCAAGTGAGTTTATTGGGCAGATAAATTATCTTTTCTATGAAGCAGGGCTAGTATGGTGGGGATCTTTTAGTATGAGAAAATTACAGACACACAAGATATATCTGTTGTACAACCACGGATTGTTTAAGTGTAAAGACAGAAAAAATTCTGTCTCTCTAAATACTAAACACAGATTGCAGTCCATGAAAGAAGATATGAAGTAAATCTGGAGCCTTTAAGGTTCCACAAAGCTATGTTGTATTTGCTGCTACAGAAGAATGCACCTACAACTCTGGAAGAAGATACCAAGTGAAATTTATTAACAGCATGTCCCATCTTCCACCCACCCACCCACCCCCCAAAAAAGACTCTGGTATTTCTTCACACTGCAGGCTCTCTGTTATGGCTGGATTTCAAACTGAGATTGGATGACCATCTCTCTTTGACACCTTAGCTGTAGATTTCTTATATCAACAGGGAGTTGCACTAGATGTTATTTGGGTCCTTTCCAACTCTATTGTTCTATGACTCTGTGAATAATTAATTCACAGACTGTTGCTGTAGAACATTTGATGGGCCTAAATCCAACTGCTAGTCCTGACTAGAATAGACTCAATACGATTTACATAAGTGTTGACTTAGAATTCAGCAATTGAGTTTCTGGATCTACTCCAGTTGGATTTAGATCACTAACCTGTTTAGAAGGATCAGAAAAATTCATGGAGAATACGCCTGTTATTGGCTGTTCGCTAGAAGAACTAGAAATTACTTCTTGTACAAAAGAAGCAGAATGGTTATTATTGTTGTTTCAACTTATGTACCACCCCATCCATTGTGGTAAAATACCCTCTGGGGGGTTTACAACATAATTATGCAAGGAACACTTTGTCTCACAGCAAGCTGGGTTCACATTTTGTCAGCCTTGGAAAGGTGGAAAATGGAGTCAACTATAAACTGGCTACCTGAATGCACTGGGATTGAAGCCAGGTTATGAGCAGAGACCTGACTGCACTACTGTAGTGTAGCCACTGCAACCGTCAATATACCCTTATTTTGAGTTTCCTTTTTTAATTACCAGATACTTAAGACAAAGACAGGAGTGGGCTATCATCCACATACCTCTGGTTGGAGTTTCCATATGATCCTTGAAAGACCATTGATGGACACATAATGCTGGGTTAAATTGAATTTTTAGATCTGGCCCAGCATAGAAATGCTGATATTCATACATGCAACAGGTGGAATGAGGAAAGGCTACTTGCCTATCTCCTTGTTTACTTTAAAAGTTAGGTGCACTATTTCCTAATAAATATTCACTTGGAATCTCAATATATTGACACGGGCACAATATTTCACTAGTGTCTCCTTTCTGTGCAATGTATGAGGATAAATTGAGCTTCTGGGAGGGAGGATTGAATGCAAGGATGGGCAACAGCAAAAGCCATAAGATTACGTACATAAGGTCTATATGCTGCTTATGCATATAGTAGCTTATCAATAGCTTTCTGGCATGATTAAGCACATAGCTATCTGCTCTTCATCTGACCTACTTACCATAGCATTCTAGTTTCTTTTCACCAGTCTTGGTATCACTTATTGTCTTCAGTGGATTTTTCTTCCTAATTGCAGAAGAGGAAGACAGTGTGCTTGAGTTCTGAAATGCTTTAGCAGACACGTTTTACTTTATTTACCTTCCAGGAACTGAAGCTTTTTATTCTCACACCAACTCTGTGAGTTAGGCAAAGGAGTAGCCTCCGCAGCTAAGCAAGATCTGAACTCAGGTTTTTCCCAGCAAGCCCTTTATGCTACCTGTTTGCTAAACTAAGCTGGCTCTTGCATCACGGAGCAAATTGATCTTTGAAATGTGTGTTGGCAGAAAAGTGCAGTGAGAATCCTTGTTTGCCCTCCTACCTCAAGCAACCTTCTATAGGAATGTAGTACAGTCAACCCTCGACTTACAAACGGCTCGAGTTACAAACATTTCGACTTACAAACCACTCATAGAAAAATATTGACTCGACTTGCACACTTAGATTCGAGTTACAAACCCAAAAAAAACGTGTTTGAGGTGGGGAAAGCATGAAGTTTGAACTTTCAGTTAACCGTTGGCCAGTGAAGAGGGTGCTTATCTACTTCCTCGCTCTTCCCAGCGTTTTGAGAGTGGATTTGGAGACAGTTTTCAGACTGCCTGGTACTGCCTGGTACTGCTGGTATTGCCTGGTACAGTGCGGTACGGACTGTATTTTTATTTTTTGGCGCTTTTTTAATTTTTGATTTTTGGATTTTTAAAAGGTGTTCCCTCCCTCCTTTGCTGCCCCCCTTTTCCCAAAAGGTGCTTGTATTGGCTTGTCTTGATTTAAAAGGTGCTTTTCAAGGTGATCTGTTGTCTGAAAGGTGCTTGGTTTTTTCCAGAAGGTACTTGTCTTGGCTGAAAATGTGCTTTTCAGGGTGTTCTGTTGAAAAGGTGTATGTTCCCTCCTTCTCTCCCTCATTTCTTTCCTTTTTTTAAAACCTAAGTCATCTTACATTAAAAGGAAAAAAAGAAAGAAATTCTGCCCCTAGTGGTAGGAACGGATTAACCGGCTTTGCCTTAGTTCCTATGGGAAATGCCCCTCAACCTAAGAACCAAAAACAGTCGGAACAGATTAATTGGTTTTCAGTGCATTCCTATGGGAAATGCTGATTCGACTTACAAAGTTTTCGACTTACAAACTGCCTTCCAATACGGATTAAGTTTGTAAGTCAAGACCCCACTGTATTTCAGTATAAATTCCATCATATATGGACATGCCAACATGGAAATAAGAAGCAATAGTGGTGTTTTTTTTAAAAAGGTGAGGGCCTTTATTTAAATCAGCCACTGATTTACTATATGCTATTTCACATTTAAAAGGTTAGGAACACCCACTCTAGTGAACGTGAATGTGGCTAGGGGGTGAGGTAGGGTGAGATCTACCATCATAAGACATAAAATTTTGTTGCTCATTAAAATGGCTTCTGTGATCTTAATATGTTCAAAGCCTTAATGAGGTATTCAGAAAAGAGTTAGCCTGTACTCAAGAGGAGGGAGAAAGCTGTAGGTCTACTCCCATCCATGGGTGTCATCTACACAGAAAGGGGACACCCTGCTGCACAGGGATACTCCCCACAGTCTTGGGAACCCTGGTTTTTCAGGATCCCCTGTCCCATGGAGAGGCTCTGAGGATAGTGGAGGCTCCATGGGGACAGCCACTGGTGGGATCGGGTGGGGGGCTTGAACTCCCTGCTCACTCATTCAGATGAACCCTTTTCTGAACACCTAAAAAAGACTGTGGCCTCCATGGTTTTCTCAACAAGCTCCTTAAGTATGCTAAAATTCATACCAGTCCTATACAAATGATCACTGTTTGCAACAACTGATGACAAAGTTGGATCATCTACATAATTTCATTTTGAAGCTAAAATGTGGTCAGTACTCCAGGGCTTCCATATGTTTTCTGAGATACAAAGGGAATCTCCTGCATAATGCATCCAATACTTCTTCTTTTCCTTATGGAATGTGCCCTCATAAGGTCATCATTATACATGCTGATGTTATTGCAAGCGGAGAGAGGTGTGCAGTTCTGACCTGCCATCTTTTTGGTCTTTTTTTTTCCTCCTGTCATAGTTCCTCTCACATTCCACCCCAGAATTTTGTTCTCCAAAATTGATTCCCAGAACATCTTAGAGCAGTTGTTGAAGGCCAAAAAGGGTCCTGCAGGCGTCTTTGTTTAGCGTGGAGCTTGCCTGTCAAACTATCAACAAACAGTTCCATTTCTATGATTTTGTTGAGCTTGGGACAACATGAGATGGCCTTAATGCTGGTCTCAAATGAACAAATTTTTGAACATTGAATTGATACAGATTGTTCACAGAAGAATTTAAATCAGACTGGCAAAAAAAAAAAACTGAGGAAAGTTTGTACGCAATGAGCATTTTTACTGTTTGCCTTTGAATAGATACTCTTTTGAAATCTAAAGATCAAAAAAGTAATTTTCATTGATCTTCCATGAGTAGTTGCCAAGAGGCATTTTTTACTTTTCAGAACTCACTAGAAAAAGTAGTTAGTTACCAGAGCAACCCTAAGCATGTCTATTCAGAAATAAGCCTCCAAGTCAAATGAGGCTGCCTCCCTTGTAAAACACTGCAAGCTTAGAAGCCAAATAGTAAATATCAGGTTGGGAGGATATTTTAAAAAATTAGGAAAAAAAATTCTCTCTCTCTCTCTCTCTCTCTCTTTCTTGAACTGACTCAAATCCATTGATTTAAAAAGTTGAGACAATCTTGTCTTTGGGTGTTCGTTGTGTTCTTATACCTAAATATAGTGAGTACTTGCTTAGATACATTATACATTTAATTATACAAATCAGTATAACACGTCATCGCTACATAGTTTGTGATATTTAACATATAAATAGTATTGTAGGCTGTAAGAATTCAGTATAACAAACAATTCGACAAGACAGCTGGTTAAAATAGGAGTCCAATAGATCATGTGAATTAGAAAGACCTTTTGAAGTGGGAAAGTATTCAAAACATGTATGTAAATTATACATGAAGGGGGCATGCTGAGTCTGCTTTGGGAATGAATTCACAATCATGGAGTCACCACTGAGAAGCCCCCCCCCTTTCCCCTCTTCTTCTTCAGTATGGAAAGAAGAAGCTGAAATATTTCCCATACAACCGTCAACATGAATACTTCTTTTTAGGTGAGTAACCTCATCTTGTTTTGTTCCCTACCTGTATGGAAGACAGGAACAAGTTTATAGTTCCTCCCTGCCTGAATGGCTTTTTAAAATTTTCTAAGAAGCCCTATCTTTGTATGAATTAAGTTTTTCCTTTCTGGGTATCTTATGAACAGCATTAGTAGAGGAGTGTCCCTGTCAGTCACTGGTGAATTTTCCGTAACATTGCATGTTTTAAAACTCCCCAGGTCCCGTCTGAATGTTGATGTGCATTTCCCTCTTGATTCCTTTATACAGTATTTCAGAATTCCATGACATTATTTCATTTTTATTCCAACCATTATCTAAGAAACTCAGGATAGCATACATGGCTCTCTTTTTCTTAATTTATATTCACTACTACTCTGTTAGGTATGGTAGGCCGAGATATAATGCCTGGCCAAAAGTCATCAAGGCCAAAAAAAAGGGGTTTGAATCTGGATTTGCTGAGACATATTCCAACACACTTAAAAAACAAAAACAGTAAATATAAGCCATATTTCTCTGTAGAATTGTCCAGTGGTAAAATACTGTAAATCCTTAATATCTTGGGTTGCTAGGCAGAAAACAGATCAAAACAAAATCTCTTGGTTTCTCCCCCCCCTCCCTCCCCCCCATGAGTGGGCCTATCACTTTAGAAGACCTTACTGTATTTTTCTTTTCAAGCCCCAGGCCACCATTTTATGCTTCATATTCACCTTCCTCCTCTAACGCTTCTGGTTTTCCTTTCAGTTTTCCCACCTCTCCTCATTCCAGTTTACTTCCATTTGCAAATCTTCACGACCATGTTCAGACACAAGTTCTGGGTGGTAAGTGAACGATTCCTCCATGTCCTGCATTGCTTTCATTAAATCCCATTTCATTGGCAATCAGCATTCTCCAGCAAGATCTTATGGAGAGGGAGGAGGGGGTGAAGAGGCATCCCTCTGCACTCTGTGTAGAAGTGGGCGCTGGCAAGAAGGATGAAGGAGGCATATTATCTGCAATGTATAATTTCCCTTCTCTTCCTAGGACTTGGCCTGGGCTTTCAGTTACTACATACGTTACCTTATAACATACGCTCCATTTTACGGAGTTTTTGGATCGATGTGCCTCCTCACCTTTGTCAGGTAGGAGCGACAAATGGCTTCTCTCTCTCTCGTTCTCTCTCTCTCTCTCTCTCTCTCTCTTTCTCTGAATCCATTTTTTCCACACTGTAAGATTGTTCAGACAGAACTTTTATTTGATCTTCATTATCAGAGTGCAGAGTTCCATTTTGCTGGCAATTATGGGCCTTATTCTATTAATATCTCCAAATAAAGAGGTTCTGTCATTACATGTTTGTGTTTTCATTTCAATACAGGTTTGTGGAAAGTCACTGGTTTGTTTGGGTCACACAGATGAATCATATTCCAATGGAAATTGACAATGAGAAGCATAGAGACTGGCTCAGTGGTCAGGTAAACTTGCCTAGTCAAAGTTACTCAAACCCGTCATATAATCTTGAGTTTCTCAGTTCTTATATATACATATTCAAGGGCAGGTGCTATTAAACCAGGTGGGATTTCAAATAAACATGATTGGCAGTGCATCGTATGGTACCTAATATTAATACTATGTGCCATCGGGTCAATTCTGACTTACAGTGACCCTTTCCAGGCTTTTCTAGGTATAAGAGTATTCAGAAATAGTTTATTGTTCCCTTTTTCTGGGGGCAGACTGGGATTTTGCAGCTTGACCAAGGCTACAGTACATAGGCTGGCTTTTCTTATGGGAAACACAGTTGGGAAATAAAATCCTGCCCCCCCCCCTTGGTGTGCAGCTTGTCTAGTGGACCAAGGCACATATAACATGCCAAACCAGAGCGGAACATAACTGTAAATCATCGAATTGTGAATGATGCCACCAACATCATCTGATGCCATCTACACGCATATATATCAAGTGATTCTTGGGTTTACATATTAGACCCACCTCTAATACTACATGTACTCCAGATCCCCCGGAGACTTCCTGAGATGCTCTAGAGTGGCCCTGGGCACGGTGTTTGTTGTGTGGGCAACTTACATGATTCTGTCTCATTGAAATAAATTTGGATGTATAGATGTTCCAGCACACATCTGAAAAGCCCTCTTTGGGCTACAGCAGTGGTCTCCAACCTTTTTGGGACCGCAGACCGGTTGGGGGTGGGTTCTGTGCACGGGGGGCAGGGGCAAGGCCCCCCCCCATGAGTGTAGCATCACCCTGTGTGAGTGCGACATGCCCACCATGCGGGGGGGCGGAGATCCGTCTCCATGGCCCAGTTCCGGCAAGCCCACGGACCATCACCGGGCTGTGGACTGGGGGTTGGAGACTCCTGGGCTACAGTATTCAATCTATGTACCTGAAAATAAACTTTATTGAATTTAGCGGAACATGCTTTTGAGTTAGCAGGTATAAGTCTGCAGTGTTTGAGTAATGAATGGCAGAGGATAGTTGTACACAAGTGGCTAACTTCACAAGAGCACCGTTTATTAATTTCACTTTACCTCTTTCCATGTTTTTGCATTTTGAAGGTCACCATTTTGTCTCCTTGTCTTTTGCAGTTGGCAGCTACCTGCAATGTCGAACCGTCTTTTTTCAATGACTGGTTCAGTGGTCACTTGAATTTTCAAATAGAGCACCAGTAAGTATGCCATATTTGTACCCTAGAATCACAGAATTGCAAGAATGAACCCAGAAAGGTCTTCGCTTCCTATTTTTGCCAGTGGATGAATCCACTGTTAAAGCGTTCTTGATAGATGACCACCCAAATTCTGTTTGAAAATCTCCAACATAGGACAGGCCATCGTCTACTAAGGTGGTTTGTCTCAGTGCTAAACAGCTCTTATTGTGAATAGGTTCTCCTTAAAGTTTAACTTGAAATCTTGAAAGTTTAACTTAAATCAGAAGTTTTGCCAGTAAGAGTAAATACAGTGGTGCCTCGCTTAACGGGTGCCCCGTTTAACGAGGAATTCACTTAACAAAGAAGATTTTGCGATCGATTTTGCGATCACATAACGTTGTTTCCTATGGGGAAAAATCGCTTTGTGATTTTTCCCCATAGGCTCCATTTCCCCCAGCTGACAGGAGGGGCTTCTTCCGAATCTCCCGCCAGTCAGCTGGGGGGAAAAGTCGGCGGGCGTTCGGCAGGAGGGGAAAGGAGCCTTCCTTTCTCCTGGCCGATCGCCGGCCAGAGAAGCCCCTGTGCGCTCGGCAGGAGGGGAAAGGAGGCTTCTTTTTCCCTCCTGGCTGATTGCGATCGCCGGCCAGAAGGGCGTTCGGCAGGAGGGGAAAGGAGGCTTCTTTTCCCCTCCTGGCCGATCGCCGGCCGGTCAGCCGGCTGAAGAAGCAGGGGTGAGCTGGGGAGGAGGGCGTGGGAGCCTTCCCCCGCCCTCCTGCCCTAGCGCCGGCCCCATTTTCGGCCAGCGGCCAGCTGATCGGTGGCCGCAGCCATTTTCGCACCCTGCCCTCGCTTACCGAGGGCGCGAAAATGGCTGCCATTATGAGGAAACATTGCTTTACGGTGAGTGTAGAAGCCATTGGAACGCATTAAACAATGTTTAATGCGTTCCAATGGCATTTTCCTATCCGTATAGCGATGTTTTCTCATAGCGATGGTTAATCCGGAACGGATTAACGTCGCTATACGGGGCACCACTGTATATAAGATGGGATAATAATCCTTTAGGGAGCATCATCATCATCATCCATCCCATCAAGTAGATTCTGACATACGGCAACCCTTCCCAGGCTTGTCCAGGCATAGAGAACTAAGAAATGTTTTACTGTTCCCTCCCTTCTGTTGGCTGCAGACCATACAGCCTGCACAAACTATCTAGGCTAGCTCTTCTCCAGGAAAATACAGTAAAGATTTGGACTCCTAACTCCTGGCTCTGCAGCCAGGTGCTCCCACTCACTATTAGGGAAAGCTATTAGGGAAAGGGGGTGAAATCTTGTTGTTATTTCTATCCCACCTTCCCACAATAGGTATTCTAGGTTGTGCTACATCAAAATACAGTAACAGTAAAAAACCGCACATATATAGTATTAGCGTTTGCCGTAAAACACAGAAAATAGTAGTGTAGTAGAATAGTATAGCAATGAATGATTTCTGCTGTTATTTCAATATGGGATGGTCTGCTCTGAGAAACAGGGTTAGATATCCCGTATTTTTCTGTGTAAAAGACTATACTTTTGTCTAAAATCTTTAGACCAGGGGTCTCAAACTCAATTTACCTAGAGGCTGCTGGAGATAGAGTCTGGATGAGGCTGGGCCACATCAGATTTTCTGCCAAACAGAGCAAGAGCTTGAGGAAGCCACCAAGGAGTTTCATTAGCCCAGCTGGGACTCTGAGGAGGAGGAGGGGGTGTGCGAGCCCTCATTGCCCGGCCATGACCCCCTCTGGCTCCTTCTTCACTACCACCACTAGCAGCAGCAGGACGAAGAAGCGGAGAAGGGAGGGAGTGCCAGTGACTGCCTAGCTGGGAGGGGGAGGAGGGAACAACATAAAATTAAAAAAAAACCCTCACAGAATTCACCTTGCCGAAGGAGAAAAGCCCACAATGAAACCCGCAAAATTAAACAGAACAGGTGAATGTGTGCATGCGCATAAACACAAACACAAACACACACATACACACACTGAGGTCTGGCAAGCTTCTTCTGAGGCCCCTCCTTAAAAAAAGGCGCACTCAGCAGCAGCAGCTACCCCCACCACGACAGAGGAGCAAACTTTGTGAGGAGAGCTGAGGCGGCTGAAGCAGGACGAAGAGGATGATGAGGAGGAGGAGGAGGAAGCACTGCTGGGTGCTGAGGCGGCCGCTGGCCAGGCTGGCGCTGGGGGTGCCGAGGGAGAAAGAGAGCCAGAAAGCCGCTTCCCTGGAAGAGGCAGTGGCAGCTGCTGGTGGTGGCTTGGAGGTGCTCTTCAAGGACAGACCAGGAGCGAGCTCCGCTCTCAGGCATCGCACGGCAGCAGCTCAGGCACTCGGGGAAAAGGGCCGGCAGTGCGCCTTGCTTGCCAGCTCCTCCCCAAGACAGCGCCTCCTGCACCCACCTTGGCAGACAGACGGTGAGGCTGGCAGGCTGCAGTTCTGGATGGAGAGTGCAAGAGGCGCTCTCTTGGGAGAGAGCCAGCGAACGAGGTGAGGCTTTTTTTGACTCTTGACAGCAGAGGACACGTGGGCTTTTTGGGGAGCAGGTAAGGCGGGGGCCACAAACTATCATCCGGCGGGCCGCAAATGGCCCCCGGGTCGCATGTTTGAGACCCTTGCTTTAGACTAAAAATTGAGGGTTGTCTTATACACGGAAGTAAGCTAAGGAGGAAAAACCCAAGTGGAGTGGAAAGCAGGGATCAAAGTGATCCTGCTTGCTTTGATCCCTGCTTCCCCGTCCACTTGCTAAGCCCCACTTAGATTTCTTAATTTTGGTTTAGAAAATTAAGTCTTATACATGGGGGTGTCTTATACACAGAAAAATACGGTACCTATTCCCTAGTCCTGCACCAGGACAGGAAAATATCATGGACTGCTCAGCTTCAAGCTAAGGTAGAGGGATGATTTTTTTTTGATGGTTCCCCTTGGAAAACTCCAGTAAAACTCCAGTAGTTTATACGGATTCTCGCCTCTCCTGCTAGTTTCAATTTTAGGCTTTGTTGGGGGGAACCCCTTTTTGGAAAAGTAGATTTTTAAAGCAGAATAGCATTCAGATCAACAGTGTGTTTTTTTGTTTTGCTTTTTACTGCTGGATGAGAACATGGAGCTTTAACGGCCTTAATCTATTTATTGTTTTAATTGTGTCTGTAAGCTGCCCTGCTTATCTGTATAGATAAAGGGTAGTTGAGAATGGTCATAAAGTTGTAATGAAGTAAATAAAAGAGAGAGAGAAAACAGTTTGCCTTCTGAAGTTATATACTTTGATTTACCATCTCAGGTCCCTGCTTCTTCATCATGCTGCTGGTGTGAAGCATACTTTGGCCATTTGAACAGAAGAGAGAGGGACTGCAGTTAACAGAGGGTGGGTGTAGTTGCTGCCGCTAGGCCCTTCTCACATTTTCTCCCCTCTGCTTTTGTTTAAGCTTGTTTCCCACAATGCCACGCCACAACTACTACAAGATAGCTCCATTGGTGAAGTCGCTGTGTGCGAAGTACCAAGTCCCTTACGAGGAAAAGCCTCTTCTGAAAGCCTTCTCAGATATTGTGGGGTAAGAAAGCTTCATTGGGATTTCCACACCATTCATCTGATGTTACTCAAGAGAAGACAGTAAGGCATCAATAAGATTTGCAAAGCCCAGTACAACCCACCAAATATCTCCTTCCTAAACCTCAGAAAATGGTCCCCTACCCACAGAAGAACGATGCAGGAAATTGGCAGCCCACCCTCCCCCAGGACAGAATTGGGAATCCTCTATCTGAGATGGATAACTGGGATGGTGCAGACATCAGACAGAGTGTGCCCTTCACTGCTTGCAATACGGGCAATGCATCCATATGTGCCAATGGCATCTTAACTCCCCCTCCCCACCCATTTCTTTGTGGATGAAATGTAAAATGAATTGGACATGTGCATGCAGAAAGGAAACGATGGAAACTATGGTGTGTGTATGATGGGGCAGCATGTGTAAGACCAAAAAGCCCATAGGGGAGAAAAACATCAATAGACTCCATACCAGGTGTGCATTTTATACTCTCTGGCTCTTTAAAATGCAGCTGCCACTCAGCTTGTACTTTTTCAAGCCAGTCTACCTTGCAGGGCTGCTGTGGAGACCTAAAATTTCATCAATCATGTGTGTCAGCCTGTCTTTGAGTTTCTTAGTGGCAGGGAAGAATCCAGTTGTGAGAAAGAAATTGTTAATTGTGTCAGAAGTTGAGAGAAGCAGCTCCTGGGCTATTCGATGCCATTAATCTTCACAGACATCTGTGTGGTCTTTGATAATACATTCGAACCTCTGCAGATAGTATTTCAGAAGACAGCTCAGTCTGTCTTGCTCATTAAAGAGCCAGTAGAATTTGCAGTATAGGTTGGGGGTTAAGTCTGAAGAAGAAGAAGGAGGAGGAGGAGTGTCACATTGGCTCCCAAAATGTGTGCTTGTTCTGGAAGTGAATTTTTTTTCAGTCACAATGAAACCAGAATCTTATACTGCTCTCTCTCTCTCTCTTTCTCTTCCCCCTTTGTAGGTCCCTAAAGAAATCTGGAGAGCTGTGGTTGGATGCCTACCTCCATAAATGAAGCTGGATTTCAGAGAGGGGGGAAAAGGTGTTAGCCAAGGGGGAGGGCTGGTGGGGGTGGGGGCTCGCGTGTGTTCTTATTGTCCAATTCCAGTCTGTATCTGTGTACACAGTCTGAAGGGAGTTTCCTGTCTTGTGACATTGATGCTGGGGTGGGATCAGGGGGACCGATTTGAAACCTGAGAGACTTTCATATATGTCGGGTACTGTCTGTAGAGAATGAATTTTGAAACAATGATCTTAACGCATGATGGCAAAAAAAAAATTGGCTCAGTAGGTTGAGATGTTTTGAGGAAGGCAGTCTGAGAGATGAAAGAACAAGTAAGCAGAGATAGTTTCTTAGTGTCTCTTCCCAAGATGTATCACTAGTCCCATCTCAGGCACTTGGCTTACATGCACAGATATTTGTTTTGTTTTTAGAAAGAACAACAATATGGTCTAGCTTCTGCATCTCTTTGAACTGCACACGGTACAACAAAACATGGCTATCTTCTTATAAAGAATTAACCCCAAATCAACATAGATCCTCTTCTCCTCTGTAATGCTGGCATAAAGGTAGAGGAGAAGGCAAGATAAATTTAGCATCTAATACTTAAAAATCACAAAACAAGGATTTTTATAAGCCTTACCGAGTTGGCTTAGAATCTCTTTTGAGACAACGCATACCAGAAACAAAAGTTTCGAAAAGAGGCCCAAAACAATTCTTGCTGCCTATTCTTAGTTTTCTGTCCTCCAAAAGAAGAATTCAAAGGCTTGTTTGTCATCCTCGAATATTTGTCTACTGCGCTCAGAGTCCATGCGGATCTCTACATCTGTGTTTTCCATCTGACCTACCCCTCTCCAATTGCCACACTGCTTGAACAAAACTGCATGTAATTTGCATTGAACTTTCTGTGGGTCAGTTTCCATTCTCTACAGAAGGGCTGCACAAATCTATACTGTGCCTGTTCATCCTAGATCCGCCAGCCGGATCCAGCTAGAGGCTGTATGTACCTGAAACAGGCTTCCCTAACTAGATAGGGAATCTTGTAGCTAAATGCCTGCTGATTCACCATGTATTGGTGCATGTACAGCTTCAGTTAGAAATTGGATTTCAGGATGGGTTACAGCAGGCTGTACTTAGAATTTAACCTGTTTTCTCTGCCTGAACAATTTATTGGTGCTATTCAGAATCTTTAGCCAGAGCTGTGCTGCCTGATTTTGGATTTAGACCCCACTAAGTTGGGGGCTCACAACATTGTTTTGTCTGTAGCACTAGCCTTTACAAGGGCTTGGACATACAACCGAAAGTCACTTCTGCCACAGAGGACCTAACATTAAAGCTGAAAGAGTAGATCCAGGATCTGCCTTCCACTGGCAGAAGGGTTCCGTTCATAGAAGGTGCTGCCACACAGTTTTCAAGATTTCCCTTGAAAATGACAGCTTAGCCCACTAGGGAGGTGCCTTGATCCTCTGTGTAGCATTTGCTGTGGAGGGGCAAGAAGGACCCCTTCTGTCAGCCCAGTTGCATAGGCCTAAATCTGAATCCAACCTCAAGATTTCCAAGTCTATTAACAAGGAATAAGATGTTTGGTAACACTTCTAGAACTTCACCACATCAAATTAAGATCAACCTCCACAGGTGATTGTATTTTCCTTCTCTTTTTAAATCTTGACTAGCTTGCAATCTGTATTAGGGTAGATTAAGGCTCACATCATTAGGAAGGCTGCCTCATCCTATCTATGCAAAATTCTTTAGAAGCACTCACAAACATTTTCCTCCAAAGGTAACACTGCATTCATTGCATTTGCCTGACAGTGAGTACCACCAAGTGTTTTCTTAAAACATAACAGCACCTCTTCCCATCTTTGCTCCAAAGTTCATAATGTATACTTGCTGAGAACAATCTCATTGGGTTTATTCTTGATGTGAAATTCTCCAACCTTTTAAGACATTCTTTCATCATCTGTTTTCTTTGACAGAATATTGGCAACTCAGACTGCCATGTAAGATGCTTGGAACCAAGATTGTCCCAACCATGGAAAAGTTAGTGTGGTTGTATCAGACTATATAGAACCTCCATCTGGTTGGCGTTGTATTGCCTACAACGGTCAATACACAGACTTCATGGGGGAAGAGATACATAGACACTCCCAATCCACAGGCAAAATGCAGAATCAGCTATGATCACAAAGGTCAAAACCTTGCTCTTGCAAGTTCTAATACAGAGACTTTTTTCTTTGTTTCCTTCTTCCACTACTTTCCATGTGAACTCTTTTACCCTCCAGATATTTTGGTGGACAGCTGGATTATTTTCTTTGTGAACCAGTGGTCATTTTGGCTGGTGGATTCTGAGAACTGTAGTCCAAAAATGTAACTTTTCCGAACATTGGTCCCCTCAACCCAGCTGTGTGTTATATGAAAAAGGATCTCCTCAGGACAGTTCTCAATCCAGGAAGACCAAGTGGTTTATAATGAAGTATCTTTCCACCTCATTGGATAGGTTCTTCCCATCCATTCAACTCTAAATGAAAGATCGGATCCAAAGTGGGCAGCTTTTGATGCTGTATTTCTGGACAGTATATGGGAATGGATAGTGCATCTTGGGCTTAGCGCATCTTACCCTTTCTAAGAGCTCTGCCCTTCCTAGGACATAATGTTATAGGACAAGCATGTTGTCTAAGACAGTGGTCCCCAACCTTGGGCTTCCAGATGGTCTTGGACTACAACTCCCAGAAGCCTTCACCACCACCTCTGCTGGCCAGGATTTCTGGGAGTTGGAAGTCCAAGAACATCTGGGGGCCCAAGGTTTGGGGACCACTGGCTAAGAGATCAAATATAGGACTGGGAGCAATTGATTAGGGTGGCAGAAATCCACAGCTGTCATAGAAGCTGCCAGTTGTCAGTGATGGGTCACTGGAAAGTAAACATTGACTTAAATTTGCAAGTCTGGTCACTAAGGAAGCAATCAAATCTATCTCTTGAGAAAATCCTCATTATGGCACAAAATCTAGGTTAATTTTGGAGACCACATCTAGTTTGGCCCCTAGGTTCAAATCCCTGTTCTTCTTAGAACCTCACTAGCTAGTCAACATTTCTCAACCTAACTTGGTAAGATTTTGTTGAAATGGGGAAGGTGGGGGTGGGGAATAAACCTGGTTATATTATCCTTTGGAAGAAGGGTGGGATGTAAACATTAAGAAACTCATGACTGAAAGCAGACCTCCAGGAATTCTGTGAATGCTTTCAGAGTTCATTTCATGAGCAAGCCCTTGGAGCTGTCATGTGTGTGAAGTAGGTATGTCTTTTGAAAGGTTTCTAGGACTTCCGCCACCATTCATGGGTCTCATGTTTCCATCTTAATCTTCCAATATAATAAAAAAGAAGCACACTGTACAATCATTTGCACTGCTAATGATCAAATTTGAACCCAATGAACTATGGATGGAAAGGCATTTTTTTCTGCCCACATCCAGAAAAAAATTGAATTAGTTTTTCATTATGAGATCAAATTAAGGAATTAAATTGCAACTGGATATCTTCCCAGTACCCACTTAGTGCCTCTTGACTATTAGGTAGGTAATGCAAGTCTACTACTATGTCTGTGTTTGGCACCACAATGGTAGCTTTAAACCATACTTTCTGTGGTAGATTTGGGAGCCTCTAATTCCAGAATTAACGGGAATGTTCTTTGTTTTGTAACCTTTTGAAATATAATGCAGGAAGCATGTTACAATAATGTTGTGGGTAACACCTTGCAATATTGCCTTAATCAATCTGGGCTTGACCTAGCCAGAGTTAAACATGTTAAAGTCCCATTAATTTAAAGGTAAGAGACTCTCACGTTAATTTGGTATAGAAACATGTAAGTGTTTAAGTCTGGCTGAGTCATGCTATCTTTTGGGATCTGTGAATGTATTTTATTTTCTCTGCTCCCGCAGAAGTGAGCGCACACATATGTGCACCTTTGCATGTGCACGCAATGTACTGTAGCATCTCTTGGTTCAGTCTTCCAAGAAGGCAGCTCAACCCAACTTTGGTTCCAAAAGAAATTCTGTTTATCCTAATGCAAATCAGTTTTCTATTGAGTTTTGCTCCCCCCGGGATATCTAATGTACAGTACTTGTCTACCACTCTGCACCAATGTTTTCTATTTCTTTAGCACAGAGGAGCTCCAGAAGGCTGGGGATTCAATCTTTTCAAATCAATAGCCTTATTCTCATAAGCTTAGAAGAAAAGTTAGTGTATTGTTACAATTAAAAAATGCCAGTAATCAATAACCTTTGCAGTAATAGTCTTTGCACTCCCAGTGTCTTTGGAAAATGGCAGCTGCATTTTCTGATGGTTAAGTAAGCATTACTTAGAACACTTCCCAAGCCTGGCAACCTCTATTGCCCATGCTGGTAGGGGAGGATGGGAGTTGTAGTCCAACTTATCTGGGAAGCACTAGGCTGGCAAAATCTGATTTAGAACAAAGAACCATGTTGCTAGTACAATCCAGAGAAGTAGGGGCCAGTATGCAGTTGTAGAGAGCAATGGAGTGAATGTATTATAGATCCTAGAGATCAATATAGGTACAGGAGAGAGCTTCACAGATTCTCTTCTTTCTTTGACTAAGATGGCTGTTTTTTTATTGAAACCATTCTTGATCATGAAAAAAAAATCTCCACAAAAGAATCGACTAATTAAAATAAATCCTAGTGTTTTTATTTGGGAGGTATTCTGAGTGTTCTGTTTCATTGCTGCTGCTGGACAACAATTATTTCTCTTCAGCGGGGAAATCAAGCACCAACTCTGTAGTAATACACATGGTGTTACTAGGTAAATTCAAACCTAGTCATGCCAGTTCCAAATACTGAGAGTCCTGTGTTCATTATTTTGTAGGCTTTGCCTCTCAAGCAACTCTCAGTTCAGTTTTATTCCAAAGTTGATCTATTTCTGTTTTGTTTGGGTTACTCTTGCAAAGTGTTTGAATAATGTGTTGTCAGCTGTTCACTGTGGAAACTAAATGGGGGAATTTATACATTTCAGATTTTTCCGATGTCTTAAAGAAAGATGTGCTCCAAATGAAATCTAGCAAGCTGAGAGTGTCTCCGTATTGTGTATAATGTTAGAATTGACTGGCGTCCTTTGCTGGGCAAGGAAACCAATATTCAGAAGCATTAACAATTCCATGTCCAAATGTGTCTTTCTGGCAAACTTGATTAGAAAGCTTGCCAATACATTTAGGCTAATACATATAGGTTTAAGGTTTTATCCAAGTGGCGGTAAAAGTGATTCATTCAGCAGTGGGTCATTTTGGGGTTGATTTTCCCCACGGGTCAGATGATAGAAGCCTCTGTTTGAGAAGATTCTTGCCTTTCCCTCTTGTGTTCTGTACACTCTCTCTCTCTCTCTCTCTCTCTCTCTCTCTCTCTCTCTCTCTCTCTCTCTCTCTCTCTCTCTCTGTGTGTGTGTGTGTGTGTGTGTGTGTGTGTGTGTGTGTGTGTGTGTGTGTGTGGTCCTCGGAGAGTGCTGTTGCTTTGTTCCAAGAATTTTTCTGAAGGGCTTAGTAAGCATTTCCTATGACAAGGCTCATTTCTGTGTTAGGAACTTGGGGCCAGAAACTTTTAATTAGCTCCACAATTAGCTTTTTTAAAATAGCCAACAAAAATAACAATGAAAAGAAACTACAGAGGCAAAGTTATAGGGAGGAAGTGGATTTGCAAAGCTTTCTGTCCTGAGCAGCCTAGTGAAGCGATTTCCAAAGATGCGATGTTTGGACTAAAGTGTAGGCACAAATAATTTCCTGTGGGCCCTTTACTGCCTTTCCCTGCCTTAAGAGTGTTCTGATGCCTTCTGCAAAAATATATTTGAAACAGCTTCTGACTTTGCATATTCTTTGTTCAGGTCTCTCCCCAAAAAACTCCTATCTGAGCCTATTTAGAATGGCACTGGGGAGCATGCTTTTTTGTGTGAATATTTTACATGACCGTTGTCTCGTTGCAATTGAACTCCTCCCTCCAATCAATTTTGAATGGAAAGGAAAATTATTAGTTCCTTTTAAAGAAGAATAATTATTTGTAGGGTAAAGAATGGAATAATTGTTTTTCACAGTTCAGTCATTGTGTTAGGCAGGGGAATCCTCTGAGTGATGCCTAATTAGCAAAAGCAGAACCCATAACCAGGGCTAATCAAGCAAGCTCTGACGCAGGGTGCCAGCATTTGGTGTTGGAACAGTATAAGCCCTCCTGCTGGTACAGTATTTGTAGCTGGAAAGCCATGAGCCCACCTGCCTCAGGCACTTATCCTACATGCAGCGGTTCTTGCCAGGACAAAAGGAAACCAAACAGGAGGGGCTCAGCGTGGACCCAATATTGCCATTACAAGCTCATTCCTTCCTATTCCTCCATTATTTTTCCACTTCAGATTACCCAAGCTGAACCGACAGCTACCAAAGCTGCTAATTATGCCTCTGAGCAAAAGAGACATATTCTGGGAACTGTTGAACTGTTGCTTCTGTAGCCACTGATGGGTTCAGACATTAACTGGAAGTAGACTTTCTACATAGAATCCCTGGGAAACCGGGTCAAAGAATGTGTGGAGGAAAGCCAGCGATGAAATATGTCGGGGTGTGTGGGGGGGGGAAGCATGTGAGAGGGTATGAGTGCTGGAGGTGCAATGTGAGGAAAAAGTAAATAGGAAAAGAAAAATATGTACAGGCCCAGGAGAGAAACCAGGCTGCTTCATATTTTTGCCTTGCAAGAATAGTAAAATAATGGCTGAAAACCTGTTACGCGTAGTAAGTCATACTGTACTAGAACAGATACCTTGAAACAGTGGTGAGTCAGCTCCTCCTTCAAGTGGGCCAACTCTAATTGTGATTTACTATATAAAAGTAAGTTGCAAGGAGAGTACTGTAGATCCATTTGAATCAGTGGAAACTAGAGGTGTTGATTCCTCAAATCCCTGCTGATTAATGGCCTACTCTAATGCATCTTACAATGCTAAACAACAGGATTTCATGGATTATGAATAATGTTGCCCAGCCATGCCACCGAGAGAAAATGTTCACACAAACCCTATTTTTTATGTCTTTTACCTAGAGCCAGAGACTCTCTTGTGCAGGAGCCAGTGGCATATTTCTGAGCAGATGATCAGGTCTGCTGACCCATATATGAGCCCTCATTCCCTAAACAAATAATGTCAGGGCTTCATAGTTTACTTTATGATGTTCTTGCTGAATAAACTGCCTTTCTGAAAGCCAGTTAAAATGTTCCTAGGCAGTGTGCAGTGCAGTCTTCCTAAGATAATACCAGATGGGACTGCTGGTATGTGTCTGCGTGATTCTCCATGTCAAAATTGTAATGCCTGGAAGACTAACACATCAGAAAGACAGCTTTATAGCAGTTGTTTTCCCCCTCTTAATCATTCTGTCAGAGCATACAATAAAATAACTTTTATTTCTTTATATATTTATTTTGATTGCTTAAATTCCTAGCTCTATTGCACATGACTCAAAATGTGATGCCCTGCCAATGGAAATCATGAAGATTTTGATCAGTTGAACATAGCACTGTTAACATATTTGACTACCCATTTTGCTGCCTAAATTCAGCTTCCACTTTAAGGCATGAAAATGCCACACATCTACCAGGTTTCAGTGAGCAAAGTCACCAATATTTTAAGCTTCTGCACCTCTAAGTGCTCTGCAAGAAACAAGGGCTCCTTTTTCTGCAATTTTCCTATCTTATTTAGTTATATACATGACCATCTTTAACATTTATTCTAATATTGTCTTTAAACCCTCAGTTTGGTTAAGTGAGATTAAATACACACAATAGCTCCAAATGGTATCAATTATTCAGCTTTTTTTAAAAAGGAAATCAAATTGCCTATTTTTTTAGTGTCTCTACTGTTCAATAAAATCTTAGCTGTTCGGTAAAGAGTACTTTGTGTGTCTTAATTATTTACATTAGGTACATGTTACTATATACAGTGGTGCCTCGCTTAACGGGCGCCTTGTTTAACGACGAATCCGCATAGAGATGGATTTTTTGTGATCGTTTTTGCGATTGCATAACGATGTTTCTAATGGGAAAATATCGCTTTGCGATGATCGGTAAGCTGTTTCGCTTACCGATTTTCGCATAACTATGTTTTCCCAACAGCTGATCGGTGGTTCCAAAATGGCCGCCGGGTAAAAAAATTGGCCGCCTGCTGTGTTTTCGCGCCCATTCCTCGCTTACCGGGCAGCGAAAATGGCAGCCGTACAGAGGATTTTCGTATTAAGGTGAGGTTTTTCTGCCCTTAGGAACACATTAAACGGGTTTTAATGCATTCCTATGGGCTTTTTTATTTCGCATAGCGATGAATCCGTATAGCGACGATTTTGGCTGCATGTATTATCGTCGCTATGCAGGGCACCACTGTACAGTGGACCCTCTACTTACGGAATTAATCCGTATTGGAACGGTGGCTGCAGATTGGAAAGTCTGTAGGTCGAGTCTCCATTGACCTACAATGCATTGAAAGCCGATTAATCCTGTAACCGGCCGTTTTTGTTCCATTTTTGTTCCATTTTGGTTTTTTTCTGGTCTGTAGGTCGATTCTCTGGCTGCAAGTCGAACCTAAATTTTGCACCCAGAGAAGTCTAACTCAAAAATCTGTAAGTTGAGCCGTCTGTAAGTCGAGGGTCCACTGTATGCATTTGGTAATTTCCCAGTCAAGCACAATCAGAACAGAGTGAATTGACCTGTTCTACCTGGCTAATCTAGGATTAGCTTTCTACATACCTCTGGGTGCTATTCGCATTCTCTTATAGCTGGACATAATCCTGTCATTTACAAAAAAAAAAAAACTATCAAGAGTATTAGAACAGATCGTTTTAAAGCCAGCTGAAGATTTGTGGTGCTGATGTTGCACTGCAAAATGTATCACATCTTCAACAAGTAACATACTTGAGTTTTGAAGTTATCACTGATGATAAAGTTTCATAGTACAGTACTTAAAAGTTACTGGGATATAAAAACCAACAGACTGAAATCCAGAGGATATGTATATATATTCCAAATATAAAACAAAGAATTAAAATTTTGACACCATATTTAACCCAATTTTAATTGCTGCTGCTAAAAATTTTGCTGACTATACCACCATCTGTTTATCTTGATATGCAGGAAGAAAAGATACATAAAAAATTGAATGAGCATCCCAACTTCTTATCTAGCACAGGACAAATTAACTGGGAACATCTCTTTTAAAAGAGCAAAACAGTAATACTGTACACGGGCAAGCGTTTTGAATTGTACCACATGGGCTGATACTATTTTGTAATGGAATTCTTCTGAAACAACTCTCATGCTGGAGGCATAACTATTAAGTCATGCACAAGAAAGGGGTCTTCTGTATTTAGGAACTGTTAGCACTTACAGATACTCTGCCTTTGTATGTTAATAAACAATCATACCAAGGACATGAGGAAAGAGCCTTGTGGTACACTGGTTAAACTGCTGTACTACAACCAAAACTGTGCTCACAACTCAGAGTTCAATCCCAGGTAGCGGCTCAAGGTTAACTCAGCCTTCTGTCCTTCTGAGGTTAGTAAAATGAGTACCCAGCTCGGGGGGGGGGGGCAATGTGTAGCCTGCATAATTGTAAACTGCCCAGAGAGTGCTTGAAGAGCTATGGGGCAGTATATAACAGCATACCTTTCTTTTTTCCCCTTTTTTCTTTTTTTTTTTCTTTTTTTCTTTTTTTGGTGGCAGATAAGTTGTTTTGATCTTTGATACCATGCAGGCCCTGCTCTAGTAGATTTCATGCTTTGTCATAACCAATGGACAGTAGGTGATGAGATGACCGTCCAAAAGTATGTATTTCAGACTCAATATCTTTCATCCATTTGCTCACGCGTGAGTCCTGCATAACAAAAGAAAACGGATCAGAAGGACCTACATTCAGCCATAGCCAAAAGTCAAATGTCCCGAGTCAGGCCTGTATAGACACTGAAGGAAGACCACCTTCAAACCTCAAGAATTTGGAGCACAACCTGGTACAGCAAATATTTGCCTAAGAAACCTAGACTGCGGGGTTTCTTTTGATTGTAAGTTTTTGTTGGCCCAGATTTGAATCCCATACAGCAATTAAACTAATGGCTTGGCTCTATAAACTTTCTGCGCTAATAGTATAAAACTGATAGCGTGGAAAAACTCTTCAAGATTTTTATGTTATGTGAAGCCTTTTCTACAACATATTCTTGTTGGGCAGTCCCTGTTCCTGATGCCTGAAAAATTATGCCTAAATACTTGAAGACTCTGACCAGTTCATTGCCCATCCATTATTTTTGCTTTGCTGTAATTCACCTTTAGATGTGTCTTCTGGCAATAATTTGAAAATTCCTGTACAGGCGAATCTTGGTTTCAAAATTAATGCATCCTCCAGGACATTATGTCATGCGGAAATTTCATAAACCAATACGTGGATTGCGCTAGGAATGGGGGCGGCACTAGAAACCTCTAGGCACAATGTGTCCTTGGGGAAACTTTCCTACAGCGGGAAAAAGAAAAAGAATGTAAACCAGGGGATTATTTTCTATGGATTTCGGCTCAGAAACTGAAAATTACGTTGGTCGAGGCTTTCATAAAGTGAGGTATGCCTATAGTTGTCTTCTCAGACCCACTTTAGTTTGAGACAGCAGTACTGCATCATCTATGTCTAATGAAACTGAAATAGATTCAGTTTGGGGACAAGAAAAGCTGGAGATGTCAAGTGCTCAACAATATCATTCACGTATAAATTGAACAGGTCTGGACCTAAAACACAGCTTGTTTAACTCCTTTTGTGGAGTTGTGGCGCTGCGGGCTAAACCGCAGAAGCCTGTGCTGCAGGGTCAGAAGACCAGCAGTCGTAAGATCGAATCCACGCGACGGAGTAAGCTCCCGTCGCTTTGTCCCAGCTCCTTGCCAACCTAGCAGTTTGAAAGCATGTAAATTTGAGTAGATAAATAAGTACCATCTTGGTGGGAAGGTAAAACGGCATTCCCTAGTCACGCTGGCCACGTGACAATGGAAACTGTCTTCGGACAAGCGCTGGCTCTACGGCTTGAAAATGGGATGAGCACTGCCCCCTAGAGTCGGACACGACTGGAATAAAAATGTCAAGGGGAACCTTTACCTTTACCTTTAAGATGCCCATTTTCTGATTCTAAGGACTTGATTTCGGAATAAAGTACCAGACACGGAATCACTTTAACATTCCAGCATAGTCCAAAAGTGTTCTGCCATTAATGTTTGCCACAGTTAAATGCAGGAGAGGCAATACCTTCATTAGGCCACTAAAATAATCTATATATACTTCCCCCACCTACCTTTTGCCTGCTTGTGAAACACACAGTTCCTGTTTGGCTGGGGGGGGGGGTTGGGAAAAAGGCAATACAGATATGTGGCAGCCTCCATAGGAAATCTGGGGTCAGAAATTGTCTTCCCACCAGGCAAGAAAAGCAAATTAAAGCCAGGTCTTCATTTTCATTAGCTGGAATCCTGTCACACAGTTACACAAATGGTATGACTTTTGGAAGTGAATTGCCCTAACTTAAGACTTCTCTATAGGCACTGTCTGTTGCATTGAATCACATGAATCAGCATGCAACAGATAAGGTCTATGAAGATTTCTTAACTTACAATTCACCTCTAAAACTTATATTATTTGCACAAGTGCACAACAGGATTTCAGCCAATGTCTTACAAGCTGTCTTTCACAATTGATTACAATATCTCCAATGCCAAAATAGTAAATTTATATTTTTGCTGCATGAGATTGTAGTAATGTTATTGTGCAGCAGAATAAATCAACCATTCTACAAGGCAATTCTAAAAACGGGGCCAGCCCAAACCATAAATTAGAACTTTGAAAGTGGACTTCAGGCCGGCACCAGATTTGGCACAGATGTCACAGTCTGCTCTTGTTCTGTGCCAAATTTGGGGAAGTTTGGGCAAAGAGTATCAAGTTATGAGTTAAGTAAAATTGTTTTATACCCACCTACCCTCAGTGCAGAAATAAGTGACCTTGGATATCCCTAGATTTAAAACAGTTCAAATAAACAGATGTTCTACAGGATACCCTCTTGTGCTTACCACCATTCACACTTGTTGAAAAACAGCCCTGACAGTTGCTTTGTGTTAACTGATGAAAAAAAAAAGAGTCAGTTCCTGGGATTTTCCCTTGCTTGGTATTGTGAATGGTAGTGAACGAAAGAGGATGATATCCAATATTTTTTAGCAATGCCTTCACCTTAAATGACAGAAATGGCAGAATATTATTTTATTACTTTTGTGACATCTTCTCTGAAGAACAGAGGGTGATGTCAAATGTTGAAAATGTGCATATAAGTTTGTCCGCCCGCTGTTCATTTCTTTCGTTGTATGGCTCAGATTTTCTTTACTCCTCCAGAGTGCAGCTTCTTTTGCTAACATGATGCAGATGATGCTCACCTTCACTTTTTCAGTCTACTTGTGACACTCTTTATCCTGCACCACATTCTTCGACTATGTCTTGGGCAAACAATGGGCAAACACCCCCACCCCCAGCCTTGCAAATGCATGAACTTTTTATTAACCAAATTTCTTAAAGCTCCCTTTCACCAGGCAAATCACTTTTCATTTTATAATTTTCTTCTCAGCAAAGCCATCTGAGACTAACTCCAGCTACAATCCTACCTGCACTTGCTAGGAATTAAGTCCTCATGATGTTAGAGGGATTTGTTTCTGAATAAATACAATCAAGATGTCAGTTTTCAGAGAGAGGGGCAAAACATTTAAAGTTTAAATAAACTTTTATAAATATAATTTGATTTTAATTCCATTGTCTAGCTCTGTATATTTTGTTTCTGTCAATGTATTCTGACTGAGCTTGTTGCTGCTGTTTTTTTATTTCTAAGCTCCCATTGGATGGAAAACCAGAAAATACACTGAAATATCAAACACATTTCCAAACCTACATTCTTCACGTTCTTGAAAAACAGCTGCAATCAGCTGTGTATGTCTACTTTCTCTAATACAAAGATTATCTTGATGTGACAGTCACCCTTACAGTGACTCAAAGTCACCCTTCCCTCCCAAGGATGCTGTTGGCTGGCTTTGGTGGGGTGACAGGGAATTTACATACGTTTTCAGTTCAAGGCAGTTAACTTTAACCCCTGTCTTCTGGATAATAGTTATGTGACAGGACAAAAGTCCATCTATCCTGGCAAGTGAGTGACCGCTCTGTTTCAGTGTCAATTATCAGGTTTTTTATGAGTCAAATAAATAACCCAATGGCCCTTGTTTAAACACCTAATAACCCAAATCAGAGTTGAGCGAAAGGACAATACCATTGGAACAGATGCAAGCTCCTGGAACACCTTGCAAATGCAGAATTTCTATCTTCCTGACCACCACGCTCAAGTATTTTTATTTGCTTTTTTTCTTTCTTGTTTGTTTATCTTATAAAATCATTTCTAGACCATGTATTCTTTTTGTTCTCGTATGCTACACAACCATGTATGTTAAAAAGACAACAGTGCTCTGTGAACCTCTTTTCCAAGCACCTTTCAATCTTGGTCTTTTGTTTCAAATCAAAGGACACAATCCTTCTGTTTCAGGAATCATTCTAGTCCGAGTATGGTTCTGGGTTAAGAAGCAAGTTTATTTGGCCCCTGGTGGCTCAACCACATTTAACTAAAACACAACAAGACATTCTGCTCTTGGTTTAGATTGAAACCTCTCTTTAAAACAAACAAACAAACAATCAAACTTTCTTCAGATTATACATATAAAGGTGCCCAAAGGGGGAAGGGAGCAAGCATCAGTGGGTCTAGAGTACAGGCACATCACACTGGGCCTATGGGTGCCATGTGACTCTAGCCTCCATCCACAATGGATTTTCAAGCATTCAATACCCTGAGAGGCTTTGAGACTAAAATTTGAGTCCAGGACAGGCTCTAGTCTTAGCAGAGAAGCTCTTGCAATTTTACAAGGGTGGAGCAGGCAAAGACTGGGCAGGGGTACCGAATGGCTTCTTGGCTGGCGGGCTGGCTATGGAAACAAGCATGAAGGGCATTTGCTTTCATGATTTTCCCATTTTGGGTGCCCATAAATGGGACCACAATCTGGATAAAACCAGATAAATGGATATTATGCAATTTGTTTTTACTGTTTTTCCCTTTATTTATTGTCTGTTATATATTGGTTGTAACAACCCAGAGTAGTACCTTGGCACTAATGGGAATGGGAAACAAACAAGCAAGCAAGCAAGCAAACAAACAGAAATCCAGAGATGGAGAGAGGTCTTCTTTTTAGCAGCCAGACAGGTGGCAAAATGCACCTTGTATGCGTGTGTGTGTATGGATGCTCTTTTTGAATGCAGTTTATGAGGAGAGTCTCTGGAACAAGGCCTGACAGGACGACTGGTAGCTTAGGCCGCATTTGCCTCAAAATGGCCCCTCGACTCAGGAAGCAGAGCCGCCCCCATTTGTTTCTCCTGTGACAGCGCACATTGCTGGGCGAAGGTGTTGTTCTTAAGGCATCCAATATGTAGGATAGTGGAAGCAGCAGGGGAGCTGTGCGTTTGCTGCCCCTATCACTCTGTTACTTGACTCTGCCCTCCTGTTAGTCTACCGAGCCCAGCCAAATGCAAATTATGTTTTTAAAAGTATGGCAGTGAGCATTGTATTTAAAATACTGTAATTGGGGGCTGGGGTGGGGGCCATAGATTTAGAGAGTTTATACATTGGTTCCTTCCTGGCAGAGGATTTGTCTTCCATGTGGTACCTGATTATTTGCTTAAGTTCCTAATATTTTCCCCACCATCCAGATAACACAATATTTGTCTTGGTATGTCCAATGACAAATGGTAACAACGTCCAAGACTTTCCTCTGCAAGGCATAGCATTTCCACACACACACCCTTTGTAATATTTAGGTAAAAAGGTAAAGGTTCCCCTTGACAATTTTTGTCCAGTCGTGTTCGACTCTAGGGGGCGGTGCTCATCCCCGTTTCCAAGTAATAGAGCCAGCGTTTTGTCCGAAGACAATCTTCCGTGGTCACATGGCCAGTGCGACTTAGACACGGAACGCTGTTACCTTCCCACCGAGGTGGTACCTATTTATCTACTCGCATTTACATGCTTTCGAACAGCTAGGTTGGCGGGATTGTAATATTTAGATCCAAAGCAATTCCATTGTTGCACTTCAAGGTCAGAGCTTTCCAGTCAGAATCTTTCAAATAAGGTCAGTTAGATTTCTTGATGTGAAATAATTTGATTTTTTTAAAAAAAGATTTCAAGATGGTTTTCTACAGAAGGTGGTTTCCAAAGACATGGAGGAGCAGCTGAAGTACTTGAATGTTCATTTTTGTCTAGAGCTCTCAGCCAGTAGCTTGTAATTAGGTACAGTTTGGTACAGGACCACATGCACTTGCAGACAAAAATAGCTCCAGAGGAAAATCCATACCAGTGACAACTTTAAAAAAAGAAAAGAAAATTCAATGTTTTCTTGGGGCAGAAGAGATTCTCAGTAAAGTGACTTTTAAAAGTGCAGAGTGGATGCAGACCCCGGTAAGTTCTTTGTGGTCAACCGGTTCCCACCAAGAAAAAGAAGATGGAGATGTTGTCCTATTGGAAAAGTCCCCTCTTAATCTTTGTAGGTAAATACTGATTGATTGATTGATCGCTTCCCTCCTTAAGTCACTCTCACCTTCTTCAAAGAAGTCTCTTTGTTCTCTTCCCAACTGCGATGGAATGCCAGCAGTGATTTTTTTTTCCTGTTTTATCCTACAATAAACATCATCTCCCTCCCCCCCCCCATTCATGTAATGATGAGCATCCTGAGTGACTAAGCCTAATTTCACAGTCATAAGATCACCTTACTATTCTTACAGAAGAGTAGTAGGCCAAGGCACAGGCACACCTTTTGAAATAAGGGACAAAGTGCTTCTAAACACATACTCAGCCCACAGATCTGTGAAAGAAAAACCCACCCCAATTTCCTCCTGAAATGATTTTACTTCAAATGCTAACTCCATTATGTCAGTGGTAGGCAACTTCCATAGAGATGGGACCATTGGGCAGACTGGCTAACTGCTTACCTGAAATTAAAAATTAAGGGGGGAAATAGGTAAAAATTAGCAATAACATAATAGTAGCACATCTTAATTTTAAGACATGTTAATTTTATTAATATAATAATGTCTTAATATTAAGACATGTTACTATTATATTGCACATGTCTCAAGGACGGCCAGCTTCTGTACATCCAATGGCCACTCTAGACTAGAGTAGGCAGATGATAGAAAAGTGGCCATTAACAGATTTTTACATTATTTGCAGTCCATTGGCAAATGTTTCTGAATATATTCTATATTCAAGTCTATGAAATTTCTTCTGTTTCTGTATTAAATTCTAATAAAAGCAGACATCATATGTTATGTTTATTAGTACCATCGTCCCTTAGACTTTGGGTTAGAAAGTAGTCTAGCTACATTTTTGGGCCACAGTTACCATCATCCCTCAGCCAGAATGGCCAGCATGGGGAATTCTGGGAACGGTAGTCAAAATCAGCAACCTTTCCAAGCTCTTGATTTGACCGCCTTCCACTCATTGTCAAAATCAATGGATGCCCCTCTTGGATCAAAAAAGCAAGTGAGACCTAGAAATGTTTTGCTTACCGTTTTTCCCAAGCTGAAAACTAACTGTATTCCTGGTACTTTCTGTCTAGCAGCAGAAACATTAACAGTAGTTAGGATTCCCCACACCCTTCCTCCCTCTGTCCAGCCTTTCTGAGGGCCAACATTTGTGAAACTTCAAGCAAGCTTCCCTTGATCCTGTTTTTAATGTAATACAAATCTCTGGCTTGTATCTCCCAGGACAACCTGAAACTCCACACACACACCCAAAAAAAACAAAGCTTGCCTGCTTTAAAATCTATTCAAGTCTTCAGCCTCACTGAGACAGGAAAGGCTGGACAGCTAAGGCCATTGTGGAGGATTAATGTCCGGGACAGGTTACTACAACCAGACTTGAAATTCTGTGTTAACGCTAATGAAAGTTCATATGCATGCACGCATTCACATATACAAACACAATATTTGCATAGCACAAAACACATCCGTCGAGATAGGTAGCACACTATTTCTACATATATAATTATGTCAGAAGATTAATGTGGAAAATTAACATGGCATAGAAAATAAATTTATTACTCTGCATACAGGAGAAAAGAATACCCTGTCTGTGGGCCTAATCCAGGCCTCACAGGATGCCTATACAGTCTGCTCCGGAAGTCCCTCTACTTCCTGCCAGCTAGTGAGGAGTCCTCACTACTTCCAGTCAGCGACTGTGGGGATTCCCTCCTCTTCCACCTCTCAGACAGCTCTTGCAAATTTCAAATAATAGGATTATTGCCCAGCTGTGGATTTTGGATTCCCACAGTTACTTTTGTTTATTATTGGGGCAGGGTCTATGCAACCCTGAGTTAAAGAAATTGCTTTATTAATGACGGATGTTTTTTGAAGGACTCCTATGCACACTAGGCATTAACTTAAAACAAAACCACAAACCAGTTCAGTTTTCTGGTTGGTTTGTGGTGGTTCATGGTTCATGGCTATCCACAAACCATCACAAACCACAAATTTTCAGGTCTGTGCCATCTCTAGTTTCAAGGTAAGTAATATTTAAGGAGTGGTTTTACCCGTTCTACTCTCCCTGTGAGTTCCCATGACTGAGCAAGAATTCAAACCCTATTCTTCAGAGTCCTAGTCCATCACTCTATCCACTGTAGCACACAATTCCCTTTCGGGGGAAAAACATGTCCATAGTCCTTATTGTAAGAAAATAAGAATGCTAGCATTTATTGGAGAAACATAGTGGCCACAATCCTGTTGCTTAAAACAGTTAAATCATATTAGAGTAGGCTCACTGAATCAATGGGGATTAGGTGAATCAACTCTCCTGTAAGTTCTGTTGATTAAAACAGGCCTATTTTACTTGTAATGTACTTTTACATAGCAAGTCAGAGTTAGAACATACAGAGAGCTGATTCACCAAATCCCCACGGATACATTGAGTCCACTCTAGTGCAATTTATTACCCTAAGTATTTTGGCCCCTGTAATAGGAATTCTATTCCCACTAGCAAAGGTGGAGAGGTAGGAAGCCATGGTCGCTCCCAGCCTCTCAGGAACTAAAGCAAGATATCTCCTCTGTCCCATCTGACAGAAGGTAAGAAAGAAATATGAGAAGGAAGGGAAGTGACAAGAAGATGTCTAAGAAATGTTGTTCTGGGCAGAAGGAAAGTTGTCATAATTCAAGGCATGCTCCCTGGCTTTCCTGGATGTCTCCTTCCGTCCTTGCTATGTAAATGGTACTGAAGTCAGAACATAGTGGGTTCTCCTTTCTCCCAGCAATGCAATAATAACCGTGCTTAATTTACATTGTGCGTAAAATTGGTATAAGGCGCTCGATTTCTGCATCACGTGCCAATGCTTTGTGGGTGAGGCAACCCACATTTGGGTGACTGGAATATGCCTGCTCTATTTATGAAGCAGCTGAGCCTCAGTGCCTAGCCAGTGAAATTTCTGTTTCACAAAACCTGCTATTGCATCGTATTTAAATGGCATATTTTGTTCATTTGAACAAAAGGACACTTCTGTTGCATCTGTCACATTTGTATTGCGGCCTTTAAGAAGTGAACTGTTGTGTTTGGGATCAAGAATAGTGGATTAGGGAGGAAAAAGGATTGACTGCTTTGCTCCTTAAGCTACAGATTTCATCAGAAATGTGGAAGTGTTCCTTTGGCTGCAATCCACCTGTGGAGGTGGGTTCCAGTTGTCAAGCAGGGAAAGAAAGGACCAAGCAGAGTAGGCAGGCTTAAGAAGCTTCATCAAAATGTTAAATCTGACAAGTGTGAAAAGCTCTGTTTCCTTTCCGATTAAATCTGTTTACAGCTAATTTCAAAATAAATATAAAAAATGAGTGTTCTCACAATACACACCGCTGTTTCAAGGGTTTGTCATGTATTTTAGGGGGGATCAGAGCTCAACCTACTGTCTGGTGGGGGTTGAGAGAGATGACTTTTTTCTCTCTCTCTCTTTTTGGCAATTTTATTACTGTATTACAGCCATTATTCACTCTTGCTGTGATTCTGTTTCTCGGTCCTGCTGGGTTTTGAAAGCTTGAGATCTCTATTTGTGCTGTAGTAGGTGGGTCTGTGGATGGGTGACACCCCAGTCACAAGCCATCACTACCTCGTGCCTTTAGCCGAAGTAAACTATGTACAAGGGCAATTACAGAGTGAATGTGATGGTTCTCACCCCATGTAAACGCAAGAAGTGAATGTCAATCTTAAATTACCTAAAGACAAAAAAACCCCTAAAAATGTAAAAATTAAAACAAGGATCAAATACAATGAGGCTCCACTCCCTTGCCCCTTGTATGCCCCTTAGACTGGGCCAAGAAAGATGATTAAACTGTTGAGAGGAATGTGCTGCAGTTCTGTTCTTTTTGAATGTTAAAAGATGTCATTTTTGCTCTTGAGTGAAGTACTGTATAAGGAGTGAATTTGTAAATGGAATCTTGGTGCATTGTTTCCATGGGGTGGAAGTTAAGACAGAAAAGGGTGTATCACTGTGTTCATGTGCTGAATAAGGTGGGTTTATGTGGCTGAATGTGTTGCTGTTAGAGACTTCAACCATAACTTTTTGTTTTAAATAAAAGGATTTTTCCCCCTGGGTGTTAGTTATCTTGCATTAAAGTAAGAATGATACCAGAGCTTAAAATTAATTTTAAAAAAAAACTAGTTACCTAGAATTAACTTCTTTTCCAAATACTAAATTTTGACTATCGTATGTTATGACTGTAACTTAATGAGGGAGAATTTTCTTCTTTTTGCAGTATAACTGTAACTTTTTAATTTACTTTCAAGTGATAGGCTAAGGTCTCATTAAATGATAACAGAAGAATCTCATATAGTTCAGGGCTTCCTCAAACTGTTTTGTGTTTCATTGTTGGTGACATGACAAGACCACAAGTGTGAGTAGAATGTTCTTTGTGCCACAGTCCAGTGGCTTGCAGTCATCAGATTGATTTTTAAAAAAAACACTAAAGTTAACTACGTATTTAGTTACTTTTCATCTAAATTGATCAGGAAATAGTTACTTTTTGAAATATTGTGTGGTAATGGTTGTTATAGTTACGTGCTTTCAATTTCTTTCTGACTTATGGGGAGGCTTATGAAGTTATGACCTCCCCAAAGTTGTGTAATTAACTCTGTTCAGGTCTTAAAGACTAAAGACTTTGGTCTCCTTTATGGACTCAGTCTTTGTTGTTAATGATAATGGACCTAGCTCTATTTTCAGTCCTCTAGGATTATAATGGTAACTAATTACTTTTCAAATAATTTCCCAAACTCTAAGCCAAACTATACATTGTATTATTTGTATTATTTTCTGAAATGCTTAAAACTGGCTATTTTTATTTTAAGCAAGAACAATCATGGCTTCTTGAAGGGTCGAAATGTTACTAATGCAGTTTGGAGTTGGGGCAATATCAGTTTCTTACTTAAACCACTCCTTATCTTGTTCCTATCTGTTCCCTAAGTTCTATTTGTAGTGAACAGCACCTTCCAGCCAAATAGGTACCCTTGGGAGTGGGGAAGAGATTTTCAGCAGAAAACTGATACAGGGCCCCATCCAGCTCAAAAACTTCTATGGATTATCATCACCCTAGAACTTCTTTGCCCCAAACAAATATCCAGGGTAAGCCTGCTTTTTTTGGAATGTGTAAATGACATAACATGTAATTTTGCAAGAACAGGCTGATTGTGAAGCAGGCTAGGTGGTATTATTAAAAAAGCAGTAATAATCCTAGTCTTGACTACAAAGCTTGATAAGAATGTTCTTTATGGTAGAAGGATTAGTCTGGAAGATTGGAGGAAAACAAAGCAGCTGTTTCTGTTGGTTTTGCTTGCTGGTCAGCAAACCAATCTTTCCGTGGGGACAGAGTCTTGTTTCCCAGACATCTGCTGGACAAGGCCAGAGTTTAGAACATTTTAAAAAGGAACTTATTACATTGCTTATTACTTTAAGACAGACAGGTGTTCCTGACACCTTCTGCAAAAGCAATTAGTTCCTTGTGTTTTATTAGCAAGTTTCATTGCCTTTGCCAGTAGGCCAGAAAAATAAAGGGAAATATTTTCTGGTTCCCCCTAGTGAGCAGTCCTGATATTGGACATTGAAAATACAAAATTAAACAAAATATATTTCCTTTACTACATATAAGAGAATGGCATAATTTTATTTATTTATTTATTTATTTATTTATTTATTTATTTATTTATTTATTTATTTATTTATTTATTTATTTATTTATTTATTTATTTATTTATTTGATTTCTATCCTGCCCTTTTAGACAAAGTCTACTCCGGGCGGGTTCCATCAAACATTACAGTGGACCCTTGACTTACAGACGGCTTGACTTACAGACTTTTTGAGTTACAGACTTCTCTGGCCACAAAATTTAGGTTTGACTTGCAGACTGAGATTTGACTTACAGACCAGAAAAAAACCAAAATGGAACAAAAACGGCCTGTTACGGGATTAATCGGTTTTCAATGCACTGTAGGTCAATGGAGACTTGACTTACAGACTTTTTGACTTGAGAACCGCCTTCCAATACAGATTAAGTTCTCAAGTCAAGACCCCACTGTATAAGCTAAAATAGTAAAAAATAATTAAAAACAATTCTAAACAATGGTAATTAGTAATGCTTAGTAGTGGTTAAGATGGGAAAACAGAAAATTATAGTAAAAAGAAAGTCAAGTATTGACAGGAGGGAAGGCCTGCCAAAAGAGCCAAGTTTTTAATTGGCTCTTAAAAACACCCAGCGAGGGAGCCAGATGGATCACTGATGGGAGGTTATTCCAGAGCTGAGGGGACACTGCCGAGAAGGCCCAGTTTCTTGTTCTTTCTTTGGGGGCCTCTATCGGCGTTAGGCCCCTCAACCGTCTCTCCTGGCTATGGCAAGTGATTCAGGTAGATCTAGGTGGGAGAAGGCAATCTGCCAGGTAACCTTTAAAAAAAATTGAAGGTGATCTGCCAGGTAACCTTTAAAAAAATGGAAACATTCCAGAGAAAATTCCTCTTGAGAATAATTTTTGCAAGTAACTAGAAAACATTGCAACAAAAAAATGTTACATTGTTTTTCAACTACCACTAGGATTTGGTTAGAGTGCTGCTGTTGTTTTGTGATCCACTGGGTATTAATGCTTGAGCTAGGTCAAAGCTTATATAAATGTTTTTTGTTTTGATTTGATTTAGGAGAACCTAAGAGAGCTGCTATCATTGAAGCCATCATCTTCATTGTTATGAATAAGAGTTGCCAACCTAACCTGCTGGCAAAAAATGTTTAATCAGCTACGCAGTGAATGAGTCAACCTGTAATGAACACAAGGAGGAAGTCTGGATGACTGATTTGAAAAAGGACCACTGGGTGGTCTTTGGGCCTAAATAGTCTTGAGGTCACTAACACTTCTCTAGACAGCTTGTAGACATAGCATGACTATGTTAGCCCTCTCTGCCTTGTTTCAGGCCTGAGACACAAGCCACAACAGCATTACAATAAAACACATGGAAAAGTTACTTTTGGAGGCTGCAAACTCTGCCCCCTACGCCCCCTACGCCCAAGCCAGTCAACAAGAGAATTCTGGGAGTGATGTCTCCAAACTCTGCACCATTATGAGCTCAGGAAGAGGAACGTATCTGTATTTAATAACTTTTTTTAAGCTGTTGGGGAGGATCAAAGGAATGTGCTTCAGGTCAAAACACCTGCGGACTGGATTTTTGTTCAGGTAGTTGTGCCAGTGGGCCTTTGCCCTTTTATCTGGCTCCAACTCACATAGCTGGGTATGGTTTTATGAACAGGTTCAGCTTCTTTCAAACTTGCTGTCACTCACAGAGCTGTCAGCGCTAGTAAATAATTGGTCGTTCCAAAATTTCCATTCGGGCCTCCCCTTCTGAAACTGAGCCCTGGACAAAGTGAATTGTGAGCATTATTCTCACTTCAGAAGAGGTTTACATTTCACATTCTGTTGTGACTTTAAGCTGCATGATCTTACATTTGTTCTGCCACATTCAAATTTAGGTTTATTATCCACAGTGTGACCTAGTCTGGCACGAAAAGGTCCTTCTCCGGAATGAGAGAAGTTAGTTTTTTGCAAGTCCTGATTCACAGTGGCTGAAATCCAGTAGCAGACTTTAAACTGCATAAGGCTGATGATATAATTAACTGTAGTGGGTAATAGAAATTTAAAAAGTCCAGTTCCACATCCCAAAGGTCCCAAGGCGCTCTTGTGATCACCTTCACCATGGGATCATCTTCATAAGGGGCAGCAGGGTGTGAGGGTAAGTTTTTCATTTCCAAAAGTCACTGTTGCTGGTAGAATCATCCCACCAGCAGAGATCTTAGGAAATTCAAGAGTCTTCCTTTGGCCCTACAGCCTTCAACGGTTTCCCCATGATGCAAAAGGTCCTAAGGGAGCCTCAGGACTTCTGGTGGGGAAAGGAAGTTGGAAGTTTTTAATTTCTGAAAAGCCACTGTAGCTGATGATGTCCTCAGCCTCACACAGCGTAAGTTCTGTCAATGGATTTCAACCAATGCATTTTGTAATCTCCAACAGTTCTTCAAAAGAGGTGCTCTTGCTCTAGATGGACCATTTCCTATTTCTATAAAGTCTATATTTCAGATTCATGCAACATAAGACCAGGTTCCAGTTAGCCTTACTAAAAGCAATAATTATCCAAGTATCATCAGTGTCAGTATGGTGTAGGGGTTTGAATGCTAGACTGAGATGATGACCCAGGTGCAAGTCCTACTGGGTGACCTTTGGCCAGTCACTTTCTTTCAGCTTGTCCTACCTCACATGGTCCAGATGTGCGTACGTGGAGGGAAAATCAGGAGGGTGCCTAACCACTGTCTTCCTCCCAGAACCTGATGTATTCAGAGGCAAGATGTGTACACCCCTAAATTCAACATTCCATCTGTACTCTCCATTTTTGTAAGCTCTTTTCTTTGCTTGTACTTAGAGCACTGATTGCTGTGTGGCCCGATTCAGTCCTGTTTCCTCAGAACTCAGATTTTCAGCCTCATTGTTTTGTAATTACTAAATCATTTAGTGCATTGATGGCATTTACTGGGGTGCATGTTTACTCTTCAGGTGCCACCTAGGAGATTTTTTAAAAAGTTTGAAACAGAGGTACAAAAAGCTAAGAGGTAATCAACTGTTGTTGTTTGATGTGTTGTCAAGTTGGAACTGACTTCCAGCAACAGTAAGAGGACTTCCAAGGTAAGTGAGGTATTTACCCGTTCCACACCTGCAATGAGTTTCCATGGCCAAGTGGGGGGATTCGAACCCAGGGCTCCTGAGCCCTAGCCCATCAAAATTCTGTACGAAGCAGTGCAATTTCACAATAAAAATCCTATCCAAAAACTCCCTTTCTCTTCTTTTCTTGACCTTCCTGTGTTTCTTTTGTTTCCTCTTGGGCATTCTCTCAAGATTAATGTAACCAACATTTTCAAATTTTGCCTGTTCCTTTGTTTTACTGCCTGCCTCTGGTATTTCTCCTTCTTTCTTTTCTTCCACTAGAAATGATGTCTGTCTGGACACTTTCTTCCCCTTCTTTTTTATCTCATGTGTTGGCTCTGAGCATGTAAACTGCAGCTTGCAGTTGCAAAGGGTACATATTCGTTTTGTTTAGTCGTGTCCGACTCTTCGTGACCCCATGAACCAGAGCACACCAGGCCCTCCTGGCTTCCACTGCCTCCCGGAGTTGTGTCAAATTCATGTTGGTTGCTTCGTAGACACTGTCCAGCCATATCATCCTCTGTTGTCCCCTTCTCCTCTTGCCGTCACACCTTCCTAACATCAGGGTTTTTTCCAAGGACTCTTTTCTTCTCATGAGATGGCCAAAGTACTGGAGCCTCAGCTTCAGGATCTGTCCTTCCAGTGAACACACAGGGTCGATTTCCTTTAGAATTGATAGGTTTGTTCTCCTTGCAGTCCAGGGGATTCTCAAGAGCCTCCTCCAGGACCACAATTCAAAGGCATCAATTCTTCGGCGGTCTGCTTTCTTTATGGTCCAGCTCTCACTTCTATATATCACGACAGGAAAACCCATAGCTTTGACTATTCAGACTTTTGTTGGCAAGGAGATGTCTCTGCTTTTTAGGATGCTGTCATGGTTTGTCATCGTTTTCCTCCCAAGAAGCAGGCGTCTTTTAATTTCGTGGCTGCTGTCTCCATCTGCAGTGATCATGGAGCCCAAGAAAATAAAATCTGTCACTGCCTCCATATCTTCCCCTTCTATTTCCCATGAGGTGAAGGGACCAGTGGCCATGATCTTAGTTTTTTTGATGTTGAATTTCAGGCTGTTTTTTGCACTCTCCTCTTTCATCCACATTACAGGGTTCTTTAATTCCTCCTCACTTTCTGCCATCAGAGTGGTATCATCTGCATATCGGAGGTTGTTGATATTTCTTCCGGCAATCTTAATTCCGGTTTGGGATTCCTCCAGTCCAGCCTTCCGCATGATGTATTCTGCATATAGTTCCTCTGCCTCTTTGGAATCCAGCTTCTACTTCTGGGAGTTCTCGGTCCACATACTGCTAAAGCCTACCTTGTAGGATTTTGAGCATAACCTTGCTAGCGTGTGAAATGAGTGCAATTGTACGGTAGTTGGAGCATTCTTTGGCACTGCCTTTCTTTGGGATTGGGATGTAGACTGATCTTTTCCTATCCTCTGGCCACTGCTGAATTTTCCAAACTTGCTGGCATATTGCATGTAGCACCTTAACAGCGTCATCTTTTAAGATTTTAAATAGTTCAACTGGAATGTCAATACCTCTATTGGCCTTGTTGTTAGCCAGCCTTTCTAAGACCCACTTGACTTCACTCTCCAGGATGTCTGGCTCAAGGCCAGCAACCACATTATCTGGGTTGTCCGGGATATCCAAATCTTTCTGGTACAATTCCTCTGTGTATTCTTGCCACCTCTTCTTTATGTCTTCTGCTTCTGTTAGGTCCCTCCCATTTTTGTCCTTTATCATGTCCATCTTTGCACAAAATGTTCCTCTAATATCTCCAATTTTCCTGAACAGATCTCTGGTTTTTCCTTTTCTGTTATTTTCCTCTATTTCTTTGCATTGTTCATTTAAGAAGGCCCTCTTGTCTCTCCTTGCTATTCTTTGGAAGTCTGCATTCCATTTTCTGTAACTTTCCCTATCTCCCTTGCATTTTGTTTCCCTTCTCTTCTCTGCTATTTGTAAGGCCTCATTGGACAGCCACTTTGTTGCTGCCTCCTGTACAATGTTACGAGCCTCTATCCAAAGTTCTTCAGGCACTCTGTCCACCAAATCTAGTTCCTTAAATCTGTTCTTTACTTCCACTGTGTATTCAGAAGGGATTTGGTTTAGATTATACCTGAGGAGCCCAGTGGTTTATCCTACTCTTTTCAGTTTAAGCTTGAATTTTGCTATGAGAAGCTGGTGATCAGAGCCACAATCAGCTCCAGGTCTTGTTTTTGCTGACTGTACAGAGCTTCTCCATCTTTGGCTGCACAGAATATAATCAATCTGATTTCGATATTGCCCATCTGGTGATTTCCATGTATAGAGTCGCCTCTTGTGTTGTTGGAAAAGAGTGTTTGTGATGATCAGCTTGTTCTCTTGACAAAATTCTATTAGCCATTGCCCTGCTTCATTTTGAACTCCCAGGCCAAACTTTCCTGTTGTTCCTTTTATCTTTTGACTCCCTACTTAAGCATTCCAGTCCCCTAGAAGGAGAAGAACATATTTCTTTGGTGTCAGTTCTAGAAGGTGTTGTAAATCTTCATAAAATTGTTCAATTTCAGTCTCCTCAGCAATGGTGGTTGGTGCATAAACCTGGATTATTGTGATGTTGAAAGGTCTGCCTTGGATTCATATTGACATTATTCTATCATTTTTGAGATTGTATCCCATTACAGCTTTTCCCACTCTTTTGTTGACTATGAGGGCTACTCCATTCCTTCTATGGGCTTTTTGCCCACAATAGTAGATATGATAATCATCTGAGCCGAATTCACTCATTCCTGTCCATTTGAGTTCACTGATGCCCAGGATGTCGATGTTTATTCTTGCCATCTCCTGTTTGACCACCTCCAGCTTCCCAAGGTTCATAGTTCTTACATTCCAGGTTCCTATGCAGTATTTTTCTTTGCAGGATTGGACTTTCCTTTCACTTCCAGGCACGTCCACAGCTGAGCATCCTTTCAGCTTTGGCACAACCACTTCATTAGCTCTGGAGCTACTTGTACTTGTCCTCCGCTTTTCCTCAGTAACATGTTGGACGCCTTTCGACCTGAGGGGCCCATCTTCCAGTGTCATATCTTTTAGTCTTTTGTTTCTGATCATGGGGCGTTCTTGGCAAAGATACTGGAGTGGCATTGCCAATTCCTACTCCAGGTGCATCGTGTTTAGTCGGAACTCTCCACTCTGACCTGTCCGTCTTGGCTGTCCCTGCACGGCATAGCCCATAGCTTCTCTGAGTTACTCAAGCCCCTTCACCACAACAAGGCAGAAATCCATGAAGGGGTGGGCCAGATAGGCGGGGTATAAATAAATAAATAAATAAATAAATAAATAAATAAATAAATAAATAAATAAATAAATAAATAAATAAATAAATAAATAAATAAATAAATAAATAAATAAATAAATAAATAAATAAATAAGGTAAAGGTTCCCTTTGACAATTTTTGTCCAGTCGTGTCCAACCCTAGGGGGCGGCGCTCATCCCGCTCTTCAAGCCATAGAGCCAGCGTTTTTGTCCGAAGACAATCTTTTCGTGGTCACATGGCCAGTGTGATTTAGACATGGAACGCTGTTTACCTTCCCACCAAGGTGGTCCCTATTTATCTACTCGCATTTGCATGCTTTCGAACCGCTAGGTTGGCGGGAGCTGGGAGAAGCGACGGGTGCTCATTCCGTTGCGTGGAGTCGATCTTACGACTGCCAGATCTTCTGACCCTGCAGCACAGGCTTCTGCGGTTTAGCCCACAGCGCCACCACGTCCCTTAAATAAATAAATAAATAAATAAATAAATAAATAAATAAATAAATAAATAAATAAATAAATAAATAAATAAATAAATAAATAAATAAATAAATAAAACCAGATGCAATTTATTGAACTGTATGGTGAACTTTAAAGCAAGGCCATGTTTGAAAAATAATTTTATACAATTGTTACAGGTGTAACAAGTGTCTTCCAGACTAATTCAGCATTTGTTCTCTCAAATGTCTCTATTTGTGCATTGATAGTACCTGTGTTTTACCCATTATCCATGCCACATTTGGTAAGAATTGTTTTTAAAGTATGCGAAATGTTCAAGGGGTGGTTTACCATTGCCCCTGCAGGTACATTTCTGTGGCCAAGCAGGGATTTGAATCCCGCTCACCTGGATTCTAATAATATCACTATATCATACTATCTCCTATCTAATATTTCTTTTGTCCCATTATCATCGCTTGACAAATAGTTTCAGCAGGTTTTTTGTGTATCCTTAAGATTCACAATATCTGTCAAGAGAGGTGATAATGAAGAGAGGGATGCTCAGTGCATCGTGGATACCTGTCTGTGAGGCCACCTTCAAGTCACTTGGTAGTGGGAGAACAACTGCCCTGTCAAGCCTTCAGCCTGTGATCCTATGTAGGGAGCTGTGGTAGCTTGATAAAGAATGGATCTATTAGTTCTTCCTCGCTACTGTTCAATAGGGATCACAAAGCTTCCTTCCTCCTAGTACCCTCCTATAGCATAAGGCTGCCCTATATCTGCTTCCTCTGTGTACCAGATCCTTGCTGGTGATTCTCATCTGATGGGGGGGGGGCATGAAGTGCATGCCCTTCATCTTCTCCTCACCAGCTGGTGGCAGTGGTGAATCCAGCTTCCTCCCTCTGGGACCACCGCAGCCTAGAGAACAACTGAACAGCTCCACCTCCTCTGTGGATGGCAGAACGCTCTACAGCAGCACAACCTCCTTGGCCAAGAAACTCCACACTTTGCACAGGGATCTGGGGGCCAACCAGGAGTTCTTCTGTGGTGGCCTCCTTCTCCTGTTCTTGGCCGAGAAGAAGTACTCAAGCCCTTGTGCCGTTGTCTGGAACTCTCGCCTGGCCAACACTTGGGATGAGCCCTGTTTTACGGCAGGTGAGAAGAATGCACCTCAGTTGTACTTAGCAATATGCATCTCATGATTCCAAGGAATACTGTGACCAGATCAAAAGGAATTGGGGAATCCTGCTTCTTTTTATACCAAGGGTAGGAAGCGGCTTTCAGCAAAGAGGTTCTGTAGGGTGCATTCCAATGACAGATGATAGCACTGGAGGCAAAAGGGTGAGGCCCAAGGCTCTAGCATATTTTAAATGAAAGTTATCTAACTGCCCATAATAGGGACTTAAAAGAAAAGTCTCAGCCTTGCAGAATAGGAAAGACACCACAAGCACTGGGAGACCACCAGTGATTACCCCAGAAGGGCTAGATTTGGCCTTGGGTCTGAGGTTCCTCACTCTGGGTCTAGACAGGGGAATAACTAGTTGCATTTCTTCCTTGCACGATTAGTTGAACCCAGCCAAAATACCCTTCTTATTTACACCCTCTTCGTACTATTTATGTTATTTACATAATACCCCAATTAATAGTGTCCTCTGGGAGATTAATAATAAACACCAGAAACACTTTAAAACTCAAATACAGTACAATGAACCACATTACAAAACTGAAGAATAACAACAAATCATTACATTATCCAAGGAGAACTGAGGCAGCAATGAAAGATACAGGAGCCCTGCCTGTTTTCTTTTGCTGCCGGCCTTTGCATGCTAATTAGCAGAGTTGTCCAGATCGACTTCCTTGAAACCAGAACGTCCAGTAGGAATTTGGTATGGTCTGTGCTCCTGGGAATCAAGTAACGCCACCTGGTGGCTAAGCTTCAGCATAAGGGCTTTTCTTCCTGAGCCCATCTCCAAAGGAATTTTATAGATGACTCTTCTGGCTGCCATTGCTAGTAAGTATGCAGAAAGTGATCGGAGGGGCTGAAGGGAGAGGAGTCAATTTCCTCAGGGCATGGAGGCAGCAGGCAGAGTTAGAACAAAGTCAGAATCCCCTCAGTGGGGCCCTTCCAATAAAGAGAAATGTGGAAACATTCAGCTGTGTTTACCACCCTTGAACAAGTAGCTTCTTCTTAGATGGTTGCATCTGAACTGCTAGTGTTGTTTTACTTCACCTGGGCTTCATTCTGTTTCTTCTCCATCCAAGGAGCATTTAGGAATGTAAGCCTTGTATATGGTGTTCCTGAGGGATAGCAATAGAATTGCGGCCACTCTCCACCAACTCAACACCCAGTGGAGTGGGGAAGTTCTGTATCAGGAGACACGTAAAACCATCACAGCATATCTCCAGGTCAGGGCATTCCAGGCAGCAGTGTGATGTTGCTGCTCCCACTGATGGACATGTTATACATGACGTTACATGCATGTCTGCTGATGAAAATGACAACCATGTGGATGGCTCCCCTCTTGCTTTTGTAAGATACGTCAGAATTGTCATGACATTATGCCATTTCATGTTTCCTCTATTGAGTGCCATCCAAGAATATGCAGCCGGGATGGGAAGGTACCTAACAGACTGGATCCATGATCTGCTTTTGCCTGGCAGTAACGTTTATAATGTATGGAGATCTTAAATTATCCTGAGCGTGGGTGGCTTAGGTATCTAGTTGTGGAACCAAAAGCTGGCAGTTCAATACAGTACCCTTCTGTGCCTCCTGCAAGTAGAGCCAGCCTGGGTGGCCTTGGGCAAGCTGCAAAGTCCCTGGGTGCTCACAGGAGAAGGGAATGGGAACTCCCTTCTCCTGTGAGTACCCTCTACTGGAAAATCCTGAAAAATCAGAGGGCTTATCATCATCATCATCATCATCACCATCATCATCATCATCATCATTAAAGGAGATTTGAAAATATTGCTAATATTTTCTGCAGCAACTTTGTATTCAAAATATAATGTCTAGTTTGCTGCATTGCTGGTGGTGCTTCGCGTTCTTGGACTACAATTCCCAGAAGCCTTCATCATCAACTCTACTGGCCAGGATTTCTGGGAGTTGAAGTCCAGGAACATCTGGAGGCCCAAGGTTGGGGACCACTGCGTTGGAAAACCTGCTCTTACCAGACAGAAGCAGGTCAAGCTGAAAACACTTGACAAGGTGAATGTACACAGATATGTTTGTACAAGAGCAGCTGTAATCTCAGGAGGCCTCTTGTGAAGATAGGCCAGAACCGTAGACTAAGGCCAGGGTCATCATGCAGCTGGCAAAAACAAAACAAAACACAAAAACCTTCAGTTTGCAAAACACAAAGTTCCCCTTGGAGACTCCTTTTTGCAGGTGCTGCAGCTGATGCTGAACATGAGGGATGGCGTTGCAAGGAAGGGAATTATAGAAAAATCTCCAAATGAGACATACTCTGACAGAAAACACTATTCTCAAAAATCCCAGTTTTAAAAAAAAAGTCAGTTGAAACAACAGCTTTGTGCCGATGCCTTCTTGAAATTTTCTATTGTATCCTTGGGCAGAGATATTGGGGCTGGATAGGTGGAATTCATTTCACTTACGTGCTGGAAGCCTGGCCAGCACTTTGCCCAGCCCATAATGCCTTCTACCTGACACCACTCTAGGGCAGTGTGGTGGCAGAGAGTCAAACCGCCACCTCATAAAAAAGAAAAAGGTTGGAGAAAATGTGGAGAATGTGCGCAAAATGGATTTCGAACTTTAGGGGAAGAAGAACATTCAGAATGTTTCTCAGGCAATGTGTCTTCTGAGCAATGTCGACTCAGTAGTAGTTGTCTTTCTTCAGGGTTCTTTAGAATCTTCCCTCAGGCCCACAAATATTATGTTTTGAAGGGGTAAATCACAACGAATATTGAGCTTTGCCCGCCCATGACAATGTATTAGAAGTGTTCTCCTCCAAAATTCTTTTTAGAAGGAATGTGTTTTCTGTCTAACTGATTGAGAAGATGGGGGGGGGGGAGGAGATAGAGAGAAGGAAGAAATTTTAACCAAAAAGAGTACTGTATCTGTACTCTTTTATGATACAGCCCAGAAATCTATGTAGTTATGCCTGCCAGAGTGCCTGTATTAGCATACATTTCAGCTGAGCATATAGGTATTTGCATTTTTCACACCAAGGGAATATGTATGCAAATGCAACTGTTTGTGCCAACTTCTTAACTTGTACCAATTCACAGCTGAAATTTATACTAATTTTCACAACTGTAGTTTTCCAGCTATGCCAATGGGTGCTGGCATTTCTAGATCACTCTTTATGCCAGTAGATTCCTGGGTAGTGTAATTTGTTGTTAAATATTTTGTGCCAGCAGATTAGGTTGGCAGTCATTCATAATAACGAGGATGATGGCTTCAATCAGTGGTCCCCAACCTTGGGCCTCCAGATGTTCTTGGACTTCAACTCCCAGAGATCCTGGCCAGCAGAAGTGGTGGTGAAGGCTTCTGGGAGTTGTAGTCCAAGAACATCTGGAGGCCCAAGGTTGGGGACCACTGGCTTCAATGATGGCAGCTCCCTTTGTTGTTATGTGCCACCAAGTCACATCCAACTTATGGCAGCCCTATGAATGAGAGTTGTCTAGAAGGCCTTGTCCTCAATGGCCCTGCTCAGCTCTTGCAAACCCAAGCCTGTGCCTTTCTCTTTTATGATACCTTCAACTTTTTTTTGGTCTTTTCCAGCCAATCCTGCCTTATCACAATGTGCCAAAATTTTCATGGTCCATCTTTCATACCAGTACATGGTGATCAGAAATACAAAAGTGTGGGTGATCTTGGCCTTGGTTTTCAGCGACATGTTCTTATGCTTGATGGTCTTTTGTGGTTCCTTTATTGCTGTCTTTCCAAATCTCGGTCTTCTTCTAATTTCTTGGCTGCACTCTCCATTGGGGTCAATGGTTGAATCAAGGTAGACTAAGTCTTTAACAATTTCATTGTCAATATCAAAATTGTGCAGTTCTTCTTATAGCCAGGATTTTTGCCTTCTTAATGTTCAACTGCACTCATGCTTTGTCATTTTCTTGTTTCATTTTCATCGAAGTCGTGGCAAGTCGTGCTGCTTTGTTCCAGTAAGACGGTGTGATCTGCATAATTATTGCTGTTCTTCCACCAATTTTCACTCCTCCTTCATTTGAATCAGGTTTGGCTTTCCATGTGATATATATTTCATTCAAATTGAATCAAAAAGAGGATCTAATGCACCCCTGCCTGACACCTCTGACTTTAGGAAATCATTCCTGTGTCTCCATATTTGGTCCTAACAGTAGCTTCTTGTCCACAATATACGGTAGGTTATGCATCAGGACAATCAAGTGCTGAGGCACACCGTTTCTGTCAGGATTTGGCCCGTACTGCCCTTGCAGCTGCAGGATCGGGACCAGCTTGACCCAGGACTAGCCTGGTATTTGCAGGCTCAGGCCTTGGCCTGTGTAGCAGCTGCTGGGCCACTCAGGAGGCTCACCTGGAAACCTGGAGGGAAGGCCTATTTAAGGAGTGGTTCTCCCTCCCAGAACTTGCCTCAGCGTCAAAGGTCTTTGGCTGTGCTGCTCCTGAGCTCTGGAGTCCCTGTGTTCCAGTGCACCTGTACCTGCTCTTGCCTCCTGCATCTGGACTCCAGTGTTCCAGTGCCTGCTCCTGTTCTTGCCCCTGCCTTGCTCCCTGCTTACTTCTGCTGGCCTCCTGCATCTCAGTGCTTTGTTCTGGCTCTGTTCTCTTAGCCCTGTTCTCCCACCTCCACTTGGTTACGACCAACTATGCAGTGCTTGTCTTTGGACTTGAAACCCTACGTGGTAGACTGGGTCCTGGTGCCCTTGCCCCTGGTGGGAGGCTGCCTGGTATATCTTGGACTGTGACAATTTCTTTCAGAACAGTCCATAGCTTCTCATGATCCATACAGTCAAAAGCTTTACTATAGTCTGTAAAGCATAAACATCTACCACTGGTGATTTATTTTTTCCTAGTGCTTTCAGAGCAGCTTTCACTTCATTTTCTAGAACTTCAGGTTCTTTATCATAGAATTTCCTCTTCAAAAGAATCTGTCATTCTTTTATCTCCCCTGTATAGATCTTCAGTATACTCTTTCCACCTTTCAAAAAATTTCTCCTGGTCAGGTAGTGTGTTTCCCTGTTGGTTTTTCAGCATTCCTAATCTTAGCTTAAATTTCCTTTTGATTTATTGAATCTTTTGGTAGAGATATCTTGTTTCTTCATTTTTGTTGTTCTCTTCTATGTCTTTGCACTATGCATTATAATAATTCTCTTGTCTCCATGTGATTCAGGATTCTGACCCTACTTCTGCCAGCTTTTATTTTTGAAATTATTCTTACTTCTGTCAGCTTTTACTTTTGCTCCTTGCCTGTTCTTAACAATTTTGAGTGTTTCTTCCATCATCATTCTAGGTTTTTCTTTCCTGTTGATGACAAGAATTATTATTTTGCATTCTTTCCAAATGATATATCTGGCTCCAATCCACAGTTCTTCTGATTCATGGTCAATTGAGTTTAAACTCAGCAGAAAGATTGCTTAAATCATATTTTGGCACTAGGATTCCTTTAGTAATCTTAAACTTTGCTCAAATGTTTGATGTTAACAGTTCATGATTAGTATTATATAGTCTGCTCCTGGTTTTATTTTGGCAGAGAGAATACAGCTTCCCTATTGTCCACTTCCAGTTACATAGTCTATTTGATATCTATATTGGCTGTCTGGTGATGTCCACATATACAGCTATCTATTTTGTTACTTGAAGCATGTGTTTGTGATAAACAGATTGTGGGCTTTACAGAATTCTGTGGGTCATTCTCCTGCTTTATTTCTGACTCTTAGGCCAAATTTTCCACATTTGGTTTTGCTTTGTTTCCTACTTTTGCATTCTAATTACCTATGATTACCTGCATATCTTGTTTTATTGTGTGATCAATTTCCTCCTAGGTGCTTGCATAAATACTTTTGATTTCATCTTCTTCAGCATTGGTAGTTGGAACACAGACTTGAATTATGATTATATTGATTGGTTTTCCCAGAAGTATATTTGGGAGGATGCTGTTGAGATGGTTGAGAAATTCTTCCAATTTCTCAACCATCTCAACAGCATCCATCTAAATATACAATTCACCATGGAAAAAGAAATAGAGGGCCAACTCCCGTTCTTAGATGTCATGGTCCTACGCAAAACTGACCTCTGACTGGGACACAAGGTCTACAGAAAACCCACCCGCACAGACCGGTACCTACACAAAAACTCCAACCACCACCCACAGCAAAAAAGAGGCATAATCAAAACACTGGTAGATCGTGCAAGTCAGAACTGTGAAGCTCAGTTTCTCAGCACTGAACTCAACCATCTGAATTGGGCCCTACAGGCAAATGGCTACTCCAAAAATGAAATCACAAGAGCTATCAAACCAAGAAAACAACACTGAACTGAAGAAGAAAAACAGCCACCCACAACTAAAGTATTTCTGCCATACATCAAAGGGGTCACGGACCGCATGGGGAAACTTTTGAAAAAGCACAACCTACAAACAGTGTTCAAGCCCACCACAAAAATACAACAAATGTTACGGTCAGCAAAGGACAGAAGGGACCCCCTCACCACTGCAGGAGTATACCAGGTACCTTGCAGTTGTGGTCAGGTATATATTGGAACCACAAAATGAAGCATCCACACCAGAATCAAAGAACATGAGAGACAGACACTGCAGACTAAAACAATCAGAAAAATTTGCAGTAGCTGAAAATGCCCTAAAACAAGCTGGACATGAAATTCAATTTCGAAATACTGGACAACACCAGCAATCATTACGTCAGACTGCACAGGGAAGCCATTGAAATCCACAAGCACCAGCAGAATTTCAACAAAAAAGAGGAAAGTTTGAAACTCAACAAAACTTGGCTCCCAGCTCTCAAAAAATACAGCATGCAAAAGGTCACAAATTCTACTCAGCCACAAGGACCAGGGATCACTACACACAAAAGACCAGCTAATGACACCCATCAACCATATTGACAGATAATCTCTGCTCCTTATCACAACAATACACCCACAACAAGACACCCTAATCACCCATCTACAGAAAAAGCCAAAAGCCTATCTCACAGCCATAAATACTCTGCTCCCACGCCAACTACACCAGAGCACAGAGTGCTGTCCTCTGAAGATGCTGGCCACAGAGACTGGCGAAACGTTAGGAAAAACAACCTTCAGAACACGGCCAAAGAGCCCGAAAAACCCACAACAACCCTCTAATGGATATTATTCAGTCAGAATTTATATTGTAGCTCCAAGCTGTCTGAGCTACATCTTGCCTCAGTAGTAGAACCATTCCATTTCTTCTGAGTTTGTCATTTCCAGAGTAAAATATTTTGTAGTTGCCTGACTGAAAATATTCCATTCTGCTCCACTTAAGTTCACTGGCACCAAGCTCTGCAATGTTTTGATGTTCCATTTTTTGATTTACAGTTTCTGGCTTACTTTGATTCATACTTCTCATGGTCCATGTTCCAGTTTTCTGTGTTGTGCAGCACTGGACTTTCCTTTCACCTTTGTGCACGTCAGCCATTAGATACTTTTTCAGCTTTAGTCTAGGCGTATCATTAGCTTTTTCCCCAGTAGCTGACTGAGTGCTGATTCTGACCTGGAAGTCTCATTTTCCAGCACTATCCCTTCTTTCATTTCAGACTGTCTCATCATAAGGTTTTCAAGATTAAAAAGGTTTGCCATTGCTTTCTTCTATGCAGTATTGAGTGTCACAACTATTATTGGTGAAAGATCCACCACCAGCATCACCTTTGGTACCCACTGCTGCACAGTAGCCACCCTACAGAGATTTCTCCACCTTCATCACCATTGGAACAATCTTTCTTCTTCTTCTTTCCTGTTGATACAGGTAAGGGTGGATGCATCTTACTACTGGAACCATCCATTCTCTTCTGCTGACTCTGCTGTTGCTCCTTAGTCTGGAGCCTCAGCTGTGAACATTCCTCCTTGGGTGATTCTGCTAGGAGTCTACACTCACAGTGGAGTCCGGCCTCCTGACAGCATCGCTCTCAGCTTCTCTAACATGCTCAGTCCCCTTTACCACATTAAGATGTGTGTCTAAGAAGGGGAGATGATGTGATATTCCAGCTTTGGCTGCCACCCATTCTTACTTGCCCAGGCATTCTAAATTGGTTTTAAAGCCTCTCCTTGCAGCTTTATAGTTTCGTTGCCTCTCATTTTTATGTCTCGTGACACATTTTTCACAGTATTTTTTATTTTTATTGAATGGTGTGATGCTCTAATAAAAATACAAAACATTGTAAAAAAACATAATAATGAGAGGCAACAAAACTATAAAGCTGCAAGCAGAGGCTTCAAAAACAGTTTAAAATGCCTGGGCAAGTCAGAATGGATGGCAGCCAAAGTGACACGAGCCTGCTTATACAACTGAAGATGAAGGATTGTTTCCTGATTCTACAGGCCGAAGCCATTTTTGTCAGTAAAAGCGGCTTCACTCTTTTTGGCCATTGTATCCGAATTATTCTGGTGCAGAAAGAAGGGCAGCTGGTGAACCGTCCAAAGCTGGAAACAGATTCTCTGTGTAATCAAGGCTACATGGATCTCCACCAGTGACAATGCAGAACTAGAGATTTGGCCACCTCCTCCAACAAGCGGCATAACTGTTCTTTCCATGGAGTTTGGCCTCATCCAGAACAGGTTGAACTGTGATTTACTGGACCTCAGAAGCACCTGCCCACACCACCCTTGTCTGTTCAGGATTCTGGTTCTCTTTATTAGTCCTAATTTCATCCACCACTGCATCCAATCAACAGCTTGACACCTGCAGAACCTAATATTTATTTACTTGATTTATATACTACCCATCTCACCGCCAAGGCCACTCTGGGCTGTTTAAAAGTAGACAGAGCAACAAAGTAACAAAATAAAACAACATCAGTACATTAGGGGGTGCAAATCAAATACAAAATGCAGTGAAAACAGGTACAATACAATAAATGACAATTAAAAGCATGAAAAATGTAAAGATATAGAGCAAGGCGGTGTGATGGATGTTATATCATCAGGCATTATTGGATCAAGCTGTTGTTTCTTCAGGGAAGGCCTGTCTGAATAGCCAGGTTGTAAATAGCTTTTTTGAATGTGCCCAACGAAGGGGCCAGGCGGACTTCGGGCGGAAGAGAGTTCCACCATTCTGGGGCTCTGCTTGGCTGCTTACTGGAAAGGCAGTTCCAGGCACTGTGAGGTGGGGACAGGTAGAGGTGTTTGAGAGACTCCATCCCAGTGTGAACACAGTCTGCGCCTCCTAGATGAATGCCTAGCGGTCCACTGAGCACCACCCTTCTGGACTATCCTGATACAGTTCTCAGCACAAAAGGATAGGGGTTCTGTTTAGCACTATGTATTTTGATAGGAAAAATGGATAGGCATGCATACTTATGAGAGATTTTCATGCTGTGTATGTGTGTTTGTGTAGGAAATTAGATGAAATGAATCTGTGAGCACATGCAAAACTGATTTGGAAGTAGAGGACTCATTTCTAGCAAACAGTGAGGAAGACTGCACAGACTGCCAATGTTAAATGTTAATGCTTCGGCCTGTAGAATTAAAAATGAAATAATTAATTAAAATTCCTTACGTTTATCTTCACCTAGTTTACCTCTTTGCAAAGGAGAGCTTTAAAAATGCGAGCCAAGATTACAGAAAAAGAGAACAGAAGTTAGCTGCTCTCTGCATATGTTTGGAGCATCATAATGAAGAACACGTAAAAAAAACAAACCCAAAGATTCTGAGCAGAAAACACAACTGAGGTCATAGGACAAGCCATAGGAAGATCCTTGCTGAAGTCCACAAACTCCACCAGTGATGAAAACATCCCTTTCAGGGGGACTACATCTCCCAGAATCCCATGGGAAGAATAGCCATTGAACTGCATACACACTCCATTATAGTCAAACAAGGGCAAGCTAGTTTGCAAGCCATAGAAGATGGGGAAAGCATGCCATTTTTAATACTTCAGGAATCACCACATCTTGCAATGAGCTATCTGTAGCCTCTAATTCAGGGGTCCCCCAACCCCCAGTCTGTAGCCCAGTGCTGGTCTACTTGCCAGGATCAGGCGGTGGAGACAATCCTGCCCCACCCGCCCACCTGCACGCATGGGTGCCCCACATGTGTGAGCTGGCCCCGTCTACCTGTGAGTGCGCCCTGCCCATCCGCGCATGTGTGTACCACCGCCCATCTGCGAGTGTGTGCCTCACCCACATGTGAGCATGCCCCACCCACCCGTGAGTGCAAGGGGTGCCCACCCATGCACAGACCCTGCCCCCCAACTGGTCCACAGTTTGGAAAAGTTTGGGGATCACTGCTGTAGTTCATCTCTTAGAGCCATTCTTGCTCAGGGCAGGCAGCCCAACACTTGGGCAAATAAGGGCTTCAGGGACCAGCTGTTTCTGGATGGTGCCTCTGTCAGAGACATGTAGGAGCTGTGCTCCAAGGTTTACTAGGCTGACCATTTAGCCATGGGGGCAGCAAGAGTGCACAGTGAGAGACAGCCTTCAGACATTCACTCGGGCTAGTTTTGCTTCTGCATAGTGCTTCTCCCCACACAGTGGGGGTTTATAAAATAGGATGGCAGCATTATTTTAGTGGATGCATTTTCTTTCTACCCCGCCATAAGAACGATGTTATGCTAGTGTGTTGGTGGGGTTGGTAGTGATATTTATATCTCCCCTTTCTGTATTTTCATACAGCCCAGGTGGTTCATTGGAGATAAATAAAACTCAGTGACAGACAACCCCCCAAAATCAGAAAAACAAAAGACTGATTAAAAATTCCTCTCTCCCCCCCCCCCAAAAAAAGCAATGTTGCGAAAATTATCAGTAATTTTCCTGCTAAAACCATCATTATCATCACTGCTCTTCTGTGTGAGCTGCTCCCAGATGGCCATTTCATTGTCTAGGACTCCATTTTCAAAAAGAGTCCAAATTCTTTCTCACTTCTGATGGCAGGCTAAGAATGGGGTTGATGCATGAAGGGCCTTCGCAACAGAGCACAGTTCATGTAGGACAGGGTTGTCTACTCCAAGCCCCTCATATATTCATTCCAGGGTGGTTTCGTCCCCTGCTCTTTAGGGCTAGATTATGACAACCAGCATCTTGGATGTAGCCCAGAAACAAATTTATTAGCTGTGATGCTGGAAAAAGGATTGGCATAATACAATCTAATCCAGAGAAATGTCCTCCTGTCGTCAGGCTTCCCTCTTCAGGCAGACTTTCGAGCAGTAGGTTGACTTAGGAATGCTAGTTTTCAATTTACAGATTTAAAAATGTTTTTAAATTGTTTTTAATCTTGTTTTTTAATCTCAATATGAGTTTAATTGTTTGAAATACGAGTTTTATATACTGTTTTTTAAACAGTGTTTTTTTAAAAATAGTTTTATCTGTTGTGAGCATCCCAAATGAAATCCTCAAACGTTGCCACTTCAATTGGCAATGTTTGGCATTGTCCCTAACCCGCCCCCCCTCTAGTCGCTGGGCCTGTTTGAAGGGCTTCAGCCCAAGCACAGCCAGATTCCATGGCAGGAGAAACGAGCATTCAACACCCCGTAAAGATTGCTCGGGCTTGCTTTATTGTGTGCTGCCTCATCCATTCTGCAACGTTTGCCTTTGTGCGCCATTTGATGTGTTTTTTTCCTATTGATGGAGAAATATAAGAACCTGTACAGGACGCTGCAGGCTCCTCAAATGTTGGCAATCTTATTCCGGCAACAGCTCTAGATTTTTATAGGTATCCCTACATAGTTAACACTGACTGTCATAGCAAGACCTAGAAATTGCTTTTTTGAAAACTAAGATTAGATGTTCCAAAGTCTACAATTTGCCTTTGAGACTGTATTTTGCACTTTTTTTCTATGAGGTTGACCGATATGCCATGAGAAAGAACAGTTAATTCCTCCATCACAGTGACGGGCCATCCACTGAATTGTTCCTTAGGATTTGACTTCTGTGGAAGATGTCCCCAGATATACTTGTTACAGATCCTGTCACAAAGCCAGGGAAATGGCAAAGGTGTGCAATTCAAAGGTCTCCCTGCTTGTACAGGTGCCAAAACCTTAGACACCCTGCTTTTGCAATCATACAGTATCTTTCAACTTAATTTACAAGGTGTCCATTATTCTCTACATAAGGAAGAAGACAATTCACATATCATAGGGTGGGAGGGACTGTGCACCATTTTCCTGTGCAAATATTTATCTCCACTTTCATCTAGATTCCATGTGCATGATATACACTTGTGCATTTTATTTTCCTTCATAGCTGATTGTCCAAACATGAAAGGCAGAAAGCTTAGGGTTAACCTGCAAGGTATGGACCCTTGCCTTTCAGCTCCCTTGATAAGTTGTTTAGTTGAGTCAAGCCCCAGCTGACAGGTTATCCTGACCACCACCACCCATGGAGATATCACTGCACTATGGACTTAAATTAATTCTGGACACTCTTCCACCAAAAGAATGAATTATCTGCCATCAAGTTGTTTCCAGCGGGTCTTCCAGGGTTTTCTAGGTATGAAGTATTCAGAAATGATTTAACAGCTCCTCTTTCTGGTGGCGCTCTGTGTGAGACTGTGCAGTGTACTCAAAGCTACACAGGTGTCAAGACATGTAACCTCAGATGACCTTTCATCTTAAATTCAAATTAAAAGCTTAATCAGTGTAGTAGGAAAAAATATACAACAAATTCCGCTTTCAAAATGTTCTGTTTATTTTTACAGCTGAAATAACATGCAGGCTTCAAAAGGAATAAAACAGCCCAAAGGCAATAAGAACCAGTCTCACTGTCAGCACTGGAGTCTATTTATTAAATAGAAATCAGTATATTTTATTAAAATAGGAACATACTGTATAAAGGAGGAGATAGTAATGTACTCAAGAGAACAGCTCAGCAGTAGCCCTTTCTATGGAGTGTGGAGGGGCACACAACACAAGTGATTTCCCCATGACAAGCAAAGAAATTAGTCTGTGGGGGGGGAGGTGTCGATCGCTTGAAGAAAAGCTAGACTTTTGAGCCAATTTATCATTAAAAGTTACTGGATTCCTGACTGCCACACACAAGCCATTGAACCAATGCAAAGGATTAGAAATCCCTTGATTTCCCATTGCACATTCTTATCCAAAGACTATTAACTTTTCCACACACAGAAAGCCCTTGTTGTATTTACTAGTGACACATTCTGGTTTTGTTTGTTTAGTTTAAAGAGACATCCTTATATGCTTCTGTTAGGCTTTGTGGGATGTCCATCCAGAAACTGCCTTCCCGCACTTTCTACAGCAGGATTGTCCTCCTTCCACAGAGCCAGGCTTACCGAAGCAGAAAATGAGACCAGTGCCACAGGGGGCAGACGCTGGGAGGAGGAAGCTATGGGCCACGTTGCCTCCCATGCACCCCTTCATCTGGCACGTGAAGGACAACAAAGGGGGCTGTGCTTTCCTTACTGTCACCACCAAAGAAAGACTCTGTGGAAGAGAAAGAAGGAATGCACCCATTTGGTGTTCTTCACCATGGCCTGGAACAGGTTTTGAGCCCATCCTGTTCTTCCGCTTTCAGCGCTTGCCTTGACTCCCTCAAAGTTCCATCTCCAAGTGGAACCAGGAAGCACATGTATGTCAGAGAAAATAGGATGGACCCCTGAACTAAGCCGCCGTCAAAATTTACAAGTTGATGACTAACACCTTGTTATCAGGTTTAGCCGCAAATTGCCCTAAGTTACGAAATGTGTTCTGGACCAAGTCATGCGGCGTGGCGTGCAACAGATGTCTATGGAGATTTCTTGATTTACGGCAATTCACGTCTAAATGTTTTGCCGTTTGTGTAACTGAACAATAGGATTTCAGCCAATGAATGACAAGTAATGTAGTTACCCATAGCAAGGTGTTTTTTTAAAAAACAAAACAGTAAAGGTGTAAAGCAGTTACACTTCAAATGTAATGTGGATGCCTCACATGGCAATGAGGGTGGGGCACAACGTGGCCCTTCAAATGTTGGACTGCAACCAGGAATGCCATTTTTTATCTGTGTTTTTTTTTTTTACTCCAAATCCCAGAATTTTCCAAGAATTTCTTAACCCATCTGCAGGAGTAGACAATTTTGACTGGAGTCTAAAACAAAAAGAAAAGGGGAAAAAAAGGGGGTGGGGGAAGGCACATCCTTCATGGCAGCTTCTCTCACAATTCGCTATGTAAGCAAGGGCTGAGAGGAGCTGCAGTTTGCCAACCTCTGAAGAGCAATAAGCTGGCCACTCCTCACCCACCCACCCACTCCATTCCCCCACTCACATCTAGCCTCAGGTCTCAGCACCTGGAAGGGAAAAGATAACTCAAACAACATGATGGAGGTTCCCCTCTGAACGAAGCCACCATAAAGTGGTAAGAATTTCATTTCTGCTGAAATTTGCCTCAGGGGAATAGAAAGGCCCAGAACTCCGACAAAGCAATCTGGAAACAAGGTTGATCTGCACAGGATTCTGGGATTTCGAGACCTGCAGGCCATGAGCCAGTTTGCCACTGTGTGAAATGTATGGAAGAGACCTGGAGCTGTGCCAAGGTCCCTTGGGATGCTGCCTGTCCACTTGGAAGCCTTCTCCAAAGCAGAAGAAGAAGAAGAAGAAGAAGAAGAAGAAGAAGAAGAAGAAGAAGAAGAAGAAGAAGAAGAAGAAGAAGAAGAAGAAGAAGAAGAAGAAGAAGAAGAAGAAAGAGCTGTTGTTGCCTGTTCTCCTGTAAGCATTACTCCACTAACATTTTTTTTCTCCCAGATATAACCCTGGGAGAAGTGCTTCTATTGTATATATGTCTCTATAGGTACATCTTTGATATAATCCTTGGCATGCAAGTGGTATCACAAGGGATCAGGATGACACACAGCCCTGGGCGTGAGTGCAGCCAGGGGGTACAGAGCAGCAAAGAAGCAGGGAAGCCACAGTCCCACTCTACCAGCCAAGGTCCAACGGGACAGCCACTCAGTGGTAATACTGAAGGAGGGGTCATCAAAAGAGACATAGACTTCAATAAAATCCCAAAGGACTCTTCACTGCACACCATCCTACTGTAGTAACAAAGGCAGGAAACTATTTCCTATGCCAACTGATTTAATGCCACTCCTCCAGGGAGCAGATTTGCAAGTCGAGAGACAACCCAGAGCCAGGCCTATGGTGCAGACAGCAACCGAAGCAGCAACTGCAAAGGGGGGGCGTAAACATTTTGCTTGCATCTTTGCCCAATGGAACCAGGAGAGAGGATGCAGCCGCTGAGATTGTTTAGTGCAATTCCCTCACACAGAATGTTTTGGCTGCAAACGGGGCAGTATTTGCAAGGCTTCATTGTTGCTCCCGAGCCCCTTTATACTACTAGACCTCTTCCTCAGAATATGAAGCGGTGAGTGTTTTGGAACACTGCAAAGTGCCTTCCCCTCACTGCTCAGAAGCCACCACAAAAAGCCACCACAATCAGCTCTCCATAAATTTGAGAAAGACTCTTTAGGGTGGACAGAGTAACCCCTAGACCAAACCAGTATCACCCATTCTCACAACAGGTCGAGCAGAGAGTGTCTAAAAGAAAGGGGGCATTCTTTAATGAAAGGAAAAGAAAGAAAGCTTCCAAAATCAAAACCTAAGAGAGACTCTTCTGATTTTTATCAACATTCAACAGGTCTTCCAGATCTATAATGGGCAAATTTAGAATCAAGTCGTGTTATTCTTTATAGCAGAACTCCCCCCCCCCCCAGATTTTCAGCAGTTTAATTTTATCAATGAAACCCAAAAAATAACAATGCCTATATGACCAAAACCTTGCTGGAAAATTCAAGATTGGATATCGTTCTGAGGTCTAATGTAAGGTTGGAAAATATGTGGTCCTCCAGATGTTGTTGGGCTCTGACGAACACCAGCCATAGCCAACATTGCCTCTGGGGAGGAACGCTGGGAACTGCAGTCCAACGACATCTGAAGGGTGACGTCGTTCCCCCCCCCTCCTGTAAAGAGAAGAGAGTGCAAGCGCAAAGGCCTTAGATTAGAGCTTCTAACAGTCTTGGGCAGGGGTGAGTATCTCAGGAGAAGCAACTAGATCAGAGCTAAAATGTGTCACGCAGGACACTGCCAGATCATCCTCAGAGTGAAGCTCCAGCTGTTTTTATTTTATTTTATTTTTTTACTGCAACAGATCACAGTCAAGGAATCTGTGCAGAGAGTAATGTCAAGTTCAACTGAGGAGAGATGTTCCCTAGTGAATGAACGGGGGAGCCAACTCTGTGCTCTACACTATGTGTGTGTGTGTGTGTGGGAAGCATGTACAACCCCAGGCAGTTGGCCTTGCACAATTTTGGATCTCCCCTCTGTTATTATGCAATTTCTCCATCTTTGTATCCTAACAGAGGTTACATTGAGGGTTTTGGCTGAGAATGGACGCCTATCTGTGCAGGGTGGGGGTGTGGGAGACAAGGCCTTTTCCACAGTCCCTAAAGGCAAACCCTGAGCTACAATTAAAAGAATCAAAAGCATTCTTTAGGATTGTGCCTCCCTTGGCTGGCTCTCTCTCTCGGGTTCCCAAGGAAGAAGAGCTGCCTGGGAAAGGCTGGAAGCACACAAACATTACTTGGCAGCTATGAAGCAAGGCTATTGTGCAGGGCTGGCATTTCAGAGAGCAACACCCTCCCACACCACCAGCACAGCTGGAGCTAGCAGCTGGCCAGGCCAAGTCCAAAACAACCCCCGTTGCGCGGGAACGTCCCAGAAACACTGGTATTTGCAAGCCGGTAATGAACCCAGGGCCCAGCCGAGGTCTCAGCACCTGCAGAAGCACATCTTTGAAATATACCACATCTACAGGTATGTACTGAAATGCATAAGGGCAAAAAAAAAAAAAAAAAAAAAAAAAAAAAAAAAAAAAGGATCCAGAGAGGTGTCCTTTCCCAATAGTACCAGAGAATGAATTGTCCCTGGGCAAATGTGCGTGGTGGAGGCACTGTCCAAAAACACAGCCCATCATCCGTTGTGCTTCTTGTTGCTTCAGTTCAGACCAGGTAGCTTTAAGTCCCAGCAGATCTGCTGAGTTAAGCCCCTCCGGCAGCTTGGTAGAGCAACATCCTTCCAGACAGCCAATTGCCGACTACATCTCACTGGCATAGAACCCCAGCTTAGCCATGGACATTTCCTTCCGAAGCCTCATGATCTCCCAGTACATCAGTTCCACTGCAAGGCAAAGAGAGAGAAAGAGAGAGAGAGCAGTACAATACATGGATGTGGACAACCAAGTGTGTTTGCCTTCAGTTCAGGGATTGGGGGGGGGGGAGAGAAGTGAAATTGTTCACTATGGCCACTACAAAGGTACTTTTCAGGAAAGAAAACTTACAGAACATGTTTTGGGGGCTGTGGGGTACACCAGTGTCTGTGCAGGCCTTCAAGATCCAGGTGTACCTTTCTGCAGCCCCCTGATCTCTGGCAGTTGCCCACCACTCCTCTACCACTCACTCCCTGTGGAAAAAAACTCAAAATCCTATGAGACTCCCTCTGAGAGAGGACTTCCTCAGGACAGCCACACAGAAGCTCCTCTGTTTCTTTAACACCACCAGCATCTGCCAAATGGAACTCCTGCACCACAGCTTATGAAGGGCCAAGGATTCACAGAACAACTTTCCTTTGGGGTTCACATGCATGAAGTTATGAGACCCCACCCTTGGACTACCTATCCAGATTATATCAAAGCTGGGCTTTCAGTCACTCTAACATCAAGTGAAAATTGGGCATGCAATTGCAGAGATGGACACAGACATGCCCTGTTTCCCCGGAAATAAGACCTAATGTGAAAATAAGCCCTAGTATGATTTTTCAGGATGCTCGTAATATAAGCCCTACCCCAAAAATAAGGCCCAGTTAAGTGAAACCACGCCCTCCACCATTGTGTCACATTGTGCAGCAACCAGAAGATGATATCACTGTAAAGTAAAACATCCCCTGAAAATAAGCCCTAATGCGTTTTTTGGGGAGCAAAAATTAATATAATATCCTGTCTTATTTTGGGGGAAACACGGTATTAAAAGACAGGACGTGTGAGACAGATAAGAAGAAATAGGAGTCAATCTATATTTGGATTGAAGAGAACAATTAGATAATTTTTTTTCTGCTGGCCTGTCTCTTCAGGTTTGCTTTGCTTTGCTTTTTTCAGGTTGAAAATGCATATGCTTAACGGGGCACTCTTGACATTGTTGTTTCCTGTGGTTAATACTGGACTGCTCCCTTTTGAAATGGAGATCTACTATATCCAGCATGTCAGGATGTACATTGTTCCCACCTACCTTCTGCAGAAAAGAGGTGTCTACACCCCTGAGCCTTTCTGTAATCTCTGGTGGGCTTTATTGGCCACAGGGGTTGATGTTTGTCTACCACTTTACTGCCCTACAGATTCTGGGACTGGCCACAGAAATGAATCTGGATAACATGCTGTGCCCGGCCGTCTCGGACCTCTTCTATGGCCCCTGGTATAGAATTTGGGCGTCAGGCCAGATGATCATGACTATGGTTCATGGGAAGCTCATTACTTTTGCCTTCTACAGTACTGTCCCTTTTTTAAGATTCTGTCTGGATTTACTTCATCTCCCAGCTAAGAAAATATCCTAAAACTACTATACGGAGGAACACAGGAGAAGCAGAAGAGGACTGTGTTGGTGGTGGGAGAAGACTGGTGTGAGGAAAAGATCATACCTGTACAGTTCCTTTTGGTGTCTTTCAACTTTTATGAACTACCACATACCCTCCTGTGGTCTCCCTGACTGTTGATGTTTCAGTGCCCAGAGCCATTGGCAAAACTTGTGGCCTTCTTCATTGAGAGAGTGATGTCTGCTTGTACCACTACTCTACTCTTTACAACAGAATCCAGCTCCTTTGGAACTGGGGGAACCTGAAGAGTGTCAGAACCCCACAATGGGGTACATGTAGGAGAAATCAAAGGAAGGAAGGAAGGAAGGAAGGAAGGAAGGAAGGAAGGAAGGAAGGAAGGAAGGAAGGAAGGAAGGAAGGAAGGAAGGAAGGAAGGAAGGAAGGAAGGAAGGAAAAAGGAAAAAGGAAAAAGGAAAAAGGAAAAAGGAAAAAGGAAAAAAGAAAAGAAAAGGAAGTTGGACATGCAGCTACCCTAACTACTGAAATCCTGTTGTGCAGTCACATAAATTGTGTTATCTTTTAAGGACAAATTGATGTAAGTTAAGAAATCTCCACAGACATCTGTTGCATACCAAATCACACAACTCGGTAGGCTACAGAGAATGTCTACAGAGACTTTTTAAACTTAGCTTCCAAAAGTTATGTCGTTTGCATAACAGTGCAACAGGATTTCAGCTCATGTGTACTTTGTGTTTCAAAGCTTGGAAATACTGCTTTTATGGACTATAACTCCCAGAATTCCCCAGCCTTGAAGATTCTGGGAACTGTGGACCAAAACATTAACTTTTCCAAGTGCTGCACTGTTTTCTGTTGAATCTTTTTCTCTCTCTCATCCTACCCTATGTCCACAACCACACCCCTTTCCATTCTGCTCTCACCCATATTCATCCAGTTAGACTGTGACAATTCATGTTCATTTTGCCCTGGATACAGAGCCAGGAAAAGTAACTTTGGGGGATGACAGAGCCCAGCAGCCCACAGCCAATATGACCAATGGCCACACTGGCTGGGGACGTTTGGGTACTGTAGTTGTAGTTCGGAAAACTTTCCAAATTCTGATTGAATGGCCTTTAGGAGTACAGCAACGAAGAGACTCCTTTCTGGAGCTCCTTACCAGTTGGTTGGTTGGTTGGTTTAATTGAAAGCTACAGACTCTTCAACTCAGCAATTCTCTCTTATGGGAGATCTGTTGATTTTGCAGCCTTCCAAGTTAGCCAGCAGCCAGCCCTCTACATCCCAAAAAGGGAAAGCTGGCCAATTACTTACCATCCTGTCTCACCAGTCCTTGCTGGATGTAGCGAATGTAGGTGAAGAAGTTGCATACTGCTGTAATCTTGGGGCGGGGGGAGAGAGAGGGAGAGAGACAAACATGAATTCAACAATATTTTTGGATCTCGTTATGAATCTGTTTATGGGAAAACGTGTTCAACACTTGCATGCAAAAAAAGTAAGTGCTACATATTCAGGGGGCTTTTGCAACAGCTGGGCTCCACACAGGGAAAGGAAGGGAAGGAGAAAGTACATGCAAAACAAAACAGATGGAAGGAGTGCGGTGCACAGATCCCTGTGCATTTTCAGTCTCAGTGAGGCTGCCTTGCAGAAGGGAAAACAAAGGAGGTATGTTAAGAACATTCATGAAGATAAAAACAGGCCAGGTTCATATTTTTGAGAGGAAACCAATACAGTCTGGCAAAACATCATCAGTGTGTTATTCGTTTCTTACAGAAAACTTTAGAATATGTTACAGTGTTCTGACCCTTCTTGTTACCGAACAGCCTACTACAGATATTTTTAATGACATTCACGGCGGGGAGAGAAGGTAGACAACTTGAGAAAGAAAACTGGTGTCTCTTTAGAAGAATATTAGCATTCCAGTATGCAACTGGAAGAAGTATGCAACACATGTTATTATTTCAGACCAAACATAATTTCTTAGAATAATAAAAGAGCAGTACATGTATCTATCATTCCCTCTTCAAATGAACCCAGGTGGTGCATGTGGAGAGAAGTGGACCTCATAAGAGGCCACTAAAAAACAACAATATATTTCAGGGAGCCTCATGAAGAAATGAATGTATGTGTGTATAAGCACATGAGCACACATGTGTACACACAGAAACACACAAACCCCTCCAAGAACAACCCACAGATTAGGCACACTCAGGAGCCAAATGGAAAAGGAAAAGAATGGGAACTGCAGTCTCTCAAAGTCCAGAAAGCCAGACAGCCTCCACCCCTGGCATTTTGCTCCCACGGCATTGTCAACCTGTGTTGTCAACAATGTCAACCTGTGTGCTGGGGTGGACAACCAGCGGCCCACTAACTGTGGCTGCACTAGGGGAGGGTTAAGGACAGCCCTAGTCCAACAACCACCGAGAGGATTGCATGCTCCCCACATGCTCTAGGCAGGTCTTTTCTGGATCTCAGGAGGCTTACCCTGGCCCTGCAGGAAGGCGAAATGTAGTAATAATTCCCAGAGTCCCCCAGTTTGATGCGATGCCTGCAGGCTCGGGAGAGGCCACTTAGAGCACACTTCCTATAAAAAAAAGGTAGGGGAAGGAGGAGAGAAAGCAGAGCAAGACATAGTCAAAAGGCAGCTCCTCCGTAAGGGAGAGCAAAATGAAACCAAGCTGTGCAGGTCCTGCAAGCCAGAACATGAGCAAAGGGCATCACTTTCAAGTTTTTTAAAAAATACTATGAGATATAATGGAGAATTTGTGAATATGTAATTTTTAAAGAAGGACTGGGGAAAATGTATGCTGATAGACAACAAGCCCCATCTGTCAGCAAACCCCCATCTCCAAGGAGATACCGGGGATGCCGGAGAATGGAGAGATTCCAAAGTTTAGTCAGTCCTTTAGGAGCTAAGATGAGCCCAAGACTCTCAGCTAGGCCCTGACTAACACTTCTTCCTCAAATCCACCTCCTTTATTAAGGAAAACAACACACACAGACAAATCCATGAGTTTAAACTCAGGCTAATCTGGGCTCTATATGTGGTAACAAATACACATGGCCAATTAGATAGGTTAGTCTGTTCAAGAAACCAATGCATGCAATTCCAAAACATTACTGCTTTATTAAGAAATATGGTTCAGAAAAGAATTCAGATTATTGCAAAGTAATTCAGTTAGAAACCTTTTCATAACAAGGCAGACAGATCACCCCCACCACTGCAGCTGGAAAAATAAAATAATTAAAAGCATTCTAAACTAGAATAATGCATAAGCATAGTCATTCATACGTTCCTGTGATTCCATAGTCCATGATCCACCAGGAAAAGTTAGATCCCAGTCTCAATCCAAAAGTTATAATCCATTTTGGGAAAAAGCACATGTCTGTCCTTTCTCAATCAAACTCCATCTTTTTCCAACCTCTTACCAACTTCCTTCTTCTTCCCAGAATTCTTCATAAGGAACACCCCCTCCTGGGTCTTGTTGTCCCGCCTAACTTTCTCATGGGAGCTTGAGAGTTGTTATCATGTTTTGTGGCAGAATTATTTTGACTATGAAAGTCTCTGCTCTCTACTCATCTTAGCAACGAGATAACCAGAGAGCGAAGCTTCTCTGAAACAGCATGAAAAACTTTCCTACTACAGAGCAGACTTTAAATCAAGATGGATGCTGTCAAGACAATATTATGACTACAAAACCCATTCTAGCATCTCATAAAAACACAGATCATCACACTATCATCCCTCACTACTGACTTTCCTAGGAATGGCTGATGGGAGTTGCAGCCCAACAACCTTGGAGGTCCAAACAGTCCTTTCCTCTTTTTTTTAGACATTTACAGTCTGACATTGTATATTTTAATTTTCTTTGTAAAAATATAGCAAAACCCTAGCAAGGGAAAAGGGGAAGATTGTTAAAGCTCCCATGTTAAGCAAATGTAGGGCTTCGCTGGTGCAGGCTAAATAGCATTGCTAGGAGATCAGGCAGGCCACTGGCCATGATCCTCGCCTCCAAAGGGCATATGGACTTCAGGTTAGCCTGCTGGATCCACACCAGCCCACGGCCCGTTTGCCAGTATGGTGGAAGGGAGAGCAAATTGACAGCAGGCGGCTGCAGACCATGCAGGGTCATTTGAGGTCCATAGGCCAGTTGGAGGCAAAGATCACACCCAATGGCATACTGGACCTCATGACGGTGACTCCCGTCAGTCAATCTCAGGATGATCAGTAGTGAGGCATGATGGGACTTGTCATCCATCAGCATACATTTGCTAGCACATCAATAAAATTACATACTGGCATGATGTTGGCAAACTTACAGGGGGAGGCTCACTTTTTGTTCATTTCCAGCATGTGCAAGTGCTGGAAATGGACTGAAATGGAGTGATCCTACCTGCACCAAAAAAAGGGGGGGGGGGGAGGAGAAGCCCACAACAGGGGTCAGACTGTAGGCAAGACTGCTCAGGGGACAGGACAATTGACTCCAGGAAAAATGTCATTTGATTGCCCTTTTTAGAAGTGAACCAGCCCGTCCCTGCAGTGGACCAAACAGCAGGCAAAACAACCATGTAGTCGCCTTCTTATTAGGAAAGAAGCCCCTCTGAACTTCTGGATAAACATGCTCAGGATTGGGCTGCTCATGAAACAAAGGCCTAGCAGACTACCTGCAGGCAGTCCCTATTTTTTCCATTGACGGAACTGAAAAAAAGGTTAGTTAAGCATTAGCCATGGTTTGGGAAGCGACTGGCCACACTGCAAGCCATGTTAACATACAATTCCAGAAGATTTTCGAAATATATTCGTAGCAGAGGTCTCTACAGGCATTAAAACCCAGCTTCTGAGCCAGCTTTTCACCATTTTTGAACACCATTGTAACTGAGGGTATCAATTAAGCTTACTGTAGGGCGACCACCAAGATTTTTTTTAAAAAAAGTTACTCACTAGCTCCAGCTTCAACACCGTTAGTGAGTTAGTAACTTATTAGTGGTTCAAACATCCTTTCATGGTTGGCTTAAATGAAATCACTTACGTTACAATTGGGGACCGGAAGCCACTGTGAGAAGAAACAAGAGGAGGAAACCAGAATCAGGATAAAAGCACAAGACTCATTCTTCTTGGTAAGAGGCTGGCACGCGGGCAGAAAGCATGCCAGCTCCCAAAGAGAAAGCGACCGGACCAAGGGCAGAATCCTCTTAAGAAACATGGGGCAGTAACTGCCCCATGGGAGGAGCACCCCATGCACTCCACTCAATCTCCAGCTTACGGTTGTGTGAGCAGGTAAAAACAAATAGGATTTGGGATTGAGTCATTTTAGAGTACAGTCCTGTACACACTTGAAAGTTCAACCACAGTGGAATCAATGGGATGAAATTGTTAGTAAATTTGTACAGAATTGTATTGTTTTTTTTAAAAAAAAAGGTATGTGGGAGGGATAATCAATTACTTCCTTGTCTTGGAAGATTTTTCACCTGCAGGTGAATTTCACCAGGAGAGGCTTTTGCTGAAAACCTCAGTGCTAACCCCCAGGCCAGCCTTCTCCCATGGAAAAGTGTCCAAGTGTTGAGGTCAGTGTCAAAATCCTGCTCCTCACCCTGCTGCCCCTCAAGATCAGAGAAGTGAACCCAAGACTAGATTCCTTTGATTGGTGGTGATACTAAGACTACAGAATCTCTTCCTAGCAGAGACACAGCAGGGTCCCTCACTTTCCGTTTTTAGGAACACCGTAGGACCCTCATATCCACGCGGAATTGGTTCCAAGCCCCCTCGATGCTTAAAAACATGGACAATAGTGAACATCTCTCTCCTAAAACCGGACACCCTCTCCACCTTTGTCAGTTATCCAGAAGGTATAGGGACAAAGCGGGGGCCCCTACCCTCCCACCAATCCATGCAAACCTGAGGGTTACCCAAGGGAGGGCAGAGCATGGAGTTGCCGCCACCTTGGGAGAGCTGCTTAACTACATGCTCAGCTGTTTGCCAGTGTGCTCTCAGGCCTCAATGCAAAGCAAGCCGGCTGGAGGTGCCCCCTGCCCCATTTCTTGCCTAGATTACCCATCACTGACTTTTAAAAAACAAAAACAAACAAAAAAAACTTCAGGTAATCCAGCAGGCAGAAACAGCGTCCATCTCTGGGGAGAAAGTGTGCAAGAGGAGAGACCTGAAAACAGCCAGAGACTATGCTATATATTCTTCATAACACAGTCTCTCTGTTTGCAGACTATGGATAATTGAATCAGCAGATATGGATGCCATTGATAAGGGGGTCCTACTGCATAATATAAAATTCCCTGTTTCACCAAGTTGTTTTTGCAGCTTGCTGCTGAAAGTTGGAAATGTTGGTTTTAGTGCTGATATGTGGTTACCATATTTTGAGCAGTATTTCGACAGTTCCGTCATATTGCATTTACACTCCGTAGGAGGCTCTACAAAATACTTTAGTGGGATAATCACAAGATGGCTGTATCAAAGCCAGTCGAAAGGTGACTGTGTTTCTTACAGCGGCAAAAGGCTTAAGACCGGGCTCATGAACGTAACACTGGGGCATGGCTTTAAATTGGAGATAGGAAAAGTTACTTTTTTGGACTACAATTCCCAGAATCTCACAGCATGCCAAACATCCTTATCTTCTGGGTGTTGTAACCTAAAAAAGAAACTTCTCCAGTCCCTGCTCTAAATTTAGGAGGCGTAATCATGCACACAACCCCATCAGACCCCAAAGGCCCACCAGAAACATCTGTAGCCAAGCCAGCTGGCTCCCGGGACAGTTCCTAGTCTTAGCCACAGGCCCAAAACAAAGAATAAGGAACAGAAGCAAATGGCTCAGAAAAAAAGGTCACCATCATTTTCTCAGCTCCCCCACTATTCCTGAGGTCTTGCTTGCTTTTGCGCATCCATTCTATCCTGTAAGTCACACAGTGCAGGCTGAAAGCCAGGATATAAAAGGAGTAAATAAAAGTTGCCCTCTGTAGACAGCTGAAGCAGAACGCCTTGCCTCAGAAAGGCAGCAACTGTTGTAGTAGTGAAGGGGACTAGTTATGCATCTGCAGAAGGAAGGAGGGAGAGGAGGAAGTGGAGGCAGCTGACATGGCCTTACTTTGGTCCACCGCATTCCATGGCCGACACCTTCACCACAGGCAGTGCCTGGGTAGCCACGGGCTCAATGGTGAGCGTGTTCTGTTCCACAGCTGTCTGCACCAGCTCTGAGAGCTGAAAGTACACAAACAAACAAACAAACCACCAAGACATTCAAGTCAAACATGTAAAATGCTAAGTTGAGGGGGGGAGCTGTTCAAATGAGCAAAAGGTCTCTGAAACCCTCACGGCCAAATTTTTTTTCCAGACTCACCTCATGCTTGGTGAAGTCTAGACAAGGCCCCACATCTTCCTGGTAAATCCTCTCAAGGAAAGGACAAGACTTATCCAAAGTAGGGGATTCCTTCCAAGCCTGGAATTCAGCAAAGAGGATGGAATCCACCTGCAGTGACAAAGGAACATGGGATGGGAGGAAGCGGAGGAAAAGAAAGAAAGAAAGAAAGAAAGAAAGAAAGAAAGAAAGAAAGAAAGAAAGAAAGAAAGAAAGAAAGAAAGAAAGAAAGAAAGAAAGAAAGAAAAACAAGGCAGCAGATATTCATGTAAAGATCCAAGAGGTTACCTCACAATAAGCATTTTCACAGCATGATCTGTGAAGTAAACATATAGAATAAGAGCTTGTTGTGAGGCCCAAACAATGGTAGGATATTCAAGAAACTCCAGACATAATAGCCATCATTACAGGAAGGAGAGGTGGCTGTGACAGAGGGAATGGCATCAGGTTTGTATCCACCAGACAAATACCAGATTAATCTGAGGAAGGCAGCTTCAGGAATTAGCTTATGCAGTGCAAATTACAGTAATAAAATTCTACATGCCACAGAGTATGTGGAAGAGTATTTTCAACTCTACCAATTGCCTTCAGGACAAACTCCTAATGGGAGTTTGAAGCAGGATTTGGAAAAGTTGCTTTTTTTAGTTACAGAAAATATTACACAGTGATGCCCTTTTAGAGTCAGCTATAAAAATGACAAAACTTGCACATTTTGTCATTTTTAACGTCATTAAGACTCAGACTGAGCTACAGCTACAGAATCACACCTCCTGCATAGCATGGGCCTTAGGCAAATGCTCTTTCAGCCTCGGTTTCCCCAACTGCAATATGGGAATAATAATACTTACTTACCTCCAGAGCTTGAAAATGTTACCTTTTTGGACTAGAACACTTAGGCAGTGGGATTCTGGAACATGCAGTCTGAAAAAGTCACTCTTCCGAGCTCTGGCTAGAAGAACCACAACCACTAAATGGGATTTACTAAGTGAGTGAGAGGCACTAGCACCCCTTGAAGGAAGGTGCAGGGGGAAGCCCATTTGGCACCCAGCTGCATCAAACAGAATCCACTTCCCACGCTAGCCAAGAAGGTGCCTTCACCAGAGAGCAGAAACAAAACGTTTGAGAAATGCTGTGTGCCTATTCCACATGCTGCCCATGAGCCTGGTTACAGAACAGGTGACATATCTGGGATGCTCAAGACTGTAAGAGGGGCATGTGGCCTAGACATGCTGGGAAAGAAAAACAACATTTAAGGAGCCTCTCCTTGAAAGCCTTTTACGGAACTTTGAACTTGGCTGGAGAGTTCAGTGGTTTAGCTATCCAGCTGCACAGCCTAAAGCTGGGAGTTCAATTCTCCACTGTGCCTCTCAGGAGAAGAGCCAGCCTGGGTGGCCTTGGGCAAATTGCACAGTCCCAGGGCGCCCCCAGAAGGAAGGAAGGGTCAACCACTTCTGAGTTCCCTACGTAGAAAACCCTGCAAAGGGTCACCATAAGCCAGAAGTGGCTTGACAGCACAAAATTATTATTATTATTAAAGCAAAGCAAAGCAATCACAGGCCCATGGCTTGCGCTTCCAGAGGGATGAAACATTCCAGAAAACATTCATGCTCAACTTTTGTCCACAGAGCTGTATCTAGCTCATTTTACCATGATTAGCTAATTTCGAGCCAAAGGCAAGAATATAAAATTGTGCTCCTGACACAGTCTTCACCCCTCTTCCTCCTTCTCTGAGCTGGTGGAACTGTGCCCATAGACAACACTGCGTGATGCTGGATATCTGTACTATTTAGTTCAGGAGCCAGTAATGGGAGCAAAAATGTCCCCCTTACAGACCTGACACGTTCCATGTGTAGAAAGTGACAATGGAGAGTGGAGGGAGCAGCTGCCTCCTTTTAAGTAGATACCTGAGCTAACTCACAGGGGGGGACTGACTTAACAGGACTTACAAAATGCACCCTTTTCCTAATGTCATGGCATTCTAGAGACAGCAAGTGCCTGTTTCAGACTCTCTCTCTCTCTCTCTCTCTCTCTCTCTCTCTTTTTTTTTTTGCACTCCTCCGCTTTGCACACCTGAGGCAAGTGCCTCACCCTTGTGGACTCTGGTTATGGACATCCCATAAAGAACACCAGCACGCTATATTGGATCAGATCATCTGGCCCAGCATTCTTCCATCCGGTTAAGACAAAACCAATCCGCCACTCTAATTTTTCACAGCAAGCTCAAAAAAACAAGCAACAAAAAACCCCAAAAAAACCCCCAAACACAACCACATACATGTTTCAAGAAGTCCCAGAATACGAGCCATACCTCCCAGCAGCAAAAGCTACCAAACTCTATTATTAAAAAGATTCAGCAGGTTCCGAGACTGAATATGTACAGAGGAGTTTAAATTCTCCTCCCCTTTCTCCATCATGCTTAAGAAAAAGGAGAAAAATATATAAATGAGCACAGGCATGAAAAGGATGTCAGTGAATGGTGTTAACCCAGCTCCCAGGGAGAACTCTGAATTGACAGCCGAGAAGCACTATGCTACAAGAGAGTGCTCACCTGATACCAGGAGATACCTTCAGAGCCACCATATTGGGGTGGGGTGGGGAATTAGAGGAAACAAAACAAAAGAATGGTTGTTAGTATTAAAGAAATAACTGAAAGGATGGACGTGTCAGAAGCTACTGCATCCAAAACTCTATCATACTGCCCTTGTCTTGGTACCTCAACACCATCTAGAATGAGCCAATGTGGAGGGAATGAAGGCCAATGTCTTTTATTATCTGTGGAGGAAAAGGATTTCACTCATGCAGGTATGAAGGGCTTCACTTGCCAAAAATTATTTTCTCCCCACAGATAGTGAATGGAGGGGGGAGTGCTTCCCCTTGTACTTCCAAATCCTGCTCTTGACACCCCAAACTGAGAGTGATTACCTGCCGTGAAGGAGAAGAGGAGAAGGAAGAGTCTGGTGCCAGGGACTGCCAGCCTGGCTCATAGGTGATGTGGACAGCCTTCGCAGGAACGATACAGAGAAGCAGGGAGAGGAGGGTGGGCACCCCAGACTTTGAGGAAAGGGAGGATCAGACAGACAGGAGGGGAAGAAAGAGAGAGAGAGAGAGAGAGAGAGACATACAGAGAGAGAGATTGAGAGAGAGAGAGAGAAAGTCAGGGAGAGAAAGCAAAATGCTGTGAGAGGGAGGAAAGATTTGGAAGACTTTGTTCCTACATGGGCATGAAGCCCCTCCCAAGGTTTCATAAAAGGAAACTACAGAACCATAGGAAGGTTTTTCAGTGCTTATCTGCACTTGTAATCAGAGCTTAGAAAATGTGCTTTCTGAGGCTACAACTCCCAGAAAACACACACACACAAACCCAAAGCAGAACTGCCCAGTCAGCAGTCGCCCTAGCCAGATGGTTTGGAGAACTGCAGCCCAACAAAAGCTATTTTGCTGACTCTCTTTCCCTTTAGGTTCTTTGCAACCACATGCCTAGCGCCATCGTGGCTTGTTTTACTGACGCTGCTCTGGCCAGGCTCGTGCCATCCACTGAAGCAGATCAGTTCGGACCTGCACGTTCCAGAGGAGAAAAGATCATTGCCTTCAGTCCCCTGGACTCCTTCCACCCCCATGAGAAGGATGCCAAGGGTGGGCTTTAGTACCCACCTCCCCAGACCTCAGCCCTGGCCAAGAAAGACACTATGCCCACCTCTTTGAACTCACGGCTGGCTGGCTCGGCAGGCAAGCTTTGGTTGGGGGCAGTGACGCTCCCGGTGCTGCTGGTGCTCTTGTTCCGCCCGTGCCCTTTCCGGAAGACCCCTTTGGAGGGGCTCTGGAGCTGCGGGTGAAGCTCCCGATTGGGAGAGGAAGGGGTTGACGTTATCACCAGGGTCTTCAAGGCGGTCACCTCTGCCTGAAGCATGTCAATCTGAGGAGGAACAGGATACAAAGGAGGTGTCACCAGCAACCCTATCCGACCTCACTCCAAAGAATGAGAGCCTGTTTTCAAGAAGCACATGCTCCAGATGTGAACCAGGGAGCCTCCTGACGGTCCCCCTACCCTGAAGGACATTCAACCGTTCACTGAAATCCACTCCGTTCTCTTCCCTGAAGAGAAGGGAGACCAAATTGTTCAGGAGCTTTCTACTCTGGGCAGGTTCCTTGCTCTCATGCAGATGAAGGGGTCTACATTAGATGAAGAATTCAGCATCAGGATAATGTCATTTTTTTGGTTTTACTAAAAGACAAGCTGCTGGCCCTCAAGGTCACATAGACAGGATGGAAGGTGCACGGGCAATGCCTTGCAAAACCTCCTACACCTGAAGTGACTGAGTGCAAGATTCTCCATGGTCAGGTTTCATTGGCCTCATAGCTATGCATGATTAGCAGGAGTAGAATGAAATAAAGGTTAGTTAGCAGAAGTACAGATTTGCATTGTAAATACTGGTTGGAGGAAAATAAAACAGCATTGAAACCCAGTCTTCTTGGTGGAGAGTTCTTTCCAAACAGCATATTCATATCACTGCCAAAACAGGATAGGCAGGGAAGGATGTTTTTTGCCTTCCCTCCCTCCCTTGAGGGATTTCAACAGTTATTCCTCAACTGAGTGGAAATAACTCAGTGATCAGAAAGCTCTCTGTTCCTGTGGCCTTCTTCCCTGCTTTCCAGCAACCTAAAGGCAAACTAAGCTGGCTGCTGTCTTCCACGGGATTGTCCACTTTTATCTGCAGAGGCAGGAAGGTGTAGCTTCAAACCTAAACCAGAGTATTCCATTGCCTTAAAAAGCCCATGTTTTGTTGTTGTTTAGTCGATAAGTCGTGTCTGACTCTTCATCATCCCATGGACCAGAGCACGCCATGCCCTCGTGTCTTCCACTGCCTCCCAGAGTTTGGTCAAATTCCATGTTGGTAGCTTCAGTGACACTGTCCAAACATCTCGTCCTCTGTTGTCCCCTTCTCCTCTTGCCCTCACATCAGGGTCTTTTCCAGAGAGTCTTCTCTTCTCATGTGATGGCCAAAGTATTGGAGCCTCAGCTTCAGGATCTGTCCTTCCAGTGAGCACTAAGTGTTGATTTCCTTCAGAATGGATAGGTTTGATCTCCTTGCAGTCCAGGGGACTCTCAAGAGTCACTTCCAGCACCACAATTGAAAAGCAACAATTCTTCTCCGGTCAGACTTCTTTATGGTCCAGCTCTCACTTCCATACATCACTACTGGAAAAATCATAGCTTTGATTATGCAGACCTTTGTCGGAAAGGTGATGTCTCTGCTTTTTAAGATGCTGTTGAGGTTTGTCATAGCTTTCCTCCCAAGAAGCACGCGTCTTTTAATTTTGGGGTTGCTGTCACCATCTGAAGTGATCATGGAGCCCAAGAAAGTGAAATCTGTCACTGCCTCCATATCTTCCCCTTCTATTTGCCTGGAGGTGTTGGGACCAGTGGCCAGTATCTTAATTTTTCTGATGTTGAGCTTCAGACCATTTTTTGCACTCTCCTCTTTCACCCTCATTAAGAGGTTCTTTAACTCCTCCTCACTTTCTGCCATCAGAGTGGTATCATCTGCGTATCGGAGGTTGTTGATATGTCTTCTGGTAATCTTAATTCCACCTTGGGATTCCTCCAGTCCAGCCTTTTGCATGATGTATTCTCCATGTAAGTTAAATTAGCAAGGAGACAATATACAGCCTTGTCGTACTCCTTTCCCAATTTCGAACCAATCAGTGATTTCATATCCAGTTCTAAATGCTGCTTCCTGTCCCATATATAGATTTCTCTGGAGGTAGATAAAGTGGTCAGGCACTCCCATTACTTTAAGAACTTGTCATAATTTGTTGTGGTCCACACAGTCAAAGGTGTTTGTGTAGTCAATGAAGCAGAAGTAGATGTTTTTCTGGAACTGTCTGGCTTTCTCCATAATCCGATACAATTGCTACCTCCATAGAGATTACAGTTGAGGTTGCCTCCTGCGCGCAGTCAAATGGAGAGCTTCTAGGCACATTTAGAGGGTTTTTGCTGAAGCAAAAACTTCCAAGGAATTTGAAGGAATGTGGAAAGAATTCATCTGAGGCTACTGAGTCACCTTGAATCCTTTAGGAGAAAGGTCACATATAAATATTTTTAATAAATAAATAATTGTGAGCACCCCAAGAACGGGCCTACAGAAAATACTAATGCCAGCTGTTGTTAAAAGTTACAACAGTGCTGTGGTTGTGGTCAGCAGTCCTGGGTGGCTGGTTAGGAGTCCAAGTCTGGAAACGCCATGTGCCATGCGACAAGCAAGATTGAGAAGTCCACAGCAAGCAGGATATTTTGCCTCCAGCATCATTTCAAGGCTGTGCGGGAATACAATTCTGAAGGCTGTAAAATAATGAGCAATGAGACTGGTGACATCAGTCTGGAAGGCTCCACAAATATCTGGTTATAACACTTACAAGGGGAGGGACACCTGTTTGCCAGGTCTGTATACGGCACATAATTGCTGGTAGGGTCCTGCCACAGCCCGCCTGTTCCCAAGCCTGAGTAGGAAAGGTTTAAATGTCAAAATATCTAAACCTCAAAATTAGGAAATCTTACAAACCTGTGTGAATAACTAACTGAATGTACCCAAACAGTTACTTGTGCAAAGAAACAGAAAAACGTTGGCTGCTCTGCCTTAGCCTTGCCAACAGGGGGTGCTGCAGCCACACTACAGGGGTTTTCACTACTACGATGACAGCCTTTACTATTAGCTACAGGTTCCTTTAAGAAACCTTTAAGCACTGACTCCAAGGATCAAGTTAGACATTAAAGAAAACGTGTGTCCCTTATGATTGGCAATTTTCCCTCCAATAAAGGAACATCCTCAAGAGAAGTATGTTTCAGCAATCAGACTTGCAACATTAAGCCCATATTTATCTTACAAAGATCAATCACAAAACAAACTACTGTACTTTAAATGAAAGATAGGTAGGTCAGGAAAAGCACATGCTGTATCAGATATCTTTCATTGCTTCGGGGAGCACCTCCTCTAACTACATGCTAGTCCAATTTGCAGATTTACCTAGAGTTTCTGGATATACGAGTAGTACTAGATAAGCTGCTTTTACCAATCTTTGTCAAGAAATGGATTGTATTGCCTGTTGTATTAGCCAGGAGTTACTAAAATCTTCAGTGCATCTTTTCACTCCGAAACTGGTTTAGCTGGACTCTCCAAATACCTCAAGGCATGTCACATAGAAAAGGGCAAAAGCTTCTTCTCTGCTGCTCTGCAGGCAGGAGCAGACTTCGTGTGCTTAAACTTCGGGAAGGTAGCTTTTAGCTGAACACTAGCAGAAACACCAGGGTGGTAAGAACAGTTTGGCAATGGAAATAGTTCCCTAGTTCCCAGCCTTGGGTAATCGAGGTGTTCTTGGACTGCAACTCCCAGAAACCCCGGCCAGCACAGCTGGTACTGAAGACCTCTGGGAGTTGCAGTCCAAGAACACCTGGATTACCCAAGGTTAGGAACCACTGACTTAAGATACCTTGAGTCTTTTTAAAGGAGAAAGGCAGGATAAAGATATTTTAAATAAATAGAAGGATGGTGGGCCTTTCTCCTTTCTGGAAGTCTGCAAGTAAAGCCTAGACAGGCATTTCTAACAGGTGCCCGTTGGGAATGTGATGGCTCTGATTTTCTGTAGTTAGCAGGGGGTTGAAATGAATGTTTTTACAAAGACTGATTCTGCTTCATATCACCCTCTACCACTGCATTTCCTTATTTTTTTTGCTTCCTGTTACATGGACAGTCAAAATTAGAGACAGGAATCCTGCACTCAAATTAGACAGGAACAGCAGCTATTGATTTTCTCCACTCTCCACCCAGGGCTCTCTGCAAATTAATCGCCTCTTTGGCATCCAGTTATGTGTTGCACTCTGTGTTCTCGGTTTTCCACGTACTCTCAATTAAAATCAAGGCACAGAGATGGTCCTATGTTTTCTTAAAAAGTCACTTGGATCTGCAATTGAATGAAATATTCACCCAAACAGGAGTTTCTTTTTCTGGGGTGACCAAGGCGAAGCAATGTCAAAACCCTTTTTAAATGGTCCGCCTCTAGTCCAAAGCCCAGACAGAGAAGTTAACTGTCATGCAAGGGATGTTGCTCTGATGGAGACGCAAAGAGCTGGAAGCTGTGCAGGTGTTTTAAGAGTTTGGAGAAGTTACCTTTTTTAAATGACAACTCCCACAATATTCCTCCAAGTGTGGTGGCCATGTTGGGGGGTGAGGAGTCTAGGAATTATAGTTCCATAAAGTAACTTTTGCATTATGTGTAATGTTGCACACTTGAGCAGACATAAAAGGAAAAAGAATGGAAAGTAGGCAGAGGGTCTGTGTGTGAACAAACGGAGTGGCTCACTTCCTAGGCAACCCAGTGTAATCAATCAATCAGTCAATCAGTTCACTACCGTAAATCATCCTATCCTTCTAGGGCCTTTAGCCAGTATGGGACTTGGAGGCACTGCACTGAGATGGTTCTAGTTTTCTCCTGGCTGGGAGTCTCACGGGACATTGCTTGGCTTTCTGGCCTGGGGCTCTCCTCGGCCAGTGGTTCCCAATCTTGGATAACCCAGGTATTCTTGGTTTGCAACTCCCAGAAATCTCGGCCAGCACAGCTGGTGGTGAAGTCTTCTGGGAATTGCCATCCAACAACACCTGAGTTACCCAAGGTTGGGAACCACTGTCCTAAGGCTCTAATTTGTCCCTATGTGGGAGGCTAATCTGGAATGGGAAGTGGAGCCTATTCTGGACGAGAACACATCCCCAGTGAGGGATCGCGTATACGGCCTGAGGGTTGCTCTTGGATCCAGAACTGCTTCTGGAGGATCTGGGGCCTAGAAGAGCCTCTGCTCAACTTTGATCACTGCACCAGCTGTGTTCTTTCTGGCCCATGTCTTAGAAATTTCTAGAACACTCCAAGGTGCTTTCTGTGGGGCTGCCTTTGAAATTTATTGGGACAGTTAGTGCAAAATGAGGGCAACCATTACTTGGTGTGCACTTTACAGACCATATAATATTGGTCTTCCTTGGCTTGTCTGATTGGTTCCAAATCCAACCAAAGGATTTGGTTCTTATTTCAAAAGCCCTGAAGAGTCTGTGGCCAGCATGGCTGAGCATCTGCCACTTCCTCTACCAACCTGACCATAGACTGCCATCATTACCTCTTACGTGTCTCACCCTATGCACTGGCAAGGTTGGTGGGGACTGAAGATGAGGCTGGTTTGTTCAGCAACACCCTGGCTATGAAAATTCCTCCATGACAGAGGAGACAGGTGGGCCCTGTCATCATCTGCCTTTAAACTGGAAGTAAAGGCAGAGGTGTACCACTGAACTTTCAGTGTCAAAAGCTGCTTCTTAATTTTAGAGGAGTTCCCCATTATATTTTAATATATGTATTGCAACACTTTGGTTTTTAGGTGTTTTTAAAAAAATATTACTGTATTTTATATTTACAACTTTGTAATACGTTGCCTTGCATACTCAGAACGGCCATAAAAATAGATTCAATAAATAACCATGTTTTGAAAAATTGCACGCTGACCATCTAAGGCAATAGCTATTGACATTGAGGCCAGAGCTTGACAAAATAATTTTCCTTTTTCGAGAATTTCTCCAAAAGGCATCTTTAGCTCATTGCTGTGAGGGTTCCTTTACTAGGGCCTCCGGCTCAAGGAACAAACCATGAGAAATATTTGATTCAAACATGGGGTTTCTATTTATTAACTCTGGCAAAGGTTGCTTAACATCGGTAACTTTAACTGTAACTTTCTCTTGCGCAAGCAACGGCTCTTGCAAGGGCGACCAAACGTTCTGTTCAAAGGGGTTCAATGATTTTAAATCCCAGGGTCCAGCAATTAGGGGGTCCGTCTCTGGGTTCTCGATGTCCCCCTCACCAGTGATCAAAAGTGGGAGGGTTTCTTTGTTGCCTGCCAAGCCCCATAACGAGGATCTCTCACTCATCTGGGCGCCCCAAGGTCCAGGCAGCACCCCATCTTCTTCAGCTCCTCCAGATGCCATGCTTTCTTCTCCTCCTTCTCCCTCTCTATGGCTTCCTTTTCCTCCCTCAAGCGACGCCGCCACTCCCTGGTCTCTGACTCACCCCAGTAGGAGGGCCTTTGAGGGAGTCCTTTTCGTCTCTGGCTTTCTGCTTCTTGTTTGGGGACCCGCACCTGCTCCCATTTTCCCGTCCACGGGTCTTGAAGCCAGATCTTCTCCCCCCCCCGCCCCCCCAGGTGTCTCATCCCGGGTCGTATTTATCTCCCCAGTTCCCACCTCCACTACTGCCCTTCCTGCCCCCTCATTTCCCGCCAAAACAGGTTCTGTCTGCACAGCGACATTTAACTGCTTCATCCCCACTCCCAAGTCCCCAGTATCCACTCCTTAGTGTATCCTCTTTTCTCCCTTGCTGTTGCCTTTCCAGTCCTGGGCATCTATACTATATCTTTCTTCCTTGGAGGAGTAGGCGGTGGGGTTGTCTGTACCTCTTTAGATGCCTTGGGGAGAGACGGCACTCCTAAAAGGACTTCTTGTCCTTGGTCTCTACCTCCACAATTGCCAAGCATATTTTTATTACTCTTGTGAACGAGCATGACGTGGCGGTTGCCTCTTGTAGGTATTCTGTGTGTCTCATATAAACCTTTTTTAACCTATCAGTCAGCATGTTCAGGCCATACCTGGCTTGCCTGCCCCACCTTGATCTCCGTGTCCTGCCAGCTCCCACCTCAAATATCCACATGATCAGAGCCTTGTCTAAAGAGGAGAAGCTGCACAGGCACTCCTGTACAACTGTACTGTTTTTCCACATGAACGAAAAAGCCTCCATGACAGAATGTTTGCCGCCACCGCTGTCACCATCATCCCAACGGCATGAGCACAATGCCAGCAGACTGAGTGTCCCTGCCTGAAGCAATTAAATGTGTGGATACAACCTGCGAAAAGGGTTTCACTATACAGCAGGCTGGGACTCACCTTGCCACAGGCCTCCCTGAGCTGTTTCTCTGATGCTGCCTGTTTGGTATTTGCCTCCCGCACCATCTTATGGGCTTCCTATGGAAGAAAGACCAGGAAACATGAGAAATTCACCTATCTAAAATATGGCCAGGTTGTCAAAATGACATGATCACATTTCTCCACTCCTCAAAATGTAATACCCAAAGTTAGGAAGAAGCATTTTAAAAAGAAAGAAATGGAATTAAGCTCTGATTATTTGAACATCACACTCATATTCTAAAACTTTCACTAATGTGGAAGTATTATACTAAACTACATTTTACAGCAACAGCAAGACAAAGATAAGAACTTTTTTTGTAACATATGGCTGTTTTTCTTGGACTACAATAAACTTTTCAAATATTTGTTCTCAATTAGCATTTCCCCTTTTCAGAATTCCCTTTCTTGGGGACATAAATATCAGCAGTATTTTTAAATGTTTATTTGAGAAATATCAGTAACTAAACTTCAATCACCACGTCACCACTAAAAATTCCAGAGTTAGAGAGGATTGAGCTAAATCCCACATTTCCCTTTCAGGCATTTTCCAGAGTGGGGGTTGCCTTATTTTTAACCCAATCCACATGGAGAAGATTAGGTACTCTAGTGCCTTAGAATATTGTTCACAAAGAGACTTTCGTCTTCATTCTGAGGTGACACTTTTATATGTCAACCAAAAAGACACAATAAAGTGTACAAAGGCACCCTCTCCTTCAACAGCAGCAACAACAAAAACCTGCCTCTGCACACTTTTGTCTGCATATTGTCCAGTCTGCAAAGGTATCACATTCGTATGTAATATGGAATTTATTTTATGCCTCCACAGTTATTACTGGTTTTGTTTGTTTGAAACATTAATCTTGACCCTGTTGACTTTGATGCTGCTATTATAGTTTTGTGGGATTCAGCTTACTTTACTTTTTTTATATTTACATTTCACTTTTTTTAAAGAAAAAAAGAGTATGACTGAACAGCAATAAAAATATTTAAAATACTTAAACCTTTAATAAACTGAGTTGAATATTCAGTGTTCAGAGAAACCCATAAAGATAATCAGACAGCCTTAGGGTCAAGTATTTTAAGCTGTCAATAAACCCCTGCCCAATGATACAAATTACCACAGTATCTCAGGTGCAGATATGGGATGAAACCATCACCTTGTAGTTGCAGAGAGTAACCTGCAGAGGGGGACTCTGGGCAACTACAAGCTTGAGTTTATCAGCACCAAGGTACCTGCTAGGTCCAGTGGTACCTGAAAGACTAACAGATCTATTACCAAGTTAACACTGCTGGACTGGCCTTCATATAAACAGATGTTTCCTCATGCATTTGATGAAATGAGCCATAGTTCATAAAAGGTCAAGTGATAAATGAAGTGTTCGTCTTTAAAGCACTGCAAGACTATTTGTTGCTTTTGCTGTGACAGACTAACATGGCTTCCTTTTTGGACAACGAGACCTGTTGCATCTTCTTCCAATCAGAAGCCAAGGAAAGTTAGCATGAGCACCTAAAGAAAAGTAATAGCACCTCTTGGTTGCCGGATATTTTTTTCTAATGAAAAAATGGAATCCATCGTAATGCCAGAGAGAACTAAGGCCCTTCTTTGAATACTGTTTACTTAAAGTAAGCAACAATGGTCACCATGTTCGCCACCAGATATAGATCTTTGTTTTACAGACACACCGTTTTTGAGCTGAATCAGTTCTTGTGAGAATTGACCACTTCACATGCAGCAGGTGGGGGGGGGGAAGACACACATTTTAGTGCTCTGACATATTAAACATTTCTTGGTTAACTACTCTCAAGGCTATAACACAGTAGCTTACTACGTGCAAGGAGTTAGTGTGCCCACATCTCCATCAGAAAGGGGTACAGCCCTAAATAAATGATACCTTGGAATTCTAGCGTTCATGTAAACTTGGCTTTCGTAAGTCTATCTTGGCATTCTTTCATGGGAAATGATATCTGTATACAGTGGTGCCTCGCATAACGATTTTAATTGGTTCCAAAAAAAACACGTTATGTGAAACATCGTTATGCGAAACACCATTTTCCATAGGAATGCATTGGAAACCGGTTAATCCATTCCAATAGGCACGGATTGCCGTCCTTAAGCGAAAAAACCCATAGGAAACATCGTTAAACGATACAATGTTTCCTCCATTGGAATGTATTGAAGCTGACTCAATACATTTCAATGGCTTTGCGAAGTCAATTTTTGCAAATTTAAATGTGTCATAAAAGGGTCAAAAATTGTTTTAAATGCTTGGATTAGCTTCTGCACCCTCGGATGCAAAAGTTAATTTGGCTTTGATCTGACTCTTCGTTAATTAATGGTGAATTTTTCCCCCAACTTTTGACAGCTGTCAAAATCTGACAGCTCCATTATTTCCTATGGGGGAAGAAAAAATTCACAAAAAATTAATGAAGACTCAGCAACTGTTCTAAATGCTTGGATTCGTTAGAGGACCCCCTAAGTCGTGTGCAAACCTGATTTGGCTTTGATCTGAACTTTCGTTAATTTATGGCGAATTGTTTTCTCCCCCATAGGAAAGCATGGAGCTGTCAGATTTTGACAGGTCCATTGGTTCCTATGGGCCGAAAAAAAAAATTAACCATAAATTAACGAAAAGTCAGATCAAAGCCAAATCAGGTTTGCACATGACTTAGGGGGTCCTCTAACGAATCCAAGCATTTAGAACCGTTTTTGACCCTTCTAAGACACTTTTTTAATTGAAAAAAGAAACATCGTTAAGTGAAGCAGGGGACCTAAAATCGCATTCGTTATGCGAAGCATGGTCCCAAACTTCGCTAAGCGAAAATCGCCCATAGGAAACATCGTTATACGGTGCATATTATTTTCTAAAAAAACACATCGTTATGCGAATTCATCGCTAAACGAGGCAATCGTTAAGCGAGGCACCACTGTATATGTGCATATATAAATGCACTCTCCATAGGTTGGCTGATCATTTAAACTAGGCTGTGAATGTGTTTCCTAAAGATGAATCGCAATATCTTTCAAGTTTGGAGGCTGGTGTCAGTTTAAGAAGGATGAAGTACCTCAAACAAGCTTGCTGTTAATTCCTCCAGTTCCTGCTCCAGTTGCTCTCTGACTTTGGAAAGTCTCTCACACTCTTCATCCTTCAACTTCAACTCCTGTGGGGAGAATGCAGCAGAAATGGAAGCATGGGCAAAGGCTCATTATATAAACTCTTGCTCACCATACATCTCTAAAAAGCTGCCATGTGCCCACATTATACCAATGGCTGATCCTATTGACTGCAGTTGCCCATGGCCTCAGCCAAAACATTTTAAAAGACCTGCCAACTAAAGACTTCCTTAACTGAAGAAGCCCCTGGTGGGACCTGGAAATATTTGTTCATTTATTTCCAGTTTTGTCCTACCTTCCTTTTACAAAAGAAAGAGAGAAGGAGAGGGAGAGGGAGGGAGAATAAGCCTTGCTAAAAAGAAATTAAGTAAGAAAACCAATAAAATCATTACAGCAGTAGGTATCAAAACCAGTTGAAAAGGCCAGTTTTAAAATATACATCTTCATGACCTTCACGAAAGTACTGAGAGCAGGAATTCTGATCAGAGCTCCTAGGGAGGGTATTCCACCATCTGGGAACAACAGAGTGAGAAAGCCTTTTTCCAATGTGCCTTCATCAAGCAGGCCATCAAGCTGTATCAGTATTCTCAAGAGGTCATCTCCTGAAGATCGTAGCACCCAAACCAATTAAGGGCTTAGAGGGTTAAAATGCACTGGAGGAAAAAAAAACAAATGGCAGCCCATGTACTGGAATAATGTGATCACAATACTGTGCAACACTCAGCAACATAGTTGCAGCACTCTGAGCCAGCTGAAGTTTCCAGAAATTACTCAAGGGTAATCCCCTAAAAAGTGTGTTCTGTCACTGAGCTTGTCCCTATTATTCAGGGTTACTAAGAGTGGATGGACAGTGTCATCAAAGCGACCAACATGAATTTGACCCAACTCCGGGAGGCAGTGGAAGACAGGCGGGCATGGCGTGCTCTGGGCCATGGGGTCACGAAGAGTCGGACACGACTTAACGACTAAACACAACAAAGAGTGGATGAGCAATAGATCTGGATCTATGAGCAAATCTCTGGATCATCTGTAACAAATCAGCAAGGATTTCTGACTTCCAACTGTTTCAAAACAGTAGCAGCAACAAATGACTGATCACTTCCCCACTGCCATGAATCTTGCTACTGAAATGAGGACAGCTTGGGATAAATAGGAGTGGGGTTTTGCAGGGAGGAGATGTGAGTTCTTTGTAGTAATCAAAAAAGGCAAGATCCTGGACTCAAAATTGTGTAATTCAAAATATATGCTTTCTTTAGCAGGTTCTCACTGTTAATTTCAGGACTCTAATTAAAACAAACAAAAACACCAAAGCAGACCCTATAATAAGCCTTATGTCTTTCTAAGGCTTGAAATCATGCTTCTCAAATGTGGCCATCGTGAACACTGATACATAAAATAGCATGCCTAATTTGGGTTTCCTTATGTGCAACCAACACAAAACAAAGACATCCTGCTGATAGTAACTCTCCATCACTGGCACAGAGGCAGCTCAAAGAGAAGGAGAGTAGATGAGTTCTTTGGATATCATGAGGAGGCAGTGGATCTACAGAAGGGTGGAAAATGTGTGAACCTCCAGATGTTGCTGGACTGAAATGTTTATCAGTCGTAACCAACCAGGGCAGCGCCAAGGATCATGGAAGCTGCCATCCAAATTCTGCATGGCCACAGGCCTGATCTGGAGCAGGCCATGAGAAGGTCATTCACCCATTAACCTTGGCAGGATTGTTTTTAAGTACAAAGTGGGAAAAGGTTAACCTATGAGCAGTATTTAGGAAGGTTTAGGAGATTGCCCAGTGGCTAGGTTATCTAATCTAGTGCAGTTAAGAGAAGGAAGACAAACAGATGACCGGATTACTGAAAGGCGTAACTGGTTTCATACACTCTTCAGGAATGGTTTGATTAATACTGATGTTACGCTTGTAAATCTTTTTCAGAGTTTGAAAACATTACTTTGTGGCGCAGTGGTTAAACTGCTATACTGCAGCTAAAACTGTGCAGGGGTTCAAATCCCGGGTAGCCGGTTCAAGGTTGACTCAGCCTTCTATCCTTCTGGGGTGGGTAAAATGAGTACCCAGTTCGCTGGGGGGGGGGCAATGTGTAGCTGGCATAATTAACTTGTAAACCTCCCAGAGAGTGCTTGAAGCGCTATGGGGCGGTATATAAACACACTTTGCTTTTTATCTACAGCTCTAAGAATGCCCCAGCCAGTATGGTTAACAGCAATATTGGCTGAGGGAGTCTGGGGAGTTGTAGTATAAGAAAAATAACCTTTCCATAGCACTGACCAGAACATACTGACTGTCTTACAGGATGAATGTTAGCATCTCCATAAGAAGTGACGAAAGAACAGGTGGCTTACCTGCACCTTTTCTTCTTCAAGAGGTCTCCTGTGAAGTCACAGGCCTGTAGTCTTGCTCCTGAGTGGAGTTCTGGTAGGAACTCTACTTTGCCCTGCCCCGCCTGCCCACCCACACCCCTGCCTGCACTGTGCATATGTTGCTGTTCCCTAGTGTCTCCCTTCAGTTCTAGTCCTGCTGTGAGAATACCTTGAGGAGATGGTAGGTGGGTTGTGTAAGCTCACAGAGGACCACCTGAAGAACCACAGTTAGAAGTAAGTGACCTCTTCTTCTTCTTCTTGGTAGTCCCAGTGACTCACACACACACATGACTGGCGAGATTAGCTGTTGAAGGGAGGAATATAAATTTTCAAAAGAAGAGCAATATAAAGGTACAGGATGAAGTGGCTGCTCGACTGCCCGAAGTCTGTGGCTAGTGGTTCAAACAGTTTTTGGAGGGAGCCGCATGAGAACCAACAAGAGTGACTATAGAAAAGAAGCCCAAGGAGGGTTCAGATAGTAATTTTGGAGTTCCTTCAGTAATCCTGTGCTTGTCTCCCCCACCACCAAAAGAAAAGAAAGAAAATCAAAAAGAAACCCAAGCTCACAGAGGACCACCTGAAGAACCATCAGCAGATTGGTTAGCATAAACGGCTGAGAGGTGTGCAAGTAAAGTCGATAAAACGATTCCCTGCTGCTTCAGAAAGAGCAGTACATCAGCAGGAGCCAGCTTCAACAAGGTGACAACATACAGGCACCTCTGCCACTCTGGGGCATAAGAGAGGCAAATGAATGGCTTCTGGTCCTCATTCAGGACCCACTAGATCCTATTGTCTCAGAAGATGGATCATCAGATCCAGGAGCCTGGATAGTCTCTGGACCTATGTGAGAAAGCCCGAGCTCAGAAGGGCAAGGAACTCTTAGTTAGGGAGACAGAAGAGGCAGGCCAGCCATCATTTGCCTGAGCCATTATGGGTGAGTAGTCCACAGCATCCTTCTAAATTCCAACCAGAGTTCTGATGATGACCTTTGAGAGATACGTCAGCCATACGGTAAGCTGAACTTATCTACTGACCAGCAAGACAATGACTTCTCATGTGGAAAAGAAGTACATTTCCCCTATTCTTCTGAAAGGTAACTGATACGAAGAGATGGCACCTTCTCCCACAAGAACACTAGTAGGCAGGTGTACAGGCCCTGGTGGTTACTAAGATGGATCACGAAGGTTACTGAGAAGAAGAAACAGTGATCCCTCCTCTGTTCCTTGAAACCAGGCATACAGCTGGGCTTTTATTTCCCTTTAGTCATAGAGGCTTTGACAATTATGGGGTTCAGAAGGTGGTGCTGGAAAAGGAAGCCCATCCTCTCACCATAAAGCCTGGAGATATTCCCAGTCTTTCTAGACAGGCGACACAGAGGGTGATTTATCCTATAGCAGTTGAATGAGATGTGTCAAGAAAGTGTAAGGGACGTATAACTTAAGGTGACATTTGAGATTTCACCTGTTGGAAATCTGGATGTAATATTGGAGTTGGCTGGGACTTCATCTCTCTCCCCGGAGATGTTGCCATAGGGGGGAAAATTGTTTCAATCAGGTGTGGATGTCTTCTGGTGAAAAAAAGAGAGGGGTGTTCTGTTCCACTGGACTATGGTGGAGAGAAGGAAAGGCACAGACAGATGTAAAGAGCAGGTCACTGAAGTGTAAGTGCAGACTCCAAGATGGTGGGTGGAGTTGCCTCAAGGCTGCAAGTGCCTGAGCCAGAGAAGATAGTGGGGGGCCAAAACTAATACTCTACACAGCTCTGGAATGTTTTGAGAGTGGCTCTCTACAGGTGCAAGATTTTGTGTCTGAGTCACAAAGGCCATAAAATATTCTTAATAAGTGCAATTCATATGAATAAATCATACCTTATTAGAAATAAGTGATAAAATTATAATCAGAAGACAAAGTTGGTGAACAAAAATAAGCAACATACTCTTGGCACTATTCCTATGTACAAAACCATTGAGAACAACCAGAAATCAGTGCTTGTTGGCATTTATCGAGTATGATGCAAGTATCTTATAATGTAGAACCATAACGCTGAATAGCGAGAGACATACACAGGGTACAGTGGAAAAGGGTTCTTTTTTCTTTGTTTACAATTTCCCTTAGCCTTACCCGGCCCTGTCACCCAGGTAATGGAGAATGGGAGTGCTAATTCAACAACATCTGAAGGCGAAACATCAGGAAGAACAACCTTCAGAACACGGCCAGAGAGCCCGAAAAACCCACAACAACCATTCCCCATTTTGCTTGTACACTCTTTATTCCTGATCATATGCTGTTGTCATATTATTACTAGCATCATAAACTAGCTGCTGAAATAAAAGATTCAGTGCAACCTACATGAATACGAAGTCAGGCAGAGAAGACTGAGAAAAAGTTTTCTGTGGGGCTTTTCCAAAAGAGCTAGCAGGCTTTCATAGCCTCACCAACATGCAAGCCTGGGGCTTATCAGTTTGAGGCTTTTCTGACCTCCCTTCTTGGCCCCAATTCTTACCTTCTGAGCTCTATGGAGCTCCTCTTTCAGGAACTCCGACCCCTTCTCACGGATCTCCACCGAAGAGCTGCGCAAGCGTGAGACATTCAACTGTGCCACAGACTGGTTCTCATCCCCGCCTCCCAGGCCTCTGAGGGAAGGCTCTGGGGCCTGCAGCTCCTGCCCTGTGCTGGTTGGGGCAAGCGGCTTCCATTGTCCCACCACTGCCTGCTTCTGGAGGTGTTGCCTGGTCTCCTCGAACTGGGTTTGACTGTAGGAAAAAGACACATGAGCTCAGGATTGCTAAGGAAGACTGCCAACAGAAGGCAGGTTCTAGATGTCCAACTGAGCCAGCAGAACACAAGATGCCTGCTGTCATGTTTCCTTGCAGCCCAATGAAAATGCCATCCTCAAGGCTGAATGGGGCAGGCCATGAGGCAGCTGAGAGAAGGATCCATGAAATCCCAGCAAAAGCACCTTCTGTGAGGTGAGGAGAGGACTGTTGGAAGTCATCTGCATTGCTTTGAAGACGTGACTGCAAGATGCGCAAGTCACCAGGTGTTCCTCTAGATTCAAAAGATCTCTCACAGAAGGCATAACAATATTTACTTTCCATGCTCCATCAGCTGATTTGGAGCCAGTCTCTATTAAAAAAAACTTGCCATGCTTAAAATCCTTAGGCCAGACATAGGAGAAGTTAATTTTTAGACTACAACTCCTAAAATGGAGCTATAGTCCAAAAATGGTATCTTCACCCATCTTTGCATAAGCATATGTGACAAAGTTACAAAGGAGCAAGGACACTCTGGTGGCAATCTGTTAGTAATTTCTGGAAATAGGGGTGGGATACTAAAAGAAAAAGTAATTAGAAGAAATCAGTACTTCTCACAGATCTGATGACGATGATTGATGATGATGATATGTTCATCCTTAAAACTTAAACAGCAAAATCAATATATCAATAATATAACAATATATCAATAATATAACAACTATTATTATTGTTATTATTTTGCTTTTGTTTTTGTTTTTGTTTTATTATTATTATTATTATTATTATTATTATTATTAGTAGTAGTAGTAGTAGTAGTAGTAGTAGTAGTAGTAGTAGTAGTAGTAGTAGTAGTATTGGTGGTGGTGGTGGTGGTGGTGATGTCTGGATAACTGACATTACAATTCCAGGGAATTCTAGAGTTGAAAATAAAGAATTGGAAAAACAATACAGAGATCTAGCAATCTGAACATCTCGCTTGTGGATAAAACACACTTCGTTCACCATAGTCATTGGGGCCTTGGGAGCAATATCAAGAAATTTCACACAGTATTATAAGCAGTTGCAGATCCCAGAAAAAACAATCAGAGCTACAAAAAAAATGGCAATATGACGATCAGCATACATACTGTGTTGATATTTAACAGCTACTTAATACCAGTCAATGTTTTTATAATTTTGATTGATTGTGCTCGGTATTTTTGAATAATAACATGGCATCAAATAAATTCTGACGTATGGCAACTCTTTCCAGGATTTTCTTGGTAGAAGAGTACTCAGAAGTGGTTTCCCATTCCCTTCTTCTGGGGGGCACACTGGGGCCATATAACTTGACCAAGACTGCACAGGCTGGCTCTACCCCCAACCAGGGGGCACAGTGGGGAATCAATCTTCCAGTTAGATACCTAACTCAGTGAACATACCAAACATTATTTCCAGCCTCTTTCCCAACTTACCCACACAAGCCCAGTTAAAAACAGTGCAGCCTTAATCAGAGAATTCCAAGGAAGTTCAGTGGCATAAGATTATGTTTTGCATGCAGAGAGCTGCAGGTTTGATCCCTTGCATCTCCAATTAGGACTGGAAAAGAGCACAAAGAGTCGCTGCCAGTCTATGGAAATAACAATAAGTTAAATGGACCAATGGTCTGGCTCTGTAAAAGGCTGCTTCCTATCTTCCGTAGAAGCTCAGCACACACATATATAACACACCCACCAGACAAGATGGGTGTTTCTCTTAAAAGTATTCAATACTGCATTTCAGGTTGGAAATGTTCCCAACAGGGAAATATTTGTAGTTCTAAATGACTGCCAAATGTATATTAATACATCCTGAAGACCATCTGATTAAGTGCATCTGTTCTTCCTTTCTGAGGAAAGTGGGGCAGCTTTCTAAAATTCTACAAACTCATGAAGGCAAGAAAAAAAACACACACACAACCGGCATGTAATAAAAGTGAATTGTTGGGTGAAAATCAGTATGACAGCTGCCCCAGAAACTGGATTATCTCAACCCTCCAGTGGGCTGGACAGTCCTATTCAAATCTCTTTCGGGACTGATCCAACTGATTTGTTGTGGTTGAGGGAAGATGTGTGCTTCTATATTAAAGATATATTGTTTTTGCTGTTCAAGTTCTAAGGATGAACATATTTTGCTATTGTATATTCTACCATTGTAAAACAACTTGAGTCTCTTATTCAAGAAGATATCTGTTAAGTTAAATAACAAGCTCCATAAAACGTAGGAAGATCTGTACCTTTTCATCTGGCTCCTCCTGTTCAAGAATAGAGCCGTAAATGTTTAAGGCAAAAGAGAATACTAATTTGCCATCTTAACTGTCAACAATTATCTAAAGATAGTTCCCAGTCTTTCGCCCTTGTTTTCAAAAGTAGCAGGTGAGATAGCAGGACTGTACCTAATCTATAAACCCCCTCCATATGGTAAGGGGGCGTTTTAAGCATTTTTAACTTTAGGGAACTTCTATGGAGGCAGATAGGCAGAGGTTTATCGTCTCATCTCTTTTGGAGAGTCCAGAGGACAGCCCTTTACTTGCCCACTCTGGCAAAAGATTGGGAACTGTAACTAAGGGAGAGCAGAGGGCTCCAAATGGCCCTTCCAGAGTGAGCTGAAAACCTGGATGGCAAGCTAAGTGGGCACCCTGGCCACCTAGTCAAAGTCTTTCCCCATAGTTGCCTTTAAGTTCTGATAACACTAACACTAGTACCAGCAATAAAAATGACAAAAATATGTGAGTGTGTGTGGTAATTTGTGTAAATTTCCATGTGCAATTTTCATGGAAATGTTTATCCTCTCCATACTATTTTATTTTATTTTATTTTATGGTGGCATGCAAATGGGTACAATTGAGCCAAACTCTGCCTGGGTCTCAACGGGTTGAAAGAAGTAGGGGAAATAGCCTCTCAAGAAGATCCACAAGATGGATGAAAAAGAGGCTCAAAAAGTTCTGGAAATTCCAGTAGCAAATCCACAGCAGTGCTGACCTAGATGCTAATTCAGCAACTGAAATAAACAAAAACGAAGACAGTCGTGCTGTCAAGGAAGGGTGCAGAGGAAGATAAAAAGCACATCATTTTGCCAGGCTTGTGAGGACTCGAAAAAGGCAGCCACGTAACTGTGCAGCCCAGGCCTGTGCCTGTTCAGAAAAACATATTTTTGTCTTCAGTGGCACTTACTCTTTCACAAATGTGTGTGTGTAGGATTGCCACCTTGTATGCCTCCTTATCAGAGATGGACAGTCAGGGCCTCGCCCGCCTGCTTAACTCCCAGCAGTGACAGGGAGAAGGGGAGAGGCAACGAGAATGAATGTGAGTGAATTAAGTGGACTGCCCACCACTGAAACTAGGTACAGAAGGAAGCAGACACAGACAGAAAGAAATGTTTCAACTGTGCCACAGACTGGTTCTCGTTGCCACCTCCCATACAAATTTTCCCAGCTAATTGGTTGTTTGACTGATAATATTTTTACCCTGCCTTTCTTCTTAGAAAGGACCCGAGGCAGCCTACATCCTCAAAAGACAATGTTTAATAGCTAAAAACAGTAACTACAGAAATATTTAAAAGGATCAGACAAATACCATATTAAAAATGGTAAGGATAATCAACCCCAAAAATAGATTGAAATAAAGCAACAAGGCACAAAGCTCCATTTAACACCCCCCTCAGATAGCCAATCATGAAGGGAAAGCCTGTTTGAAGTAAAAGGTCTTTGTCAGCTTGCAGAAGGACAGGAAAGATGGGGCCAGCCTGGCCTCCTGTGAGAGAAAGTTCCAGAGTCTGAGTGAAGCAAAAGAGAAAGCCTTCTCCTGTGTCCACAACAAACACACCTGTGAAGGTGGTGGGACCAAGAGATAGGCCTTTCTTGATGATCTTAACACCCGAGTCAGCTCATAATGGGAGATGCAGATCTTGAGATGGCTCGGAACCAAGCCGTTTAGGGGGTTCAAAGGTTAGAACCAGTCCTTTGCATTTGTGCTGGATCAGCAGCCAGTGGAGTGGCTGTAACGGGGGGGGGGGGGTTATATGTGATCCCTGTCACCAGCCCTAATTAACAACCTGACTGCAGCATTTTGCATCCAGTGAAGTTTCAAAAAACTTTATGTTGGAGAGTGAAGGAAAGGGGTGGGGGATGATGGAGTGAATGCCTTGATATCGTTGTATGTGTGAATGTCTGCCTGCCTCCCGTGCCCACTTGCATGAAGATGCCTGCATGTATGTATATGAATACACTCTTTGGCCCCAGTTCTTCTTGCCACTCCAGCAATTCCTACTGTCAGCTGCTATGTCTTCTGTCCCCGCCCCCACCGACCGCAGTGGGCACAAGCCGACACTGGAAAGCACAGTTTGGACATTATTATAATGTTGTTATCATCAGGTTCCAAACAGAACGTGTTGGTATATGCACTGTGTATGTGTTTGTGTCTGTCTGTCTTTGTGTGTGCCCTCCCCCCCCTTTCTCTGTGTGAGTGACAACACAATGAAGGAGGAAAGAGAAAAAGGATCCTTTGTGTAAATGAGAAGGACAGAATATGAGCAGCCATGCAAAGATAGGGAGAGGATTAAGGAAAATACATGATTTGGCCAGAGAGACAGAAAACTGAATTCTTCCTCAGCTTGGGACACTGCCTTTCTGCCTCAAGTATCCATCCCAGGAATTGGAACAGTTATGATGTCATCCAGAGGATGAATGTAGGCATCTCATGTCCCTTTGTTTGTTAAAATAATAAAAAGTTTAAGCATTGATAATTAGTAACAATACATTTATGGGGGGAGTGAGAGGAGGAAAAAAGAAAATGCAGAGGGAAACTGGCTATAGAAGAGAAGAAAACACTGTAATTGCTATCCAAAGATCTATGGTAGTTAACAAGGAAAGATAAAACTGTTAGAAACCAACTATAATAACTTTCAGGCTACACTTTTGTCAGATTATGGCTAATGATTTATGAGATCAGACCCCAACAAGATATCCGTAAGCAAGTCTACATTATCTATTTAACCAGTTGTGTCAGCTCACGCTCCACACAAGGGAGTAAACAGGAGAAAACCTTCTCCTCAGTTTGTCAGTTCAAATTCACGCAACCCACATTTCTAACAAGTAACAAGCAGCCCAAGGGCCCTGAATTCTCCAAGCAGTCCTTGGTGCTTTGTAACAGCAAGGAAAACATGTATCTTATATGACATGAAGAAGTTATCCAATAAAGGGTGATACTGATGTCACCACAAAGAGAAAGATAAATCATATTTATGCTTTAGGATTAATATCAAGAAGCCACATCAGATAGAATGAGAGATGGGCAAGAAATTAGTTTGGTGAGGAGGAAGAAAGAAAATAATAGTACATAATCTAGCAACTCTTGCTTTGCAATCCCAATTTTGATTTCAAGTAAAACAGTACACTGAATCACCAAACAATGTAAACAAGAAGCACTAATGAAAGATGTTTAGATGACACCAAAAGAATTAGTATCAGAGCCTTGGAAAGAACAATTTCTGGGCTGGGATCCTATCATGCACTGGAACAGCAGAAAACTCCATTGGTGCAGCAATGTAGGATCTCTCCCTGAAACATCCCTGCTGGTATTGAAGTATTCCTGATTACTATTTATGGGTTGTGGAAGTTGGATAGAAGACGACATGAAAAAGCTAATTCAACTGAAATATGGCGCCAGCAGAGAACTTTGTGGATGCTCTGGACCACCAGAAAGATGAACAAGTGGGCCTTAGGGGGGAAAAAACAAGCCTGAACTCTCTCTAGAAGGAAAAAATGACTAGACTGAGGCTGTCATAATTTGGGCACATCGTGAGAAGATAAGACTTACTGAAAAAGACAATAATGATAGGAAAAGTTGAAGGCAGCAGGAAAAGAGGAAGACTTCACAAAAGAAATCCCAGGCTTGAAATCTGGGAGTTGAGTCATGGCAAGTAGCTTCTTCAGCCTGTGGAGAATTGGTAGAAGACCCCTGATATATGAGTATATTGAGTAGCAGATGTCCAGTTGCTATGACTCAACTTCCAGATAACCTCACCTGGATGACTGAGAATCTTCACAGATAACAGGCTTGAAACTTCAACAGCTCAGCAGGACGGTTAACGACAGGACATTCTGGAGGTGACTTGATGACACCACACCAACAAATGCAAGGAGGAGTTTCCATTACAGAAATTCACCTTACACTAGGGTAAGGGCTTGAGAAGCATTGTGCTACATCCCTTGTGTGAGCTGTTCAATTTAACGGAGGTTCTTGAAACTGCAGTTCACAATGCTAACTTTTCCAAACCCTGGTTAACCTAAAAATTTGTGAGTTATTACTAAAAATATAAAGAGAACACAGGCTGCATCAATAGAAGTGTTGGATCCAGATAAAGAGAAGTAATAATACCACTGGATTCCACTTTGGTCTAACCTCACCTGAAATGGTGTGTCCAGCTCAGAGCACTCCCATTTAAGAACAATGTTGACAAGCTAGAAGGTGTCCAGAGACGGACAATAAGAAGGGTAAAAGATCTGGGAACCAAGCCCTGTGAAGAATGGCTGAGGCAGTTGGGCATGTTTTTTCCTGGAAAAGAGAAGTTTGAGAGGCAATATAATACCTGTTTTCAAATGTATGGAAGATGGAACAGTGCTGTACTCTGTTGCTCCAGACGTTAGGACCTACAGCAATACTGTATCTTTAAATCACAAAAGGGATTCCACTACAACATGAGGAATTATTTATTGAGGACAAGAGCTATTTGACATTGGAAAGGACTATGTATGTTCAAAACTGCTGAATTTTCCTCCATTTGAGGTTTTTTAAATAGGAGTTGGTTGGTCAGGAATATTTCTGCTGTGGATTCCTGCAAGGGGATTGGACTTGATGGCCTTTTGGATCCCTTCAAAATCTAAAATTCAGTGATTCTGTGGTAAATGTTTAGATGACACCAATTTAGAGAAAGAACAATTTCTGGGCTGGGATCCTGTCATGCAGATTACTTAACAAGACCAATCCTTTTACTATGGTTAAGACAGCATGCCCCTCACAGATTGCTGCCTTGTTATGGCAAAGGGGCTTGAGTAACTCAGAGAAGCTATGGGCTATGCCGTGCAGGGACACCCAAGACGGACCGGTCATAGTGGAGAGTACTGACTAAACGAGATCCACCTGGAGCAGGAACTGGCAAGCCACTCCAGTATCTTTGCCAAGAAAACTCCATGAACAGAAACAAAAGGCTAAAAGATATGATGCTGGAAGATGAGCCCCTCAGGTCAGAAGGCGTCCAACATGCTACTGAGGAAAAGCAGAGGACAAGTACAAGTAGCTCCAGAGCTAATGAAGTGGTTGGGCCAAAGCCGAAAGGACACTCAGCTGCAGACATGCCTGGAAGTGAAAGGAAAGTCCGATGCTGCAAAGAAAAATACTGCATAGGAATCTGGAATGTGAGATCTATGAACCTTGGTAAGCTGAATGTGGTGGATGTGGGGATGGCAAAAATAAACGGTTGTTGTGGGTTTTTCGGGCTCTTTGGCCGTGTTCTGAAGGTTGTTCTTCCTAACGTTTCGCCAGTCTCTGTGGCACTCTGAACAACCTTCAGAACACGGCCAAAGAGCCCAAAAAACCCACAACAACCATTAGATCCCGGCCGTGAAAGCCTTCGCGAATGCAAAAATAAACATTGACTTCCTGGGCATCAGTGAACTAAAATGGATGGGAATGGGCGAATTCAATTCAGACTATTATCATATCTACTATTGTGGGCAAGAATCCCGTAGAAGAAATGGTGTAGCCCTCATAGTCAACAAAAGAGTGGGAAAAACTGTACTGGGATACAATCTCAAAAATGATAGAATGATTTCAATATGAATCCAAGGCAGTCCTTTCAACATCACAGTAATCCAAGCTTATGCACCAATCACCAATCCTGAAGAGGCTGAAATTGACCAATTCTATGAAGACTTACAACACCTGCTAGAACTGACACCAAAGAAAGATGTTCTTCTCATTATAGGAGATTGGAATGCTAAAGGGGAAGATATGATGGCAGTGACAGATTTAACTTTCTAGGGCTCCCTGATCACTGCAGATGGAGACAGCAGCCATGAAATTAAAAGACGCCTGCTTCTTGGGAGGAAAGCGATAACAAACCTAGACAGCATCTTAAAATGCAGAGACACCTAGATCTACCCGGATCACCCGCACGAGCCAGGAGGTGAGGTTGAGGAGCCTAATGACGAGGGAGGCCCGGAAGGAAAAAACACAAAATCGGGCCTTCTTGGTGGTGGCTCTTCGCCTCTGGAATAACCTTCCTCCAGCGATTCATGCGGCCCCTACGCTGCACACATTTAAGAGTCAGCTAAAAACATGATTATATGTTCAGGCCTTCCCTCCTGTCAACACTTAATTTCTTTCCTCTTCTCATCTATTTCTTTGTGTTATTATATGTGGTGCTGTTTATTTGTAAAATTTTTATGCTTATTGTATACTTTTTATGGAAGCTGCTCAGAGTGGTCGATCTGACCAGATGAGCAGAATATAAATCAAATTAACAACAACAACAACGACAACGACAACGACAACAACGACAACGACAACAACAACAACAACAACAACAACACCTTGCTGACAAAGGTCCGCATAGTCAAAGCTATGGTTTTTCCTTTGGAGACATCTGTTGAACACCTGGAGATCAGGGCCAGAAGATCTCATCTCTGCGCTTTTGGCATATGCTCAGCAGTGTTTCCCAACTTTGGGTCCCCAGATGTTCCTGGACTACAACTCCTAGAAATCCTGGCTAGAACAACTAATGGTGAAGGCTTCTGGGAGTTTTAGGCCAAGAACATCTGGGGGCCCAAGATTGGAAACCATTGGCTCATTGTTGAGAAGGAAAAGTTGGAAAGAGCTCTAAGGTCAGCCTTAATATACTGCATGTCGGTGCCAATGTATTCCTTAACTGTGGCAATGAAAAATACATGAGAGGGGGAGAGGGGCTGCGTGCTTGTGAACTGGACCCATTAAAAGTACATCAGCCCAGTATGTTAAATAATTTAGAGAGACAATTGTTTCTGTGGTGGAAAAATAGGAAAAATTAATAAGTTTTAAGAAGGATAGTTTCAGATAAAGATAGTAAGTCAAGGGATGCCTTTTTTTCCCCTGCTGTCAGTCCATTTAACCACAAGACCAAATGAAAGATAAGATCTTCAGCAAACCCTATTTAGTTATTTTTGTAGAAGAAAGGAAGCCTGTCTGTGTGAAAGCCACAGAAATCTCAGGCCACTAGCAGTTTGGGAGACTGCTCAATTTAACATGTTCAAGCAGAAGGTGCTCAGGCAAGGTCCCCATGCCTAACCACCCCCAAAAGACTGTGTTTTCTGCATAAATTGTGTGTTGCGTCATTTACTTTCTACTATGATTCACAAGCATGGATAGGCAAAGGATAGCTGTAAAAAAGGGGTGGGGACGTCTGCAAGCGCTGCCATCAACCCCATTAGTACCATTTCTCTGGAAATGAAATCCAGAAGTGTTGAAAACATGAGCTAAAAAAGAAAGGCAGTGGTAGGAGAATGAACAAGAAATAAAATGCATGTCTGCCAGGAAGAATTCACAGAGTAAAACTAATCCTAACATAGACAGAAGTCACATATTTGCAAAGTATGCTTGGACTTAGGCACAAAGGAGCTATTGAAGGAGACACAAACCACTCACATTGCTGCAGAATTTGCTAACCCAATTCAGTATTTTGGAGTTGCAAAGGCCAGAAGAATTCTCAAGGAAGGAATAAACTGAGGCTGCATTGCCTCAGACTAGAGGTGAGGTCTCAAATTTTCCGCGTGCAGAAAGTTATATATTCAAAAGAGAGAGTATATGAATTACAGTATTATTAAATTGCAGGAACATTTGATCATGTGGGCCCCTACCAGCAAAGAAAGGGGTATAACCAAGACACAAGCTTCCCAAATGAATAAAAAGTAAACAACAACAACAACAACAACAAAACTCTCAAAGACTAAAGAATCATCAACATTTTCTAGGTAAAGGAAGTAATAGCCCCTTGGTTACATATCACTGCAAAGATCACAAATATTATAAACATTTCCACTTCTCTAATTCTTTGAAGGATTGTAATGGCAGATTTATAAGTAACAACGCATGTGGAGGGTTGATTCAGGACACCACTCAAGCTGCTCAGTTAGCATTGTTAAAGGCCTGGCTTGATGTTGTTCAGTTAAGTCTTGGTACAGATCGGAAGAATATTAAGCGTTTCATTAGAAAGTCTTTTACGGTTCAATGCTGAAGGAAGGGAAGTAATGTGTGACAAATTAATTCTTTTTCCAAGGTGGAATGTAAGATTTTATGGGAATATGAATGTTACTTTAAATGAACCAAATAAACCTCTAGAAGGAACTGGAATAATTGTGATGGAAATGTATCAGAAATGCAAAGTTGTCTCCAGATATGGTCGGAGTGCAGCTCCCATCAACCCTCACCACTGGCTGTACTGGCTAGTCCTAATGGGAATTGCACTCCAGAGTGAGGAAACAGTTAGTTATAAACAATACAGTTACTTTTAACTAGTTACTTACCAGTAACGTAACTAGTAGTTACTTTCCCAAAAACTACAAAGTCACATTCGACAAATGTTTCTCTTGATCCCACATAACATGCCTTCTGTATTTGTATCTTGGCCCAATTAAAGTCTTAAAAACCCGAAGAAAACCCTTACGCTGTACAAATAATGAACAAGCAGCAGGTATCTGCATTTTACACCATACTGCCAGGATTATTTATTTATATTATTAATTTAAAGTATTTTACACTGCCTTTCTCCTTAAAAAGGACCCAAGGTGGCTTACATCATTCAAAGACAGTATTTAAGACTAACGAGTATACAAATACAAGAGGATCAAACAAATACCATACCAAAACACACACACACACACATACAGAGACAGATCAACAACATCAAAATACATCAAAGCAATAAGGCAAAACAGTCCATTCAAGATCCCAACCCAGGCAGCCAGTCACTAAGGCAAAGCTTGCCTGAGGAGAAAGGTCTTTGCCTGCTTGTGGAAGGGCAGCAAAGGTTGACAAGGAAACAACACCACCAACAAAAAGTAATGGAAGAAACCCAGAAAGCAGAAGAAGAACTGTGGGGAGATCAACAAAGATTACAAACATATATGGGGATCTCCTTCATCAAGGAGAATAAAAAGCACACATTAAAATTGGTGCATTTTAACATATGTTTGTTTGTCACCACATCCAACCTGTAAAGCAGTTTGCTAGGAAATGGGCTTTGAACCACACTGCAAAGCTACCAAAATAATCTGTTATCTCTAATGATGATCATTCAATCTTTCAGAACCTGTCTGAGGCAGATTTCCTTTAGAAAGGTTTCATTGCAGCATGTTTAGAAAGTGAGCGTGAAAAACAACCACAGAAATGAAGGAAAAGGCACCATGTGGCACCAGTTATTATTTTGCAACAGACCCTGCTTTGGCTTGTGCCACCCACCACGTGATCCTTGTACCGCCTGAACTGTCCCTTGGACTCCTCAGAGATGAACCAACAAGTGCCAGTTCCTGTATGGCTTCCAGATGTCAGACATGCTGAATCAACACACCCAGCACTTTTGGAAACATGCTGAAGTAATGTTTTTTTTTTCCAATGTTCGGATGAAGCAACAGACACTGCAAAACAGAAAACTCAAGGTCTTCTGGCTAGTCTTTGGTGGAACCAGAAGGTGTCCCTTGGCTCTCCATGTTTCCATAATGCAAATACCCTTGAGTTTCTGTTTCTCCTACATGTTCCACAGGATGGCTACTTGCCTCAAACAGCAATCTTTTAATGACCAGACCTTAATCCCACATGGCAATGGCTTCAAATTCTGGATTCAGACTGCCAAAACATATAGCTGTTCCAATTCAACAGATGAGCAATACATGGAATTATTAACATAGGATCATTTTCAGTCACTCAAAGTAGGCCACAAAACACTTTCATACTCAATTCATGTTTGATGGACATCCATCAGACATGAAAGAGAACAACCCCTTCCAAAGCTTGGGAATGTTACATTTTTTTGGACTAAAGCTCCCCAAATAGTACAGCCAGCATGGTCAGAGCACTCTGCCAAATTTTGACCATTTGTTCACAAAAGGAAACTAGCACAGCTGGCTGGATAGCTCAGTAGTTTAGGTTCATGGATGTGGAGCCAGAGGTTGGGAGTTCAATTCCCCACTGTGCCTCATGAGAGAAGAGCCAGCCTGTGTAGCCTTGGGTGAGCTACACAATCCCAGAGTGGCCTCAGAAAAAGTGAATGGTCAACCACTTCTGTATATTCATAAAAGTCATCAGAAGTCAAAACTGACTTGATCTCACACACACACACACACACACAGACACACACACACACACAGAGCCACCACTACTTTTACAAGGCTAGTTAAAAGGGGCCTCCATCAACAACTACTTCCTGTGAACAGAATTGCCAGCAGAGCAAAATAATTAAGGTCCTAAATCACTTCCCAAAAAAAAGCTAAAAAGGGGCCGTTCATCCCAACTCCTTCTTCGCCTGGGAATACTTAAGAACTGCCCTAGCCAACCACTGCCTTCCCCCACTCAACTGCCGCCTCTTTGCCACATCCATTTGCTCAAATGGAAATCACAGGTGCAGACCCACAAATGGGCAAAGGACCAGTGCTTGTTTGCTTCGAAAGAGTTTCTTGGCTTTCTATCTTTGCTGTGCTGGCTAAAAGAGCAGCAGTCAAGAAACAAATCATTTTCCTTGCGAGTTTCCTCTCAATTACACTTTTGCTCTAGTGTTAAGGGCTACAATGGTCATCTTCAGGTGGCAAACTGATGATGATGATGATGATTAATGGTAAAATATGCTTTATAAATGCAATATAAATTGTATATCCAGATTTAACTTTTACATGCACCTGAGAGTTAGTGGCAATTTGTGTGTTCGTTGTTTCATAAAATAATGGCACTTTTTGAGATTTATGATTTATGTAATAACCACAATAATTTTAAGATCTGCTCTTGTTCCTTCTATAACAGCACCTTGTCCCCCTCCCTTTCTGTTTCTGACAAATTTGCTTTTTCTGATTAATTTAAAGCCCCTTTCACTTCACCACCACTCCTCACATCTTCAGCTTAGCCTTCTATACTTTATGTCACAGCTTGAGATTGAAATTTTTTTTATAGACAACAATTCTCACAACCTCCAACCCCACCCAGCTGGGAAATTTAAAGAGCTTTGTAATCCAAACAAGTAACTTTTCCATGCTCCACTCTACACTCTGGGAACTCGGAGAACCCATATAGAAGCCATTGGTCCATCTGGCACAGTACTGTTGGCACTGCCTTTTCCAGCCCTATCTGGAGATGCCACAAATTGCAACTGGGAACTTCTGAATACAAAGCATACATCTTTATTTTATTTATTATTTATTTATTTTATTTATTTTATTTATATCCCGCCTATCTAGTCACAAAGGACTACTCTAGGCGGCTTACAACAGGGAAAAAATACTATAAAAATAAAACAACAAATTACAAAACAGGTAAAAGTAAAAAACAATAAAAGGTAAGAAAATCAAAAGTAATCTGGTGAGAAGGCCTGCCGAAACATCCAGGTCTTTAGTAGATTCTTAAAAGTGCCCAGCGAGGGAGCTCCGCGAATACCAGGAGGTAAATTATTCCACAGGTGAGGAGCCACCGACGAGAAGGCCCTATTTCTTGTTTTCTCTTTTCGGGCCTCCCTCGGCGTTAGGCTCCTCAGCCTCATCTCCTGGCTCGCCCGTGTGACCCGGGTAGAACTTGGTGGGAGAAGGCGTTCCGCCAGATATCGAGGCCCTAAACCGTTTAGGGCTTTATACGTAAGCGTTAACACTTTGAAGTCGATGTGGAACCTGATGGGCAGCCAATGCAATGCAGCCAGAGTGGGCGAAATATGTTGGAATTTTTTCACTCCACTGAGTAATCTGGCCGCCGCATTCTGCACCACCTGTAATTTCCGCAGCAACCTCAAAGGAAGCCCCACGTAGAGCGCATTACAGTGGTCTAATCTCGAGATTACGAGCGCGTGTACTAAGATGGTGAGCGCCCCCACTTCCAGGTAGGGCCGCAGCTGGGCTATCCGCCTAAGATGAAAAAAGGCGGTGCGGACCACCGACGCCACCTGTGACTCCATGGAGAGCACCGGGTCCAGATGGATCCCCAAGCTACGTACCCCATCCTTTGCAGGGAGAGTCACCCCCCCCAAAAGAGAGGGAGTTTCCCAAATCCCCGACTGTGGGGGGGCCCACCCTCAGTACTTCCGTCTTGTACGGGTTCAATATTCCACCAATATTAGACAAGTGGAATAAATTCATCCTCCCCTATTCATGACAATCCCAGTGCTCCAGCTTCAGGATATATGGATGGCCTTTTTACCTATATCAGTGTTCATGTACCATATGTTCTGAAGTCACTGCTATTCCTGTTCCAGTGTCAGCTCTCTAGCCATTTCTCAGACTCTTGACTTGAACTGGCTGACTGCTGTGGTTGTCCTTGAGCCTCCCACCCACATGAAGGAACCAAATGAAAGATGAGTGCACAGATTGACATTGCATACCAGTGTTCCTATTTCCCTGGATTACTGTATTTTTTGCAAAAGTTAGGTTCTGCCAAAACAAGAAGAGAAGAAGGGAAATGCACAGGATCTCTGTGTTTGTTTGTTTTTAACAGAGGGCCCTGGCAGTTTCCTGCAGAGCTGATTCAAGAGTCCTGCTTCCTGTATGAAATGCTTACAGGGCTACTTTTGGTAGAATTCTATAAGACATGTGTCATGGAGTATACATTCTATGGAATCTCATGTCTTTCTCCAAATCAATCAACACACCATCAAGTAGGGGCAAAAGTACCAGTGCAAGAGCAATAGATGCAACCTACATTTCAGTGTCCAGTACATTTTCTTCTTTCATTTACCTGGAGAGATAGCTATTACTGTAGCTGGAAAACAGCAGGGGAGTCTCATCGATCTGATACAAATTCAGAGGGATTCATTCAAACCTTCTGAATACAGAGAGGCATAACACCAACAGCACCAACACATGAAAAATGTGCACACATATTTTTTCAGCTTCCCATTTTGCTTTATTCAGGTAAATATTTCATTTCCTTTTTTTTTACACATGCTGAGCCCTTGCTTTTTTTTCTTATACTGTACACATCACCACTGATTCAGAAGTTGAGAACAAGCTGTAACTAAAGCTAGCACAGTGATGGAAATATGAATTAATAGATGCATGAAAGGAATGAGCCACCAACACCAATACCATTCAATTTTTAACTTCTCCTGGGTCATATAAAACATATACACATTCCTCAACCAGAATATGCACCAAATTGTCCAGATAAACGGTATGTTCCCCCAAAATCCAAAACAAGGCATACTTTTCTCTTGTAACAAGCTATCCACTCCTGGTCATCCCAGTCCATCTTGTCTGATTGTCACAAGGCACAAACAGACAGCTTTGATATTCTTAAGACTTCAAAGGCATGGCACCAATTAAACCAAGGTCATTTCAGATTGCCTCTTAGACATGCTGATCCCACATTTTTCAGTGGGATACAGTGTCACTTGCTCATCTCCTGCTCACCGTCCACAGAAAATCTGAAGTCACCACCTCCTCTCTTATTCTAAGGCAGGATTCAGAAAAAAATAGAATCTGATCCCTGGGATCAGTAGAGAGATTTTTGGAGGATCAGAAACTTTGATTTTCCTGTCAGAAGAAACTATGGCTTGGACCTCTGCCTTAGCAATCCAAAACACCACAGAAGAGCTTGGAAAAAAGCTGCTTTCTGAGCTATAACTCCCCCTGACTCTGGGGATTCTGGGATCTGCAATCCAGAAAAGAAAAGAATTCCCAAGCACTGCAGAAAAGCCAGGCCCATAACAACTGAATGGGCCACTGCAATAATTAATGGGTCTCTTCAGGAGGGCAAGATACCCCTTGCCCTCAAGGAGACATTCATTAGGCCCGTTAGGAAGAAACCAAATTTGGCAACGGACGATATTGGCAATTATAGGCCGGTCGCCAATGTTTCTTTCCTTAGCAACGTGGTTGAGAGAGTGGTGGCAGATCAGCTTCAGGTGCTCTTGGATGAAACAAACACCCTGGACCCATTCCAGTTGGGCTTCAGGCCGCGCTACAGTAGAGACGGCACTGGTCGCACTGATGGATGACCTGTTGAGGGAGGCCGATGGGGGCAATATGCCCTTGTTGGTCCTCCTCGACATCTCGGCGGTCTTTGATACCGTTGACCATGGTATCCTCCTGGGGAGGCTCTCTGAGTTGGTAATTGGTGGCCAGGCCCTTGCCTGGCTCCGTCCCTTCTTGGAGGACCGTCCCCAGAGAATTCAGATTGGGGAGAGTGTCTCGGCCCCCTGGAGTCTCAACTGTGGGGTTCCACAGGGGTTGATCATCTCTCCAATGCTGTTTAACATCTATATGAGGCCGCTAGGTGGGGTCATCAGGGGGTGTGGGGCATCGTGTCACCAGTATGCTCTACATCTCCTTCTCATCCACCGAAGTGCATGCCGTCCTATCCCTTCAGCGCTGCCTGGAGACTGTATTGGAATGGATGCAGTTGAATGGGTTAAGGCTGAACCCGGACAAGACGGAGGTCTTGAGGGTGGGCGGTCCTTCCATCAACGGTATAGGTAACTCCCTTTCTTTTGGGGTGACGACCCTTGCCACAAAGAGTGAGGTCCGCAGCTTGGGGGTACATCTGGACCCAGCGTTTACCATGGAAACCCAGGTGGCGTCCGTGGTCCGCTCCGCCTATTTTCATCTATGGCGGATTGCCCAGCTGCGAAAACTTGACTATTCAAGCAGGCCTTCCCTTCAGACAACTGACTCTTATTTTTTTTTTCCTTTTGATCTATGCCATCTTGGAACTGTTTACTTTAAATTAATTGTTATATCTTATATTGCCTTGTTTTTAGCTATGTAGAACTGTGAATATTTTAAATTTTTTATTGTATATGTTGTGAGCCGCCCAGAGTAGACTATGTCTAGATGGGCGGCATATAAATACAATAAATAAATAAATAAATAAATAAATAAATAAATAAATAAATGAATGAATGAATGAATGAATGAATGAATGAATGAATGAATGAATGAATGAATGAACGTAAGAGAGTTCCCAATCTGCTGGTTTCCAGAGATTACTGTGGGCAAGGAAGCCTTGTATGTGGGCCCATAGTTCTTCAGTTTTGTCCTTTAAAGAAAGCAAAGTCTGGCCCTTCCCTCATGCCAAAAGAGCCTTTGTTCCAAATTATTTTTTTAACACAACCCTTTAAATCATAATTAAAATCCTTAGTTTGTCCTCTCCAAACACAGGCTAAGTGCCTACTCAAAGTAACAGGGCTTCAAAGATACCTTTCAGCCTCCCATACACCCATTCAGCCACATTGGATAGGAGTACTGTACTGTTCTCCTGCAAAGGAAAGCTAAAAAGCATCACGTTTTTGTCTTTTTTAAACTTTATTTCTATTTTGCTTTTACCTGTTATTGCTATTGTTATTCTTTACATCCATACGCCAGTTTCCACCCACGAGCTCAAGGTGGTGTGTTTGGCTCTTGTTCTCTCTCTCTTCCCCACTTCATCCTCATAACAACAACCCTTTTCAGTGGAGAAGCTATGAGTGGCCTAAGGTCACTCGGTGTTTTTCATGGTACTGTGAGGGGACTTGAATCCAGATTTCCCAGATCTTAGTCTAGCCATGTAGCCATTATACCACATCACAACGGTACACTCTCGCTCGCTCTTTCTAGGGCAATTTTCTGCTGATGGGCCAATTTAAGTATCAGATGATGTGGAAATGTCAAGCCAAAATTAGCCACACATCCAACCAAGAATTCTTCCTTTGGGGATCAAAAGAGAGCTATTTCCTTTTTGCAGAGCAACAACCCAGTTTTTAGCAGCTTCTTTAGGAAACCATCTGCTGTCTACAGCCAGGATGGGAAACCATCCTCCTGCTGAAACCATAGTCCCTTTGGGGTAATCTGCTGAATACAGGGCTAATCGTGAACAAAGTCAGGACTGGAAGAACACCCCCAAGTTGGGACATCTTCCCTGCCCAAAAAATACTGAAACTAGTAGGTTGATGGCTTCAGCTTGCTCATCCCTGGTCTATGTCTGGGTAGGGGACACAAAGGATATAAAAGTCTCCCTGAATAAAACAGCCTTGGATGTCCAAGGGGAGCATCCCCTTCCGATGCCTAAATCTGGTATTTCTTTAAACCTACACAGGTGAAAACTATAGGTAGGTCAAAAATATACTGTATAAGTATCACTAAGAAACTTTGTATACCCCCACCCCATCAGTTATGAGGAGGTTCTTGGAAACAGCCTGGCTGAATCAAACTTCTTGGGATAGAAGATATTCAAGAAATAATAAAGAGATAAATTATATTATAAATTATATTATGGTTATGGAGAAATATAATTTATCTTTTTATTATTTCTATATGTATGCTGTTGGAACCATAGAAAGAAAAGCAGAATTGCAATATTTTTACTGCAGAAATAAATCTACCCAAGAACTTAAAAAAGCCGCTCTTAGTAAATATTTGTTTCTGTATTAGGCAGCACCTTAAGTCCTATTTCTGCCCAAGCTGAGGTTGGAGGGGCAGAGGTAGCTGTGTTAGTCTGTTGCAGCAAAAGTAGAAGAGACTTGTGGCACCTCAAAGAACAAGTTTTATTTGGCATAAGATGAAGTGAGCTACCGTCCATCAGAACGTATGCCAGCTGAAACGTGGTGGGCTTCAAGATGCCACAAAGCTCTGTTGTTTTTCAAAAGGGAAGCGTCCACGACTCCCACGGTCTTCTTTGACTGAGCGCCCAGCAGGACCTGTGCGAACTACAACTCCCATCACCCACAATTAAAGATGTAGTCCAACATATTTGCAGAGTATCAGTTTGAAGGTGACTCAGTTTTCTTATTAGAAGCTTCCTCCTAATGATTCATTTCATTATCACTCTGTATACCATCCTAAGTCCAGGATCTCTTGTCCAGCCCCTGCCGCCCCCCACCCTCCACCCCGCCTCCATAGCTGGACTCAGGATTTGCCTTGGACGGTCATTCTCCCATCAGTTATCCCCGTGTAAAATCAAAAGCACCATAAACTTCCATGCAGGGTTGTTAGGAAGGTGAAGAAGATAAAATAGTGGTTTTTTTAAAAAAAGAAAGTACTCGGGAGATTCAAAGCACTGGGCTCAGAATCTTCCACAACCTCCTGCTGGTGACATTTTGCGACCTAACCGGCAACCAAACCCACTTCTCGTGCTCCTCCTCCTCCTCCTCTTCCTCCTCCTCGCTCTCCTTCTCCGGTGATCGCTGACCAGCAGCATCACGAGGGTCCGAGAGAAAGTTTGCGGCGGAACCGAGGGAAACAAGTCGGCTCGGGGAGGGCGCGGGAGGAGGGCGAGCCGAGCGAGGGACGCGGCGACGACGAGTCTCTCCCCCCCCCCCCAGCCAGCCTCTGTTCCTCGGTCACCCCCAGCGCTTCATTAGGGCACCGCCGTCCTCCCCCCCCCCCGCCGCAGTCTCAGGCCAGCTGAGCGGAGGCGCCGGGAAAGAGAAGGGAATTCCTGCTGCTGCTGCCCGAGGAGGAGCGCGGCTGTCAAACCGAGGCGGCGGGGTTTGGTCCAGCCTCCGCAGGTCCTCCTCACCCCTCCCGCCCCCCCCGGCCCCGTCGAGAAAGCAAGAAGAAAAGTACCCCTTCCTAGCCGGATCCCCATCACCCCGCCCCTCTCCCCCCCCCCCCCGGTGGGACGAATGGATCCCAGACAGGCGATCTTCACCGACCTCCTCCACATGCTGGCTCCGCGGCCGTGCCAAGGACGTCGCTCAAAGAGAGCCCCACCAGCAGGAGGGTGCCGCGGCCATCGCCTTCCCGCTCTCTCGCTCTCTTTCTCCCCGGCTCGGAAGCGATCGGTGCGGGGCCCGCCGGCCTCTCTGCTTCCCCTCCGCTGCCGGCCCTCCCCCGGCCGCCCGCCGAGCTCCGCTGCGGCAGAAGCTGGAGGCTCTCCCCGAGCCAGCTGCTGGGCTGTCTCCGCAGCTGGCGCGGGGAGGGGGGGAAGAGAGAGAGGGAGAGCCGGAGAGGTCACGTGACCTCCCAGAAAGCGCGCGCATACACCCCCCCCCTTCTCCTCCTCCTCCTCCCAGTTCTCTTCTCTCGCCTTTTCGCCCGGCGCCGGGATGCACGTGCACACATCCAGCGCGGCGGCGGCGGCGGCGGCGGCGGCGGGTCACGTGATCGCCGGTTCCCATTCACTCTTCTGCGTGGCGCCCCCGTGTCCGGGCTGTTCCGCACCCCTTCCCTCTCCTTCCCGCCCTCACTGCCCTTCTGCTGCCCCTGCCTTTGGTTGGTAGGGTCTGTTTTTAGAGGATTGGTCGCTTATACTGGACCAGCAGCCCGCCGGCTTCCTTTCTAGAGCCGCTTCATTTGGGGGGCGCTTTTGAGGGCTTCTTAGCCCCTCATTCCCTTGAGGGATTCTGACAGGAGAGGCCTGTCCAGTGTGGCGAAGCAGGAATGGCAACAAAAGTCGTCCTCCTCCCGTCCTTCCTCCAGTGGCCTCCCTCTCCTCCCCTTTCCCCTGCCATTCCCCTCTGTTGCAGGACGAACCTGGGTAGGCTGAAACCTTACAATGATTGTTGTTACTGATGGGCCTTCCGGTAATAAAGAGGCTGGTGCTGGAGGAGGCTCTTGAGAGTCCCCTGGACTGCAAGGAGAACAAACCTATCCATTCTAAAGGAAATCAAGCCTGAGTGCTCCCTGGAAGGACAGATCCTGAAGCTGAGGCTCCAGTAGTTTGGCCATCTCATGAGAAGAGAAGACTCCCTGGAAAAGACCCTGATGTTGGGGAAGTGTGATGGCAAGAGGAGAAGGGGACGACAGAGGACGAGATGGCTGGACAGTGTCTGCGAAGGAACCAACATGAATTTGACACAACTCCGGGAGGCAGTGGAAGATAGGAGGGCCTGGCATGCTCTGGTCCATGGGGTCACGAAGGGTCAGACACGACTAAACAAACCAAACGAACAAAGAGGCACAAGCAGGGATGGAAGCAGAAATGGCATTTCTAAGTAAGCACCACAGTTGGCCTATTATCAAGATGCCCCTGGAGATAGTTTAAGGCTGGTGTTTTGTCCACATGTCGTTTGGCTGAAAATAAGAAACAAATGAAAACATCTGCCTTTTAATGTTTAATTCAGAGGGGATTGTAATGTATGTCATTTCCAGGGACACGTGGGATGCAGCCTTGTCGTGCCTTAAAAAAGCACATTTCTAATATAATGTGCCATGCCTCTGATAAAGTTGGCTGTAGTCCACAAAAACATGATGCCATAATAAATTCGGTAGTCTTTAAGGTGTTAAAAAGGTGCTTTAAGATGCCGCTTGATTTTACAGGAGCAGCTACCTTTTGGGGAATAATTTTACAATGCTTTTAGTAATGATGGACTGGCTCCCTAAAGGATGGCACGGGCTTGAGTTTGAAAGAGCTGAGCAGGGCAGTTGAGGTCAGGGCATTTGGGAGGTCACCCATTCATAGGGTTGCCATAAATCTGAAGCAACCTGACAGCATGCGACAACAAACTTGGTAATACATGTTCATGCTTTCTCCCTTCTTTAAATTCATGCCCTTGAAAAGTAAGGTTCCGGTTGCTGTTGCACAGACATTAAACGCAAAAACAGAAAAGAGAAGCCAGGGTTCATAAGTACACTATTGTTAAGTTATTATTTCCACTTGAAGTTTGGGCCATGTGGTGGAGTCCTTTGCAAGTCTTTTCCCCGAAATATATATATGTGGGTGTAGGATTCTGCCTGAGACTGCAGTTCTAGACACATTTACATGGGACTAAATCCAATGGAATCTAGTGTGGCTTAGTTCTAAATAAACAGCAAATGGTGTTGCAATTCATCTCTGTCATAGGCGCCACCCTTTCCCTTCTCTTTTGCTTACTATATTTGTGGTAAAATTTAATAAACACATTTATCCTACAGTTATGCGGAACAGTTAAACAAAACCAACCCTTGCAAACTAACTGGTAAATATTTGAAAATGACCCCAATGCATATACAAATATGACAACATCAGTCACAGTCATTATTCACCCTGATGAAGGTGGGAGTTATAACAGGATGCAAGCGTCTCAAGAATTTTGTAAAATTATCTCCTGGCAAAGAGTTTGGGGGAACTCAAAAGCCTGCATAGTCCTGTGGCATTTTACTTGGTCCTAGGAAAAGTATCGCCTAACTAGATTTGGGGGGTGGGAAGACAAGCATGGCCACCTTTATTTTTGTACTGTAAAATAATATCTGGTGTGGAACAAATGGACAGGGAGAATTCCCCCCCCCATCTCATAATACTAGAATCTTGGGTTATGAATGAAACTAAATGGTGGACACTTTTCTTTCCTCAGTGACCCACACTGGACAAGCAGACAACACAGTTCAAAGTGTGGCAGTGTAAGGGAGAAAGGAACCCTGCTGAATGTGTGGTGAACCCACCCAAGACTTGCTTCTGATAAGGGGGGGCTGCTTCCTCCCTCACCATGAGTGGGTATGGTGAACAATGGTTACCCTTTCTTCTTTCTGACATCTGTATAAATATTTGGAAAGCTGTAAACTTATTTCTGCTCTAGCTGCTTTTCAGTAAGCGTAACGCAACAAGCTTGTGCAATACTCACTTGTATGATTTGTCTTGTGGTCCTTTTATTATCCTCATAACTTTGCCCAGAATCCTTTCCAGTTTGTCAACATCCTTTTTGCACTGTAATTCCCAGAATGAAACTTCATTCTCCCAATAAGGTCTTTCCACTGCTGAACGCATCAGTCTGTTAGGCATTGTGCAATGGCCATTAAAGAAAAACGAAACAGAACAGCTCCTTAACTAGGCAGGAGAAAGGTACAATTGTAGAGAATGTTAGGATCAACTTACACACCGGTCAATTCAACAATGCTAGTAGGGCCAGAAAATAACTTGGAAACATTATGTGAGGGGATTAGATTATAGTGGGTAGTGCTGTGTGTTTTTGTGTGTGTTTGTGTTTTGATTCATGGTCCAAAAAGACATTTTGCCAAATTTTAAATTGGAAAGACAAATACCCTGTATGAGTTCCCCAGGACAGTTAGGAAAGCTGCTGGTAAAAGGCAGGTCCACATTCCAAAGTCCACAGCTCAGGGCGCCCATCAATTGCAATCACAGATGACTGCCGGGGACTTAAATTGGCACCGGGTTCCATGCCTTCTTCCCCTCCAGTGCACGGCTGTCTGGAATGCAGGATTCCCCCTCGGACGTGTTGTGCTCAGACAGCTTTAATTGGCTCAGCAGGAAATACAGGACTTTAGAGAAAGATTATTGTACTGCACGGGAAATGAACAGTGAGGGACAGGGACAGGAATCTTCAGGAAAAGGCTGGCTTGCAGCGATCAATCGGAAACTTTCAGGATGCTTGAGCTTTCTAGAAACTTGGTAAGCCAGTAGCTGTTCCAAAGAGAGAGAACTGATGGATGAAACAGGAATTGGGAAAGTTGAACTGTGGCCCCCATGATCAAGGAGAGTTTTCCTTTTATATATAGTGCCCTTATATGTACCGTATATGCGTATACATATTTGTATGCATTTGTGTTTGGTGGGTGTGGGACAGGTGGCGAGAGTGGTAGCCCTCTCGCTGGAGTGCCGTCCCTTCCCCTTACCACCGAGAAAGAGATACAGACCCTGCCCACCTCGTCTCCCAAGAGAACAGAGCAGCGAGGGGCAGATACACGGGAAATAGAGGGAGAAATACAAAAGTTAACTGTTGAAGGAACCCGGGGGAAAAAACGGCAGGTATAGAGCGGAAGAAGAGGGTGGAAATAGAGGCGGGAACAGCAGATATAAAGAGGAGGGAAGGACAGTCACCACCAGGTTGGGAGTGGGTCTGGATGGAGGATCCCTGGACCGGAGCATGGGACAGGCTGAGGGTCCCAAAATAGGAGGTGGACTATAGGGAAAGGGGCGAAATCCCTTTGAGACCCTGTTATTGGGGAGAAGCCAGAGAGTGGAGGAGAAAGCTAGGAGAAGAAAAAGAGAAAGAGAAAGGAAGAAGAGGCTGGAATGGAGGGTGAGGGAAATGAGGATGAAGGGGGAGGGGGAGGACCCTGGAAGACACACACACCCACGTTCGATGTTCTGTGTGGGCGGATGGTCCGGATAATGACACTGTGCCCCTGCTGGAAGGTGAAGCAGGGCATGCGGTGAACGGGAATTTATCTATAGATTGGAGGCCCCTGGCTGACCCTTTGTCAAAAGGAGAAAAATGTGGGAATAATTTTGTTGACACAAAACATCACACCTTTTTCTAAATTCCAAAAATCTGATTTATTTGAACGAAGAAAGGAGCCTGAAGCTGAACCCTCACAGTGGGGCAGTAACAGGATCTAAACTGGGTCCTGGGCCAAGAAGATTATCTAAAAGCACAGTGATAAGTTTCAACCATCAAAACTAAATGTGAGCGTAGTTCTGACAAGGAGGGTAGGCGGCTGCCTGTGCACGTATTTCAGTGACCTTTTTGGAGGCTGTTCCTTTCGTTCGCTCTTTCCTACAGGCCTGCATTTGTGAATTTTTCATGTATTCATCTTTTTAATAGCAATTTGCAGTGCTTTTGTTAAAATGGTACCAGTGCCTGTAGAACCCATAATAAAGCAAAAATAATGAAAGACATTAAATGGGAGCTGTTCCAGTTGAATTGGTCAAAGCATTCCAAGGTCAAGTTTGTAGCTCCATTCGTAGGCTAATTTTGCACTATTGTAAAATAATTCAGGATCTCTTTTAAGGTCCAAAGTTATCTGGTGAAAACAAACAACTGTCGCATCCTCTAAAATTCATATTAGCATGTGGTTGAGTGGATAAATTGTGTGGGTCTAGGGACAGCTAATATCCCTGTGACCCATGCAAACCATGTTAAATACAAAACAACTAACACTAAAAGCAGCCAGTTTCAGTTTTGAAAAATAGTCATTATAATGTATTAAACAGTGTAGGAAGATGCTGTGATTATTTGGAAAAATGGATAGCTAACCCTGCAGATTTCCAGTGTGTGATATTTACACATATTTCACTTTAGAACTGCAGAGCTGGTAGGGACCCTATCGATCATTGAGCCCAGCCACTGACAAGGAGGCTCCGTGGGGAATCAAAAACTACTGAGCTATCGAGAAATATTACATATTTTTGCTAAGAAAAAAAGTAGCTTGGAAAAGTCAGAAGGATAGCCAGAACTGTCTTGTGAGGGTTACATGCAGCAGGGCCTCATTTTGTATACTCCTGGTATAAGGCTATAACATATGCAAACTTTTGAGAGTAAATCTGATCTTGCTTAATTTTTCCTGGCAAAGAACTCTGGAATTCCCAAAAGTTTGCACATTTTTATGCCTTTGATTTGGCCTTCTAAGCTTTTGTGCTAATAGAGGTTTTACAATGTTTTTGATGGCCCACACGGCTTCCTTTGCTCTTTGAAACATAATTTTTATATTTTGTACATGTTGTACAGAACTGGTATATCCTGCAATGTTGTGCCTGGCGATTTGCAAATAACCACTGGTTTTTCATGGCAACTCTTTTAATCATATCCACTAATAGACATCAGTACTTTGTTTAAAAGCACTGAGAGGCAAGGACAGCTTGACAGCAACCACATTATGACTGGCAACTCAGAGATGTGAAACTGGATGCTAAAGATGAGGTGTCACAGATGGAATCTTTCCACGTCCCTCAAACACAATAAGGATGAATGAAAGACAAACTAGGATGTGATTATCTTATCACCAAGTCACCCCTCTGCAATCAGGGAAATGCTTTAAATGTTCTCGTGATTTATAAGGTTCAGGTAGATTACAGTGTGTATGTTGTTGAGGGAAGCTTGACTGCTGGGACTCATGAGCTAATAATGCAATGTTTGACTGGAGCATCATGTGCTATCACTATATTCTCACCATCAGAGCTGTAGGACTTTCACCCTGTGCTAAAGTGGAGCTTTCATATACAAAAGTACTTGAAAAGAGCTTTTCAGTTGGTTTAATTCTCTGGGACCTTTCACTTTTTGCACTTCCTGGCCACTCCATTTATCTCTCTGTCCCCAGAGGTGTTGGAGAGCGAGGGCTTACATGGTCAAAGCCCTGAAACATTAAAAGTATTAAGGTCTGTGACATCAGCTGCTCTCCCCCTTGTGCTCTCCTGTTCTCTCTGAGCATCACTGCAATCCTCATAGCAACTGGGATTTTTGTAGTATATTGTTGGATGCTTGTTTTATTTGTAGTTGTCCTTTCCACTAGAAAGTAGCAATCAATATTGATTACAGTCTTCAGAAAATAATGAACACAAGTACAAACAGATTTAACTATAAAATCAGAACATTGTTTAAAACCAGCTCCACCATAAAAAGTTAAAATCAACACATGCATTAAAATTAGTGAAGTATATGGTTAAAAACAACACCAGTTAAACATCATACACCAGTCTAAAAAGATCTGTTCTTACTCCCTTCTTAAGATCAATTAGAATGGAAACTGACTGCAGCTGTGAAGGGAGTGCTCTCCACAGTCTGGGAGCCACACAAGAGAAAACCATCTAGCCCTGCTAGATGACCTCTTGAGGGAGGCCGACAGGGGCAATTGTTGGTTCTCTTCAACATCTCAGTCACCTTTGATACTATAAACCACGGTATCTTCCTGGGGAGCCTCTCCGAATTGGGGATTGATGGTCTGAATTTTGCCTGGCTCTGCTCCTGCTTGGAGGACTGTTCTAAGAGAGTCCAGCTTGGGGGGAATGTATCGGCCCCTGTGGCTCCTCAATTGTGGGGTCCCGCAGGGCTTGATCATCTCTCCAGTGCTGCTGTTTAATATCTACATGAGGCCGCTGGGGGGGGTATCCAGAGGTGTGGTTCCTTGTGTCATCAGTACACGGATGACACTCAGCTCTACATCTCCTTTTTTCCATCAGCAGTGGATGCCGTTATGTCCCTTGAGCGCTGCCTGGGGGCTGTTCTGCAATGGATGCAGGAGAATGGACTGAGGCTGAACCCGGACAAGACGGAGATCTTGAGGGTGGGTGCTCCGTCATCAGTGGGAAGCTCCCTCTCTTTTAGGGGAGCGACTCTCAGCACAAAGAGTGTGGTCCGCAGCTTGGGGGTCCATCTTGACCCGGTGCTTGCCATGGAATCCCAGGTAATGTCTATGGTCCTCACCACCCATTTACATCTTCAGTGGATTGGCCAGCTGTGTTCCTGTCCTGATGTTGGGGCACTCACCGCACTTGTCCATGTGCTCGTAGTCTTGAGATTAGACTACTGCAATGCACTCTACGTGGGACTTCCCCTGAGATTGATGTGGAAACTTCAAATGCTCCAGAACACGGCAGCCAGATTACTAACGGGTGAAAAAATATTATCATACAGTATTTCCCCTGCTCTGGCCCCCTTACACTGCTTACCAGTTAGATTCTGCATTGATTTCAAGATTCTAATAAATACATATAAAACCCTAAACGGTTTAAGACCTTGATACTTGTCAGAGCACCTTCTTCCACCTAGTTCTACCCATGTCACTTGTTCTAGCCAGACTGGATAGCTGAGAGGCTTAACTCCAAGAGAGGCCCAGAAGGAAAAAAAACTAGAAGCCGGGCCTTCTCGGCGGTGGCCCCTAGCCTCTGGAACATCCTCCCCTCTGAGATCCACCTGGCTCCCTCGCTGGGAGTTTTTAAAAGTTAACGGAAGACCTCACTCTTTAGGCAGGCCTTCCCTCCTGCAAGGTTCCTAAAGGGGAAGGGGGAAAAGATAAGAACCCCCAGCTTTTCCAGCCATCCTACTGGGGAGGGGAGGAGCATTCATCACCCAGGGATATTAAAGAGAACAGAGGCTAAACCCAGCAAACTGTGGCCACCCAGCTCCAAGAATGATGGAGGAGATGCCAAAGGGAATACCAGCACCAGGAAGAGGAAGAGGAGGCCGGGTCATTGAGCCTGGGGCTCCAGGGACACCCAGGGAGAGCTTCCCTGCCTACTTGCCCTCATGGCGGGCACAATGACCCTTGTTACGAGGGGTGGGTTGGTATCGGCACACCTTGAGACAGGCCTACAGGCTGATGGGAAAAATACAAATGGGTGACTGAGTCTCAAGATGTATAAAAATGTTGGCAATGTGAATTTTATTCTTATCTAAAAAACTCAGGCTTGATGCATTTTAGCAGTGACCTTCTTCAGGAGCAAGCTTTTAAAACTTCTGCTTCTCATTTGGTCTATACCAGCCTCAATGTTAATCCAAAGTGCAGTTTCCTCTGCTTTGTTTCACATTGGTACAGACTGATAGACAGCTGGTTTCCCTGTGTCAAGAACCAGGGGAACTTAAAGCAAACACAGGCCTCCCAGTGAAAGGAACCAGGAAACAAGAGACTATAGGAGCAGACTGTGGACCACTCTGTCTGACTTGGTCAGAGGACTTTTAAGTGTTTTATTAATCAGTTGACTGCTACCTCTCTCCCAGTTCCAGTGAACCCTGTTGTGTTTAAATGTTCTTGTCCAGAGTGTATGGAGCAAAATATAGAAGGACGCCCTGTGGTAAACCCAGACCTACTGGGATCTGCCACACAGTTTCACTAAGCTGCCACCAACCATTCCCTATGAGAAGTCACACAGACCAGGGATGGATTTTTAAACAACAAAAGAATAAGGTTTATTTTAAATACAAACAGGGTAAATAAAACAATCAGGTGAATAAAATAAAGTAACGTGGCTTATTCTCACACACACAAGCATACAGTTTGGTTCACCTAGAACCTTTAACTTAAAGCACAGACCCTGAACCCATCAGTTCTGGCTAACCCACAGACACCTGAACTTATCAGGTTGGTACTCTGACACACAGTAGTACCCTGTCAGACACCCAGACTCCCACAACAGCTTCTTCTTCCCCAGCTGCTGCTTCGTCCCAACCCAGTGTCTCACAGTCTGTCTCAGCATCTCCTCTTCACCACACAGGCATCACATATTTATACAGTACAGCCCCTCCTCCTGATGTCCCGCCTTCCACTCCCCATAGGATGGAACTTTCCCTCCAAACCCATGACAGACAGGTAACATCAGTGCTGTTATGTAACACCTCCCCTCTTTAAAAGTTGTTTTGTAGGGGGAAAGCTAAAAGTGCTTTTCACCAAAAAACAACCTGCATAAAACATACAACAACAGTTATACATACCCTATAATACTTACATATACTTACACTCCAAGTTAAACATAGCAAATAGGCATTTCAAACATTTACCATATGCATTACATCAATTTTACCTTTATTAATACAAACCAATTTAAAACCAGGTACATTTTAACTTTTTGTCTTCATTATATACATATAGTCCATGTTCTTTCGCCGTCTTCAGTCTTCAGGTCTTCTTGATAAGGCGTCAGCAACACAGTTCACTGACCCTCTGACCACCTTCACTTCAAAGTCATAGTCCTGTAAGTTCAAAGCCCACCTCATAAGTTTGCTATTGTGGGTTTTCATTGTCTTTAACCATTGCAATGGTGAATGGTCAGTACACAGAATAAAATGTCTTCCCCAGATGTAAGGCTTGGCCTTCTGGATCGCGTAGACTATGGCCAAACACTCCTTCTCCACGGTTGCCAAATGTCTCTCACCTTTTTGAAGTTTCCTACTCAGGTAGGACACTGGATGCTGGTCACCATTCTCATCCTCCTGGCACAGAACTGCTCCTACCCCGCTGTTAGACGCATCGGTGTAGATGATGAACTCCCGGTCGAAGTCTGGAGCCCGCAGGACTGGATAGTTGATTAACGCCTCCTTCAACCTCTGGAACGCCGCCTCACAGTCGCTGGTCCACGGGATGCGGTCACCAGCCTTCTTCCTCGTCAGATCGGTCAGCGGAGCCGCAATCTCGCTAAACCTCGGGATGAACTTTCTGTAGTAGCCCACCAACCCAAGAAATGATTTGACTTTTCTCTTGGTGGTGGGTCTAGGCCAATCTCGAACAGCTTCTATTTTGGCCTCCAGGGGTTTTATCATTCCTCCCCCTACCATGTGACCTAAGTATTTTATTTCTGGGCTACCCAGCTGACACTTGCTGGCCTTTACTGTTAGCCCTGCTGCACTTAACCTCTGCAGCACTAACTCCAGGTGTATCAGGTGATCTTCCCAGGTATTACTGAAGATCCCTATGTCATCAATGTAGGCCACTGTAAAGTCACTGAGCCCTGCCAAGGTCTGGTCCATCAGCCTTTGGAATGTGGCTGGTGCATTTCTGAGACCAAAGCTCAGGACTCGAAATTCATAGAGACCAAAAGGGCTGCAAAGGGCAGTCTTTTCTTGATCCCTGGGATCAATTCTTAATTGCAAATATCCCTTTACCAGGTCCAATGATGAGATGAACCGACAACCCCCTATGGTTTCAATCAGGTTGTCTAGCCTGGGCATTGGGTAGGCATCAGGAGTGGTTACACGGTTTAATTTCCTGTAATCGACACAAAACCTAATGCTCCCATCAGGCTTGTCCACAAGGACTATCGGAGAGGACCAAGGACTAGAAGAGGGGACGATTATGTTCTCCCTTAGCATCTCGTCCAGCTCCTTCCGCACCTTGTCCCTATAGGGTCCCGTTACTCGGTATGGGGATACTGCCTGCGGGGGTGCATCCCCTGTGTGGATCCGATGCATCACTCCCTTCACTATCCCCGGCTTGTTGGAAAACACCTGTTGATATTTACTAAGCAGCATTTTTAGTTCTTGCTGCTGGTCTTGGGTGAGTGCAGGACTGATCTTTACCTCCTCTGGGTTGTATTTTACTTCCCCTCTACCCTCCCAGAAGGGTAATTCCGCTTCCTCACTCTCAGCTGCTTTTATCGCAAATAAAACCCTCTGTTCCCCTCTGTAGTAGGGTTTTAGGGCATTCACATGAACCACCCTCCTTGCTTGGTTCTCCTCCTGCTCTATTAGGTAGTTCAGGTCTGACATCTTGGAAATGACCCTATATGGTCCTGCCCATTTGAGCTGCAGTTTATTCTCCCTGCAGGGCCTAAGCCAAAGCACTTCCTCCCCTGGGTCAAAGTGCCTCTCTCTAGCTTTTTGGTCATACCATGTTTTCTGTCTGACCTTCTGAGCTTGCAGGTTTTCTGCTGCCAGCTCTAGATTTCTCCTTAGGTCATTCATCAAGGTGTCTATGTATGTCACAACGTCTTGTGGGTCATCCTGGGTGATCTGCTCCCAATTTTGTTTGATCAAATCAAGGGGCCCTTTCACCCTTCTCCCAAATAAAAGTTCAAATGGACTGAACCCGGTACTGGCTTGTGGCACTGATCGATAAGCAAACAAAAGGGATTGCAGCTTCTGGTCCCAATTGTTTGGATTCTCTGCCAAGTAAGCCCTAATCATGCGCATTAGAGTCCCATTGAACTTCTCAGTTAACCCATTACTTTCCGGATGATAGGCAGTGGTTTCCTTGTGCTTAATTCCACAGATTTGCCATAAGCGTTTCATGAGCTTTGATGTGAACGATGCGCCCAAATCTGTGATTATCTCTGAGGCAAATCCCATCCTGGACATATACCCCACCAAAGCATCGGCCACTGTGTTAGTTTCAATGTTAGTCAAGGGTATGGCTTCAGGATACCTTGTGGCATGGTCCACAATTGTTAGTATGAACCTGTTCCCCCTCTTTGTGGCCTTGGGCAAAGGTCCCACAATATCTACCCCTATGCATTTGAATGGAGTGTCAATCACAGGCAAAGGGCACAACTTTGCTTTGGTCCTGTCGCGGTTATTCCCCTGCCTTTGACACACATCACATTGTTTACAGAACTCCCTGATCTGCTTCCCTATGTCAGGCCAGTAGAAATTCTGTGTGATTCTCTGCTGTGTTTTGTTCACTCCTAAGTGTGCAGCAAACATGTCAGAGTGCCCTCTCTGTAAGATCATGGGGCGATACTTTTCAGGTACCACCAGCTGACTTCTGATCCCATCTCCCCCTTTTGAGATATTTCTCAGGGTTTCTCTATATAAAATCCCCTTTTTCTCCAGAAATCTCACTGGGGTTTCAGGTGTTAGTTGCGCGTCAGTCACCTGTTCAAAACACTTTTGGAGAGTGGCGTCTGCCTTCTGCTCCTGTCCAAATCTGCTGTCTGTGGTTAAGGTTTCCACCACAGCTTCTGAACTCCCCTCTGCCTCCGTCTCTGGCTCATCATTACCCCCCTGAACTGTCCCTGTGGTGGCTTGTGAGCGTGTAATCACTAGCACCCGTTTCACATGTTCAGCCAGGTCATTTCCCACGAGCACGGCTGCTGGCAGAGTCGATGAAATCGCTATCCGCCAATCTCCCCTCCAGCCTTGAAAGTTGACAGGTACCTCTGCTACTGGCAGAGAGATTACCTGCCCCTCAATACCTGCTACCTTTATGCTCTCATTTGGGATTATAAACTCCCGGGGAATAATATCTGGATGGCACAGGGTTACCTGGGAACAAGTGTCCCGCAGCCCCCTATACTGACGGTCAAGTATTCCTACGTCCACCCCGGCTGTCTCAAACAACTGAGAATCTGTTTTCACCAGCAAGCAGCGCTTTACCTCTATAAGAGGACCATTTTCCTCAGCCTGATCAGCAGAGGTAGCTGTTCCAGACTGAGTAGCCATAGCAACAGGCTCCCTCAGTGACACTGAGCCTTGCTCTTTCTGGACACAGAACACAGCTTTTGGCTTGGTCCCACTAGCATTCTGAGGCACCATTCCTTTTAGCTGCTTTAATGTCTCACACTCTGAGATTAGATGACCCTTTCCCTGACAGAAATAACATTTTCTGGTGTATTTTGATTCTCTCTCATCTTGTTTTGGTTTTCCCTCCAAAAACTGAGGTCTTAGTTTCATGTCTGAGGGCTTCCCTTCACCATGGGCCCCTCCCCCTTGCTGGCTTTTCCCTTTTATTCTCAAATCCAGCTCCTTTTGCTTGGCCTCAAACTCAGCCCTGATCTGTAAAATTTCTTCCTCAGCCCTTGCTTTTATCTCTTTTACTTTTTCTTCAGTCTTATCTCTGATTTCTTTTAAATTAATGTCTTTTTGCTGAGTATATTTTTCAAGATCTTGCTCACTTTGTCTGACCTGAGCCTCATACTTTTCCTTCTTTGACATTTCTTCCACTGATAAATTGTTAATAAACTTATTTAGGAACTTCAATTCCAATTGTACCAGTCTAATTTGGTGTTTCAGTTCCATCTCTTTTATCCTCATGGCCATTCCCCTTTTCTTGGCATCTGCCTCTGCCTGACAGATTTCAGCTCTTTCTTTTCTTCTGATTTCCATTTCCCTCACCCTCAGTTCATGCTGTTGGGCTAGGAGTATTTTTCTGAGTTCTGGGTTCTGCTCTCCTGTGCTGTCACCTTGCACTGAGCCAAATTCCTCCTCAGAACCTTGGTCAATCTGGGGGTCTTTCACTTCACTCATGTCTGCTACTTGGCTTCGAGTCAAGGGCATAATCCCCCCTCAGAACAAGCTGCTTTAAAAGTCAAGCCTCAAAATAAAACGACCACTTTTTTTCCTTCTTGCCTCAGAACCAGCTCTCCCTAGAGATTGCTGCTGTTCTTCAGCACTAAATTTGCAACAGTATCGAGTCAGAGCCTACCCCCCTCTGCTGGGCCTCTCAGCTGGCAAGCTAGCTCACTGTTGCTACGCAGTTTTGCCTCAGCGTTTTCCCGCCAAAATCAGGCTGCCTCAGAGCACCTTAATCTAAGTCTCCCCAGTTGGCACGTTCTTCCACTAGTGCACCTCCCCGTGAGGTACACCTAGAAGATTACCTACGCGCCTCAGACTGTCCCTGACTAGACCCCCCTTGCTCTGGGCACACCTGCCAAGGCTTTGCTGGACCACTGGACAACTGGACCAGTCGTATCCCACACGCTGGACACCAATCAATGTGGTAAACCCAGACCTACTGGGATCTGCCACACAGTTTCACTAAGCTGCCACCAACCATTCCCTATGAGAAGTCACACAGACCAGGGATGGATTTTTAAACAACAAAAGAATAAGGTTTATTTTAAATACAAACAGGGTAAATAAAACAATCAGGTGAATAAAATAAAGTAACGTGGCTTATTCTCACACACACAAGCATACAGTTTGGTTCACCTAGAACCTTTAACTTAAAGCACAGACCCTGAACCCATCAGTTCTGGCTAACCCACAGACACCTGAACTTATCAGGTTGGTACTCTGACACACAGTAGTACCCTGTCAGACACCCAGACTCCCACAACAGCTTCTTCTTCCCCAGCTGCTGCTTCGTCCCAACCCAGTGTCTCACAGTCTGTCTCAGCATCTCCTCTTCACCACACAGGCATCACATATTTATACAGTACAGCCCCTCCTCCTGATGTCCCGCCTTCCACTCCCCATAGGATGGAACTTTCCCTCCAAACCCATGACAGACAGGTAACATCAGTGCTGTTATGTAACACGCCCCACCAAACAAACCAGGACTGCTGGGGCTCAAGAGGAGCACAACCTCTTCTACAACAGGTTCATTTCCGATTCCTGAATCTGACTTTCTACTGACCAGCAGATTGTCTTGGTTTAATTTCAGCTTGTTCACCCTCACCTAGCCCATCATGGAGCTAAGGCCATGTTTTAGGGGCCCTGACTGCTTCCTTGCTCTTTGGATGACAAGGAGCAGTAGAGCTAGGTATCATACATGTCTTGGTGGCACCTCCCTCCAAAGCTGTGAATGATGTCTCTCAGCAGCTTCATATAAATGTTAAATACAGTACTGTAATATAAGATGAAGCCCTAAAGAATGCCAAAGGCCGTAGTGAACAGTGCTTCCCCAATGCCTCTTTTTGACTATATCCTGACAGGAAGCATTGGAATCACTATAATATAGTGTCCTCAGTACTCAACCTAACCAGGTCAATGGTATTAAAAGTGCTGAAAGGTCTAGGAGTAGATTGTGCTCCTCTATTCCTCCTATCCAGTCCCTAGTGTAGGTCATCAAACAAGGCAACTAAATCAGTCTTAGTCCCATATCTCTCCTGAAAGCCCACTTGAAATGGATGCAGATAATTACTGTACATTGTCTATTGTGGCAAACTCTCCTTGTAAGGCAAAGTATTTGAGAGTGTATTCTCAAAGGCTTTCACGGCCTGTTGGACAGAGCATGGACCGAGTTCCTACTCCAGTCCTCTGAAGACGCCAGCCACAGAGACTAGCGAAACGTCAGGAAGAACAACGTTCAGAACACGGCCAAAGAGCCCGAAAAACCCACAACAACTATTAGAGACTGATTTGATCCTGAACTGGCAATTATGAGCCATTAACTGGAGAAAAGACCTACTCCTCACTTGTTGATATATAGACCAATACTGCTACCTCTGTTTTTTGGACCGTCATGGAGGATGCTGACTATGGTGACTATCATGATGGCACCTCCAGATTTATCAGTACACCACTGATGCTCCATAATTTTCTTCCCTGTTCATACCACATCATGCTTTCTGTTTTAGCTGGGACTTAGAGCACACAACCACACCAAGGATTATTAACTAGTAATGTTGTATGGGGATATACTCTGAAAGATACATCAGGGTTCAAGGGGGCTCAGGTGAGCAGCACAGTGCAGATGTTGACATACCCTCAAATCTACACCATTTACATGCACATAAGCTTGTTTCCCTACAAATATCCTTCAGTGAATTGAGACACGTGACTCAATTTTTGCTCTCTCCAGAGACTGGCCAAAAGGAGGGGAAATGAATAATCAACTCAGGAGGGCACTCCTGCAATTTATTAGCTGTGTAATAATTAAACTCCTTTGCTTTAACTATCACAGCAAAGAATACTGGAGCTTGGGAACATAGATAACTAGCAATTAGTGAAGTGCAACAAAATAAAACCCCACAACTATAGATGCATAGGCAGTTCAGCTGTCACAAAAGTGCTGGAAACTACAAGCAAGCTCTTAAAATGCATCATGTAGGATGCTAAGCACATGGGAAAATCAGAAGCAAGTACATCCGAGTGAATGTGGAAGTCTGATGAGGAATCTGTAGGGGAGAATTCGTGTTTGGCTCACCTCAAAAGACAATACTGTATGCTCTGTACATTACTGATCTATATGTACAATGAACCATATATATCAAGACAGAGGCAGGGAAATAGCTCACACTTGTGGTCTAGTCTGATGTGAGCTGTTTCCTAGTGATTGCACAATGTGCAGTCAATAGTGATCCAGACCGACCCTAGTCTGTGCTCCAGGTGGACCTTTTGAGCTCAGTGGTAAGGCTAATCTTTTGTGGGGACCTGAATGGACCAATTCACAGACAGATGGAGAGATGAATGGACGGGTCACTTTAGAGGAAGTCATTCCTGGCAAGTTGACCTTTTCCAGTGGAATCAGTCACAATACTTTCTCGCTATCTGATCCCCCCCAGAATCTCACCTATAATAGCCAAATTGCAAATGTGGGAAAAAGTCTTCTGGAAAGTGGGAACAAAAACAGAGCTTTGAAACTTACTTGTAAAGTGAGAGGAATTAATGACTATAATAACATGGTGAAGCCATTCATAACTCAGCAATAGTAGGATGATGCACCAAGTGCTAGAACTTTCTGTTAATGCTTACTGTGAAGGAAATATTTTCTGTATCGTCAGGCAGGGTGAGCCACAGCTGTTTCTGGTTACCCAATATGAAGGACAGGATAGTCCATCCCACCTGCAGAGGCTGAATGAAACTGGAGCTGCGTCTCATTCAGTGGTGACGAGGCAACCATCTGCAGTCGCCACTGAAGCCACTGAATAGTTCCGAGGACAAGGCAAGGCTTGTGGCACAAACAAGTCTATCCTCAGACAGAAAACGACTTGCTCAAGGGCCCAGGCAGCATGGCCAAGGAGGCAGATGCTACTCCAGTTCCCTCAACATGCTCATCTCCTGACACTGGATACCCGAAATGGTGGCCTAACTTTGCCTAATGCTGGTTAGACAAGCCCTGCTCCCAGCTGTGTGCACACCGAAGGCTAAGTGTGTGAAGAACCACAGCTCATGGTTTTTCCTTCTAATGTACTTGTTTGCAACTTACGGGAAGAAGATTTGCAAGAAAGGGTATTACTGTGTTGTGGCATTCCCAAAAATATGACGCGATGCTTGCTTCTATAACTTAGGCCAAGAAATCATCCAGTCTGAGTACACGTGTGTTGGAGACAAACAAAAATTCCTTCCTCTTTAGCCCTGCCATCCTTTCCCCCTTCTTTTATTACCGTCCTTCTGCACAGTTTGAATTCGCAAATTCCATAAACAGAGGTGTTCCCTTTTGTATTCTGTGAAGTGCTATGTGTGTGATAAATGCTTTGTCACTCGTAAGTGAACAATGTTCTGAAGCTTGTGGCTGTTGCATTAAGGTTGCAGTTAAGCTAGACAGAATGTCCAGGCATGCTTCCTTTCTCAGCTGGAATAATACCTCAAGTGATGAAAGATCTGTGTTTGGCACAGGACATGGTTTTCCTCAGCTATCTGTCTTGTATTTAGTGTGCTTTGTTTTATGATTGGTCACTGAAAGGTAAACACAAGCTAAATATGCCTGCATCACATATCGCTGAGAAAATCCTGTTCTGGGAGGGAAAATGAATTAATCAGAGAAAAGAAATAGATCAATAGTGGGGAATGGACACTCCACTTAATGTCTAGTGATATCTAGAAATGCAAGGTGACAGAGATCATTTTTCAGGGAGAGTCGGTGGGGAGGAGCTTACCCACCCATGCCATCTTACTTTGTTTTCTCCTACTTGGTATTTTTTAAAATGTATTAACTAATAAAGACAAATACAAGCAAAAACATATCTAAAAACATGTAAACATCTAATTCAGGAACGAACAGAAAACCTATATACAGCATGTGCCAAATTGGTCTTGTTTTTAGCTGGGTGGATCGCTCAGTGGTTTAGATACCTGGTGGTAAAAAAGTAAAAAAAATACAATATAAATATATTTTAAATATATATCTGGTGATGGATGCATTGGTTGGGAGTTCAATTCCCCACCATGCTTTCCAGAGTGAAGAGCCAGCCTGTGCAGCCTTGGGCACGCTGCAGAGTCCCAGAGCAACCCCAGAAGAAGGGAAGGGTGAACCACTTCTGAGTATTCTCAGAAAATCCTGGAAAGGGTCACCATAAATCAGAGTTGACTTGACAGCTTCTTGTTGTTGTTGTTGTTGTTGTTGTTGTTGTTGTTGTTGTTGTTGGTGGTGGTGGTGGTGGTGGTGGTGGTGGTGGTCCTAAAATGACAGTGGAATTGAAAACACCTTTGACAAGTCTGTTCCCCCCCCCCATATTGTGAAGGAACAGAGAATTTTACATTCAGAAATTGCTCCCCAGTGAGGAGTTCTGCCTCCCCCCCCTTACTCTCACTCTCATGCACGTACTCAGGCAAGACGCTGAACTGTCTGATGGAAAACAGAGTCTTGGCACCTTTTAAGTCATTTCTTCTTATTTTCCAGATCTGAGCTCTTTGAAATTGCATGTCTACAGCCTATGTTTATAAAAATGAGCTGCTTACTCTCATTTCTCTTGCACAGGGTGAGGCTTCCAGCTCCCACCCTCACTTGGGACAAAGGGTAAGCCAGTATCGCTTAGTTGTCCTAGAAGCACAGGAGAATTATTATATAAAGAAGACAATAAGAAATCCTTCTTTTTAGTCCAAGCAGCTCCGAGAGCAATTGTCGGTGCCAGGACATACTGCCTGACACCAGCTGCTGATCTTAAGCCAAGCAGAACTTGGCCTACAGAACTGGCTGCATTTTTCCTCATTGCCTTACTGCCCTCCCAGTTTGAAACTTACTGGAAGTTTTAAGATCTTGATAATGAAATTTGGAACCTTGGGCCTTGGACTTTCAGGGCCCCTAAATTTAATCTTGAAATGTAAATTGTGGCCCCAAAGTTTTATTATAATGTTTTAAACTCCAAACTCAGAGGTGGTATGACTGCCAAAAGAGGGAGAGCGAGAGAGAAAGGAAGAGAGAAGAAAAATAAGGGTCTTGGAAGCACAAACTCCTCCCGCCCACATGTTCCTGTCATCCAGCTGTGTGGAATGTTTGCACAACCAGACAGAATGTTTTCATGGAGAATTCCCCCATGGGATCCCTTGAATGTAAAATCTCGTCTTCAAAAAGAGGGTCACAAGAGAAGGAAGACAGTACTTTGCCTCAGTCAGCATTCAGTCATTAACCTTCACTACAGACTAACTGCTACAGCAGAGAAAAGAGATGTGTTAGCACTGGGGAGAAGGGGAGGAGGGGAGGTAAAACTGGGCTGGACATGATCCAGTCCAGTTACAGTACAAAGAAAGCAAAGACGGTAAAGGAAATTGGCCAGCTGGGAATGGGAGTTGAGAGATGCCAGGCCTACAAGCAGAGGATGGCTTATAGACAGATTTCAAAATAATTTGACTGAATGGCCATTGCTACAGGCATGGGACAATACGAACTGAATTCGCAGTGACTTTGGTCACTACACATGATGCAAGGCCTGGTGCAGTTTTAAAATGGCACCACTGCACATTTTTTTAAAAACCTCATCAGGGCTTCTCCCACAGGCCAGCCAGTGCCAGAAGCCTTCCCAGCCATTTTGGCACTGGCAGGTTTTTCAGAGGAGGGACAACTCTGGCAATTCCTTTTTTACCCATCCTGTCACTGCCAATGGTAGTGGGAAGCCTCCTGGAGATGATTTCTTCTCCTTCTTTAATGCAAGAAATCACGTTAAAGCAGGACAGGTAGAACAGGCAGTTTTGTTTTCAGATAACGTGCAGTAAAAAATTTGCTGAGGATTATCTGAAACATGTAGTTCTGCTATTGTCACCTTTTGCCATGGATAGCCAATGGTGGCAAGGCAGTACATTTGCCCCTCTGGGAATACTACATGTATTAATTTTTAAAACGTACACAGACAGAGTATATTGTAATGCTGCACATTGTGTGTGAATTGTGTTAACATTCCACTATGCAGTCTGCCTACCCCAGATACTCTTAAACTTCATTAGAGGAAAAACAAGATATAAATGTGACTAATAAATGGAACGTATTTAATAAGAAATGCACTCACATACAAATTGTCCTACCATCATCTATGGTCAGAAACAGGTTGTGGACGAGGACTATGGGCTCATCCAGAACATTTCTCCCCTCTGCCTACTCAGTTGTGTACTGATGATATAGGTATTTTTCTTGCAGTCCAGAGAATGAAAGCCTCAAATCAGTACCAACGGTAATGAAGAGTGGCAAAACTCCTAACTTCCAGCGTTTTCTAAACCAAACCCAGGTGGTGGTGGTTGAAGTTTTGCTTTGTTGGGATGGAGTTCAGAAAGCAAGACCTTTCTATATTAGTGCTAATCCACTAACAAAGACCAAACCTAAATGCAGCACAGTTATGCCCTCTTTTAAAGTTTCAAAGATTCTCTCAAGAGTCTCCAAAGAATTGATGGAGAAGCTGATTCCCAAAAGAGATTAGGAGTGAGCCTCCCTTTTAAAAGCTCAGGTTGAAATCTTTCAGTGTTTGTGCTAATCTACTAAAGTACACATAACACAGCAAAAACCATTATAGATAAACATTTAAAAGGAGTTCCCCCAAGCTTTTTGAAATGATTTTGATCCTTCCCTTAAAAAGGTACTGTTATTGACAAGAGAGGAGAGGAAGGGGGAGAGGTTTTAGGAATGAGGGTGAGCAGAAACCTTAGTGAGATCTATGTTCACTTGGTAGTAATTGACACAAAGGAGGGAGGAACAAATGCTTCAACTGGATAAGCCTTATAAAAACTTGCAAAATGTTTAACAAAGATGAAAGTGAGATGAACACAATCTTTTCACCTTTTCACTCTGAAAAATACTCTTACCCTAGCTTCTCTCTTCCACTGAGCTGAGGAGCATATGATACTCTAGATACTGTTGGACTATAATTTTCACTATCCATCCCAACAAGCTATGCTGACAAGGACACCAACACCAAACCTGTCCCTAGTCACCAACTGTTGGCTTAAGTTGTTGAAGAGTCAGCGTCAACAAACAAGATCTTGGATAAGGGTTGACAACATTTATGCTGACCCTGCAACTCTTTCCAAAAAGCTTAGTTCTTTGGATTACTCTGAGCTGCTTGCTGTTAAAGACACAGGAGCCAAGGAATAAAAGTGGTGGGGCACTTTATAGAGAGCAAGGTGGATAGCTCAGTGATCTTGAACACCTGGAATTGGGAGCTTCATTTCTCCACTGGGCCTCCCAGGAGAAGAGCGAGCCTCTGTAGCCTTGGGTAAGCGGCACAGTCCGCAGGCAACCCTAGAAGAAGGTGATGGTAAGCCCCCTTCTGAGTACTCTATGCCTTGAGCATCCTGAGAAGGGCCGCTAAAAGTCAGAATATACTTGAAAGCATATAATAAATTATTATTGTCATTCAAAAATGCCAAACACAGTCTATCAAAATTATAAAAACATTGGTTGTTCTGGGTTTTTCGGGCTTCCTTTTATATAAAACATTGACTGGTATTATATAAAAGATACAAGGTTTAACCAAAAACATATCTGTTAAATATTGGCACAGCATGTATGTTGTACTGTATACAGTATGTATATAATATTGCTTCCCCCCTCTTTTTTTTTTTTTTTTTTTGGTAGCTCTGATGGTGTTGTTTCTGAGATCTGCAACTGCTTATAATACTGTGTGGAATTTGTTGATATTGTTCCCAAAGCCCTGATGACTATGGGGACCACTGAAGTGTGTTTCATCAACAAGCAAGACGTTCAGTTGCCAGGTCTCTGTACTTTGTTAGTTTTTCCAATTCTTTATCTTCAACTCTGGCATCCCCTGGAATTGCAATGTCAATGAGCCAGACATTTCTTCATTCTATTAATACTGTAATACTATGTCTGATGTGTTATGTTCAGGGTGTCTACTAGTTTGGATCCAGAAATCCCACAAGAACTTGACGTCATCATTTTCTGACACCTTCTCTACCTGATGTTCCCATTGGTTTTTGAAGGCTGGCAAGTTACATATTTACTGCATAATGACCAGTGCACTAATTTTGCAACTATATCATGTCTGACTTTGTAATCTGTTTGTGCAACCTGTGGACATTCACAGATGAGGTGTGACACAGTTTCATCTTTTTCTTGGCAAAGTCAACATTTGCTATTAGCACTAATTCCTTGGATCTTAGCTGTCATCACGTTGGTTTGGAGTGCTTGTTCTTGTGCAGCAATAATCAAACGTTTGTTTTCTTTTCAATGATCCTCAGTTTTAGCCATGCCCAGGTTGAATTATGATCATGTTTTCCATCAGTGTTTCTCAGGTGTTGTCCATGTAGTGGTTTATTTTCCAACTGTTTAATTTATTTTCAAATTGCATTTCTTACATTGAGCTTTTGTTTCTGTAGTTTTCAAAATATTATCTATTTTCACCACCTCAAGTAATTTTTTCTCTACTTTTACTAATATAATTATTTTGGCTTCTTTTTCCCCTCCTCTACTATCTGCTGGGTTTACTATCTGTTGGATAGTATTCCATGGCCTCCAGTTTTTCGTGGTAAATGTCATTTGTCCACATCACTTTTCGGATGAACTGTGTGATGCATGTTAATTAGTTTCTGTGTTTTTCAGGCCAGTTCTTCTAATTAATTTGGGGTTTGTTCTATTATTCCAGCTGGGTATCTAATTACTGGAACTGCCCAAGTGTTTATGACTTTGATTGTATTTCCACCATCTAATTTTGATTTTAAGATTTTTTCCACAGTCTTTTGATACGATATGCTTTTTTCTGTCAGTTTTTTAATACTTGTTTGAAGGACATTACCTGCTTCTAGTATTACAAGGAATTTATAATTTTCTTCACTTGATAGCGGTTTTATAATATTGCCAGTTTTAAACTCTATTCCATCTAGATTTTGGCCCATATCGTCATTGATGCTAGCTTAGGGCATCTGGCTAGGACATGATAAATTCTTTCTTTTTCTTTCTTTCTTTCTTTCTTTCTTTCTTTCTTTCTTTCTTTCTTTCTTTCTTTCTTTCTTTCTTTCTTTCTTTCTTTCTTTATTTATTTATTTATTTATTTATTTATTTATTTATTTATTTATTTGATTTATTTGATTTATACCCCGCCTATCTGGACTACTGGACCACTCTAGGTGGCTTAGATGCATAGCAGGCCCTACATATATATTTCTCCGTCTCCTCATAATCATTTTCTACTTTTTCTCCTCCTCCACCACCCTTGGCATAACCTGTTCATTCATGTTAATCTGATCTAAAACACCAGGCCCACAGGCCTCTGCTTTCATATCTAAGAATAAGGTCCACTGAACATTGTGGACTGATATCTGAGAAGACATGCATAAGATTCTGCTATAGAAGTTGTTTCAAATCCTGTTTTCTCAGCTTAGCTTTTGCACAGGAGAAATCACTTCTAATGGTCTCTTTCTGGATGTGCAAACAGAATGGCTGATTGGAGAGGAAGCCAGGACTCCTGGGGTTTTAAATGGTGTTTAGATAAGAGAAGTACTGGAATGTGCAGCGTTGTCACACAAAGGTAAGATAAACTCACATCTTTTCTCTGTACTAGGATGAGACAGGGTATGGTGTAGCAGCTAAGTTATAAATCTGGACACCTCCAATTTGATTCTTGCCTTTGCCACCCTGGATACATCCCTTTAGTTGGCCCATCTGACACATGGGCTTTACAACTGAAGTCAAAATAATTAAGATTAAACAAATCACAGATATAAATGCACAAGAAAAACAGAGATTGAGATGGATGAAATATATCCAGCTGTCCATATAATACAGTACATACAGCAATAACTTTTTTTTTTTGGTATAGAATAAAATGATCTAATACCTCCTGGATAGTATTTGATCTCTTAATTGTAGAATATGAAGTCATTGCCATTCTTGTGATAAAGAACTCATTATCATGAAGAAATGCGCTGTCAGGCACCGATGATCTACCCAGCAGGGCACTTATAAAAAGAGGGAGGCGAACTGGACCTAAGGCCATCATAAAAATGGCAAAAATGAAAACATAAGCAGTATGTAAGAGTCTGATTAAGTTTCATTGGCGCCACTTGAACACAGATGGTTAAGAAAAGGAATTTTCTTATGACAACCTCCCTGAATGGCTGTGGTTAGCAATCATCTTATATAATCTTAATGCAAAGGTCTCCCTATGTCTCTGAACTTTAAATCCTTCAAGGAAATGCCACACTCTGGAAAAAAAAAGGACCGTTTTGTTTAAGAGAGAGAGAGAGAGGAACAAGGCAAATATGTGTGAAGATTCTGAAAACCTCCAGCAGCACTTGTTGCTTAACCCTTCTTTGAGCATTCCCCAAATTGCCTGATGCAATTATCCAAGACCAGTAAAAACAAACCTTTCCATTACAGCCTTTCCCCCCAGCTGCTTCCAGATGAATCCACACAAATAGAGGCCACTTAAGTTCCCTCCAGGGGTTCTTAAAGCTTGTAGTCTCTACAGGCAATGAGGGCTAGTCAGCCGCCCCCCCCCCTCCCCGCCATGACTGCTTCCAACCTACGAAAGGGGCAGTTGTGAAGAAGGGGAGGCCACTGGATCTGTGTCAACTCCTCAGGTGTGCCAGAACCAGCATAGAATAGATGCTGCCCATGGGCCTTCCTCCCCATCCTCTCCAAAAACCTTGGTGAATCCCTCCAAAAAATGGCTACTCTTGAAAAACACCCAGAGAGTCAATTATGTTAAACAAATTGCACCCCTCTTTATCATCATCATCACCATCCTCTTCCTCAGACCGGAAGTCCTCTTCCAGCAACTTCTGAATATATTTTTGTTTGATTTATTGATGTGGGTGGTCTTTTGGGCTAAGAGCAGTCCTCTCAAGGTAATTATACCTTGGCGCCTCAAGCTGAAGTGCGGACTAGTTACTAGAAACAACAGACGCCACACAGGAACATAAAAAGAGCTCAAAAAACAGGACATAAATGCTTCCCAGCAATTAATATACTACACTGTCTCTTCTGGAGGGAGTAATTAGCCATTATGGCTAGTAGTCACAGACAACGCTATCCTCTATGAATCTGTCTAATCTGTTTTTAAAAACTGATAACTATCATCCAGTTTTGAACACCATCTGCTACATAACAATCAATATCTGGTTTGTCTATCTAGCCACACCTAATGGTGGTGAGTGCAAATGCAAATCTGGAAATCCTCATTTTTTTACAACTATCTTTGACTGTGCTTTAATGCCCCCTCGTGGGAAATCTGTTGCCTGCAACATTGACTAAAGTACATTCTATTGACCTCAATGTTAGGTTGACACCGTTATGAGGGCAGCCAAAAGGATATCGAAAGCACACCAATGGGGCAGGCTTTTGAGATAACACTGTCTTCACCAGGCAGATGTGAAAAAAGAAGAAGATGGGAGAAAGGGAAGGAAGGGGAAGCCTAGATCTTAAGTCCTTGTTGTCCACATGTTGTTACAGGAAGTAATGCTAGGAGAACTTTGGCAGACAAAGAGCAGGGGTTTTTTTCGGGAGATCACAGGGTGGGTTATCACCTGCTATATCCCAGAGATTTACTCTGATGAAGCAAATGTTCTTGCAGAAGTTTGTTCCATTTATTGTTTGTGCTTTTCAACCCAGCCTTGAGACAAGGAACTATACATCCAAGGTCAAATCCAGCCTCCAAAGAATCTTCATCTGGAATTAAGCGTAGATTTAATTCCAAAGAGCTGGCTGGATCTCTCAGCGGTTAAGGCATCTGGTTGCAAAGCCAGAGGTTAGGAGTTCAGTTCCCCATTGGGAGTAGAACCAGTCTGACTTAGGGTCACCATAAGTCAGAATTAATTTGATGCTCACCATTCATTCATTCATTCATTCATTCATGTTTATTTATAAATTGCCTGCCTACCTATCAAAGCCTGTAAAGTCATGTACAACACTATGACTGTTTGGAAGTGAATAGAACAAAATATTATTTTTAAAGGGGGGGGGAATTAAAAGCAGAAGGCCTAACCTGCCTACTCCAAATAATTTTAACTACTGTATTTGCCTGTCAGAAGCTCGGGAAGAATGGTGATAATTTGACTCCCCTTTGGAAGGAGGGCCACCATTGGGGTGCTGCTACAGAAAAAAGTCATATCCAGCCTCACAGGCTGGTGCCACACTGGGGTGGGGCCTTCTGATCATTTGATGTTTTTATGGATAGAGTTATTTCCTAAGAAGAAACATGAAACATTTAGTGCGGAATCACCAGTACAACCTTTCCTTGTATACATGTATATGGTAGGAATGGAGTGCCAACATATGTACCAAGTAATCTAGGCCAGTAAAGTAGTGGATAAAAGGCAGCTAGCCCAGGTGTATTTTCCCCTCTTCCCTTTTCTCGATTTCTTTGTAAACTGATACTCTTAACGTTTCTCCCTTCTTCACTCTTTGAGTTCACCTGCTGCAAGGAAGGCAAATTCACAGTTCTTTTCCACAAAAGGTAAGCACCCCTGCATGTGTAGAAACCATTTTTAGAAGTTTCCATAATCAAGGTTAGGGCTCTTTCTCCTCCACTATTCCTAAACAGAATTTCTTAAGCAATACATGTCGGTTTTCTATTTTTCACTTATTTACAAGTTTCTGGAATATATGCTTTATTTAATATCCATAAGCTTAGCACTCGCCCACTACAGGCTGTCAGCCAACAGCCAAATATTCTTACACACAGCAATCTGTGTAAAGCTGTTGTGTGTGTTCAGTTTGCAACACACTGAAGTGAATAAACTGAAGAAATTCCACGTTATGCCAGCCGATGGAGCTGAGCCAGGTGCATAAGACATAGCCTGCTTGGGTGTTTCTAGCTGCAATTTGCATTGAATAACAGTCCAACAACTGATGGGGAGGAAGGTGATGACAACATGGCAATAGAATATATAGCTGTAGGCTATATATAAGCAGTACCTCATGTATTATCTATCAACATTATGTACTTAATAAGTGTCCCTCTCTGTGTGGGTTGATAGAACAATAGACAGAGAGTAGGTAAGTGCACAGTCTCCAGACAAATGTGCAAAAGCAGACCAAAACAGGGCAGTGGTTCAGTTCTGGGTAGAGCAAAGAGCATTGTTCACCCCCAGAGCAGAACAGCATCACAACAGACCCTTCATATCCCACTCAACATTGATAGGCTTGAATATTTATTTTTTATTTTTTTATTTGATTTTTATCCCGCCTATCTGGGCCAACGGTCCACTCTAGGCCGTTGGCCCAGATAGGCGGAATAGATGGTCGGTGATTTGAACTGAGGAAACAGAGAAAGGAAAGCGACACAGTAGACTCAATTGCTGGCACCAAAAGAGAAGGCAAGTGACAGCTGAATAAAGCCCAATATGTCCCTATGGACACTGCAAGTGCTCAAGTGCTAGTAAGGGCTCAGACTGAGGTCATTGTGTGGTATATATTTATCCCCTTAACTATCCACTTTGCCAGCCATTTCTCAGAACTGATGGATGAAGAAAGGAACTTGTACCATTGTTCAGAGAGTGCTTTTGCATTCTGGAATTTTTTTTTTCTTTGTCCTCTTACTTGGCTTAGTTTACCGAACTAAGCATCGCACTATTAGGATTGAGTATGTGAATGACTGTGGAAGGACAATTGCTGTATGGGCTTTGAGTGACTAGGTCACAAAATTGGGGTGCTGTTCCCCAAGTTATAGTTCCTCCTCTCCCCTTTGTTCACCCCTCCTACCATTTGTAGGGCTTAAAAGAGAGAGAGATCCAGAAATCCACAGATAATTCCCTGGACTAAGGAATGGGATGGACCAGCAAAATAACTCCTAGAAAGCTACAGGATGACTTGACCTCAATAAGCATGCCTTTTATTTGGGTACACGGTGGGTCAGAACTTGGTGTGCCCTGAGCCTAAGGGCTTGGTGCATTTTTTAATCTCACCATTGACAAGACCTGTCACCCTGGGACAACATTCAGTGTGTGGCCATTGAGGAGCTGTTGGGCTGCAATTCCCATCAGCTCTAGCCAGCATAGCCAGTGGGGGAGGCATCATGGGAGCTACAATCCAACAAAATCTGGAGGGTCACACATTCCTTATCCTTAACCAAAGAATATTGAATGGACCAACTATCCTTCCTTCTATATTGTCTAATTGATTACTTAACTGCTTGATACAAAATGAAACTCAAATTTCTCTATCAGTCAACTAGACTGATTGACTGATTGATTTGATTTGATTTGATTGACTGATAGAGTAGACCCAATGAAGTATAATGGTTAGATAGATGAACTATATAACTCAGGAGTCTTGGGTTCAGATCCTCAGCCATGAAACAGAGCTGGGTACCCATGGGCCAGTCACACAGTTTCTCAGCCTGATCTACCTCTCAGGACTATTGTGGGGATACAGCATGGAGGAGCTGAGCCATACACACCACCTTAATTAATTAATTTTTCTGTGGCCTGAATAAATTCTGCTGACAAAGCACGTGTGTCTGCGTTTGCCCTGTTATCTATTGTACTTTCATACTTGGTTTTGTTTTGCTTTGCTTTGCTTAATGAAATTTTGGCAAAGACCTAAGGAGTGAATGAGGGGGGGCTGTTGTGATTGGTTCTAAATACAGTATCAAGGTGGGCATTTACAAATGGGACACAAATAGTCTTACAGCCACTGAACAGCTGTAACAAGGGGTGAAAAGGCTATGCTGTGTTTTCTAAAAAATAAAACAGCACAATCAGAAAGCTGAGTCAGTCTAGATTTGTTAAAAGCCAAGATGGGAGAGTGTTTAGGAACCCCTCTGTGCCCTGTGCTCCATGATGAAAGGAAGAGGAGAGATAAATATACCAACATAAATGTGACTGTCCAAACAAGAGATCTGTGATAGTTCGCTTGAGGAAACTGCTGCCCCATTGTATAGCTGTGGTTTAAAAAAGACAAAGTCCATATTGGCCATCATTTTAATAGCAATAAAAATTAAACCTGTCAGTATAGACTATAGTGCAAACACACCTGGAATGCTACATGCACCATGCTTGTTCTCCAGCCACAGAAGTCTGGTCTGCCTGCAAGCCAGTCTCCCTGGCAATAGAGTTGGCATTATGGTGGCTGTTCTCAAGTGGTTCCTTGATTTTACATCCTTGCCCAAGTAGCCTGCAGGTCAGAGGTATCCTGTTGGAAAGCCTCTTGACACCCATTGCTACCCTAAACTAAAAGCAACCTGGCTACGGCTGAAACTGAAACAACATTCAGCATGGCACACTCAGGTCTGAGACAACAAGCAGGGAGGACATGGTGCTAGAACAACCCAAGAAACATATGAAAGTACAGCAACACCTCCAGAGAACAGCCAATAGCACCGTAGAACTGCCACTTCTTCGAAATATATTAAACCTGGGCTTTAATTTTAAAAGGGGAGTAATAGAAGCCAGATTTTCTGCACTAAGAAAAATTGAAAAGAAAACCAGATGCATGAAACACTACTTTTTGGATTACAATTCCCCAAAAGACCTCACAGGTATTCTATGAAACATAGTCAAAAAGAGGGGGTAGGGCATAACATTTCCCATCGCTGGAGCACAAGGTCTTATTTCAAATAGGTGTCAGTGTCATGCAGACCTCAGAGAAAAGTAAACCATGACAATCACACAATGCAAGTCTTGTCTGGAAACAAGGTCTACGCAGCCCCTTAGATTCATGTTCATCGTGAAACTCCTGCAACTTCAAATGGACGTAAGGTTGGCAACTTGTCAAGCCGATCCAAGCCGCTTCACCTTGAACAGTAGCTTTCAGGACGGTCCTTTGCAGGGAGGACCATGTTTCTGCTCCCACAGTGAAAAGCTTTGCCATTTGATTTTGTCCACAAAACTGCCATTAATAAAACTCCAAGAGCCAGTTGGGCTGATTGATCTATCCCTGGTCAGCTCATGCCTCAAAGCCCAGGAAGTCTTTGTGTGACACAGACACCACAGAGCAGGTACCACAAGAGTGCTTCTGTAACGCCTGCAGACGCGCTCCTTCTCAAAACAGGGCTGGGTATGCTTAGCCAGAGGAAGGGAAGGCTAAAGGGAGACACAGTGGTTGCCTTTGAATATATAAAGTTTGGTCACACTAACAATGGTGCAGCCTTGTTCCTTTTACTTCAAAGCGCAGGACCTTAGCCTCTGGCTGGACCTGGAAAGCAAGGCGATTTTGGTGAAGCTATGGAGAAACCAAGGAATCTGTCTTTTGGTTATTGTGGGTTTTTCGTGCTCTTTGGCCGTGTTCTGAAGGTTGTTCCTAACGTTTTGCCAGTCTCTGTGGCCGGCATCTGACTAGAGCACAGAGTGCTGTCCTCTGAAGACGCCAGCCACAGAGACTGGCGAAACGTTAGGAAGAACAACCTTCAGAACACGGCCAAAGAGCACAAAAAACCCACAACAACCATTAGATCCCGGCTGTGAAAGCCTTCGTGAATACACTGAATCTATCTTTGACTGAGTTGGACCTTGCGTGGTCAACATCAAGGCTGGTAACAATGGCTCTCTGAGATTTCAGGCAGGTGTTTTGCCAATTCTACCTGGAAATGCCAGGGATTGAATTTAGGATCTGCTGCAACTGGCCATTTACCACATAACAAGAAAACGTCTGATGGTATCATCTGCCCAGCAGTAGGGACATGTGGAACACTCTTCTTTGAGCAGCAGTTTAAGTGGCGGATGGATGGCCATTGGCCAGGGATGCTGTACGTGCATCCTGCATTGCAGATCTTATATGGAGCAAAAGGCTGGTCTCGACAATGCCCCAAGACCTTGCCATTGTGTGATTCAGTTCACGGGGTCTACTGCAAATCACCAAGTGCCGGATTATCAAGTGATACAACAAGGTGTCAGAACATTAGCCCCTATGTGTGAATGAGGTGCAAGGACAGATATTGGGAGACTCACAGCATCCCAGCTCATAGGAAGCCACACACCCCCTCAGGGGCATCGATTGAGGCTTGTGGGGGTTGTGTGCTTGGCCCGATGTGGCAGACCCTTATAAATGTGTTGGAAAATTCCGGTCCTGTTTAATCCCTGGGGTTTCTGAAAAGACTGTGACATTTCAGAAAAGATCCAAACAGGAAAGAATTAGCAGAAGAAATGCCTTTCTTCTGTGCCAGGAGTAAGCAAGCAGGAGCGCCGGGCGGCAGTTGAGGGGGGGGCCACCCGCATTTACCCTCCCCGCCCCCGCCGGCTCTCTCTAAACACACAGAGGAAAGCTTACTTGCAAGATTAACAGAGAACACAGGGGGAAAAAGCCCCATCACAGAGTTCCTTTTGTAATGGGGATGGGATTAAGGCATCAAGTGACCGGTTGTAGCAGCGCCCAAGTGGGGTTCAGGCTTCTTAGAGCACCGTGTCACTGTCAGGTTCAATCGCCCACGAGCCACAGAGGTGGGGAGAGGTGGAGTGCTGTGGAGTGTGCCGACAAAGGACCTCGTCAGGACACATGCGTGGCCAAACGTCTCCAGTCCCAGGTCCAGCGCCAAAGCCGGCTTCTGTAAGTAACTCCGCAACCCACATTCCCTTTACCTGACGGGCTAGCTTTCATTTTTATTGTCTGGACAACTTGTATTCCCTCTTGTTTTGTAGCTGGGCGACTTGACTCACTCGGGAGGGGTTGCTCCCTGTTGGGATGTTCAACTACCCTTGCAAGAAAAAACAAACAAATAATGGTAATCCTTGGTCCCTGCTGGCCTGGAGGTATATCTGGATTTATAGGAAGATTTCTGAGTGATTTACTGTAGATTGACAAGCTGGTCCAGCTGTTGAACAATATACTACTGACATGAAGAAAGCCTGGGATAACTAACTCCAATGGGTTTCTGTCTGGCATTTCCTAGAGTTGTTCTCTGCTCCAGTGCTTAAAATCATTTCTTGGGCTCAGACCTCTTTAATTCTAAACATATTTCTTTTGCTCTAGTCTCTAGCTGATGGATCTTGTCTCTTGAATTGCACTAGTCTCGGTCTTCCACTTTTTATGCAGGTGTAAAGCACTGCTGACTTTTGCAGCTGGCCACCACTGTGTTAGGAGGCTATTTGGAAATGCACAAATTGGCATTTTTGTGCTTTAGGCACAAAATTAGGGCCCACCAACATTTAAATGTTTTAAAGTGAATAAATAATTTAGTGGTGTCTCCTCCACAAATTCCAATTCCAGTTATCTATTGTTTTATGGGAGCTAAAGGGAATGCTGACTATACAGGCTGGTCACAAGATCACAGCTTGTTATACCAGATTGATGAATCTGAAATAACAACCCCTGTACTCACCACCACTATTCTCCATAGATTATCTCTGCCATTCCAGGCAGAAGCAGCCATGCACAGAAAAATGGAAAAACTTTTAACCACATGGTCTGTGTTTACTCAGTTGAAGGGGCCTTGCTCCTTAATCAGAGCACAGATACATCTTAGCCAGTCCAGCAGAACTAAAGCATGTTGAAAGGAGTCTGGTCCTTGTTAGGTGCCCATGGATGTTGATTTTTATTTTTAATAGCCCACACTAGGTTATCTGTCTGCCTATAACAGAGTTTATACAGCATCACTTGCCCATTCTGTCTGCTACCTTCTGAAAAACGTGAGATGTGCGAGAGGAAGCTTTTACAATTGTATGTTAGAAGAATGTCTGTCTGCATGTCTGCCTGCCTGCCTGCCTGTAGACTGATATATTTCTTCATAACCACACAAGTGTCAGCTTCTCCCTACCATTTGTGGAGGTGGCATTTGCATGGTGATGCTCGCGGGGCTTAAGGTACCCAGAGGAAGAAGATGACAGGTTCTTGAGTCATTTATTTATTTATTGGTTTCTTTGTTTGCCATTTTTAGGGTGAACCCCTTTTAAGTTACACTGGCTAAAATAGTAACACAACTATTAAAATAGCAGGAGGCCTCTCTTCTTTTCAACCTCCCCCCCCCCCCCCCGTTTGGCTCTAAAAAATCATCACAAAGGATGTGTGAGTGAACTGAATTCTTCCTCTCTAGGTCCCCACATCTAAAGGATTTCTTATGTATTTGAGGCATAGTCCTGCTTGAAAGCAGTCAGGCTTCATATTAAAGTAGTGCAATATGCAATGTCAGTGGTGTGGCCATCTGGGGAACCCTAGTGAAAGCCACATTGGTCCCGATGGCCCATACATCTGGTTTGGAAAAGGTTCTTAAACTCCACTCAGTTCCACCAAGGAGGCACTTTAGCTTTGCAACATATTCTCCCTTCTTTTCCTGGAAATTGGACCTCCCAAGATTAACCTTCCACTCTCCTCCTGCAATGAGCCATATTGCCAGAAAACTCATCTAGATTAGGAGCGAGGGAAGGGCCTCAGACTTTTTATATCCTGCAGAAAAATTCATGGCGTTATTTACACAGCCAAAGCTTGGAGTTTTCCATGTTTGGTAAAGATGTGTATTCTGCTTTGGAGTTACATGAGGGGAAGAAAAATCTACCTGGGTTCAGTGAAGACAAGAAATAAATTTCCTTAATAAAACACCCGCACAAGCCAGTAAAGATTTGCAGAGTGCAGTCACCAGTCAGTGCATGTGGTCATTTCCCTGATGTATTTCCACGCTTCTGGAACCACTGTGATGGTAGAAAATGATACTCCAGTTCAGCCAGAGCCTGAATGCAACTATACATACAACCTCCCTGACACATATGCTGGCTGTTACAAAAAGAACAGGGGTTCTGAGACAAGTTCAGTTCATGCAGAAGCCTCACAATTACAGGAATTATTAAACGTGTCAGCTTTTATTGACACTCACTTGCCCTCCTCTGGTCCTCCATAGGTCTTTTACTTCCATGTGGTAACTCTGCCTGGAAGAACACTTGGGCTTTCCTTTTAAAGCAGAAAAAGAATAGCACAGGTCTAGAAGATGGGTCATCTCCCCACAAAATTACTTGTGTTATACATTACAACAAGACAGATAGACAGACAGAACAGGAATGGATAGAGTGTGCTTACTAAAGTGCCCAGCTCTGGATAATGCATGTGAGTAAGCCAAGCAACATGCTACAGAGTTTGAGGAGAGGAACCTACAAGTATCAACTGGTTCTTTCATAGAATCATGAAGTTGGAAGGGACCTATAAGGCCATTGAGTCCAACCCCCTGCTCAATGCAAGAATACAAATCAAGGGATATTTTCCAGGGGGTTGTCTAAATTTCTCTTGAATGCCTCCAGTGTTGGAGCACTTGCCACCTTTTGAAGTAATTGATTCCATTGCTGCACTGCTCTAACAGTTGGGAAGTTTTTTCCCCTGATATTCAACCAAAATCTGGCTTCCTTTTACTTGAGCCCATTGTTGCTTGTCCTGCGCTCTGGGACAATTGAGAACAGATCCTGCTCCTTCTCTATATGACAGCCTTTCAAGTAGCTGAAAAATGCTACCTTATCTCCCCTCAGTCTTCTCTTCTCAAGGCCCAATTCTTTTAGTCTTTCTTCATAAGGCTTGGCTTCCAGTCCCTTAATCACCCTTGTTGCTCTTCTCTGTTCCAATTTGTCAGCATCCTTCTTGAAGTGTGGTGGCCACACCTGGACACAGTACTCAAGACGAGGCCTAACCACTGCCAATAGAGGGAACTAGGACCTCATGGGATTTGGAGACTATTTGTTTATCTATTTTGTCTGTTATATTTATGACCTGAATTTCCTCCATTGGGTTCAAAGCAGCACATACAACACTCTGCCTCCACAGTATCTTCGCAATAACCCTATAATGGATGTAGTTTAAGCTAACAGAAAATAATTGATGACCCCCCAGTGAGTTTCATGGCTCAGTGAGGCCTTGAATCTGCCTTGTCCTGGTCCCAAAGTCATAACTAGCAATGTTGCTACCCCAGGGCTTTCTCATCCTATTGGCCAAGCGCGGGTCATGTGAGACTGGCATACACAGCGAAGGTGAGAGGAACGGGCAGAGAAACATCTCAATGCATGACAACCTGAGTTCCACACTGAGCTTGACTGTTTTGTGTTTACTCCTTCCTGGGGAGCAGAAGCTGTGCCCAGTCTTTGCACTCAGAATGAGCAGATTCACACCTTCCAGCAGAAGATCTTGGCACTAGCTACATTTTAATACCCTGGATCAAAGCCCCAGTTCTTCTGCCTTAGATAAGGGCCTACACTGTCAAAGATTCCAGCTACTTGTTACTCTCTAGCTACATGGATTTTAACCACCCCTCCCTCTTGTCTTTCTGATGGAAGGTAAAGACCATCCTTTCCAGATAGGTAACTAGTTGGGCAGTGAAGAGTTCTGAGTTTGGATACTGAGCATTGTTATTATTGGGTGTGTGTTTCAAAATATTTGTAATGTGTTTTTAAGTGTTTAAAATAATTGTTTTAACACTATTATACATTTTAAGACAACAATTTATCAAATTTTAGTTGTTGTTTTTAAATAATTTCTGAACTACCTTGGGCCCCTTCAATGGGAAAAAGGCAGCATAAAATGCAATGTTATGAATGGATGGATGGATTTCATGCTTTTAATTATGGTTAAATTCTAAGCTCTGTTTGGTCCTCGGTCACTCAGATCCTTCACAGATCCTGTGTATAAGTATCTCTGTGCATCATGAACCTTCTGTTCCCAAAGCCTCTGTGCAACTCTTGTCCATACAGAAATGCTCCTGCAAGCCCTACTGAGCAGAGTTAGGATCCTTTGGCCATAAGGATGGTGTGATGACAACTCCCACAATTCTTTACCATTGGCCACCATTGCTGAGGCTTCCGAAATTATATTTGGAGGACTCATGGTTTCGCAACCTTGCTTTCAATACTAATGGGGATGAACATTAGAAGCGGGAATCACAATTATATGTGTGACTCATTTCCTGTGACTTAGTATAACTGAACATGTGCCAGTATGCTAAGTTTACTTGATATAATATTGTACTATATCTTCTTCACACCATCCAAATACACTCCTCCTCAGGAACTGGCATAGGCTATTAATCTAAGTTCTCATCTGAAAGAAGCAAGGAAATGGGTAACGCTGAATTCAGTTGTATTTGCTTTAGACTGGGGTAGGCAACTGGCACCCAGCCAGATCTTGCTAGGCTGCACAACCCATCATCCCTTATCATTCACTATGCTGAACTAGGGCTGGTGGGAACTCCAATCCCATAATATCTGGGAGGGCCATAGTTTACCCACCTCTGCACTGGACGATAAAATGAGCAGAGCATTGTGGGAAAAGATCAGATTGATACACTTGTTATCATCCATCTAGGGACAATGGTTCCCAACGTTGGGTCCCAAAACGTTCTCAGACTAAAACTCCCAGAAGCTTTCATCCACTAGCTGTGCTGACAAGGATTTTGGGGAGTTGTAGTCCAAGAACATTCGGGGACCCAAGGTTGGGAACCACTGATCTAGGAGAACATGTTCATGTACATGTTCTGCCTTTTAATATCATATTACGTTTTCCAGTTGACAAGCCCAAATAACAGGTTTTTTATAAATTGTGGCAACATTACAGAATGACAACTTCAGACTAGGTGGGCCTGTAAATGCTACCAAGACAGTCAGCTATATGAGGATTGTTTTCACAAGGCAAGTGTGGGGGGAGACAGACTATTTAGCCAGCTATGTACGTAGTCAGGGTTGGATCATTCTTTAGATTGACTGCCAAGCAACATTTTTATTTTATGTTTTTGACAATGCATGTTGGAATAATCTTTGAGCAGGCCTCCAACAAACATATGAGTAGAAAGGATAGAATATAAACCCTGGTGGTTTGTGGGGAACTATCTATCATGTTGAGCAACTCCAGGCGATGATGCAGCTGAGCCAGGAAAACCACTTCACAGCAACACTATGAAACATACACGATCAGGAAAAGTGGTCCACAAACAGTGTCATGTCAGACTGCTGCCTTAACTCTTCAGAAACAGAGCTCTGTGAAGCATAGATAGGAGATGGAGCACCTCTCCCTCACCTCTTCCCGTATTTTACTTCTCTGCTCTCGCCAAGATGGAGAACTTGTGGACCTCCAGATGTTGCTGAACTGCTCCTATCATTCCTCACCATTGGCCAGACTGGCTGGGTCCAATGAAACCCAGAAACCAACAACATCTGGAAGGGCCCAGATTCTGTATCCCTGCCCTATATCCACAGCCTTGGCAGCCACAGCAGCCCAAAGCAATGTTGTAGAGAGTCTAGAACTTTGTGGGAAAGGGTCTTCTGAGGATCAACATGTTTTAATCTTTCCTTTCATGTGTAAACCATCTCCTGGGCAGCAATCCAATGGAGAGTTACATTACAAACTGCTTTTATTAGAATGCCTTTTCAATTCCCATAGTCCAGTTCACCCCCTCTCAGATTTCTTCACATTTTCTTCTTCTCTTTCCAATGTTACCTCTCTATTACTGTGAATATCACTTCAGTGTTATTCTGAAATTCCTTGCCTGCCTGTAAACAAAGCTTGGGAAGTCTGTCTGTAGTAGGAGTTCTTATTGTCTTCAAGTCTTCTGGTGTTCTTCCTTTGTTCGCAAGAACAGCTGCTCTGGATAGCAAGAAAACGCTGGTTTGCTTAATGACTTGGTTCGTGTTTGCTCCAAAATGCCTTATATGTGCATCTATGGTCTGACAATGTCCTCACTTCTTGGAAAGAGTTGTGTTTATTAAACCAAAGAGAGTCTCATGAGGTCTTCTCAATCACAATAATTTCTTTTGTAATCAGTATCTCCACCTAAGGAAAGGCATACAAACTGAACATAAGCCATCATGTATGATGATGGAACACATATTTTCGTGATCCATATATATAAAATCACCTGTATCTATAGCATGGAGATGCAACATGTGCCTCCCAGGCCCGATGCAGCCCTCAGCACCCATAAGGACCCCCTGTACCCTACCCCAAGTTTAATATTTGGAAGAAACATTGGCTTTAAAAGTCCCTTTGCATCCTCTGGGGGAGATGAGGAGACCAGTGTTGCCATATGTGGAGACCTCTCATGTCTGGACCTCATCCCTTCCATTTCTTTCTTAAAAATCATAGAATCATACAGTCATAGAAAAATGAAGGTGGAAGGAGCCGATGAGACCATCAAGTCCAACCCCCCTACTCGATGCAGGAATACAAATCAAAGGATATCTGCCAGGTGGTTGCCTAAAATTAAATATGTTGGCCTCTAAAGGGGACAAAGGGAACTTTCTGCTTTAAAAAGATTTTTTTGCAAGAAATTGTGGGCACGGGGGAAGTAAGGTCTAGGGATGCTCCCTTGAACTCCGAGTTTTGCCCTATAGATTTCTCAAGAGTAGTAAGCTCCCTGGTTTTTTTTTTCTGTCTAGGGCTTATAAGTAATCTTTTAATGGTTATTTGGCTGGGGGTGGGGGTGGAGGTAGGGGTTAAAAACAGAGCCAAGGCCAAAATGGTAGGGTTATCCTTTTATTTTTCTTGCCACCATCCTCTTTTTCTGCCCCTTTCTCTTTCTTTCCCTCCCCCTGCCACCCTACTTCCTCTTCATAGGGTGCTGGGTAAGGGACCATTCACTCTTACTAGAGATTTTGACTACAGATGTCCAAGGAACCTGGAGGAGAGGGGGCATTTATTTATTTATTATTACTGTATATAAAAACAGAAGAGCCAGTGTAATATAATGAATGGAATGTCAAACTGGGACTCAGGAAATCTCAGTTCAAACTCCCTGCTTGGCCGTAGAAGCTCACAGGATGCTGTCAATGATAAACCACTCTTTGAACATCTCATGTACCTTGAAAACCTTGTTAGGGTTGCCATCAGTTGGAAGCAACTTGATGACATTTATCAGCAGTAGATAGACCATAGGTGTGAAACAACATTTCACTGTGCAGGTTTTCCTTCTTGTCTCAAAAAAATATCTGCAGGCATTCTTGGTCTGGACTGATCACTTGCAGAGAGATATGAAACCAGGGCAAGGGCTCCAGGCTGCCAACTCCCCACAGAAGGAAATTTGCACATTGCCCTTGCTTGGAAGAACTCACTCTTGCACTAGTCCTTCACTCAGCCCTCCTGGCCATTTTGGGATGGACTCCTTGAGACTCCAGTTCTTTTCATGAACCCTTTAGAGTTTTACCCAGGCTATCCCATTCCCCAATCTGCCAGGCCTGGTTAGTCCTCTTGTGGAGTCCCCCACCACCACCAGAAGTCCTTGATCCTCACTCTCTTGCTACTTGTTTCCAGCAGGTCTTGCGATGACAGTGACATACACCTACCGGGTTGCCGATGCACGCCTGGGCACTTTCTCACAGCTCTTGCTTCGATGGAAAGGCAGCATCTACAAACTTCTCTACTGCGAGTTCTTAATCTTCATCTCTTTCTACTTTGGCATCAGCCTCGTCTATAGGTGAGCCTTACAATTTCCTCTAAGCCTAAGGTTTCCTTCGGTTTTTCCACACCATTGCTCTGAAAGTTGTGTCACATCACAACCATTTATTAGACGTGACACCTGTGACGTCTGCAAGCGACTGCTGGCTGACCACAGCCCGATTTTTTTTGTATAAAACTGTGTTTTAGTTTCTTTAAATCACACCTTTAATTTTAACGCTGTTTCAATATTTGATAGTATTCTCTGTTTTAATATTATCTTTATTCAATTTATTGGGAGCTCCATTTGGAAGAAGAAAATTGAAATATAAATCCAATAAATGAATGATAAATAACAATATCTTGCACATCTAGTGAGAAACTCTCTATTTGTTGGGGGAGAGGAAAAGAAATTTATTTACTTTTACCCCCTTTTTAAATCTGACTACGAGATCTGCTTCTCCCCAGCTGTTTTCCTTCCCACAACTGGATCTTCTCAGACATACATGAGGCTTAGGAAGTAAATGTTTACCTTTTAATGGTCGGCCACATAAATCATGCTACATGCAGAATATCCAGGAAAACCGCATGTGACTCACAGCTGGCATTCACCACTAGAGGGAGCAACTTTTTGTAAAATGCTATGGATATCTTCTAGCTAGCTCAGTGGTTCTCAAACTTGGGTCCCCAGATGTTCTTGGGGTGCAACTCCCAGAAATCCTGGCCAGCACAGCAAGTGGTGAAGGCTTCTGGGAATTGCAATCTAAAAACATCTGGAGACTCCATTTTTAGAACCACTGCACTAGTCTGACTTTTAGCCACAATGGAAAGAGTGGAGCAAAGGCCGTAACAATGGCTTACAAGACCGTTCAGTACTGCCAGCCTAATACTGTAAGCTCCCTCTCTCCATTCTTATCTTTGTATACACAGGTAATTAAAATCTGTAGATTTCAATGTCAGGAAAACAGTCCTCCCAATTTCAGACCTTTTCAGCAAATGAATCATATTTTTTTAAAAAAAGAAGAAGAAAGGAAAGCAAAAGAAAACAAATATTTCCAACATATAAGAACTGCAGACTTTCTCAGAAATCGAAAACATGATGTGTCTATGGGAGAGGGGGAATTAATAGATTAGTGTTACCTCAGAACTAGAGTTTGGTAAATTTTACTTTTTTAGATTGTAACTGTCAGAATCCAGAATTACAACTGTTGCTGTAAGCCGCCCAGAGACCTTGGGGTAGTGGGAGTGGCATATAGGTTAAATAAATAAATAAATAAATAAATAAATAAATAAATAAATAAATAAATAGCCAACACAGACACAGGGAATTGTAGTGCAAATAGAGTCATTTCCCAAGCTTTACTACTTTCTAGGCATGAAGAATGATTTGAACATCTTCACACACACAGAGAGAGAGAGACTTCTTTCTGCACAGACACACTGAACAGGGGAGCGGTGCTGAGTGCTCTGAGGGGCCTCCTCTACCCTTCTGTGTTTCCATTCTAGGTTGATTCTGAACGAGAGCCAACGGCTGATGTTTGAGAAACTGGCCCTGTACTGCAACAGCTATGCCGAACTGATCCCTGTGTCCTTCGTGCTGGGTGAGGGGGAAAAAAAACCCAACAACAGGGAGAACAATCCAAAGCGTCGGACTTTATTTTATTGTGTTTATTCATGATGTGTACAGAAAAGGGCCAGCACAAAGCACTTGGAAGCTGGAGGAGCTGAGGTCATAATGCTAGATGCTGGGCTCATCCACTGAATTGGAATGGTGCAAGATTCAGGACAGATAGATGATTTTATGATATTTGTTATATTGTGATGTTTTTATTATGTGTGTAAGCCACCCCATGTAGACTTTGTCTGGGTGGGGTGGGGTAAAAATATAATAAAAGTAAAAAAGTAAAAAAGTAAAGATAAAAGGAAGTTACATTCCACATAAATAAACAGTGTGGGGCACACTATTCATCCAGTACACAGTATAACTGTGGAATTCACTACAGCAAGATTTAATGAGGACTGCTAACTTGCAGCAGTCCTCACTAAAGAGCATTTGTTTAGCTCTCCTTGCACTCATGACAGCAGTACTGCACAGTTTAAAGGGGTGTGTGGAGAAGTTCATGGAACCTAGGGCCATCCATGACAGCAAGCCAGGAAGGCTATGTATTGTCTCCAGGTTGAGAAGCGGAGTGCCTCTGCAAATCCATTGGTGGAAAATGCAAGACAAAGGTTACAGGGGCACTCTTGCGTCCTGCTGTCAGGCTTCCCATAGAGAACTGGCTGGCGGCTGTGTGAACAGAAGAGCGGACTGGAAAGGACTCATCCAGAGTTGCCTATCTTACTTCCTTTAGACTGTTGCAGAAGGAAGCTCACATGAAGATGTCTTCTTGGAGAGGCGGAGGGTGGATACTTCCACAAATAGACCTTTGCCGTTTGGTTGGCAGTGTAATTCAGGATTGTTCCTCCCTATCTCAGGCTGTGGAGACTGTGAGGGGTGGTTGGGTACTCATGCTCCTAGGCTAGCACTCGGTGAGAGAAGGTCGGGATCTCTCTTCACAGTACCAGCTTGCCCGAAGAAGGAGCTCAAGCCCTACTACCATGGTGTGGAGTACAGGCGCCAAGCAAAATCTTAAAGCCAGAGGCTGCCTTTGTGCAAAACTGAGGAGGCTCCCTCCAGCAGTAGGTGCTGGGTAACATGAAAGGACAGCAGTTGGTAATGGTTAGCTATTTAATTGAGTCTATTTCATTTATTTGGTGCCAGAGACAGGGAGAGGCACTTAGGAGATTTTCTTTCCTCATGAGCCCAAATCACTTGGCTGGCTCCAGGGACTCGGGGTGGGGGTACTATTTGCCTCTCCACTGCAGTCAGAAAAACCGTCTTGGGCCAGTCCCTGTAGTCTCAGAGGAAAACTGGAAATTGTGGAAATGGCATCTTAGGATCAGACCTTCTAATGCCTGCTGGTGGTGTTGTGTGTGCACCATGGGTGCCTGCATTTCTTCACTCACCTTCTCCATCCTTTGTTTTTTAACACCCCCCACTAAATTCTGCTGGAAATATATGGACACATTTCATTTTGATTTGATTTGATTTGATTTGAGCTGTTTAAGGCACTATGTACATAGATGTCAGGTTTTTTAAATTCTTGAGGTGGGGAAGGACCTCACCAAAATAATTAGATTGTGTTGGCAGAGACCACCAGCAACTATGCAAACGGTGCCTTTGGAGGGGAGGGGGGAAGGTTTGCCTGCCTGCAGGTAAGAGACCCTTCTCTCCTTGTGACTGACTGTCCCATTTCTGTTCCAGGCTTCTATGTTACTTTAGTGGTGTCTCGCTGGTGGGGACAATATGAGAGCATCCCGTGGCCTGACCGCGTCATGAACCTGGTCTCAAGTAGTGTGGATGGGAAGGATGAGTATGGGCGCCTCCTGCGGCGCACCCTGATGCGCTACATCAATCTGCTGGGCGTGCTGATCTTGCGCTCTGTCAGCACTGCCGTCTACAAGCGGTTTCCCAGCATAGAACATATTGTGACAGCAGGTACCAGCCACCACCATGGCGATCTACTATTTAGGACAAAATTCCTAAATGGAATGGATACTCTGCTTTGCAGAGTTCAAGCATATTGCTTGTATGGACGATCACTCCTAGAATTCCTGGCCATACTCAAAACAAAACAAAAGCTCCCCCGAGCTCACTGCTTTGTGTCACAAATAAAGATATCCACAGGTATCCATAAAAAAACCTAGCCCAGCCTCCCCAAACTTACTGTCTTCTAGCTCCTACCACAGAATAAGAAGTTAGCATTAGGCACTTCCTGTTTCACACTAGGACATTCGCCAGTGAGGTATATGTTCAATGAGTACTTCTATGCTGGAGTCAGGAATCGGTAGCCTACAGCAATTTGAGCACTTTCCATCCTTTCCATCTCTTTATCATTTTTAATAGAGGGAACATCATCACCATCATCACCATCATCAAGAGCCATCAAAAACAGCAATATTAGGAACAACATACATACTGTGTCGATATTTAACAGCTACTTAGGTTTTTGGTTAAAACTTGTAACTGTTCTATAATACCAGTCAATGTTTTTATAATTTTGACTGTGCCTGGTGTTTTTGAATAACAACAACAACAACAACAACAACAACAACAACAACAACAACAACAACAACAACAATAATACAGTGGTGCCTCGCATTACGATTGCTCCATATTGCGACGAAACTGCATTACGACGATCTTTTTGCGATCGCAAACAATGGTCTGAATAGGTTTTTTTCACTTTGCGATGATCGGTTCCCTGCTTTGGGAACCAATTCTTCGCAAAACGATGATTTTCCTCCAGCTGATCGGCGGTTTCAAAATGGCCACCGGGTAAATAAAATGGCTCCCTGCTGTTTTCTGGGACGGATTCCTCGCTGCGTGGGCACCGAAAATGGCCGCCCTATGGAGGATCTTCGCTGGACAGTGAGTTTCCAGCCCATTGGAACACATTGAATGGGTTTCAATGCGTTTCAATGGGCTTTTTATTTTCATCTTACGACGTTTTCGTTATACAGCGATTTCGCTGGAACGAATTAATGTCGTAATGCGAGGCACCACTGTAGTAGTAGTAGTAGTAGTAGTAGTAGTAGTAGTAGTAGTAGTAGCAGCAGCAGCAGCAGCAGCAGCAGCAGTGGTAGTAGTAGTAGTAGTAGCAGCAATAATAACAATAACAATAACAATAACAATAACAATAACAATAACAATAACAACAACAACAACAACAACAACAACAACAACAACAACAACAACAACAACAACAACAACAATAATAATAATAATAATAATAATAATAATAATAATAATAATAATAATAATAATAATAATAATAATAATAATAATAATAATAATAATAATAATAATAATAATAATAATAATAATAATAATCCATCAAGTTGATTCCAACTTATGGCAACCCTTTCCAGGGTTTTCTAGGAATAAAGTACAGTACTCAGAAATAGTTCACCATTCCCTTCTTTGGTGGGTGGGGGCGGCTCTGGGAGTGTGCGACTTCCTGAAGGCTCAACAGATCCCTCAACCAGAGGACTAACTGACTGAGACATCTAGTCAGGAGAACACATGGACTGAGCACATTGTAAAAGGTTATTCTTTGATCTGCAAGGAGACTATCAATTAATGCAAATTGTTGGCGAGCAAACTCCTTACAGTTACGGAACCCCATCTGTGCCTAATGTCTGCTGCAGTCTTTAAGCTTCCCCTGGTGCAGTGCTCTTTAGATATACTGGCTTATCATCCCATGATCCCCAGTAAGCTTATTCAAAGCCAGGCTTCTGGGGATGATGGGAGTTGTAAGAGAGAAGACTGCTGCAGTTGACTTGGTAACCTGAAATAACCTTAAAATCTGCCAAGCCTTTGCCAAAATATGGCTTCCTGCCAGCATTAGTTCTGAGTAAGCTTTGGGCGGATGCTGTTTATGAATGCTGCTGGCTGGAAATATATCCCATTTGTCTTCCAAAGGGCTCACAGGAGTCAAGCCCACCTCTCAGAGAGCCTTCCCTGCTACTCAGTGCTGGCCCCTTTATAAGTACGGCAAATACAGCTATTCTTGATAGTTGTTGCTAGTGGTGGTAACAGATAGATGTGTATCCTGCCATTCCTCCAATGACTGCAAGAGGCCTCTGCTTCTTGTCCTCATGACAACCCCGTGAGGTAGGTCAGGCAAAAGGAGACTGATTGGTTCAAAACCTCACAGGGACCTTCCTGGATCAGAGCAATATTTGGCCCCAGTCTCCTGAGTCCCAGCCCAACTGCCCTAATCCCTGCACCGCACTGCTTTGCAAGTTGGGTAGTTTGGAAGCACTCAGTCTAGAAAGCATGCATTGCTTCAGTCCCTTCAAAATAAGGTCTGCGCACCCTTCGGTATCCTGCTCGTTCTTCTGAGGAAGGCCCTGGACATCTGCACATATATATCATTCTTGAACAGCAGTACCACACCAGTCCATCTCATGTCAGCACTGTCTTCTTTTCTACTTCCAGCTAAGCTTTGGTCTGCTTCCAGTGTTCTTCTTGTTCCTTTCTTTAAAATAAATAAATAAATACTCCCACTGTACGAGTGTGGGCTCTGCATACATGGTGCTTATGGAGTTCTATGCATGTGTGCACAAATTGACTGGAAAAAGAGAAATGAAATTTTTCTCACTCCGGTGCTATTTTTAACATTATGGAACAATCTAGTGGCCTCTTCTCTTTATGCTTTCTGCAGCATTTTTGCCATTTTCTTTCTTTTTGGCTGAGATTCTGAAACTTTTGTTTCATGCACTGGAACGTTTCATGGTGAATGAATGTGATAAATAAAGGGCAGTAGCTGGTGAAAGAGAAAACTGACTGTATCTCTGCCACCCACACACCAGCAACTGTGTGAATAAATCCAATTCAGGCTTTAAGACAGACATGTAATAAAAGGTTAAGAGTTTGTTGGGCAATGTGGTATGGAGCGAAAAGCAAGCCCTTTAAGAAAAATTCTTCTTTCTGTTACTTCCTGGGAAATCTAGCTTGTACTCTTATGTTGCACAGAGGAAATGGAATTGGTCGTTTTTAACCATTGTCAAATGTGGTCTTGGACTTGCTTCCCATGACATACACACTTCTAGGCCAATACATTTACTGGAAGTGAACTGGTAGGGAACAGAAGTACCTAAGCTGAAATTCCCAACAGCTCTGAACAGTGGACACAGGAGAGGCAGAAACTCTGAGTCTCTGTATCTGGTCTCTAAAATTAAAACTGCTTGCAAGGGCCCAAAGAAACAGATTTAGGCATAAGTTGAAAATCTGCTTCATGCTAATGAAAGGGCAACCCTATGAACCACGTAGCACAGGTTCCACAGTTCTTTGCAAGAGCAGAATGAAACCTCTGGCACCCTAAAAAAACTCAACTTTCCAATTAGAGTAAGAAGTGAGCCCTTAGGGAGGCAAAATTAGGCTTTCAAAGGCAGTCAACGGCTCACAAAGTCTCTGTAGAGAGAGGGAAGAAGGAGGAGGAAGGAGAGGTAGTAGCCTGTACACTTTTATGCCTACCCTCAATCAACAGAAGCAACAGAATAAATTAAGCAAAATAAGCACATATATGCACACTTGCCTGATTTTGCCAGATTTCTGCAGTTGGTCATGTTCCACCCCACCCAGCCCCATAAACATGGCTTCACAGCCTCAGGAATGTCTAGGTCAGGACTCTGACATCAATATTTTGAGGTCTCTCAAAATTGTTTTTCAGGCAAAAAAAAAAAAGTACAAATCATACTTCAGACTATGATCTGGATGGTTCTGAGGAAGACATGATTCCTGTAAACTGTCCTTTTTCGTTCTCCTTCCTCTTCTTTTCGCAGAAAATCATGCCCTTCCTCTTCTTTTCTGCGTAGGCCTGATGACACCAGAGGAACACAAGAAGTTTGACAGTGTCAACTCACCCCATAACAAGTTCTGGATACCCTGTGTGTGGTTCTCAAACCTGGCCATGAAGGCACGTAATGACGGGAGGATCCGGGACAGTGTGCTGCTTCAAGGCATCCTGAATGTGAGTTCTAGAGATGCACGTCAGGGTCAGACACACATTGTGATTTCAGAAACAGACCACCTCTGCTCATTTTCCAGGAAGTTCTGGAATGCATTGTCAGGGGGAAAAAAGGAAGAAACAATATTCAAGAGCTGGGTTGGGAACTGGATTTAGTTAAATAATAACAACACAAAGCATTTAAAGTAATTCAGGGATATTCACCCCACAAGTCCTAGTAAAAGGTTGTAAAATAGATCAGTAGAATCATCATTGTACTTCAAGTGACATAAAGCTGGCAAAAGTCCCTCTTTTTTTGAAGTATGTCACCCAGGCTTCTGACTACTGGCAATATAGGGAGGGAGGGATTCTAAGGAATTATTGTGTAAAGGATAACTTTTCCAAGTACAGTATTATCATGGGGGACTTTGAATGGCAGTGCTTGTAGTTCCCAAATGTTCTTAGACTGCACTTCACAGAAGCTCTTACTATTGGCTGCCCTAGTTCGTGCTTATGGGAGTTGTAAACTCAAACATTTGGAACTTCACTTTTGGGAACAGTGGCTTCAATGAGTTCATGGTAAGATTGGAATTCAGCCTTTTAACCAATGTGCAACAACAGTTTCCCTCCCTGAGTGGAAACATAGTCCTAGAATAGGCCTTTAAAGGGTTTCAATGATCTGGTGGACCTAGAGTTATGGCCTGCTGGAACCTTTAATAATTCTTCATTGTTCTGGCCTTCCATGTAGACCATAGCTATTTTTCAGATTTTTCTCAATGCTAGAAACTCCCTTTTCTGTTTTTGAAGAAAGATGTGATTTCTTTTAAGTCATTTGAGGCCAAATCCTGTTGCATACTTACATCTGCAGAAGGCAAACAGTGTAACTTGCAGCCCTTTCTTGTGGGCAGTTAATAAATCCTGGCTTGGATATTTTTGGGTGCACCCACGCCTACTGGCTTCCCTGAGGATGAAAGTGCAGGCTCATTAAATGCCAGCAAGATGTCACTAAAGGTTGTGTGGTTTGGCTTCCACAGGCATAACTAAGCAATAGGATTTCTGTGCTAGGCTGTACATTGTATGCTGTGCAGCCCAAGTAGCAAAGGTACATAATGACATAATAAGAATAAACTGCCAGGCCAAAACAGCTGAAATAGGGGTTCCCCTTTGAAAGCAGCAGTATCAAAAGCAGCCACTGCCATGAGGTCACTCAGTGTTTGTTCTTCTCTCATGCAGGAAATGAACACCTTGCGAAGCCAGTGTGGCCGGCTCTATGGATATGATTGGATCAGCATTCCGTTGGTCTATACTCAGGTATGATTATACTCAGAATGTCATACTCACAGCAGAGCACTTAATGGACGAACCTGCTTGCAGGCAAGGCTGTTGTTATCTGCCTTAGACACCAGGCACAGTTAACCGTTTGCCACCGCCCAAGCCACAGCCGCAGGGCAGACTTCATGGTGCCAGCTCTCACGTCTTGCACAAAACAACAGGTTAGGTAATGCACTCCATCAGACTTGGCTGTGCAGGGAAAGAGGATTCCTGCCTCTGTGGGCTGTGAAGGTTAATGGGAGATTTATCTGGAACCCTGGGAAGACCAAAGGCTCCTGCAAACTAGAATCAAAGACAAGGGAAAGTCAGTGCGGGGCATGCCTTTGCATGTGCACGCACACATGCACATGCAGAGAGTCTCATTTTAATTGGAACTTGTTTGCTTTCAGCAACCATGGGATGCTGGCTGGAGTACGTAAGACAGAACGGGATGTCTCATTCAAGCACATATAGGTGTGTTTCAGGGCAGGCTGGTTTAACTTGTGGCTGTTAGGCTGGGGAGAGGCAGGCTGAATCTAATAGAACAAGTGTCTGAAACACTGATAGCAAAAAGGAACCAGAACCAAGGTCCAGAATTCAAAGTGAGGATTCTTCAGTACATGTTAACATAGCACAGCCTGGAAAAGTTACTTTTTGCACTGCAGAATCTCCCAGCTGGCATGGTCAGTGACTAGAGAATTCTGGGACCTCTAGTCCAAAAAAATAAAGTTTCCATGTTCTGTGACAGTGGGACTGCTCACTGTTGAGTAAGATTAAGGATTATCAGTGGTTCTTCTTATAAGTTGTTTTTACCTGTTAACAGAAGGAGGTAGTCAAAGGTCAGAAGCTGCTGCCTTGTAGGAAATTTGCAATATAATTGTCACTGTGCCAAGAATCTTAGCTCGGCAAAGAACAAGAAAGCAACTTCTGCAGTGTTACAGAATGCCAAATGTAACAGTGACCCTTTTGTGCATTCAGGACTCATTCCACCCTTCCCCCACCCCCGCCCCGTCCTGCTGCTCGAATAAAAAGATTCAGCTGGGACACAGATCAGTGTCAGGCTGGTTTGCAGTCTGTGAAATAATTCTCAACAGACCATGCCACAAAGTGTCCAAAATGTTATTTATCTCATATTATTTCACCCTAAATTAGAATGGCTTCACAAGAACTAGATTGCACATTACAAATAATGCACGTTACACTGAATGTTAGCAACTGTGTGCTAAAGAAGTTGTTCCAATTGGAAAAGTGTAGCCAAGAAGGAACTATAGGAACTCAGAAGAACAGCTGGATAGTCCAGCTGTTTAGGTAGAAGTTGGGGGGGAATTCAATTCTCCACCATGCCTCCTAGATAGGAGCTAGACTTGATGATTCATATGGTTCCTTCCAACTCTGCAGTTCTAAGATTTTTATTATTGTATTCTCGAAGACTTTCACGGTGGGAATCGGATGGTTGTTGTGGGTTTTTTGGGCTCTTTGGCCGTGTTCTGAAGGGTGTTCTTCCTGACATTTCGCTAGTCTCTGTGACCGGCATCTTCAGAGGACTGGAGCAACAGAGCATGGACAGAGTTCCTACTCCAGTCCTCTAAAGATGCCAGCCACAGAGACTGGCGAAATGTCAGGAAGAACACCCTTCAGAACATGGCCAAAGAGCCCGAAAAACCCACAACAACCATTTTTATTATTATTAGTCTGGAAGAATCAGCATGAAATTCAGAACCACAGTAGAGGTTGAACTCAACTTGAACTCAACTGGAACTCAAACTCTTAGGTACTTTCCAGTCAACAGTTCTTTTATTCCATGCAGATAACTCTGGTTTTTCTTGACATTTTAGTAGTTCTAGCAATATCAAATATTGCTGCCTCTTTATAATGAAAGACCCGGTATCTTAGGTTCTTGTATTTAAACTGTGTGAAGCATGTACTCAACCATTAAAGGAGGAGGGCAAAACGCTTGAAAACAAAGGAGGAAACGAACCAAGCTGGGAAATAGTTCATGCAACTTAAGGATGGGATGGTGAATATTTTTATATTTCTTTTCTTTTGGGTTCTTTTGGGAGGGGTGTTGTGCCTTCCATTTTTGTATTTTTCATGAATCAGCCCTTTCATTTTTACATGAAAGGCAAAGCCTCTTTTGAATTTTTCCATTTTGCGTCTTCCATTCATGTTTCCTGGCACTCCAAGAAGCTCTGAACAACCTTTAAAAACTATTCCAAAAAAAAAGCAGAGGCAAGGGAAGAGAGAGTCAACCTTCTCCAAAAGCAGTCGCCAGTACATGAGAAAGAAGAAACATCAACCTCACCCCCAAAATAAATGCCTTTAACAAAATGAACACACAGTAAATCAACGAAAATTAACCACACACAAAAAAATCAGTCAAACGGGAAATACCCACTCACCCCCTTCACACAGGGTGTGTGTGCCTTTTGTTAAAACACAAAAAGACCCATCCTTATAGCTGGCCATGGCAGAAAGAGGCAGGAGAAAAATCTGTAACGTACCTTGCAGCAGTCCTGTCAGCACCTCTGACCCATGAGGGTGCATGAGATTCAGGAGATGGCCTGCCATGTAGCACAAATTATGTTTGCTGAGAGTTAAGGAATTCAGCCTCTTGGGCTCATGGCTTAAGTATGTATTTTTAAAAATAGTGATTCGGCTACTCTAACTCATAAAAGTGTTTCCTTTTATGAATTAATAGCTCAGTACTGGCTTTGCACACCACCATCCCTGATAGACCACGGTGCCTTGACAGACTCTTAGCAGTCTCTTTTTCTCCAAGGTGGTCACAGTCGCTGTTTACAGCTTCTTCTTGGCTTGTTTAATTGGCCGGCAGTTCCTGGACCCAGCAAAGAAGTATCCTGGCCATGAAATGGACTTATTTGTGCCCGTCTTCACCTTCCTGCAGTTTTTCTTTTACGCTGGATGGCTAAAGGTCAGTTCAAAGGAAAGATGATTTGATTCCTCCCTGGGGAAACTTCTGCCTACTGGGACAAGAATTGGGTTTTGAATCTGAAAGCTAGAAAGTTCAAGAGGCTAAAGCTAAAGTCGTCCTCAGCCTGAGGCCCTTTAATGCACAAGTCAGAAGGAAAACCAGGACTCCCAGTGAGAGCAAAATTACACGGGAGGCTAGCAGCCCCCATATCTTTAAGCATGGATCTGTCCATTCACTTATAAAGTGTGTGGGGGGGGGGTAGGATGACATAGGAGAATGCAAGTGGGAGGTGGGACTTGTCTTCCAGGAAAGTTCCAACACTTATCCTACTTTATCCTCCCAACATCCCTGTTGGGTAGATTAGACAAAAAGGGTGGCTGAACCAAAGTGGATCTCAGTAAAGGACTGACCCAGGATGCTTCAAGTCCAGGTCCAACACTCACAAAGACATCTACGATGCTCACCATTTCGTTCACCCTTAGGGGAATGTGGCAGTCCAGGAGTTCTTGCTGTGTGACCATTTCCTTCACAGGTAGCTGAACAACTCATCAATCCATTTGGGGAAGATGATGATGACTTTGAAACCAACTGGCTCATCGACAGGAACCTGCAGGTAAATTGGAGGCTTGCCTTTCTTTCCACTCTGTAGTGTCTCAGAATTGAGGGTGGGGTTAGGGTTCTTGATACACACAACACGGATGGAAAAAAAGTTGAAAGTATGTCAGAAAACAATTCAGGGTAAGCCAAGTGACTATTAATCACCATACTTCCAACTCAGTAGTTCAGAGGACAGCTCATATTCAAGAACATGGCTGTAGAAAAGAGACTCATACAGTTCAGGGCCAGGGAAGCTCTCAGGGGTCATACTCTACTGCTGGGCAGGACCAGGTAGGGCCGAAAACATGAGCATATTTAGCTTCTCCTGCTTGGCCATGGTGACAACATGCCTTAGTTACATCCTGTTTGTACTACTGTAGTGTGCTCTACATGGGGCTGTCTTTGTGTTCCAAAACTTCAGCTGGCTCAAAATGTTCTAGCCAGACTGTTACTGGTTGTAGGGAGCATGTAACTCCCTTACGACAACAGCCTCACTGGCTGCCAGATTGTTTCCAGGCCCTATTCAAAGTGCTGGTTATTACCTATAAAGCCCTATACGGCTTAATTCCAGGCTATTTGAAGGATCATATTGTCCCACATGAGCCTTCTCAGCTCTTAAGATCTTCTGGGGAGGGCCTTCTTTCAGGTTCAACACCTTCCCAAGCTTGCTTGGTGAAAACATGAGAGAGGGCCTTCTCAGTGGCTGCTCCGAGGCTTTGGAATGTGTTGCCCCAAGAAGCCACGTTGGCCCCCTCCCTCTTGTCCTTCTGTCATCAGGCAAAGACCTTCCTCTTCAGGCAGGCCTTTTAAGCCTTATGTTATCTCAGGAATGCTGATTTTTATAGGTTGTTAACATTTTTAATTGGTTTTATATTTGATTGTTTTAATCTTAATGTATGTTTAATTTTTTTAAATTGTGATATTTATATACTGTTTGAAAATTTCCTTATTTTATCTGTTGTGAACTGCCTTGGGTCCCTTATGGGGTGAAAGGCAGCATATAAATAATTTAAATAAAATAAATAAAATAATAGCTAAACCTCGAGAGGCTCGTCTACCTTTTTAACCATAACACAGAGTCCTGCAACAAAAAAATGGGAAAGCACTAAATGAGGGCGACATTGGGAAGAAGGTGTGACCGAATGGGGAACTCCTGAGGGACCTCTGGAAGAGCCTGAGGAGGGTCCTCATACCTGAGAACAGTGCTAAGAGATTTCTCAGCCAAGGGCATGTCTTTCTTGTCATCCTGCTCCATTTCTGTTAAGGATGAGCCGACATCCGGTGCCACTGTTGCAACCTGTGGCACTTTGGTTTCTCATGATAGCAAGATAATTTCTGAATGCTGGAAGCTCAAACACCCGGTCCCCCGTGCTCATCTCCTCCTCCTCCTCCTCCCCATCATAAGCTTCTCACGCATGCTGTTCTTTCTTACTCTCAGATCCTGATAGTCCTGGCTGTTCAAAACCTCACCACATGCTTTTCTCTGCTTTCAAAATGAACTCATTAATCACTCTTCCCTCTTATGCAGGCTGCACAACTTATCAACCACCTAGCTATTGAGGAAATAGCCCTCTTGTTTTTGCAGGAGAGGTTTATCAAGTCACCAGCAAGCCACCATACATGGTTATCGGTCTGCAATCCTATTATCACAAGCTCTCCAGCCGACTAAACAGAAACCAACATCTTCTTCTCCATCATTTGGTTTTTCAAATTCCAGCCATCATCAAATTATTAGAAAGGGATGCTTTCTCAGAAATGAGAAGTGGGGGGAATAGAAGAAGAGTAAAAGGCCCTCACAGAGTCATGGCATCTGACATATTACATGTCATATTATCCCTTTGCAGGTCTCCCTTATGGCTGTGGATGAAATGCACAAGGATCTGCCCGTTCTGCAGAGGGATCCATATTGGAACGAATCCGACCCCCAGCCACCTTATACAGCAGCAACAGCAGACTATAAGCGAACATCTTTTCTTGGCTCAACCTTTGACATCAGGCAAGTGGAGTTGTCTGAAATAATCATGTACATCCCTTCTTTCCTGACACATGAACTGCATTTGATAAATACATTTGTTGTGACACAATAAATATATTGGTTTGTGCAATGCCACAAGAATTTTAAAAAACAACAGTGGAAACTAGTTGGGCCATTGACAAAACATTGCAATGGGGAATTCTTTCTGCGCAGGATTCCAGCCAACTACTCATGTCCTCTTTCTGGATGGCCCGTTACCTAGTTTATATCCCCCACCCTCAGCTGTCTCTCTATCCTCGGCTCCCAGCCAAGCAGACAGTATTCCATGCTCACTCAGTATAGCTAGTCCTCATTGGGCTGCTTTGCTTTTCTCCCTTCTCTTGTGGGGGTGGGGGGTGGGGGGCATCTGGCTCGATAGCTCAGTCAATTAATTATCTGTGGGAGAAGAGTCAGCATGGGTAGCCTTGGGCAAGCTGCACAGTCCCAGAGCACCCCCCCCCCAGAAGAAGGGAATGATAAACCATTTCTGGATACTCCATAACTAGGAAACCTTGCAAAGGGTTGGTAGAAGTCAGAATTGATTTGATATCATGTAGTTGTTGTTACATGCATGTTTATTATACAATGTGTTAGTCTGCTGCAAGAATATATTATCTTGCATCAGAGTAACAAATGTGCTACAGCACAAGGTTTTTTGACCATCTGATGAAATGGGCTGTAATCTACAACAACTTGTTTCATTTACCGTAATTCTGAAAACATTGGAGTTTCAGGAAACCTGCTGATAACCTTCTCTCTCTCTCTCTCTCTCTCTCTCTCTCTCTCTCTCTCTCTCGTGTGTGTGTGTGTGTGTGTGTGTGTGTGTGTGTGTGTGTGTGTGTGTGTGTGTGTGTGTGTGTGTGGTGTCATACCACTCTCTGTTAGATCACCATTTACTGAAACATTTCATTTGGTTGTTTTGATGTGGGGTGGGAGCCTGTTTTGACACACACTGAAGCTTTTACTACCTGTTGTTATGGTTTCTAGTATAACGTAAGTTATCCAACCCTCATATAACTAAATGGTTTGTGATGAGTTGCCAGGCCCCACCCTCCTTGTTAGCTCTACACAGTACCTTGTTTTGCACTCTGCAGGCAGTAAACGAGCCCAAGGCCAGCAAGGAGTTTGCTGCCAATAACCTGTTATTTCACACACCTATTTCATCATCTCCTATGTGTTTGCATAAAGAGGACTGTGCTATTTAAGTGATGAAGGAAGAAACATAGCCTCTAGTATCTGTGAATTTTTTGTAGTCATCTCATAAAGGTATCATCTACCCTTTCCTTTGGATTATGTACAAGGATCACACCGCTTATCCCCCCTTGCTGTTTTATTGTTGCTGTCAGAGGGATGAAAGGCCCTTTGGGAATTCTCAGTTATGTCCCAGAACCAACTAACCAGCCTCAGGCACCACATTCCTTGACTTGGTTTTATAAAATGTGTTGTTTAAAGCACTTTGTGGATTTGGTGTTACTGTTAAGTGTATTTGAGAGTTGTACGTTGCTGTGAGGTTCCTTCTGAGAGGGAAGAAAGTTGAATGCAAGTTTTTGTTTTGTTTTGTTTTTTTAAAGGAAATAAATGCAGTGAATGAGGGGACACCTTTTGCCTTGCTGCTTGAGGCAGCCAAGTGTTTTGAACTGGCGCTCGGGCATCAATGGCGGCACCAGTCAGGAACAGTAGAGATAGGGACCTACAAAGGCTTGTGCCCCAAAGAAGGTCCCACTGCTGAGACCTTGCCAGGCCTGCTCCTTCTCCTCACCTTCTCTGCTCCCTTTGCTCACCTACCCCTTGGACCTCTACAGGCAAGTGAGCACACGAGCAGCAAAGGCAGGATGGAGGAGCGACTGCCACCACCACCTGATGGTTCTCTCAGCATCTCCCTTCGTGGTGAGCAGTTCGTCTGCAGGAGTAACAAGGCATAATAGCAGCAAGTGAGGAAGTGCAGAATCACAGTGGCCGGAGATGAGGAGCCCACTCGGAGCTTGGAACTTTGTTTGGATTAAATGATACCATGCCAGCTGTGGGATTCTGGGAATCTTAGTCCAGAAAAAGTTCATCTTTTGTAGCCCCAGGCCCACAGAGGGTGGTCTTTTCCCTACGAGTTCTCTCCAAGATCAGGGGTTAGCACTGATCTGAGTTCCTCATACAAAAGCGCAGAGCCATTCTACCTTTTTTGGTTTATTCTCTCACCACTTATTCTCTACAACTGCTCTCTTTTCCTTCCCCAGCATGCAGAAAGAGGAGATGGAATTCCAGCCCCTGGAACAGATTAAGGAGAATGAAGAAGCAAACCACTCCACGCCCTTGTTGGGGCACATCGGCCGCTTTCTAAACGTCCAGTCCCCCAGTTTTTCCAGGTCATCCAGAATGAACCTGATGCGTCGGAGGAATGAAAATCTGCCTCCTTCCCCTTGCTATGCCTATCCAGATGGGGGAAAACCTGGGAGCCCCACAGGTATTAACCAGCAAAGGGGCGATTACTCCCCACCAGGCTGTAACTCCCAGGATCAATGGGACAACACAGCCAGAAAACTGAGAGAGCTCGACGCCTTCATGTCAACTCCTTTCTACGAGAGGCCCGGCTTCTACAGCGCTCCCCAGACTCCCATCAGCTCCATCCCCATGATCTTCCCGTCCAGACGGCAAGGGCGCAAGAAGCCTCCAGCTCTGTCCAGCATTGCAGCCTGCTCTGCGTCTCTGAGGGACAACTCTGCCAGCCAGTCCCCTTGCAGAGGCAGCGATGTGGACAAAAGCGAGAACTCTTTGGGCTCAGGAGGCAGAGAAACGTTTGTGTGGCCGGCCGAGAAAACTCATGCTTCAGACTCCTTGGCTGTGACCATCGAAGGGGAGGCAAACAGATCAAAGGAGGCATCTCCTCTGGGAACCCCAGGGGGGGCTCTGTCCTCGGGGGATTCAGTAAGCCCAACGGTTCCTTTACTGGCTGAGTCCCCAGATTCTCAGAGGCAGGCAAATGTCAACAGTGCAAACACTCCGAGAGGCCACCGACATTCCCGTTGGACTCCAGGCAATGCAGCAAGTCCAAATCCAGACCGCACTAGTTTCCTTCATAGCTATGGGATCAGGACCCCTAGCAGCAATGGCCCAACCAACTTCTTTTCATTCACCCCATTGACATCTCCAGTGCTTGAGAGAGCGCATCTCAGCAAAACAAATGCTGGTGTTGGCCCCGGCCCAGAGACGTCACCTGGAACCTTAGAGCAGGATTCTCCAGCAGTGGCTGGGGCTATGAGAGAGACGGGCAACGCAGGCACAGTTCCCTATCACACCAAGGAACAGAGAAAGGCCACCAATGCCTCGCCCAATGACTCTGGCATCTCTCTAGCAGAAGGAGACTTTGTGGGGCTAATGGAAGTGATCATGGAAACCAGCGAGAACACCACTGATGAAGGGAAGGGAGACAGGGACAGCTAAAAGAAACAGGTTCAGCAGCGTTCTCCCCCCCCCCCCCTTTTAGAATAATGAAGTGGGGCTTTAACCTGCACAGCTCATTCCATAGGTAACACATGTGCTTCTATTAACAATCATGTTAAGAGCCATTCATAATACTTCAGCATCACAAGATTAGGAAATGAGCCCTAATGCCTGGAAGCAGCCAGTATCAGTGTTTAATAACCTTGTACTTTTAAAAGAGTTTGTTGTTTGCAATTGCCAAAGAATAGAGCAGTCTCACCAATGCTGGGAATCATGTTTCAGGTATACTTCAAAGAACAATTTGCATGATTCACTTCCCAGTCACGTGCTGATTTTACCTCACCCTGGTATTGCACTCATAAAACAGGACTTGCAGTATATGAATATGATCATCCCACCTGACCAGCATTTGAACCTTGTTGGATACGTAACTGGGCTGGAGAGCAAAACCCTGGGTTGAACGCTTGGCATAAAATCTAGGGACTACGCAGATCTTGAGATCCAGTGATCCCAGGAGAAAAAAAACACATTGGAGAGCACAGGTGGAGTGAATCTTCTACCATGCACCAGTTTCTTTAATTTCAAAGGTGTATCAGTCTTTATCTGGTACAGCACAAGGACAATCAATCCACAGAATCCCAAACAATACTCTACAAAATCAGGGGATGTGTTCCTTGCAAAATTAAGCCACTGTTTTATGCTCAATGGAGAGACCCCTTTCAACGCCGATCAGCTTCAGCCCACCTCTATGGGCATCCACATGCTTCAAGAATAAGAGCACTCCAGATCATTTGATGTGTAGGTATAGTAGCCTGCACTATATACTGTAGATGACAGAAGAGTGTCAATCTCTTAAACCCTTTCTATGGATTGAATTCCTCTTGTTCAAGTCTCAATCCCATCCCTGACTGATCATGCAAAAAACAAATTTGGGGGGGGGGGCAAGAAAGAAGACCGTATTACATGGTTGCAGGGAACACCCATGATGACTGTTCCCTTAGCTGACTGAAAGACTATAGTGATATTTTGAGTGCATGAGAAAGGTATGCCTACAGTTGTACCACTTGAGGGGAGGGGGATTATTGTGTCCTGTGTCTCAAATGTGCAGAGAAGCACGACTGTACTTGTACAACCACACTATTTTTACAGATAAAGGAGCAAAAACATTAAAACACAGGCTGCCAACCTTTTACCAGATAAACTTTAACAGTTTTATGTAGGCTGCTAGGTCAACTGCAGAAGCAGTTTCGCTAGACTGGCACACCTTTTCACCACATGCAGTTCTGCACCACAATCCTTCACTAAATAGCCATGAGCAAAAGAAAAGGTTATATTTTTAAGGTGTTTTTAAGCACATTTCCTGCAATCTATTTCTAAAAATCACCTGACTAGTGAAATGAACTCAGTAAGTTTCAGTTCCTAGTATCTTAAATAGCAGCACTGGAACAGACAATGAGGTTAAAATCTAGAACCTGGGTTTCCTTTATGTAAGATCTTGATTTATTGACAGATACAGTATACAGACTACTTAAAAAAAAAAAAACAGCTGCAGCTAGGCACCTCTTACTACATTCAGGGATTAGTAAAGTTCCAAGTGGAGGTGGTGACATTGGAAGTACTGTACAGTATCTCATTGCTACCTCATTAGAAAGCTTGAAAAGTTTTCACTTCTCAGGATACTGATGGAAAACAGCGTTGAACTTTGCTCCGCCGGTATTAGAATTCTTCAGTTCTGGTCTGGAACCCGGCAAAGTGAATCCAGTGCAAAAGGGGCACTTGGCTGGAGTGGTAGGGCTTGTAATTCTGAAGTCAGGAGGGCACCAGGTTAGGGAAAGCTGCTCTATAGAAGTCTTTTTGAGAAATTATTGTTGTACTTATTCACCGTCAAGTTGCAATCTACTTAAAGTGATCCTAATGGTGTCAAGGTGAGTGAGATATTTAAAGAGTAGATTTACGAGTTCCATTCCCCCAGTCGGTCTCCATGGCTAAGCAGGAATTAAAACTCTGGTCTCCAGAGTCCTAATACGCAAGTCATTTCATTCATGACAGCACATTGGGTACAGTATTTAGATTATACGGAGAGAGAAAAAGCTGCAATGATCCACAGGATATCAAAAGCATGAGCTAATTAGCCATGGAACCATGGCTTCAAAGGGTATGATTTCCTTTAATTTAGGGTGGAGGTCAGAAGCATTCTCTGGGTGTTAGGGCAGGGCTGCCTACATTCCACAGACCCAGATTTCAACATCACTTGATCATGTCAGCTTTCATTCTACAAAAAGAGACAAAGGCACAATTCTAGCCTTTCTTAAGAAAATTTCCAAGATTTCTGAAAACAAAACTATCAGAAGACAAGGTACGATACTCATTAGAACATTCCACGGCTTTACACAACTCGACTCCTTGCACCTCCCCATAGCTGCTGGAAATTAAGTTATACAAAACAGGCAAACCTGCATAATTTTAAAAAGTTTAAAATTTTGATTGTAGTGCAGAACACAGCACATCTTAATGTGCAATCTCTCAAGGCCCTAGAGCTCAGCAATATTCCAGAGAAATATACTGAGACGCATGATCTATATAATAGTGATCCAAATGATCCCTTTCAAAGAATCAGCAAAAAGGCACCAATTTTGGGACAGCTAGTCAACCTCTAACTTGATATTATTTTCACCACCACACTCCTTTTCATTTTAAAGAAATCCTCACACCTCCTCACTAATCCTTTATAACCACCCAACCCCTGTGTGCTTGTAACGGCGGCAGGAGAAAAAAAAGCTTTAGGCACAAAAAATAGTATTAATGAAAATTTCAACCTTACACCCTTCCCAGAATTTTCCCATACACACCAGGGGCACAACCCAAATGTGGGAACCAATGGATTAAAACGTAATAGGCATGGACACGGAAGACACAAATATACAGTACCATCTGCCAATGAGCTTACTTTTCACCTGCACCCCAATCCCAAGGCCCCTGTAAAATGGCAGAAAATAAAATGTAGTAATTCATTGGAAATTATGGAGGCACTACCCATGCTGTTTTTGTCTTAAAAACTTGGTGTAGAAATTAAGTTGTTTGTAGATTGCAAAGCTGGCAGTGCTCACCAATAATAGAGCAAGCGAGTGAGCGGCTGAGTCTCACTCAGCTCTATTTACACTGGTGAGCAGTGAATCGATTTGGGTATTTCTACTGGCAGCAAATTAAACCTTGATTTGACTGTGCCACCCTCAATTACAAATTCAAGAATATATGTCACAATTTAGATTTCCGACATTAATACCATGTTCACGTCCTTATATGGAAGCCAGTTTCCTAGCCATGGATAATGAGAACTCGGCACATACCAGAACCCTTCAGTTATTTTAAATAATGCTTTGTTTGTGAACTTTACCAACACCTTGCTCCATCCATGCTTCAGTACAACTAAAACCAATTTGAACCAAATCACTTTATTAAGCATGAGATACAACATAAAAGGACAAAAATTAAATGTATACAGTTATGGACAATGTTAATGGATAAACCAAAGAAACATGCACAGCTGAAGATGCAGGAGTCCCACTTGTTTTTCAGGAAAGGCTCTCAGTTTTCACTGTCACTTTCTCCCAGAGTGTGCTTGTCGAAAAGATATTCAGCCAATCCAGATTTTGGCGCCCCCATCTTGCGCAGGTTGGTCACATGGTCACCCAGCTCTTTGATGGATTTGACCTGCTCATCCAGGTAGTGGGTTTCAATGAAATCACATAACTGTGAGAAGGGAAATGATGCGTTAGACATGCCACTATGATTCAGCCAATGCCATGATATCTCATGGTAACCACACAAAAATAAATGACCTATTGCAAAAAAGCACAAACAAAGTCTGAGACAAAGGAGATTACCTCCACAGTTCCCATTCCTTCTCCCACCATACACAGATGTAGTGCAAGGCATTTATAAAGGACAGCAGCTCAAGAAATGCAAGGTTATGATTTATCGCACAAAGAGTGTCTGTATTCCACACCAAGACATGGAAGTTCTGTACTCAGGCAATCCAGGTTTGTAAGAAGGGAAGCCAAATGCTGCTGTCTACATAAATAATGCACACCAGGTATAGTTTGCCTGTCTGCTTCTGCTTTTTCGTACTGATGAAAACAGAAAACAAAACTACAGCCACATCAACTAACAATATTTTTAACAGCTTCTAGCGTCTGAAATCCTAATTATGCATTGCAAAAAATATGCCTGAAAATGTGTGGGTAGCCACAAATACTAAAAAGAAAGCAGGATACAGTATAAGGTATCCATCAACATATTTGGTATTCCCACAGAATCTCATCACACGCACATCCATCATCACCTTGATATTCAAATCCTTTAATGACAGGAATTTTATTTAAACTTGGTGCTATTCTTTTAAACAGCAGGACAGGCACACCCTTTGCAGCTCCAGCCAAACTATATGTTATTTGTATTAACTTTCACCTACGTGTGGGTCGTTTTTGTCAGTTGCCAGCTTGTGCAGGTCCAGCAGTGATTGGTTCACATTTTTTTCCAAGTGCAAAGCACACTCCATTGCTGTCAGTCCACTCTCCCAGTCATCACGATCTGGTTTCTAAGAGAGCAAAACAGTCATTTATTTACATCAAAGCCAAGCCACAACAATACCAAGAACTTACAGAGCATACTGCTGTTACAGAGCAAATGGTTAGAATATTATAGGACAGAATCACTGCCATTTGAAGGTTTTAAAAGCAATGCTCTTCATCTTATGAGGCTTTGAATTCGAAGTATAGATTATAGGTCATGCACCAAAACAAAGTGTCTCTCCACCCCCCACCTCCCCCGGAACCAAAACATTCCACCCATCTATCTCCCTTTACAATCTGCAACGGGGGGGGGGGGGTTTACATGTAATACAGCAGTAGGCAAGATCAGCAGTCTGCTTAGCCTACCCTGAACAAAGGTGCAAGAATTGTTCGGAAGTACTGTGGACAATGTGTCAAGCTTCTTGCACTAAAACCTTCCCTCCCCTACTCCTTTCTTACCAGTATTTTTCATTTGACACAAGAAACTTGCTTTAGCATGAATATGGGCTGGGATCCCTGCATCTGTCAATTATAAAACCCAACTCAGCATGCAATTATTTCAGGTTCAGCTATAACACTGTTGTTTCCATGGCAATCACATTTTCAAACTGCATTTTTATCAGAGCAAGAGCATTTTAACCATATAATGTAACCATTCGGCATTTGCACAATAATCCTAGTCTAGTGGTTTTCAAGATGTTTGTTTCTAAAAAAAAAATAATATCCTGATCAACTCATGTGTCCAGATCCCATGTGAGTTGCAGAGGGTGCAGAGACATATTCTGAACTGCACACAGTTCAAGCTAACTGTGTCTGGTGTAAATTGGGTTCTTTAGAATACAGAGTTAGTGTGTGGTGAAGGAACTATTTCAAAAACACTCCCCAATGTTAGCATTTGTTAGTGAGGAATGCTGATGAAGCGCACAACGCTTCTTGAAATAAAGTTTTAAAAAGCAACATTATCAACAATTGACAAGATGTGGCTTATTAGTGCATTGCACCACTTCAGACTGGCATGCAGGAAGGAAAATTCAGTTCTGAAGGTTCTCTCCTAACAGGCCCCTGCACAGTGACAGCATACATATCCGGGGAAGGGGGGGGAATGTTCTTGCATCGCCTTCTCTCCAAGGTGCTAATACTGTACATTCAAAGGAACCATTTTCTTTATGGAACTGAATGCTTCCTTCTCCCTTACTAGCTTATAATTATACATTATGTAAGTCTGCTAATTGCTTCTCTTAAAGGAGCTGCTCCAGCTTTTTCTAAAGAAGTTTCACAATTAACATTAAGATTTGTACTTGTTTGTTTTAATCATTAATTTGGATCCCAGGCCAGAAAGCAGGAATACCTTCGCCATCACACTTCTACCTGTGGATGAACTTACCTTAATGTCTTGCAGGAAAATGCGACCGCCCCTCTTGTTCTGGAACTTCATAAGCTTCTCTGCATGCTCACGTTCCTCATGAGATTGGTGAAGGAAGTACTTGGCAAAGTTCTTCAGGGCCACGTCATCACGGTCAAAATAGTAGGACTGAAATGAAAATGCAGGTACTTTATGGAGGACTGTATAGGATTCAGCTATTTCAGCCATGAATGCTCTTTGCTTGATGTTCCTATTTCACTGGGAATGAGCATGAAGAACATGCTGCTGCTTCTAACTAAATAAACTTATTTGTCTGTCACAGCTTTTCAAAGCACTGGAACCACAGATCCAGACTTCAAACTTCTTAGCTTTAACAGCCATTGGCTACTGACAGGCAGATCAAATATGGAAAGTCTAGCTGACATGCTCACCCAATCAGTGTTATGCACTGGCTCTTTATTATAGAAAAGTGTTTCAATTATTCTAGACATTCAGGAATGTGCAGCTCCATAAGAATAAGTAACAGTCGTTGCAATGAAAAATACTGCCCAAATCTTACTCAGATGCAATAGCCTATAAAGACTGTATTTCTGTTTGAGACATTATCCTTAAGCATCAATTTTAAAGTCCAGGTCAAGCTCTATAATACACATGTAAGAGCTTGTTCAATCAAAGAAACCAGGTTAATAGGTTTGCTAAAACATGTTTCGATTTAGGAACTATGACGATACGATAAACAGTTATTGGCATTAAGCAGTAACTCAGGGGAAATAGACAAAATCAACATTTATGAGGAAGTACAAAATCATGAGAAATGATACATTTTATCTGGAGAATGGGGTAAGGAGATTTCAACATTATAAGGCAACAGTAAGTTTCAAAATTTCACTTAAGTAGTTTGCCACCGCCTCAGTGAGGGGAGCACAGCAATCACTCAAGAAGATAGGGAGAAGATCATCGAAGTGATCTGAAAAGGGAATCAGCCAGTGATCTAAAAAGAGTTTGTGATGGAAGTGGTGTGCTGGGCATCTAAAGAGAATATGGTCTAAGGTATTGGGCAGCAAATGACAGAAAAGGCAAAGTCTTTTGTCTTTAGGGATTTTGGAAAAGTGGCCAAAATGCATGGCTGACGGGAAGATCTTAAACCGAACTAGCATGAAAGCTCTTTGCCGCATAGTCAGATTAGTCAGTAGAATGAAATAATTTAAAGGATTTTCTACAACAGGAGATAAGCCAAAAAAATTTGGAGGACATGTGGGATTAAGGAGGTCACTTAGATGTTCAAACTCCCACTGATATAACTTGGCTTTGATATGAGAGTGAGCGAAAGATAATTCCAAATCAAAGAGCGATTCTAGTGGGATATCAAGGAACTATTAATTTTATCAGCAATAGGAATTTAGTACCCATCTTGCCATTTGATCATTTACAAAGACCAATATTGAGGCCATCCGTATTCTGATTCCAGTTAATGCTAACAATAACTCCAAGACAAAAAGTTACTCTATACCTTGACAGCCACTATTATTTCAAAATTAAAGCTAGTGTGTTCCTAGTAAGACTAGCCTGTTTTTCCAAAGTTTACTAATTGTGTGTTGTCCAAGTCAATTCTGACTCATGGCAATTCCTTCCAGGGTTTTCTAAGTAGAATACTCAGAAATGGTTTACCATTCCCTTCTTCTGGGGACATCCTGGGACTGTACAGCTTGCCTAAAGCCAGCCACACAGGATGGCCCTTCTGACATGCACAACAGGGAATCAAATTCCCAACACTGGGGGCTCGGCAGCCAGGTGCCTAACTTACTGAGCTAATTAGCCAGCTTACAAGTTTCTCATAAACTTTTTCACATAATTCTAGGTGAGAACCAAAGGAAAACGTTAAGCACATTTCCAGCTTTCATGCTGTTCTCTAAGAATTCCAAAACTAATCATGAATGCGCCAACAAAAAACCTTGAACAGGAGCCAAAGAAATCAAGAGATTCACCTGTGACACAAACTTCTAGTTCTGTTCAAACAAATCAGCACAGATTTTACAGAACAAGCCAATTTTATATTAAAGGTTCTGGGGAACTGGTCCAAGGTCAATTAAAACCACAAATTTTTGCAGTACAGAGATAAGCTCTGATGCACACAGATTTCTCTGCAAGCAAGAATTAACTCAATGCAGTTTCTTTCTCTTCCCATTTCTAGGATGTGTTGCTACACCAAGGGGTTAAACGGGTATTAGAGCCAACAGCCTTTAGTAAATAAAGACTCAATTCCACAACCTTTTTTTAAATCGAAGTGATGGGCAATACTGCAATGCCCCTTTCTTACAACATGCCCCAAAGTTTGACGCCACCGACGCAGAAACGGACGGACACCGAAGAGCCCAACAGGATTAGACCAAGAGTTCATCCAACACACCACTCTGTTTCCAACAGCGACTGGAGAGGTAGGGTGTCAATGCAAGATCCAGACAGCCGTCGGCAAGTTAATTTGTAGGGTTGCACTCCTTCAGGTCGGTGCGGTCCCTATCCAGCCTCCAGTTCTGCATGTACTCAAAGGAATAACCCTTGAGCCGGAACAGCAATAGTCGTTCTCGCACATTAAGGGGAGGGGAGGCAATCTCCGACCACAGTTCATAAATAACTTTATCGGGCAACCCAAAAAGCCACAGACGTGCGCCATCTGGTTGCCACGGCTCAACTCGGGGATCTGCAGAAAAGATAGTAAACGAAAAGAAGCCGGACCTTCTCCAAGGGGGCGCCGATCGCCTCGAAGCAGGCGAAACGCAGTGTGTTTACCAGACTTCCAGCAAGCACCCAGGCTGGGCTCCTCCCTCTCTTAACTACAAGCCCTGCAAAGGAGGAGGAGGCGGGAGGGGGGGAGAACCCCGAAGGGATCCGCCTCCTGCACGGCGTCGCAGGCCTCCCTCCTTCCCCAAGGGCACATCAATGCCTGCTGCCCGTCCGTGGGCGCTTCCCCCGCGTTCTTCGGTCCCCCAGGCCCAGCAGCAGCCCCCCCTCCCTCCCTCCCTCCCTCCCTCCCTCCATGGGAGCTCACCATGCTGAGGTACACGTAGGAAGCGTAGAGTTCCAGGTTGATCTGCCGATTGATGGCCGCTTCGCAGTCCTGGTGGTAGTTCTGGCGCACCTGGGAAGGAGACGAAGCCATGGCAGGGCGGCGGCGGCGATACCGGTGTCTGTGGTGAGGATGCTGGCGAGAGGTGTAGAGGCAACGGGTGGGCCCGAGCAGGGGGTGGGTTCCGTCCAATCACTGTTGAAGCAGGAACCTCCTCGGCTTGGGTGTCGCAGAACGTTCTGAGCCCCTTGCCTTGGCGTCGCGTCTATATATAGACCGAGGTTGCGTCACAATTCGAGTTGGGGAAGGCCACGCCTTCCGCCGCGCGGGAACCAAAGTGGAGGGAAGGAGCACGAGCCTCTCCCAGGCGGGGCGCCTTAGCCCGCCTCGCGAGTAAGCGTGACTCAGCGGGTTTTTTTCCAGCTTCGCTTGGCGGGTGACGCTTTGTCCGAAAGGGGAGGAAAGGGGTCAGCTGGCTGGTGATTGACTGGAAGGCCGTCCGGAGGACAGAAAGTGCTGAGTCGCTACGTTATTTATCGTTTAACATAAGCGTGTTTTGTAATAAGGGAAGCCTGGTTAAAAAAAAACTCTCCAGAATTAGGTCATTCTGAGATTTCTCCCTTGAGAAGGAAGCTGGTTACTACAACGCACTTTGCGTTGACATTCGTCTTTAAAAAAATATAAATTGGTTCCGAAATCCAGTGGCCATTTACAGAATTTAAAGGCTACCGCCTATATTTTTTACCTACCTTCACATCACATACATCACTTTTACTTTTAACACATGCACAAAAAACGTTACGTTTTCTTGTTTTGTTTTTCATATGTTTCTCTTTTAATGTTTTCATTTATTGTGTGTCTGTTTTTTCTTGCCTCTTTAGTTTGTAAACCACCCACAATAGTGCATTGCACTAATGGGGCTGTAAATAAATGAAGTGATGGGTATAATGAATAAACAAACTCCTGAGCAGAAGCTGGAGAAAAGACTCACCTTTTCATTTAGGAGATCTAAGCCCTTCTCCCTTTTAGAACATCTAAAGCATTTTTGAGTTACTGTGGTCGGATAGATAAGTGCAGGATCAGGGTTCAAACAAGACTGGTTGGCATTCCCACTTGGCCATGGAAAACTTACCTGGGGGAGGAGGGATGCTGACGGGGGACAAACCACTCCTTAGACATATCAGGTATATGGAAAACCCCATAAGAAGTCATGGAAGAGAGTTGTTAGCACATGATGACAAATGGTGGACAGTTATTGTCATTGTCAAAGTGAATCTAAGAGATTGTTTTGCCATAAGTAAAGGCCATTGACATCTAAGTGCTAGCAAAGCAAGCTCACCTTGTTCTGGGTGGGTGTTTTGCTGGAGTGGCTTTGAATTATGCCATTGATGCCGTTGCCCTGTGCAAGTCCACCAAAAGAGGCCTACTTTTGCTATTTCTTAAAGTTAAATTAGCCCCTTTTTGCCTTTTATTTTGTAGGGTTTTTTCCTCTTCTGTTTTGATTGGTATCCACACCAGTATGAATTCTCAGAAGTCCAGAGCAAAGTTTTTTTTAAATTACACCTCCCAGAATCCTTCATTTTCTGATTTGATTTGATTTTTGAATTAAAGCTCTCCAGCAGCTACTGGGAGCTAAAACACCCCACTCCACCCCATTATTTTCAAGCTTTGCAGAAAGGTAATGTTTTTTATGGCAAGTATTTTTTTTTCTACCCTAGCTGTGTGGAACCCTTGGATCCTGTTAACAAGTTCAATACCTCCCTCAAATGTTTTGCTCACCCACCCACCTCAAGCGCTTCAGTAATGCAGAGTAATATAATTGTTTCATTATTGCAAATGTTGACGCTTGAATTGTTTTTTAAAAAACCCTTATTACCATATTTTTGTTTGTGGGGCAGAAGGGAGATGTGGTTGAAATTCTTTAATATATCTTCACATTTTATGGAGTTCCTTCACTGAAACATTAAAAAAACTTTATAGGGTTGCCAACATTGCAAAATACTGCACAGATTGACAGGAGAAAACACGGACATACACAGTGCTTATTGTGTACATAGTAGGCTGCAATCCAAAATGAACAAACCACTTCTGTGAGGTCTGATGACATGGTCTGCTGCAGAGTTTTTAAAGACATAAATCACACTGGTGTTCTGTGTAACTGTACTTCTCTGTTTATCATCACACATCATCCTTACATTTGCAGAATTTCAAAATCCAGGACACATTAAGCAGAGTTGTAAAATGGGGATTCCCAGGTGAGAAAGTTTTTTATGAATTGATACAACTGGCAGGAAAGCAGCAGAATTAGGTATGAATTTAATACGCATATCATAGAAAAGACACAAACAGTAAGATAATGCAGAACTTACAGGCACCCTTGAAGACTATGGATTCCCTTTGAACTTCTGCATTGAGCAGTTGCAAAATATTTGTTATCCTGAAGCATCTCAGCCCCATAAAATAATAATAGGCATATTTATTTACAGAGATGTAGAAGACAATGAGAAAAGAAGCAAATTTCAACTTGATACTAATCAGAGAGATTTATTATTATAAAATGAATCACAGGGAACAGAAAAAGATCTAAATAACTTTTTTAAAGGGACATGATTTGATCTGTCTTCTGATAGGAGTTATTTTGAACTTCTCATGAGCAAGACTCCCCTCACAATAGACTTACTCCAAGCTCATCACAATAGTTTAGACTTAATTGCTAGAGTATCATAAAATGTGCACAGATTTCTCCCTCAGACATCAGAATGGACACTGAGAATTAATTATTTTGAGAGATGTAGTCCATTTTCTTAAGAGAGGGGGAAAGAGCTCAGTTTAGCTGGAGAAAATCCCACACAGGACCCAGGAACAGAGGACTTGCAAGTAGAACAGAATTTTTAAGCAAGAGAAGCAAATCCCAAATCCCCACATTTATATCAACATGATGGCCCAAATCCTCTCGCACAGTTATGCAAGCATAATGCTAACAGTGTGGCTTTTGGAGGTGAGAGACCCATCAAGCTGAACCAAATAACAATGTCTCCTTTCCATTCCCCAACAGCCAAGGTCTCGTGCCTAGTGCCCTCCAGGGAGTTTAAGCAAAATGTACCAAAAATGGCTGCTGCCAACCCCACCCCACCCCCTTAACTGTTTATCAAAATCTGAGTAGCTTGGCAAGGCAAAGCAGTAAAAATTATTTTCAGGATTTCCTTTGCACTCAAAATCCAACCAATATCCCACAATAATTTTATTTTCTTTATATTAAATTTATTTATATTAAAAAGAAAAAGAAACAACAACAATGACAGAAATAAACAGGAAAAAGTTACCCAAAAGCTTCTCTCAGCTTAAAAAAGCAAAGTCACCATAGAACAGCAAAACAGGCTTTGGACTGCTGCAAAAGAAGGCACTGTACACACTTAGAAAATAAGAAAGTCTAGTTAACCTAGCTGCTCTTACAATATCCCTAAACAAAGGCCATTACTATGAACATGGTCTCCTTGGAAGTAGGGAGATGATTTGTTGGGAGATGATGTTTTACCTCATGTGAGGATGCCAAGCTCCAAGAATCATTTCTCTCCAGCCTCCTATATACAGAATACAATGGGATCGAAGTCACAGCCATCTCAATTACCTGTTATTCCAAGTACTTGTCTTCTCTCAGCCCAAATTACCATACCGGCTGGCAGGAAGAGACTTATTCCATAGAGCCTAACACATGTCAAAGTATGCTTTGAACTGCCAGATCACCAAGATAAACAAGAGGGGATATCAGAAAAGGACAGAAAATAGTTACTCACTTTGTCCCCGTATTTCTGCTGCCAGGGCTGGGAGAGATGCTGGCCTGCTTTTCTTCTTCATATATGAAAATAACTTGGCTGGTGGTTTTACACACCTTCACTTGGGTGGGGGCATTTTTCGCTGCTTTGCCTGAGGCATGAAAATCTCTTGAACCAGTCCTGGTCTGGTTCAAGAGGCTTTCACACAAGGAGTTCTCACACATGGAGCCTGTTCATACATACCCAGTGGGGCAGGGGATATGGTCAGTATGTGTACCCTGCCCACAAATGTGTGTTGCTGCCACATAAAACCGCACTCTCACCTTCCCACACACCAGTGTGAACATTTACACAGGCAAAACTGCATTTGTGTGAACATTTCAACAAAAAGATGTTGGAATGACAGGAATCAGTAAACAAGTAAAAGAGGTTTGGAAAGCAATGGACTATGGGTGAGGGGTGCCAAGAAAAGTACTGAAGGAATAGGCTATACTGTATAATAGTTCTATATAATTAGTTGAATTAACTGACTAAATTCTGGGCTGCAGTTCTTCAACACAAATAACAGCATTCTGGCCACTTTTTGAACTTTGAACTGGCAGGGTAGTTTATTAAACCAATATAATTTTACACTGTGTTTTGACAGGGAAGATACATACAGTGGGGTCTTGACTTGAGAACTTAATCCGTATTGGAAGGTGGTTCTCAAGTCAAAAAGTCTGTAAGTCAAGTCTCCATTGACCTACAGTGCATTGAAAACCGATTAATCCCGTAACAGGCCGTTTTTGTTCCATTTTGGTTTTTTTCTGGTCTGTAAGTCAAATCTCAGGCTGCAAGTCAAACCTAAATTTTGCGGCCAGAGAAGTCTGTAACTCAAAAAGTCTGTAAGTCAAGCAGTCTGTAAGTCAAGGGTCCACTGTACTGTATGTTGCTTTGTTATCTCTTACCTCTGAATTTTTGCTTAATGATTTGTTTTGGACCTGATACCATATCAGCCATTCAGGAAAGGGGTATAAGTGGAAGGTCCACATTGGGAAAGCACCAGGGATGTTGCTTTTGAATGATTCTATGATTGCAACAGGGAATGACTTTGCAGAAATGACACAATGGAGTGTAAATGGACTTCGAGTCACAAGGAGGAAAAACAAGCTAAAAAAATATGCCGTTGTGGGATCAAGTACTTAAGGAGCTAGGAGGGTAGCATTAGATAGATATTTAAGAAAAATAAATGGCAGCAAAATGTTACATTGTGTTACAGCCAATCAGAGGACTGAATAGCAGCAGACCAATGCAGAATTTATATAAGATTCAAGTAGGAAGAGCAACCAACAGGAAACTCGGTGGTGTTGAGTAATTTGTCTGGCTCATGATTCATTTTCTGTGACAATGTCAGAGGCAGCTGATCCATTAGGGCAGAACGGGCACTGCCCCGCCATAGGTTCTGGCTACTCCCAGTTAAGCCTATTTACGCCTGCCTTCTTCCAGGAGGCAAAAGGTCAGGGCCTGGCTATGTTCCTCTCCTGGCTGTTGATTCCCCAGACCCATAATCTTCTGCATGTGAGGCAGGGGGGCTGAAAGTGAAGGCATGAATGTAAGGGAATGAGCCACCTGCCCATCTTTAAAGGTATGCAGGTAAGAATATGTTAAATTACGGGTAAAATATACTTTTATGGGTGAGAGAATGTCTGACTGAATGCTTTGCTTGCCTGCCTCCCTCTGCGTCTACATGTGAGCACCTCATTTTTGCCCTCTGTCGTCAGCAGCTTTGGGGCCATTGACTACTACAGCGGGCAGCAGAAACAACTGCATGTTATCAATAAGAATGTGTATGTGTTGTTGTTTTGACACTGTTTGGGGTTGGCTACCAAAGGGAATCCCTAATGTAGTCCTCTCCTGGGAAAGATTACTAGTTATTAGTTCATAAATCCCAGTATGGGATCTACTAGAGGCAGGTGTGAAAGTACAGTCCAGATCTTTGAAAAGAATATTGGACCTCTTGTTGTTGGGTGTGCCATGGCCACCATTTCTAAAATCCTCATTGGTCTTCTGATCAAGAGGGCTTTTCTTTATTTTGAAACCCAGTGATACTACTAGATGTATTGACCTTGCATGTAAGCTATTAACAGCATTCTCCCACCTGTTGGAAGTGACCAGGTGCAGCTCAGTTTCATTCAAGAACATGCATGTCTTCACATGGGGAAGAGTAGAGAGAGGACCTCCTCAGTTTTCCTAGACTGTCTTTTACCTGTTCTGACCTGTGTTAACCTTTTGTGTCTCCAAAGAGGAGAGACCTTTTGTCTTTCTTTTGTCTCTCCAAGGATGACATCTTGCCCTTTATTCTCTACAGATGAAAGGAGCAGCCATGGCTCCTGAGGTGTCCAACTTTGTTAGCTGGGATTATGACTTCTGTCACCTTTCCTATCATGAGTGCATTTCTCTTAAAAACACAAGCTTTCTTATTTTCTTAGAAGGAAACCTGGGTGTTATTTCTCTATAAGAAAGAAAGTATGCTTGGGCAATCATTTCAAGTTTCAAAGGGTTGAAGTCCCAAGTTAACATTCCTGTAATTCTCTGTGCTCACTCTCCAACACTACCCACCCTCCCTTCAGCCACAACATACTCTTGGCAAAACTGAACATCCAGTTTAATTTTCCTTTCAAGTTAATGTTCAGTCCTTCATGCGGGACTCCTTTAAAACTGAAAATGGGGGTGCGGGTGGGAACTTCCCTGAATAATTCTCATTGAAATCATAAAATAGGAAACGTTGACATTTAGCTCGTTCTATGAGATTACAGATGGCACCCTTTTCAAAATATTCATTTTTTTCTTTGCCACTTCTAACAATCTGGGAGGCATCTAATTTACTGAACCTGGATAATACAGCAAGTTTCTTACACTGTTGGGAAGCAGTTGTGTTTTTCAAATAATCTGAGATATGCAGCAGTTTCCACATGTTAAAATTAAGTTATGACTCAAGTCCACACTTCCATGCTAGCTCAATGTCTGAAGAGGTTCAGGTCAGCATGTTTACACTTATCTCTTTCAGTGGTATTTTCCACAACGGGTTTGCACATGTGACTCTTTGGTAGCTTTCACAACCTCCTGACTCATCTGGCTCGTCACATGAGCAAGGTGTGTGATTTACGCAGCATTATTAGTGGCACATTGTGTTGTTGCTTGTTGAATATGCTGTGGAGGTTCACCCTTAAGGAAAGCTTTCTCTCATTTTAATTCACATATGCTTGCCCTTTGCTTCATCAAAGAACACTTCAGGACTTCTTAGCATGTCAGTGGTATCTGGCATTTTGGAGCCTACAAATAACTGCAGATTTGACAGCAGGAACCCTTGTTTTGGGAGTAAGCAGCAGAAACAAAATATGAAATATCTTGCTATATGCATTTATTAGTTTCTTGGAAGAGGAAAATCTTGAGGAACCAAAAGCTTGTCATGTTGCCTCCCCACTAGATTAGGCAAAGCTACACTTGATTACATTCTTCTTTCAGTACAATTTTGAAAAAGCACAGTCTTCTTGCAATTGGATTATGGCTCTAGAGCAGAAAGAAGTCTGGCCTACCAAAAGCTAGATCTGGAATTAAGTCATATTTGGAGAACACCCACTGAAATCAATGGAATTTGATAGAAGTGATTTGTTTGCATGGTAAAATCCGCCATCCTCAGGTGCTACTTTGGTGTATCAAGTGGCATCTGATATCCTAGTAGAAGTCTTATAACTGGAGAAAACTGGACAGTTGTATGGGAGCTAAATAACACAACAAAGTCAATTCTGTGCAAATGCAGCATGGATTTTCGGGCCACATTGCTTTGTTGACTCAATCCTACGCTGCCAACAAGCAAACACGAGCCTTCTCTGTCCACGCACGCCTTGAATTTCTAAAGCTAACAATGCTGTATTTGTCTGTATGCTCAGTAACAATAGCATTTCGGTTAACTTGTTGCAATTTTAACACTTGTTCAGTATCAACACATAATTCTAAGGAACATGGAAATGACACAGAAAATGTTCAGACAAACAATCTCCCTCCAGCCAACAGACCCCATGCTCTTTTGTCTCTTCCACCAGTTCCATGCAAAATGCCCCACTGACTCAACTAGTCCATTGACTCCTGTTCACAAATTCACAAGGACTGGGAGTGTAGTTGTAGACTTCCAGATGCGACATTACATGTTTGTTGGCTTGTAGTACTTGTCAGCCTCAATCAACATAGCAATTGTTAGACATGGGGGTCGTTATAGTCCAATAAAACATCTGAAGGCTTGCAGGTTGCCAAACCCTGATCTATCCAAGCAGGTCAGGGGGTGAAGAGAAGACAGACCCTTCTGGAGCAACAGATAAAGAGGTGCCTCCCTTATCTGCATAGCACAGAGTCATGAGGACCCTGCATTCAGAATGACAGTTCCACCCACCTTACTCCTTGCTTTTTGTATCTTTGTTTCTAGATGTGTATCTTCCTGCAAGTTAAACACAATTTGTCTATTACTTCCTTTCAGCTTTTCCTCTCAAAAAAAGGTGGGTGGAACAAACTGAGAGTAAGCTAACTTAACATTGTCATGAATGTGCGTGCTGAGTTTTATACCTATGTTATTATTTGTTTAGGAACTAAGGAATCGCAAGCAAGCCCACCGATCGACCAAAATGTGAATCAGAAAATTCTAGCATCTTTAAAATATATTTGGCTCTTTCAGTAATGAGATTTTACTGACCTTTAGTGGCAACACTGCCTATATATTTTCAAACTTCTTTTCTTTGATGATGAAACAGGACACAAACACACACGCACCTGCGCCTGCCTGCCTGCCCAACTCCCTCACCCTCCAGAAGGATGAATTTATACAGAAAAAGTTGAAAGTCTCTGGAAGAAGGAGCAGGGAAGCAATCCCTTATATGCTATTTGGGAGAGTACACCTAGGGCGAGCCCAGTATCTTGAAGCTCACAGCCTGCCTTCCATGCCTTAGATCATCACAAAGTATATAGGCATCTCTGACCAACTCAGGCCAACTTTGCACAACAAAGATTTCAGGTTTCAGACTGAAGCAGGAAAGCAGACTTCCACTGGGCTGAGGCAGGACAGCTCATGTATTAATATCTAATAAGGGCAAGAATTCAGCAAAGCAGGGAAAAGGCCTCCCTGCTGAAAAACACCACTACGGAGAGTTTCCACTCACTATAACCTCTGGTTCAGTCCCTTTACAGAGTACTGTGCAAACACAAAAGATAAACAGTGAGGCAGACTGGTAGGCTCTAGTCTCTGCAGAAATCGAAGTTTTTGTCTCAATGGAACAGGCAGAAATTAACTCTGAGGAAATTATTTGGAGCCTCATTGTTGTTACAGCAGACAAATATTTGTCTTATGCACGCACGCACACATAACAAATAGTGTGCCTGTTTGTAGATGTGAGAGAGAAAGAGAAAAGAGAATGAAATATGCAGATTGCCACAGGGAGAGGGATTTTGCACTTTTTCTCCCTACTTCTGGCCCTTGGAGAACATTACCTTCTCCATTGAAGTGCAGAGTACAAGGGACATTTAACTCCCTGAATGGTTCCAAATGACAGGAGCAGAAGGGAAGAACAAAAACAAAAGAGCAACAAAACCACCAGGGGGCTTTTAAGACCCATAGATTTACCTCAGTGTCAGCTTTTATTTTTAAATTAAAATCCACTTCTTCATATACATCTAGAGCACAAGATCCAGGCACACACTCCATATCTGAAGAGGTGGAATGTAATCCATGAAACCTCACACTGAAACGAATCTGCTGGTCTAAAATCATGCTCTCTTTATGTGAACATGTATGTACAGAAACATAGTAACACAGCTGACCCTCTGAAAACAGAACAGAGTTGAATCCCAGTTGCTTTGTATTTCCCTCCAGTTTTATTTCTCCTCTCACAGCAGGTTCCCATCTCAGGTTTGCTGTCCCTGTGACTGTTTTCACCTCAAAAGCCGCCCCGAGTAGACATGGTCTAGAGGGGCGGGGTAAAAATCAAATAAATAAATAAATAAATAAAATAAATAGGGAGACAAAGCAGACATTCTAAATTTCTCCACATCAGCAGATGAATACAGGTTTACCATTTCATACCAGTATGGGGAAAACAGTACATTACATGTTATTTGTGTGGGAAGACAATTTCTAAGGGTGTAAACAAATGGGTTCAGAACGGCTGCAAAGTATAAAGGGGGAGAAGAACAACAGCAGCTGTATAGAAAAAGCACACATCAGATGTAAAGACACATCTTGTCTTTTTTCCTGTTCAACAACAGATGCTTTTTTCTTCAGCTTTTAGTAAGGTCAGTGTGGAACAGAAGGATGCATTCCAGATCTACACCACAATCAGCAAAGTGTTTGCTGAGAACAATGCCAGAAAAGGAAAAAATAAATAAATTTTGGGCAATCATTTTACTCATTTTGGCTGGCCCTTACAAAGATAGCAGTTGATTATATTTCTCCTCTTCAAGCAGCAGAGAACCAAGGACCACCTGGTTTAAGCGAGTTGTTAATCAGAATTACACGGGTGAAGGATCTTCTCTTGAGACACCCATTTGGACCTCCCCTTCTCCATGCCTTAAGCTGACCCTCAAGACTTTCTTCACTCTAGCAAGGTGTTTGTTGATCTTATCACAGGGCTTTTATGTATTTCCTGTGATGATGTTTTGTAGTGTTTTTTTCCATTCTTTGTTTTCCATGTCTTTTAACTGTAAGCAGTGCTATAACTAGCCATTGTGACACAAGGGGGCACGTGGCACCCTCTCCCAAGCATGGGCATGAGCCCCCCCCATGAAAAAGGAGGTGGGAGAATATGGTGCCCCTACAAAAGAAAGCCGATGCTTTTGGAAAAAGGGAAATGGCTGGGAGTTGCCACAGTTTATTTTCCTAACTCCCACCATTGATTTCAGCACCATCTAAATGTTGATGCTCTGGGTCATGTGGCACATGACTCCAGAAAAATTGTCGAAGATGTGTACAGATGTATCAAATGTGTGTTGGAAATGTGAAGCACAAGTGGGAAGTTAGTATCATATGTGGTGGTCATGTAGACTAGCGAAACAGTATTGGAAAAGATTACATGCTGTGTTGCAACAAATATTGTTTTGTAAGGTGCCATTAACCCCACAACTGTTTTTATTGAGTATGATACCTGATAACATAGATAAGACAAAGGAATATATAGTTATATACATAGTTACTGCAGCCAGAATTCTCTATGCCAAAAATTGGAAAAGTCCGACGGTACCGAAACAAGAAGACCTTATAGAGAAGATACGGGAAACAGCGGAAATGGACATTTTATCAGAAGTGATGAAGGACTGTCCTTTACAAAAGGCAACTGAAAGTTGGGATTTATTCTATAAATGGACTGAGTCAACAGGCAGCGTATGAAGAGCATACATTGAAATGAGAACTTAAATCTGGAAGGCAGAAAATAGTAAAAAGAGCAATCTGAAATTTTGATATGGCAGTATGTATAGAATGAATTTTAGTATGTCATTGTTTCTCCTTTTCCCCCTTAACCTCAATTCCCTTTTTCCTTTCTGTCACCCTTCGTTAAAAATAAAATTTTAAAAAATAAATAAATGTTGATGCTCTGGGTCAAAGCCCTAGTTGCTCCACCATAGGTACAGACCTCATTGTAAGCCATCTTGTGAAGCTTTGCTTAAACACCTTCTCAATGTATGTGTTGGGAGTTTTTTACAATCTTGCATGCTGCCTAGGAAAACTGTGGTTGGGGGAGACCTTTCTGGGCTGGGGTGACTGTCAATCTATCAAGCGCTAACCAAATGTTCCTTCTCTGCCTCTGATTTCAAAGAGAGCCCTGTCTCTCTGAGAGCTTTTTGCCTCTCTAGAGTCTGTTGAAGCTTGTTGCTGAAAGCAGTCATGTTTGCCTGTTTTATGTTTGATCTGTTCCATTTTAAGTAATTAAACCTTTTTATTCTCTCTACTATTAATATCTCAGAGTGAGCTATTGAGACTGTACATGCCAGTTAATGAGAAAAGGGGCTGGACTGCTCTGGAGAACTTGAAGCTATTCTACTCTGTGAATCCCTGCACTTCTGTTGCACAGCTAGAGGAATTAAATCATAAATTCAAAACTGCAACAATATGCATACAGCTACAAAAGCATGTTAGGCATCTTAGACTGTGCCTAACATACCCATATACGTAGCTGTGCATTGTGGGGGAAGTCTTGTAAAGGACTTTCTTCTCCCCCTGCAGGTGCACCGCTCCCCAGAGGTTTTGGTTAAGGAGCTCTCTAGAACAATATCCACATGCCTAGGATTAGGGTTTGGAATCACCAATCTAATATTTTCTCTCATTTTCAGCAAGCCCCATTTTTCCATTCTTTGCTACAACATCACGGAAGATCTGTAGTTTACTGGCTTTTGCCAAAGGGTATGATAGACATCCAAACCAAACTTTTCTCACACAAGTGATCTACTTGTTAAGTGACAGATTCTAGGCAGACAACCCAGACTATTTTGAGGATGACTGACCTTTCCCCGTACATCTTTATGCAGCCTGCTTAACATGTCAGTATATATCACATACTTTTAGTTCTACCAGGAAGTATAATTCATTCACTGTATTATTGAGCTGACAGATATAATTATCATCTTGCTAGGTTTCTAAGGCTGGTAAAGCATCAGTGTTCTGCCTCAAGTGGCATGTGCCCAAAGGTGATCCTAAACCTCAGTAATTATCACCACCAGAAGAGAATCTCAGGAGAGTGCAGATTGGGAGAGCAGAAGCTACAAGCTCAGGCAGGAGCTGCTGGCAGAAGAATTTGTACAGTATTCCACTTTTCCAACACGGACTTGTGTGAACAATGGCAGCTGTTGCTCCATGAGTGAAGTAGTATTATATAGCACGCATGCACACACAGTTAATAATTAAATGCCATCAAGTCAATTCAAACTTATGGGGATTTTGTCAGATGTTTCTAGGCATAAAGTTATTAGAAGCCGTGCACCGTCCCTTCTGGTGACAATTTAGGGGTGTGCAACATGCTAAACGCTGCACAGGTAGCCCAGCGCATGACTCCACTAGATACACATTTTCCAGATGATCTCAGCTGACTCCTTTAATAGGACACTCCATGGGGATTTGAATTCCTGGCTCTGCAGCCAGGCAATCCAACCTAGTGAGCTACAGTAGCGATGCACCTATAGATACCCTGGGCTTTATGGGGTAAACTGTTAGAGGGACTATTACAGGGACTTTGACCATGCAAATGTCACCTCAGAGGGCACTTTATGTTCTGGAAGCAGTGCTAGTAAATATAGCAACCTTTGCTTATCCCATGCTCTCCAGATGTAGCCATGCTGGCAGGGGGATGATATCATCCAGCACATCTGGTGAGAGTTAGAAAGCTAGTATAGAAGATACTGGAGTGGTTCTACTACTTCAGTTAGACTGCTCAGAATCATTCTTTCCAGGACTTTATAAAGATGACAACATACTAAAATCAGTCTCAAGGTGTTGCTTTGGGGGGGGGGGGGGTCTATGGGTTCTTTACCAGGCTTCAAAATAGTAAATCACATATGCTTTTCTTTGAACTGTCTTAAGAAAGTCAAGTTGGTTATTAAGAAGTTAAGCAGCCACTTTTTGGTTACTGCGCCAGAATATGTTATCCATTTTACCCGGATGTCATCGGGGCCTACTGCCTTGCCATTTTTTGCAGCTACAAATAGTCCCCCCCCCCCCCCGATTCACATAGTCTGAATAGTCTTATAAAGTTAATGGTCTCCAGTTGCTTCTTTCTTTCATGTTTAAGTTGTGATTTCCTCTGACAATGTTAAGTTCTGCCATTAATTAGGAGCTGATGGGCTATCTGATTTGCCAAAATGTCCATATGCAAAGAGTAGCAAACTGGTGAGGTAGATGGGATAAAAGACGTAGCTGCTGTTGATCAAGACTTCCTGCTCTTATTTGGACTTCTGCACATATAGTACATATCCATGAATCACCAGGGAATATTTCTCGTAGTACATGGTGTTACATACAGCACTGATGTTACCTGTCTGTCATGGGTTTGGAGGGAAAGTTCCATCCTATGGGGAGTGGAAGGCGGGACATCAGGAGGAGGGGCTGTACTGTATATATATGGGGATCCTGTGTGGAGAAGTTTAGAAGCTGAAGGAGAAGCTGGAGGAGAGCTGAGAGAAGAAGCTGGTGTGGGAGTCTGTGTGTCAGACAGGGTACTACTGTGTGTCAGTCAGTACCAACCTGATAGGTTCAGGTGTCTGTAGGGTTAGCCAGAACTGATAGGTTCAGGGTCTGTGCTTTATGTAGAGTGTTCTGTGTGAACCAAACTGTGTGTATGTATGATTGAGACTAAGCCACGTTACTGTATCTTATTCACCTGATCATTTTATTTTCCCTGTGTGTTATGTAAATAAACCTTGTTCTTTTATTTGGTTAAAAATCCATCCCTGGTCTGTGTGACTTCTTATAGGGAATGGTTGGTGGCAGCTTAGCGAAACTGTGGCATATCCCAGTAGGTCTGGGTTTGTCACATTGATTGGTGTCCAGCGTGTGGGATACGACTGGTCCAGTTGTCCAGTGGTCCAGCAAAGCCTTGGCAAGTGTGCCCAGAGCAAGGGGGGTCTAGTCAGGGACAATCTGAGGGCGCGTAGGTAATCTTCTAGGCGTACCTCACGGGGAGGTGCGCTAGTGGAAGAACGTGCCAACTGGGGACTAGATTAGGGAGCTCTGAGGCAACTTGTTTTGGCGGGAAAAAAGCTGAGGCAAAACTGTGTGAAGTAGCAGTGATCTAGCTTGTCTGCTGAGAGGCCTAGCAGAGGGGGGTGGACTCTGGCTGGCTACAGTTGCAAGTTAGTGCTGAAGAACAGCAGCAAACTAGAGAAGGCTGGTTCTGAGGCAAAAGAAAAAAAAAGTGGTCGCTTTATTTTGAGGCTTGACTTTTGAAAGCAGCCTGTTCTGGGGGGGGGGGATTATGCCCTTGACTCGAAGCCAAATGGCAGAAATGGGTGAAGTGAAAGACCCCCAGGTTGACCAAGGTTCTGAGGATGAATTTGGCTCAGTGCAGGGTGACAGCACGGGAGAACAGAACCCAGAACTCAGGAAAATGCTCATAGCCCAACAGCATGAACTGAGGATGAGGGAAATAGAAGAAAGATTAGAGAGAGAGAGAATGGAAATGGAGAGAGAGAGAGAGAAAATTGCTCTGGAAAAAGAAAGGATGGCGTATGAGTTAAGAAAATTGGAACTGATGAATCAGAACAATAATAACAATAGGGATTCTGAGGGAGGCCAATTGTCTAAAGCTGACCTGAAGAAATTCCCTGTGTACCACAAGGGAGATTGCCCTGAGGTGTTCTTTTCCCTCGTGGAAAGAGCGTTTGTGGACTTCTCAGTAAGGGAAACTGAGAAGATGACCATCATGCGATCTTTAATCAGTGGCAGCCTGGCAGAAGTCTATGCAGAGATGCCAGAGGAACTGATGAAAGATTTTGCAGAGTTTAAAAAACTGGTGTTTGCCAGACATGGGATAAATGCGGAACAGCTGAGGCAGAGATTCAGGTCACTCACCAAGAAACCAGAGCAGACTTTTACCCAAGTGGGGGCCCAACTGGTGAGGCTGCTAGAGAAATGGCTGTCGCAGGAGGGGACAGAGACCTACCAGCAGCTCAAAGACCTGATAGCGCTGGAACAGTTTTATTCAGTCCTGCATGGGGAACTGAAGTTCCAGGTGAGGGAAAGGAAACCGAAATCTGTGGCCGAAGCGGCCGAAATCGCAGATTTTATTTCTCAGATAAGAAAGCCCTTAGGTGAGGGGAAATCTGTGGGAAAACCCAAGGAAACCTACAGCAAGTACTCTCAGGGACCAGGAAAAAACCAGCAAGTGGGAGGGGCCCATGGTGAAGGGAAGCCCTCAGACATGAAACCAAGACCTCAGATTTTGGAGGGAAAACCAAAACCAGATGAGAAAGACTCCAAATACAGCAGAAAATGTTATTTCTGTCAAGGAAAGGGCCATCTAATCTCAGAGTGTGAGAAATTAAAGCAGCTAAAAGGAAATGTGCCTCATGATTTGAGTGGAACCAAGCCAAAAGCTGTGTTCTGTGTCCAGACAGAGCAAAGCTCCTTGTCACTGAGGGAGCCTGTTGCCATGGCTACTCAATCTGGAACAGTTACATCTGCTGATCAGGCTGAGGAAAATGGTCCTCTTGTGGAGGTCAGGCGCTGCTTACTTGTGAGAACAGATTCACAGTTGTTTGAAACAGCAGGGGTGGACGTAGGAATACTTGACCATCAGTATCGGGGGTTAAGGGATACTTGTTCCCAGGTGACCCTGTGCCATCCAGATATTATTCCTAGGGAATATATAATCCCAAATGAGAGCATGAAGGTGGCAGGGATTGAGGGGCAGGTGATCTCACTGCCAGTAGCGGAGGTACCTGTGAACTTTCAAGGCTGGAGGGGAGTTTGGCGGCTAGCGATTTCAGCGACTCTGCCAGCAGCCGTGCTCGTGGGAAATGACCTGGCTGAACATGTGAAACGGGTGCTAGTGATTACATGCTCACAAGCCACCACGGGGACAGTTCAGGGGGGTACTGATGAGCCCGAGACGGAAGCAGAGGGGAGTGCCGAAGCTGTGGTGGAAACCTTAACCACAGACAGCAGATTTGGCCAAGAGCAAAAGGCAGACGCCACTCTCCAAAAGTGTTTTGAACAGGTGACAGACGCCCAGCTAACACCTGGAACCCCAGTGAGATTTCTAGAGAAAAAGGGGATTTTATATAGAGAGACCCTGAGGAATATCTCAAAAGGGGGAGATGGGATCAGAAGTCAGCTAGTGGTACCTGAAAAGTATCGCCCCATGATCTTACAAAGGGGGCACTCTGACATGTTTGCTGCGCACTTAGGGATGAACAAGACACAGCAGAGAATCACACAGAATTTGTACTGGCCTGACATAGGGAAGCAGATCAGGGAGTTCTGTAAAAAATGTGATGTGTGTCAGCGGCAGGGGAATAACCGTGACAGGACCAAAGCAAAGTTGTGCCCTTTGCCTGTGATTGACACTCCGTTCAAATGCATAGGGGTGGATATTGTGGGACCTTTGCCCAAGGCCACAAAGAGGGGGAACAGGTTCATTCTCACCATTGTGGACCATGCCACAAGGTACCCTGAAGCCATACCCTTGACTAACATTGAAACTAACACAGTGGCAGATGCCTTGGTGGGGTATATGTCCAGGGTGGGATTTGCCTCAGAAATAATCACAGATTTGGGCGCATCGTTCACATCGAAGCTCATGAAACGCTTATGGCAAATCTGTGGAATTAAGCACAAGGAAACCACTGCCTATCACCCTGAAAGTAATGGGTTAACTGAGAAGTTCAATGGGACTCTAATGCGCATGATTAGGGCTTACTTGGCAGAGAATCCAAACAATTGGGACCAGAAGCTGCAATCCCTTTTGTTTGCTTATCGATCAGTGCCACAAGCCAGTACCGGGTTCAGTCCGTTTGAACTTTTATTTGGGAGAAGGGTGAAAGGGCCCCTTGATTTGATCAAACAAAATTGGGAGCAGATCACCCAGGATGACCCACAAGACGTTGTGACATACATAGACACCTTGATGAATGACCTAAAGAGAAACCTAGACCTAGCAGCAGAAAACCTGCAAGCTCAGAAGGTCAGACAGAAAACATGGTATGACCACAAAGCTAGAGAGAGGCACTTTGACCCAGGGGAGGAAGTGCTTTGGCTTAGGCCCTGCAGAGAGAACAAACTGCAGCTCAAATGGGCAGGACCATATAGGGTCATTTCCAAGATGTCAGACCTCAACTACCTTATAGAGCAGGAGGAGAACCAAGCAAGGAGGGTGGTTCATGTGAATGCCCTAAAACCCTACTACAGAGGGGAACAGAGGGTTTTATTTGCGATAAAGGCAGCTGAGAGTGAGGAAGCTGAATTACCCTTCTGGGAGGGTAGAGGGGAAGTAAAATACAACCCAGATGAGGTAAAGATCAGTCCTGCACTCACCCAAGACCAGCAGCAAGAGCTAAAAATGCTGCTCATCAAATATAAAAAGGTGTTTTCCAATAAGCCGGGGATAGTGAAGGGAGTGATGCATCGGATCCACACAGGGGATGCACCCCCGCAAGCAGTATCCCCATACCGAGTGACGGGACCCTATAGGGACAAGGTGCGGAAGGAGCTGGACGAGATGCTTAGGGAGAACATAATCGTCCCCTCTTCTAGTCCTTGGTCCTCTCCGATAGTCCTAGTGGACAAGCCTGATGGGAGCATTAGGTTTTGTGTCGATTACAGGAAATTAAACCGCGTAACCACTCCTGATGCCTACCCAATGCCCAGGCTAGACAACCTGATTGAAACCATAGGGGGTTGTCGGTTCATTTCCTCATTGGACCTGGTAAAGGGATATTGGCAATTAAGAATTGATCCCAGGGATCAAGAAAAGACCGCCTTTTGCAGCCCTTTTGGTCTCTATGAGTTTAGAGTTCTGAGCTTTGGTCTCAGAAATGCACCAGCCACATTCCAAAGGCTGATGGACCAGACCTTAGCAGGGCTCAGTGACTTTACTGTGGCCTACATTGACGACATAGGGATCTTCAGCAATACCTGGGAAGATCACCTGAAACACCTGGAGTTAGTGCTGCAGAGGTTAAGTGCAGCAGGGCTAACAGTAAAGGCGAGCAAGTGTCAGCTGGGTAGCCCAGAAATAAAATATTTGGGTCACATGGTAGGGGGAGGAGTGATCAAACCCCTAGAGGCCAAGATAGAAGCAGTTCGTGATTGGCCTAGACCCAACACCAAGAAAAAAGTCAAATCATTTCTTGGGTTGGTGGGCTACTACAGAAAGTTCATCCCGAGGTTTAGCGAGATTGCGGCTCCGCTGACCGATCTGACGAGGAAGAAGACTGATGACCACATCCCGTGGACCAGCAACTGTGAGGAGGCGTTCCAGAGGTTGAAGGAGGCCCTCATCAACTATCCAGTGCTGCGTGCTCCAGACTTCGACCGGGAGTTCATCATCTACACCGATGCGTCTAACAGCGGGGTAGGAGCAGTTCTTTGCCAGGAGGATGAAAATGGTGACCAGCATCCAGTGTCCTACCTGAGTAGGAAACTCCAGAAAGGTGAGAGACATTTGGCAACCGTGGAAAAGGAGTGCCTGGCCATAGTCTACGCGATCCAGAAGACCAAGCCTTACATCTGGGGAAGACATTTTACTCTGTGCACTGACCATTCACCACTGCAATGGTTAAAGACAATGAAAACCCACAATAGTAAACTTATGAGGTGGGCTTTAAACCTGCAAGACTATGACTTTGAAGTGAAGGTGGTCAGAGGGTCAGTGAACTGTGTTGCTGACGCCTTATCAAGAAGACCCGAAGAATGAAGACGGCGAAAGAAACATGGACTATGTATATATTTTGATGACAAAAAGTTAAATGTACCTGTTTATTAAACATGATTGGTTTGTATGAATAAAGGTAATTTGATGTATTGTAAATGGTAAATGTTTATCCTAGAGTAAGTATGGTATTGGATGTCATTGTATAAATGTTTTTGTATGTTTTGGAACCAGGTTGTTTTTTGGAGAAAAGCACCTTAGCTTTCCCCCTACAAAACAACTTATAAAGAGGGGAGGTGTTACATACAGCACTGATGTTACCTGTCTGTCATGGGTTTGGAGGGAAAGTTCCATCCTATGGGGAGTGGAAGGCGGGACATCAGGAGGAGGGGCTGTACTGTATATATATGGGGATCCTGTGTGGAGAAGTTTAGAAGCTGAAGGAGAAGCTGGAGGAGAGCTGAGAGAAGAAGCTGGTGTGGGAGTCTGTGTGTCAGACAGGGTACTACTGTGTGTCAGTCAGTACCAACCTGATAGGTTCAGGTGTCTGTAGGGTTAGCCAGAACTGATAGGTTCAGGGTCTGTGCTTTATGTAGAGTGTTCTGTGTGAACCAAACTGTGTGTATGTATGATTGAGACTAAGCCACGTTACTGTATCTTATTCACCTGATCATTTTATTTTCCCTGTGTGTTATGTAAATAAACCTTGTTCTTTTATTTGGTTAAAAATCCATCCCTGGTCTGTGTGACTTCTTATAGGGAATGGTTGGTGGCAGCTTAGCGAAACTGTGGCATATCCCAGTAGGTCTGGGTTTGTCACACATGGTTGCTTATAGCCCTGAAAGCAGGGAGAAGCGAGGTAGGAGGAGATATGTTGGGTGAGATTAACACAAGGGCATCCTGATTCTTTTTGTGTACTAGTCTCACATAACTGCACTGTGCAAAGAGAATATTAGGAAGCAGCCATAATCTGATATCTGGTGGCATAGTAGCGTAATGCTTCTTCAAACTCTACAAAAGGCAAGAAGAAAAGAGATTCAGTATGGAAAGCAGTGACAAAGAGGAGGGAAAAAGGCAAAACGACTCCTTATGTCTTTCCCTGTTCCCATTTTCTTTTAAACAGATCCAACATTTTCTTTTTACATTTCTCTGCTTGATGACAAATATCTCAAACTATGTTCTATTAACAATCTCTAGGAAGAATTCCACAACATTGTCACAGCAATGGTATATTATGGCAGGGCATCCCACAAGGACAACAGGTACAAGTAAGCTAGAATGTTGGAGAAAATGTGCTCCACAAAGTTTATATGATCTGTTTGTGTTCTGCTGTGCTAAAATTTCTGTAGAAATAGCAAATACTATTATATACCAAGCTATGCATGTCACCTCAGTGCTATGCACTGCTAACAATTTGGGAAAACATCTAAATGTCACAGCAATTCATAGTACTGTAGTTAGCTCACAGGCACATTGCCACAAGCTGGAAGACTGCAGAGATTCTAAAATTAAAAAATTAGATGTATACAACTTTGGTAGAAGAAGAGATGCCTTGGCTTAAACCAGCAAAGGGCAAAGCTAACATGTCTGATTTTTCTACAAAGCTGTGTGACTTTATTTTATATACAGATTAGGAATGTACACAGCAATGTTTATCAAAATCTTTCCTTGCATTGCAGGAAACAGACTAAATAGAAACATTTGCACCTGTAAAGGGAAAAGGTTAAATATACCACCTTGTGTCAATAATCAGATTTAATCATGACATAATTGCATTTTCATGGGTCTTGGTACACTTTGTTTCTATATTCAGTTCATTTATATAATAAATGCTTGGGAAATTTTAAAAAAATCTCTGGCCCAAATGCCTCCAAAATTCTCTAGGCAGAGAAGATGGAATTCAAGAAGCTATGGATTCAATAGATTCTCCCTATCCTCAAAACAAGGGAAATAAACTAATAAAAATTCACTACCAAGTGGATTATTAATACCTACAGTCATGTGAAAAAGAAAGTACACACACTCTTTGAATTCTATGGTTTTAGGTATCAGGACAGAATAAAAATCATATGGTCCTTAGCAGGTCTAAAAATTATGTAAATACAATCTCAGATAAACAAGAATACATGACATACTACACTGTGTAATGATTTATTTTACAAAAATAAAGCCAAAGTGGAGAAGACGTGTGAAAAACTAAGTACACCCTTACTGCTTCCATAGGAATTAAGAGGCTAAGTAGCAGCCAGGTGCTATAAACCAAATGCCAAGTGAGACCACCTCTAAAAAAGCTGAAGTTTTTGCAGTTTGCTGGTTTGGAGCATGTGTGTGTCAACACAATGCCAAGGAGGAAACATATTAGCAATGACTGTAGAGAAGCAATTGTTACTACCCATCAATCTGGGAAGAGTTATAAGGCTATTTCCAAGCAATTTAAAGCCCATCATTCTATAGCGAGGAAGATTATTCAGAAGTGGAAAACATTCAAGACAGTCGCCAATCTTCCCAGGAGTGGATGTCCAAGCAAATTCGCCCCAAGATCAGTCTGTGCAATGCTCAGAGAAATTAAAAAAAAAACACCAAGAGTTATATCACAGACTCCACAGGCCTCAGCTAGCATGTGAAATGTTAAAGTTCATGACAGTACAAATAGAAAAAGACTGAACAAGTATCGTTTGTCTGGAAGGGTTTCCAGGAGAAAGTCTCCTCTCTCTAAAAAGAACATGACAGCACAGCTTCGGTTTGCAAAGTTGCATCTGGACAAATCACAGGTCTTTGATGTTGTTTTGATGCCATAATGCATAGCATCACATTTGGTTTGGTGAAAACCAAACACAGCATATTGGCAAAAACACCTCTTACCAACTGTCAAGCACGGTGGTGGAAGGGTGATGATTTGGGCTTGTTTTGCAGCTACAGGACCTGGGCACCTTGCAGTCATTGAGTTGACCACGAATTCCTTTGTATACCAAAGTATTCTACAGTCTAATGTGAGGCCATTTGTTTGACAGCTAAAGCCTGGCTGAAACTAGGTAATGCAAGAGGACCGTGATCCCAAGTACACCAGCAAATCTACAATAGAATGGCTGAGGAGGGAGAATATAGTACCCCTGCAAAAGAAAGCCGATGCTTTCACAACAAAGAAAGGGCTGGGAGTTGCTAAAAAAAGAATCAGGGGGTTGCAGTGTCCCAGTTAGAATCCAGACCTCAACCAGATTGAAATATGTACTGAGGCAGGACCTTAAGAAAGCTGTGCATAAACAAATGGCCACAAACGTCAATGAAGAAGCAACGTTGTAAAGAAGAGTGGGCCAAAATTCCTCCACAACCATGTGAGAGACTGATAAAGTAATACTGGGAAAAAATACTTCAAGTTATTGGTGGTACAGATGGTTCTACAAGCTACTGAATCATAAGATGTACTTAGTTTTTCACACATGGCTTCTCCATTTGGATTTATTTTGGTAAAATATATCATGACACGGTGTAGTATGTCATGCATTGTTGTTCATCTGAAGTTGTATTTACCTAATTTTCAGACCTGCTAAGGATCAGATGGTTTTTATTATATCGTGATCCTGAAAACCATAGAATTAAAAGAGGGTGCATTTTCTTTTTCACATGACTGTATGCTCACTTTCACATGAAGACAGTAATTAGTCTGGCTTTGGGCACACTCTTATTATGGGTTGCCAACCTGGACCAGAGCAACATATGTATTTTCTGTGCCTAACTGCTGCTTTGGATACTTACTCAGACAAATCTTGACATGCTTCTTTCAAGAACACTGATGTGGTGTTTCTATACTGCAGGATCACCTCTTAATTATCAGTGTAGACTATTAGAGCCTGTTATTAGTTATGACTGTGATTTCTATCTCACCTCTCCCCCACCAAAAACAAGAACAACAGGAATCCGAGGTGGCTTCCAATATATTTTGAAAGAAGTGCACTTAGAAACAATATATTATAAATATTAAAACATAATTAAACCCATTACATTAAAACAAACCATACTTTAGAAGACATTAAAATGAAAGTTAAAAAGAATTCTACTTTAAAAAAGGGGGAAAAAACCAGCACTTCTTTTAAAGCCTAGTCCCAGTATTCAGACAATTGCCAAAGGTCTGCTAAATAAGGTTCCTCGGTGCTAGCCGAAGGGCATCAAGGAGATAAGCGACCTTGCCTTCCTTGATAAGCCTGGGAGTGGCCACTCTCTCCTGTTCTCACCAAACACACCTCTGAAACTGAGTCAGACTGAGAGAATTTTATTTGTATTCTCGAAGGCTTTTACAGCTGGTATCTGGTGGTTGTTGTAGGTTTTTCGGGCTGTTTGGCTGTGTTCCGAAGGACATTAAGGAGATGAGCAACCTTCAGAATTTTATTTATTTATTTTATTAGACTTCTATACCACCCATCTAGAACATGTCTACTCTGGGCAGTTTACACAAAATTCAAAACCCCAAGATACAAATATAATAAATGAAAGCATAAATGCTTTTAAAAATACTCTCCTGCAGATTTCAAAGGTTGGGCAGACTGTATCGGAGAATACAGTCTTTCAGATAGCTTGCACCCTGATCACATAAGGATTTATGGGTCATAACCAGACAACCCGAAGAGGGAACATTCAGCCGATCACTTTGGATCCCAAATGATCATTTCCTCTAGGTAATCTTTTATAGAAGAGTAAACAGTAGCTTTTATTTATTAATTAGATTTCTAACCTGTCTTCTGGTCCAAATATGGTCCCCAATGAACTGTACAAAAAAGAAAACTAAACAATTTCAGAACAAATAAAAGCCAGGTGGAACAAAATACTTACACCCTCCTCCAAACTAAGCAAAGAAGGATTGCGGTCTGATTTTCTTGGGGAGGAACTCTGCAAACCATTGTGCTGCCACAGAGATTGCCCTATCCCACCTTCCCACCCACCAGCTTAATATTTTTGGGAAGTGGAACATACACCACAGCCCCTAAAGAAGACAGCAAACTAGAAGCAGGAGAGAGCCTTCAGCTGAGTGTCTGAGTTGTCTCCTAAGGAGGCTGAAACCTTCCCCCCCCCTCTTCTAACTCCCATAGCAGCTGTTACATATTTGGCCAAGTTGCAAAACACATCATTTTATCAGCTTTCTATGAAAGATATAGCTAGAAGATATTTGCCTTTAATTTATGTGATGCAAATATATGCAGGTAAGGCTATATAGCTCAGTGGTAGATCGTATGGTTTGCATGTGGAAGGTCACAGGTAGATCTAAGGAAACAATCTTGCTGGAAACCCCACGGTGTCATAGTCAGTCAGTGTAGACAATACTAAGCTACGTCTGACTCAGTATTCCCAGAGAGAAGGGGGGGGGCGGGGAGAAAAAAAGGGAAAAATTACGGCAAGACCTGTATCCTTCTCAAAGCACAGAAATTCAGGCCGCAAGTCCCCCCACTCTCTCAAAAGATGGCCATGCTAATGGATTTTTCGTACCTCAACTTCCTCCCCAGCTAAATACAATATTTAGCTGCTCTTATCCCTACATAGCCCATCATTAGTCATCTAAAAGAAACAAAGTGAAACAGGCTGTGTGTCAACATACTGTATACAAACAGATTTGCCTCATGATGCAATCCAGTTATATAAACTTTATTAGCTCAATCCAACTCATCCATATTGTGTTTAATGGACACAAGCCTTAGGTAAGCAGAGGTTTATGATCTATAAAGCCCTATACGGCAGGTCCAGTTGTCTGAAGGACCATGTTTCCCTGTCGGAAACTTTTCAGCTCCTATGATCTCGAAGTCTAGCCCTTCTCTCAATCCCACTGCCCACAGAGACTCATCAGGCGGGAATATGAGAGCACCTTCTCTGTGGCTACTCTCAGGTTATGGAATGCTCTTCCTCTGGAGGTTAGGTTGGCCCCTTCCCTCCTTTACTTACAGCATCAGATAGACATTTCTTTTAAAGCTAGACTCACCCTAAGATCATGGTCATTAAGTGTATTTTTAAAGGTTCCTGCACTGTTTTATGTATCATCATATGTTTGGTTTTTAAAATGGTATATTTATTGTCTTTTAAACTTTACCTGTACTTCAATTACTGTGAGCCTCCTTGATTTATTTTATGTGACAAGGTTAAATCTATGGGGGGGATGACATGTTTGAAAATCAAAATTTTAGCCCCATAATTACTGTTGTAGTTTGTCTATTTGGGTAAAAGGCACAAGTAGAGACCTAAAGCTTTCAGCAGATGGCAGGACTGAGATAGAGAACTTGCAGCATCAGTGGATGACAATCATAATAAAAGAGTAACCAAAATGAAAGAAAAAAGCTGTCTCCATCATTTATTTATATGGAGGAGATACCATGTTTCCCTGAAAATAAAACGGGGTCTTATATTAATTTTTGCTCAAAAAGAAAAAACACGCATTAGGGCTTATTTTCAGGGGATGTTTTATTTTTCCATGTACAACAATCTAGGTAGAAGGTTCCCCTTGACATTTAGTCCAGTTGTGTCCGACTCTAGGGGACAGTGCTCATTCCCGTTTCCAAGCCATAGAGCCAGCGTTTGTCCGAAGAGTTTCCGTGGTCACGTGGCCAGCACGACTAGACACAGAATGCCGTTACCTTCCCACTGAGGTGGTACTTATTTATCTACTCACATTTTTACATGCTTTCAAACTGAACTGCTAGGTTGGCAGGAGCTGGGACGAGCGACGGGAGCTCACTTCGTCACGTGGATTTGATCTTATGACTGCTGGTCTTCTGACCTTGCAGCATAGAGGCTTCTGCAGTTTAACCCGGAGCGCCACCATGTCCAACAATCTACCCTTATTCAAATACAGTCATGTCATCATCTTCTGGTTGCTGCACAATGAGTCCCTGGTGGAGGGTGGGCTTTCACTCAACTGGGGTTATTTTCAGGTTAGGTCTTATTTTTGGGGGAAAGGGGTATGGAAAGCAGTCTACTGAGGAATTCCTTATTATACTACATTAGCATACTCAGTATTAAATCGATGAATATAGCTTATAGTGTATTAATGTACAGCCAATATTTTATTGAAAACCTACAAGGCCAGCACATGCAAAAGTGAAATGTTCCATCATAAATATGGTCTATGTATTTTTTTGTTGTTGTAAGTAAATAAAGTAATTAACACTGCCATGTTACTTTCTATCCCTGGGAACAGGAAAGGCAAAGCTTATCTTCACACAATTTGGGCTGATACAATGATGTATTTCTTAGTAATTTGGTTAAGTTACATCCTGAGCTTTGCTTACTTGGAAGAATTGTGTACATCTTTGTTGCTGGTCTTTTCCTTTTAAAAGCCTACCTGCTTACATGCTCATGTATGAGTATGTTGTCTCCACTAGCATAATAAACAGACTGTTCTATACCTTCTGCCTCAAAGGTTATTTTTCTAAGACAAAAAGGTCACAACACTGCCATAACTACTGTATACCCATGCCTAGAGCTACCATAAGAGCTACACTAAGAGAACTTCCAAAGTTTCCATGTACCTTTTCATGTCACACAAAACTTAACTTTCTGAGGAGAGGAATCTTTTTGATGTCCAGAGATGCTCTTCTGTCCTATGAGTTTCTTTGATCAAGTCGCTATGAATGTATTATAACCATTTGGGAATTGTGCCCTTGGATCAACAAGCTAAGGAGCAATGAATAATCTTCAATCTGCAGAAGACTGAAGGGAATCTATAATTAAACTTTAAAAAGAAAAAAAAAGCTTTTGGGAGTAAGACATGAAGGACTGTAATTTTCAACCTGGAAATTCTTTCATAGGCCTCTAAGCAGAATTATTTGGTGCTCTTTCTTGTTTTACTAGAACCAGCAGTCATATACAACATACAAGCTCCAGTTAAATCTGTCAGGAGTAATCTAGCAATATTATAGTCCACCAGTCTATATCATTTACTGTTTGCATAATATCAACCAGTTAAAATCTTGGACTGAAACAAGAGGAGCAAAATTGCTCTAATTGTTTAGAAAAGCAGCAGCAGCACAGAACAGTTTGAACACTTAAATCTTTATTGCATAATATATAAAACATTAAAATTGTTTATAGAGGTACTGTATATATATATAGGACATATGCTTATGAGTTGATAAGCAATCTTAAAGCTCCTCAATATTTTTTCATGCTGTTAGATGCACGCAATGCTGTTTTGGACCCAGGAAGAGGTGGGGACTGCCAGACAGCTGAACTCGTGCGTTTGAAATACCTTGGCTTGTTTTTGTAGAAGATATCCTCTAGCTTAGGGCTCGGAATTAGTCCAAATAACTTATTGACATCTGGAGGGTTGTAATATTGGTATGTGACAGCTTCATTAAGCTGAAGACCTGAAGAAGCAACAGTTGTCACATGGTGAGTAAACGTCTAGCATGTCTCTACTTCAACAGCATTAAGCAGAAACCACCAATGTGTCAAGAATGGGTTAAAATGAGAATAAACACTTAAGTTGCATTAATGAATGGGAATGACTGTTTCAAATCCTTTGCTGACCTTAAAGCAGAATTTGAAATCCCTTTTGGTAAGTATCTACAATGTAGACAGTGGCTGAAACTCTAATGTAGGCAACACAGTGGGGACATTCCCACGACCACACAGATCTCTCTGGAGCCGAGCTAGACCCCAGACAGGATGGGCTGTGGAGTAAGTAGACTCTGCTGAACTGGAAGGGCCCTTGGATGCCTCCTAGGAGAACTGTTTTTAGCATTATTACAGATGCTGAAAACTTGTCCTTGGGCCTGCAACTGCAACTATACTATACCAAATCCAACAGAAAACTGAGGGCAGCATGCTATCACGAATTGTCTTCTTTTTACTGATTACGTGTGAACTTCTCCAAAACCTCTTTTGGCAGAACAGTGGGAACAAAATGACATCAATAAATATAAACGTGCTATAAACAAATAGACTTCACCATTAACTAATTCTATGAGGCTTTCATTCATAAGGCACCATGCAGTACCTGGAGCTATTATCTGTACAGTGGGGTCTTGACTTGAGAACTTAATCCGTATTGGAAGGCGGTTCTCGAGTCAAAAAGTTCTCAAGTCAAATCTGCATTTCCCATAGGAATGCATTGAGAACCATTTGATCCGTATCTGCTCTTTTCCGTCCATAGAAACTAATGGGAAGCTGCTATTCTGCCTTCGACCACTAGAGGGGGATATTTTGTTTCTTTTTTTCTTAGGTCAGGAAAGGTTCAGGGAAGGCAGGGAAAATACAGTCCAGGCAGTACAGTACCAGGCAGTCCGAAGACTGTCTCCCAATCCACTCTCTAAACGCTGGGAGGAGTGAGGAAGCAGACAGGCACCCTTTTCACTGGCCAACAGTTAACTGAAAGTTCAAATTTTGCACTTTCCCTGCTTCCCACGTGGTTTTTTTTCAGTTCTTAACTCAAATCTAAGTATGTAAGTCAAGTCAATATTTTCCTGAGAGCGGTTCTTAAGTCAAAATGTTCTTAACTCGAGCCGTTCTTAAGTCAAGACCCCACTGTAGTACTAGAGTACAAGGAAAAATTCAGGGACTTGCAACTTAATGTTTTAGGCCTACCTACCAAAAAGAAAAAGCAGCCTGAGGGAGCCTTCAAAGCCCTGCCTAAGTTCTCCAGTTTCATAAACTTCTGCCCCCCCCCTTTCATTAAGAATTCACACCTACCATTGGCCCATGAAGGGATGGGTTTGCGTGGCTGGCTTTCATCATCAGTAGAGTCATCGCTGTTCAGATCCATGCCATAATCATTGACATTTACTTTGGGGGACGACATATCTTTCATTTCTTCAGGATTTGCTTGACCGGAGCTGCCAACAGGAGATTTCTGAAATACAAGGAGACTTAATGGTACAGGTAAAGCAATTCATTGAAGATGCCTTTTTTTTTAGAAGCTTGCACTTCCTAATTTAGCGCTTGGCTTTCATTTGACTATAAAACAATGCAAACACTACAACTGGATACTGTGACTGTATACTGAACTATCATCAGTGATCACGAAAGTGTTGTGATTAGTATAGGAAATGTTTAGTAAAAGATATTCAACTGATCCAGAATTTCTTAGATGGCAGTAAAGAAAGACAACAGAATACACACAATCAAAAAAAAATTAAAAAAGCACAGTGGTTAAGTAGCTGAGCTGCAGAACCCAAAAGAGTCAGCAATGTAGGTTTCTGAAATGAAAATCAGGCAGTTTGCTGATACACGTGTAAAATTTGGAGGACTAATTCCAGATTAAAGAAATGAAGGTATTACATAAGAACAGTTACTCACATTATAGCTTATGTCAGGTCATGCCACTCACCATGGGTGGGCGGCATGTGCTCCTGCAACCCTCCCCAGTACTTCTTTTTCAAGCAGAGAAATCAATTGCAGCTCCTATAATTTCCAGAAGTTTTGCCTTACTCCAGAATACCTATTGCTCAAAATTGGAAGTGGACTTCTAGCCATGTCTGGCTTCATATTTCTGCATTTTGTGGCATTTTAGCAATCTCTGTGACTCCCTGGAGGGAGGCAGAAAATTTGCTCTGGAAAATTTGCTTTTATATCTGAAAAACTCTGGGATGAGACAATCCAAAATCATGTTGTATAGATGCTAGTATAAAATCTGGTAGCATCTTATACGACAGCATGCAATGTTTGTTTGTGGTATATGGGATATGTGCTGATCAGTCCATGATCTTCTGTTTGTTAGTGAAGGGTCTAAAGACAGGTAAAGAAATAAAAAATGGGCTTCCCATTCAGTGGTTACACTGGTCAGAGCATTCAGGCTAACCTTGGGTATATTCATTATATATCCCATACATTCCCTCTTCAATATACCAGCAGTAACCTTCACAACCTTTGAGGTCATGGCTGGGCAGGCCCAGCCTGTACTGAATACCTCTTTAGGTAAGGGAGCCCACTGCTCCCCAAAGGACCCAGTGATTCACAATAGCTACCACTCAGCTACAAATACCCAATTTGGGAAAGTCTCCAGAGAATTCTGACCATGCAATTCTAACATATTTTGGACAATACAGATTATAACAGTGGTTCTTAACCTTTGTTACTCGGATGTTTTTGAACTGCAACTCCCAGAAACCCCAGCCAGCACAGTTGGTGGTGAAGGCTTCTGGGAGTTGCAGTCCAAAACTCCTGAGTAACCCAAGGTTAAGAACCAGTGATCTAGAACAGTCATTCTCAATTGGGGGGCACATATGACCCCCTGGGGGGGCCCTAGCACATTTGAAGGGGGCCATGGAAACAATTCTTCATACATCACCTTATAAAGTTTGTTGTGTGATTTAGCAACCCTGATTCGGTCTATATTTCTTTCATATTGCGTTTATGGCTGTAAACAAAGACTGAGAATGGCTGATTTAGAACACCTCAGAAGAAAAGAAAATTTCAGATTGTTTTCTTTCTAGCAACCACAATGCTTTTTTGAGTGATGGGGGTGCTAGATTTGCATAATAAATACTTGCAAAGCATACAGAGATTGTGCAGCCACACCCCTCCTCATTCCTACTCCTGATAAGCAGAATAGCAAATTCTGGTGCAAATGACAAAATCAGAGAAGATATAATTGCTCTAAAACACCACACATTAAGAAGCAACTCTTCTTTGCTGGATAGCTCAGTGGCAAAGCCAGAGGCTGAGTGTCCAGTTCCCCACTGTGCCTCTTTGAGAGGGGTTGGACTCGATGATCCATAGGGTCCCTTCCAGATATGCTGTTCAAAGGTTGTTGTTTGTAGTATTACTACCCATTTAACCACTGCAGTGGTGGAAGAGCTATCGAAATTCGAAATAAGTAACTGAAGCTTCATCCATCATATTCCCCTGCCCTCTTGGCAGTATTGCAACACCTTTGGAAGCAATTACAGTACTGTTTATAGCAGAGAGTGGTAGACCTCCAGCCTCTAGGAAGCCTTTCTCTCCTTCCTCAAACTTCCTCAAACTATAACACCAAATTCCATCAACTGGAACCTGGTAAAAAGAAAAGAAAAGAAAAGAAAGGTGTACACTTTGAATTAAAGAATTATGACGCCAGGCATTTGTTCTGAATACCAAAACTGGAGGAACTTTATGATTTTTTCCACAAGGGGGAAAAACATTCCTGGATTCCTTCATTTTTTTTTTCATTTTTTCATAGCCAGTGAATTAAAATGCTTGGCAATCTGCAGCAAATCACTGAACAGATCTAGACCCATTTGCACCTCCCTGGTTTACAGCACCAATTGCTGCCATAAGTGTCTTCTAAGGCAAAACTTGGATGAACGATGCCTGCTCTCTTGAAAGCTGTGTCTCCCTCCAGCAGGAAGACTGGACACAGCGAAGGGTTTTTTTGGGGGGGAATAAGCATTATTTTATTTTATCTTTAGACCATGTGTTTCAAACATATGGATCATGTTCCCAAAGGGGGTCACAAAGTGTTTTCTGGGGGGTTGCTGTGGTTTTCAGCAGAGGGGGACACATTGCCCTCAAATCACGAAAGCAAAAGCAAGGCACGCTGCTTATACATAGCCCCATAGTGCTTAAGGCACTCTTTATGCAAGCAACACACTGTCACCCTCCAGTGAGTTGAGCGCTCAATTTATCAACCTCAGAAAACTGGAAGACTAAGTCAACCTTGAGCTGTATACCTGAGCCTGTTGCGATTGAACTCAAGTCATGAGCAGAGAGTTTACTGCCGTTTCACCACTGTGCCATGAGACTGTTCCCTTCCACATGCTCCCCCAACCCCTCCCTCGCTCATACCCCCTCTAAGCTGTGCGGTCTTGTAGCACTGCATCAGTCCTGTGCACCAGCAGCCCGTGTTGCCGCCCATTTGCTTCTGGTTGCAGCCAGCAACCCGTGCTCGCAGGGCAGGGCAGGGCCTCCGCCCAGGACTGTCAAGTAATTAGAGGCAACGTTGCTGCCAAGGTGCCTTCATGCCTCACTGAGGGTGCCTGGGGCTCCCTGGCTGCACACTCCCATTTGCTATGGAGGGATTCGAAAGGTGAGGAAGCAGCAGCAGGCTGGAGGGGGAGAAATGGTGGCAGAGGAGGAAGAAACAGCCACCATCACTGCCAAAGGGATTTTGGCCCCTCCTCGCCTCAGTTATGCACTGCCGCCGCCGCTACCTAAGGGAGGACAGCTGAGGCGGCTGCGGTGGCAGAGCCACACTAGAAGAGAGGTCTCAAAGGCGACAATTCCCTTCCTAAGAAAAAACTCACCGTTCCCAGTGAAACCCAGTTTTCACCCACCCTCCTGGAGCCCATTAAAGGGACTGTCTGGGAGGTGGGGCAAGTGGCTTTAACAAACACTCAGCCATGAATTTTGAAGCCGGTTGCCCAGATGCAAGTAATACCATCACATTAAATACTAGATTGGAATTATACTCTGAAAAAAATTGTTTTCTTTACTCCATTAAAAACGCTTTTTTATGAGATTATGGTGGGGAAGTTACAGGTTACTTGGCTATTAGGTTGAATAGCTGAGTGGCTTAGGCATCTGGCTGCAGAGCCAGAGGTTGGGAGTTCAATCCCTCACTGTGCCTCCTTGAGAGGATCTGGACTCAGTGATTCATAGGGTCCCTTCCAGCTCTGTAGTTCTAAGATTATTATAAAAGTGGGTCATGACTTCAAAAGGATTGGAGAACATTGCTTTAGACAAAAAAAAAAAAGCTATGTTGCAAGAATTCAACATCCAGCATTATGGTCCCCAGTGTAGGCAGCCCCTGATTTGCAGCATTTGGAAGCAATGAATTACAAACAATGTTATTACCTCTAAAGAGGTATTGGAGGTGAATTAATGAGAGTGTAACAAAGTTACATTTCAAAATTAACACAAGAAGATCTTTACTGGTGTAATAAGTTAACATTTCCTGGCTATTTCTTTTAAAAAGTCACATTTTAAGGAACTTCCACAGATATTCTGACAGGAATTTTTATGTGTTGTGTCATTAACTCCTAGGACTCCTTCCTTCCAAAGGCAATGAAAAAACAAAAAAGCAATGTTCAATGCAACAGGTACAGTATCAAGTTACTTTTTAAGCACTGTAATGACAACAAATAACTTTTTAAATACTACAAAAGCCATGAGAATAAATTACTTTTCAAAAAATAATAAGCTGTCAAGGTTTAAAAAAAAATACTTACCTTGCCAAAACTTTCAATGCAATGTGATCCCAATGCATGACCACTGAACTTTTGTGCAAGACATACTGTACTAGAACTGACACTATTAAAGCCAAAAATCTGTTGCAAATTCTAGAAGTATAAACAGCTTGCAAGGAAGCACTGCTCCCCCAACTTAGTAGACAAAGGAAAAAGTAGACAGTGGTCTTGGCTTTGCCTGCCACTGGTTCGGGAACAGACAGGGCAAAAAGTCATATTTGAGTGTGAAATGGGTCTTTAATTTTAGGCCATGAAAAGGAATCTGAGTACACACAACATACTCAGAGGCCTAAATTCTGTTGGCAGTCCTAAACAGAGCAGACCCACAAATCAGCTGCTGAATCACAGGCCAAACATATACAAATCCCACTGATTCAGTGGACCTACTGTACGTAGTTGGGGCTAAGAATTGGATCTAGGTCACAGTCACTTTCCTATTTATAGCATAAATATCTGATCCTTCTTACCAGGGAAAATGGAGAATGCCTACAACTTACTTGCGCAGTTATATTCAGCCATTTACTGACAGCAGAAGCTGTTTGCATACATGTGGCTTCCTCTTTTTGTAGTTCCATGTGGACAGGATTCTGTTCTTCCTGTTAGCAGAAGCAGATTTTTAGACAACCACCCTACAATGTTCTTGCAGCTCCATCTCATTGAACAGTGTGCACTGTTGTTTAGAAGGAAGAAATCAACACCAACTAGCTTTTGTAGAGATAGGGCAAAGGTTTCCATATAGGACAAAGACTTCAGTAGGCTTATCGCTTTCTTGAAAAGTACATATTGCAGAAAATACATAAATTTGCCTCCAAAGTCATATATATACTCATCTTGCTTCAGTACAATGAAGACATAAATCTTGTAGGTACATATGCAGTTAAGACCACCCTCAATCCTCCCTTGCCCCCAAACCTAGGATAATGTCCAAGAAGCAAAAACCTAATGTCATGTCAGCAATACAGGCAACAAACACTTTAAAAATGCGGCTCCTGACATTAAAAACATTTGTTTACCTAGTTGCCTACTAATATCATTTTATGTCATTCCTCCCTATTCTAACTCATGGCTTTCTAATTCCTTGCCCCACCTTAAAATTTTCCTCCTCTTCCGTAACCACTGCCAGTTCCAGAGGTCTCACCAGTCTCTCTTTCTCCTGTTGTCCATGGTGCCTAAAACGAAGAGAAAGCTGAGCATGGGAACATGCTTGCAATGCCATTTTGTGGATACTTATTTGAAAGGCCCACCCACGCTATTCATGGGGCTTGCCCACTGGCACATTTTTCTGCTGTTTTTCTAATGCCAAGCAGTTCCTTTGAAGAACGTAGTTTGTAAAAATGAGCTTGAGGAAAACAATGTGATTTTGACTTTGGTATATCCACCACAATTCTACTGCCCACAATTCCTCTGTCCAATTCATAGTATACTCGTTTTCAGGCTCACCCATTTTTATAACTGAGGAAGCAAAGTCCTTACCGTTTTTCCTGCTTCTCACTGTTGTGCTCCAGCATCTTCCTAATTTCTCCAACTGTCCTCCATTTCTCCAGCTGCTCATGAGGTTTTCGCTCTCCTTCCTGAAACAAAGCGGTGGAATCAGGGTCCGCTATGCAAAACCAAAGGACAAGTGCAAAAATGTGAAATACTGTACAGGAACAATGATATCTACCTCATACTGCTTTGCTGTTGTTCATGCATGCAGTCACTGTCTGGTTTCTCTGAAGCACCTATGATACCTACATCTTATGTGTTTAATCAACTAATTGGTACCTCTTGTAATGCTTATTTCTTTCAAAAGGCAAACAAGAAGTTTATCACCAAGGCCAGTCATAAGAGAACTTTAAACATTGGAGGAGGGGTTTCACTGAAATTGTGAGTTTTGAGTTCATAATACTTCATGATCCAGTATAATGTATTTGAAATGAGGAGGCCAGTTCACATAATCATTCTCAAATCTCATTTGTATGTAGGAGTGCAATCAATAGTGGGGCCTACTTCCTCCATCACTTGTCAAGAGATCCCACATTTGTTATCCCTGAGGATTTGTAGAAATAACAATACCTCTCGACCACATGGATTTCAAAGAGGTAGCCATGTTAATCTGTGCAAGCATTTCAGACAAGAAACAAAACAAAACAGAAGGAGGGGGAGAAAAAGGAAGGATGACAACATTGTGGCACCATTAAGACAAACTGCTCTATTTTAATGTGAGCATTTGTGGAACAAATCCACTTCTTCAGACATATGAGTGAAATTACATGGCAAATATTTATACATGGTTCCAAAATAAGGAGATGGTGTTTGGTTAGTAGGCACAAATTGCAGATTGCATTAGTCAGTATGAGATTTCATATTTGTAAATGACTTTAAGACTCCTATTTGATACTCATAGAATCACAGAATCATAGAAAAGTGAAGTTGGAAGGGGCCTACAAGGCCATCAATTCCAACCCACTGCTCAATGCAGGAATACAAATCAAAGCATATCTGCCAGTTGATTAGCTAAGTTTTTCTTGAATGCCTCCAGTGTTGGAGCACTTACCAACTCTCAAAGCAACTGGATCTACTGTCATACTGCTCTAACAGGATTTTTTTCCCCTGATATTCAACTGAAATCTGGCTTCCTTTAACTTGAGTAGTCCATTGTTGCATGTCCTGCACTCTGGGATGATCGAGAACAGATCTTGCCCCTCCTCTGTATGGCAGCCTTTCAAATATTTGAAAAGTGCTATCATATCTCCTCTCAGTCTTCTTTTCTCAAGGCTAAACATGCCCACTTCTTTCAGCCTTTCCTCATAAGGCTTGGTTTCCAGCCCCCTGATCATCCTTGTCTGAACTTGTTCCAATTTGTTAGCATCCTTCCTGAAGTGTGGTGTCCAGAACTGGACACAGACAGACAAACCTTTATTGGCATAAAAGAGAATAAAACATAACCAGACTAATTAATTTAGTGCCCCTCACATACAAAATCCAGGAGGTAGGAAAGCAGAAGACCTTCAAAGACATTTAATTGAAAGCAAGGCTTTGCTTTCTCACAATTGAACTGATGAAATCTGCAATTCTTTCCAGAATGTCAGGCACCTCCACAGATAACATAAAACGGACTTTGGCCACATCAGATTTTCCCTCCAATTTTAACAGGACCGGTGCCACAAATCTGAAGCGATCACTCTGGTGGAGTGGACAGTGCAGAAACAAGTAGGCAAGAGTTTCCAATGCACCCTGCTCGCATGAGCAATGTCTTTTGAGGCACAGGATTCCTTTGAACCTACCATACAGCAAGGTTGCAGGCATAACATTGCATCTGGCTAGGGAGAATGCTTTGCATTTTTGTGGACACTTAAGCAGGGAAAGGAAGGCAGGTGGTTTTCCAGTCTTAAAGGGGATGTGGGAGAACAGTGGTGAGCAGGTCTTATTGGCTGTGTTTCATAGTTCCTGGAATCCAATGTCCAAAATCCTTCTTTTGATCATTTGGAAGGCTCCCCTTGATTTAGTGAATCCAGGTACCCACTATCTAAACCAATCCATTTCAGTTTCTTTTAAAGGGCAGTAGATTCAGACACGACTAAACAACAAGACCCAAAGGGAGGTTTAGAGTCCAGTAATAGTTGATATAATAAACTATCTGGGTCAGAGTTGTAGAAAAGTTTTAGCCAGAATTGAAATGATCTCAGTCAAGCCATCATTTCCAAAGAGGAAAAACCGGTCTCTAGACAAAGCACTGAGTAGAAAACACAACTTGGTAGCCCTAGCACTTTTGCTGAGCCAGGTATCCCCCATCTTGTAACTGTGCAATTGGTTTCTTTTTTTGAGGTTCAGTACTTTGCACTTATCCCTGTTGAATTTCATTCTGCTGCTTTCAGCCCAGTGCTCCATCCTATCAAGGTCATTTTGAATTTTATTTGTCTTCTAAGGGCATTGGTCCCCTACCTTTTCTGAAATGCGGACCGTTTGGGGGTGGGTGGGCGGGACAACTGTGTGTATGCATGGGGGCTGTGTGTGTCTTGGGGGTGTACATGCGGGGGCCCCCGGGAGATCTGTCTCTGCTGCCTGGTCTTGCCAAGGCCATGGCCTGGTACCGGGCTACAGGCTGGGGGATGGGGACCCTGGTTCTAGAGTATTAGTTATTCTGCCCAATTTTGTATCATCTGCAAATTTGACAAGCATTCCCTGCACTCCCTCATCCAAGTCATTAATAAAAATATTGAAGAGCACCAGGCCTAGAACTGAACCTTGAGGTACCCCACTAGTTACCTCCTCCCAATTAGAGAAGGACCCATTAATCATCACCCTCTGAGTGCGATTCTGTAGCCCATTGCGTATCCACCTGACACTTGATCTAACTAGCTCACACCTAGTTATCTTGCTAATCAGGATATCATGGGGCACTTTGTCAAAAGCTTTGCGGAAGTCAAGATATACTACATCTACAGTATTCCCTCTGTCAATCAGGGAGGTTACCCAATCAAAAAAACAAGTTCAAATTCTAGTTTGGCAGGATTTGTTCTTGACAAATCCATGTTGGTTTCTAGTTATTACTGCATTGTTTTCTAGGTGCCTGCACAATGACTGCTTTACGATCTGTTCCAGAATTTTGCCTGGGATTGGTGCCAGGGTGACTGGCCTGTAGTCCCCAGGTTCCTCTTTTTTGCCCTTTTTGAAGATAGGGACAACATTGGCCCTCCTTCAGTCCTCTGGCACTTCACCCACTTCCCATGATTTCAAGAAAATAATGGATAGTGGTTCTCAGTTCTTTTCTTTTGAAGCTCTGTTCTATAAACAGCAAAAATAGCTGGTGGCTAAATTATCTATAGCTATGAATGTTCACTCCTATGTCTGAAGAAGTGGATTTGTTCCACAAAAACTCACATGAAAATACAGCAGTTTGTCTTTACGGTGCCACAACACTTTTATCTTCGTTTGTTTGTTTGTATTTCCATTTTGTTTTGCTTCTTGTCTGATAGGAATCTGACAGCTGAGCATTCAGCCTGGAGGTAGGCGGTGCATCACGGCCTCTCCCAATTTGAAGAGACCCTTGTCCAGCAGGCCAAGGCAAAGAGGCAGTCCCAAAAGCAGCAAAATCAGGGAGCTGGACAGGGGACAGATTGTATTTGTCTTCAGTGTGAAAGGGATTGTCACTCTAGAATTGGCCTTCTCAGTCACACTAGATGCTGTTCCAAGTCCTCCACACAGAACACATTACCATAATCTCTCAAGGCTGAAGGATGCCTAAATGCTGCTGATAGGAATATTTGACAGTTTTACTGTAAAACATTCCAGAAAATTTAAAAAGCAGCAGCATATTTTTACCACCTCATTTTTTCTGCCCACTTCACTCTTTTTGAAAATTCATTATGGCATGGTTCTGTTAATAGTAAGAACAACCCCCACCCCCCAGGCATCAACACTTTAAATAAAGCTCCTTCTGTAAGAAGTTCTGTAGGTTGTGATACATTAAATTAATAGCAAAATTAGTTTCAATATTATAATTATAAAGTATTGTTCAGGAGTTTAATTATTTCCATTTGTAGAATGTACAATTCTCCCACCTGTAACTTTTTATTCTGTATATATCTTTTTACATGAAGTCAGGATAGTACTTACCACCTGGAGCAGCTTCTGTTTTCGGGCTTCTACTTCTCCCATTTTCTTAAGAGACTTTTTCTTTTTTATTTTCTCTTCTGTCATTTTCTCCTCTCTTAACTGTTGAAAAAAAACCTTTTTAAATGCAACTTGTCCTATTTCATACTACAATCTGAGAAGCAATACTGCACAAGAACTCATAGGCTAGAGTCCTATTTGCAATTTACACTTGCATAGGAAATTGCTATTCCAAAAGTATAACTCACCAGTAGGATTCTGGTGTTAGTGGCTGTCACTGGGTGGCTGTGTGGAGGGAAGTAGGTGAAATCTAACCTTTTTGATTAAGTCCAAACTGACTCCTATCTCACAATGCCTCTTTGAGGTAGCATCCTTGGCAGTTCTTGCAAAGAAAGGAATTGTTCTCCATACCTTTTCATACAAATCTCAGCACCAAACTGGGTCTCTCATATCTTTGTGAATGCAACCACATTTTCTGTATCCAAGCATACACAAGTATTTGTACCAAATATCCTTGGCCTCTCAGAAAAAAAAGCCTTCTTCAAATCTGGCGAGGTGGAGGTTCTCCTGCCATCAAACCACTGTATAAAAAGGGTTGGCAAAGCTGACTGCTGCACCTCTTCTCTCTACTCAGCCAGGAAAACAGGAATCAGTCCTACCTTCTCACTCTTTTCCATTCTCTTCTTCTTTTCTTCCTCCATTTGCTCCACCCGCTCTCGAGCTTGCACTGCCTTTCTTAGGCGCTCTTCACGCTTTCTGTGAGATGTGCAAACACACACACAGATACGAAAGGAACATATTTGTAGCGCTATCTGTTTCAATGGATAGTCTTGCCATATCTTCAAACCGGTGTTTGCCCCTTTAGTACGAAGAATAGCTCTTTCAGCCCACAACGTTACTGTTCTGATAAACCCTTTGCCCCACTACCAATAAAACTAGACAGAGTTACTTACATTTTTATTTCTTCCAATCGCCGTCTCTTTTCTTCCTCTACTTTCTCTTTTCTCTGCTGCTCTGCTTCCTGTTTTTTCCTCAGACTCTCTAGACGCTGCCGCTCTTTTTCCTAAGATATTAGATAGCTTAGACTGTTTTCAGTCGTTACAACTGTTTACTGCTGCAACAGACAGTGCAACATATTTTCACCATCTCTTCCAAGAGCTAAAAATAGGACAAGTTGTGTGAAGGTCCGCACATGAACCACCAGCCATTCCAATATAGAACCCCATACAATCAGGTTAAGTGTATGAAGCAATTCACCACACAAGTTCCACAGACAACAAGAGTTACTTACAACGAAATCTCCCTTTGATGGATGAACATGGAAAAGAAAAACAAATAACTTAGTTTCAAGAGTTTACAAGCTTACTGACTAATCAGTTGAGTAGGGTGATTTAACTGCAGTTCTTTCCACCTGAATGAAGCAATGAATAGTAGAAAGAGGCAACATGGCACGGGGTTGACTTGAATGCTGTTAAATTTTTTTTTTGTGCAACTTTAGATTGTATAGGGTTGTTTATATTTATGATTTAATTATTGTTATGTATCCTCATATTGTTTTTTTTACTGTACAGTGGTGCCTCGCTTAACGAGCGCACCGCATAACGATGAAATCGCATAGCGATCTGTTTTTTCGGATCGCTAATGCGATCGCTTAACGTTTTTCCTATAGGGCACAATTCGCTTTGCGAAGACCAGTAAGCGTTTCGCTTACCGATCTTCGCAAAACGAAGCCCGACGATCAGCTGTTCGGCGGCCAAAATGGCCGCCAGAAGCCCGGAAATGGCCCAAAATGGCCGATCGCAGCGTTTTCGCGCCCTTGTTAAGTGAGGCGAGGGCGCGAAAATGGCTGCCGGCCATTACAAAGCTTCGTTGAACGGTGAGTATTTGGCCCATTTGGAACGCATTAAACGATGTTTAATGCGTTCCAGTTGGTTTTTTTGATCCGTTCAACGATGCTTCAGCATAGCGAAGGTTAATCCGGAACGGATTAACCTCGCTATGCGAGGCACCACTGTATGTTTCTTTCTGAAGAGACTTGAGAGCTTTACGTTTTGATCTGTCAAAAACTTTGAGTACTGTAGTTAATTGGGAGGTATAAACATATCAGATCAAAACCAAATCAAATCACTTTCTGGCTGGCTCCCTCTGGCATCTCTCTTTGACCTCAAGCTTCCTCAGTAGTAAGGCAATCAAATGAGGCCAGATAAATAAGAGGAACCTTACCTTGCAAGTGTGCTCTGAATAATCCCCATCTCCTAGCTTCCCATTTTTCAAAGCATGACAGACTATGCTGTTGATCTGTGTGAGATCATGACTGAAATAGTTAGAAATACTTAAAGCTGCCTTATGCCATGTCATTATTATTAGCCCACACAGCCCATGTTGTCTTCCCCAGCTGGCTGCAGCTGCCCAAGATCTCACGCAGAAGTCACTTTACTCTGCTGTATGAGATTCTTTTAACCAGAGATTTCAAGGACTAAACCCTAAAACCCATCATGCAAATCATGCATCCTTCCACTGTGGCTCATTTGCTCACTGTGTAGGAAATCTGTAGCCAAGCAGTCTAGAAAGTCTATTTTAGTCTTTCTGGAGCCAGCCAGAAAGCATTCCTCAAACCTTTTTTTAATTAATCCTAACTGGAAATGAGAAGAAAAACACTTTCTTACCTTGGTGGCAGGTCTACTAGGAGTGCCACGTTTGACACTGTTACATGCTGGTGACCCTGAGGGCTTGAGTAGCTGATTCTTCTGCATGGACTGGAAGAAGTTTTTGAAAGGACGCATGATCTGTTGGAAGAATAGGGATGTACTCAGTTCCAGGACAGTGACAGGAGTGGATTACATTGCCCTTAAAGTTTATTTACCTTTGACAGGCCATAGAAGAATAAATACCTTACTTGCAGGAGAGGATGTGGCTTTGTGACTAGAATGAGATGATTTTTCATCTTGCACCTGCTGGACAGTAGGCAGCTCATTCAATGCTTGTCCGTAGTTTTGTTTACAACTCCGTCTCCTTACAACAAGTGAGAAATAGTCAATGTGGATCCAGTTCCATAAATTATTTCTACCGCTACGTATCCTAAGCCTCCAACCACTCTACATGAACAAAAGGTTTGAGCATTTTATTCTTGAAAGCGGGTGGACACTCGCCAGTTGCCTAGTGGCTGCATACCAATCTCTCTGGACCTTGGAGGACCCTCTGTTCATGCAGAAAAAAAGTCATTCTGCATTCTCTAGCACCAATTAAATAAAAATAATATTAGTGGTGGAGAGACCCTGGGGTACGGTCATGCTTGAAAGATGAGGCTGACATGTAGATACTAACTTCCAAGGCCAAATCCACTACTGTATTTCCTTTTTCTCTGACATGTTATTGACATCCCACCTGCCATTCCATTTCTTCCATCATGCAAAAATAGCATGTAAGGTACAGTACTTGCAGAATACAGCAGGTTACAATTCCACTTCTAGCAGCAAAATGTGATTACTTTGGGAATAAAGATTAAGGATTCCATACTTTATGGAAGTGTATGCAAAGAATCAAAATGTAAATCTATACGGAACTATATAATGTTCTACTTCACATTTCTCCAACTTTATATTTTGAGGGGAAAAACATGACACTTGGCCTGCAGGAAAAGTATGCAAACAGACACTGAATCCAAAATTATCAGAAGTGATATGCAAGAGAGAGAGAGAGAAGTTACTATTGACATTTTGTTGTCCCATGAAGCAGAGAAACTGTACCAGCTATTCTGCAGATCATGGGTACCGATGTTCTGGGCTGAATCTTCAGATCCAACACCAGTATTCTGAGTTTTAGGTTCCTCTGCAAAAAAAAATGTAGCATTAGTTCCATTAGAGGTTTCTGCTAATCACAAGTTCCAGCCAGTTGGTAACAGTTAGGGTTAAATGAATAACATATTCAAGGTATACCTGTATCCCAAGCAGTGACAATATAAGTGGTGAAATTACACAAATGACTGTAATGGCAGGATGCTAGACTCCTAGCATGGTAACTAACATGTTATATAACTAAAAAATATAGAGCTCCTTTATTCAAAATTGGGAAGAAGACTCTGTGAAGAGATTATGGACTTCTCCACTTTTCTGTGTGTGCCTGCAAGGGCATGGGAACATTTGCACCTCTTCCCTATCTCCTTTCTGGGATCACTTCAAATATGAAGTCAAGGGGACTTCAAATCAGAGGCTAACAATGGACTTCCCCGTTTGTATATCAAAGTAATTATTAATTGGCTGCATCTCCAGGTTTCCTTGCTCAAGGGTATGCAGATTTTGAAGCTGGGAAGGTGGCATGTAAGAATGATGAAAGCTGATGTGACCGTTAACCTCCGGTATTAATTGGCCTTTAATTTGTACAAATGGGAATTAAGAATCTGAGTCTGAAATTTAGCATAGCTTTAGACAGATCACACTTTGTTCCCCACCCAGCTTTGTTTTTCCTTTGAAGTTTCTGCTGCATGTGCAGCTTTAACAGGATTGGATTATTTACCTTTACTGCACTTTCCCTCTTGCTGTATTTCATCTTGAGGTGGACTAATAATCAGACTAGGTGAATCTAGACCAGAAGGCACTTTTTGTGGAGTGTTTGAAATCTATAAGAAAAATAATATTTAACACATTGATAGCCCTTCCAAAAATTTGAGCCAGACAAGTCATGGAAGAATTAGATGTTCTTCCACTGCTACACAATGACTGACAACTCACTGTTACATAATTCTGAGAGGTACAGTGGTGCCCCACTAGACGCCTACCCCACAGCACAACAAAATCACTGTACGATGACTTTTTTGCGATCGCTATATGATGGTTCCTATGGGATTTTTTTGTTTAACGACAATCAGGTCTTTGCTTTGTGAACCGATTGTTTGCAAAATGACGATTTAAAACAGCTGGGATCGTTGGGTTTCTAAAATGGCCTCCCGCTGTTTTCCGACCCTTGCTTCGGAAGAGAGTGATCGCAAAATGGCTGCCCTATGGAGATCTTCGCTGGACAATCAGGTATTTCCCCCATTGGAATGCATTAACTGGTTTTCAATGCATTCCAATGGTTTTTTTTTTTTTTTTTTGCTTGATGACAATTTCGCTTAACAGCGATTTTCCTGGAACAGATTATCGTCAAGTGGGGCACCATTGTATTTACAAGACTAATTGGATATGATTTTTACAAGACGGTTTGACACAAAAGATGTATACAGGCAGGAAACAGAGTACCTTCCCAATACACACCAAAAGTGTGTTTAAAAAAACAGAGATGAACCTAGACCCTCCAAGCCCTGGATCGGGTGCCTTAAAACTCCTTGACTGAGAAGATCCTAACATCTAATAGTTTAAAATTATCACCAGCCATCTTTACATGATAACTGCAACAGTAAATTAGTGATAGGTGACAGGATTGTACAGGTTCATTCAGACTAATAATCGGTATTTAAGCAACAAGAAGCCAACACAGTTCACCAAGTGTAACTCAGCAGGCATACCACCAAGACCTTACCTCACCAGACTCAGCATTCAACAAAAGCCTAAAGAGAGGCATTTTGACAAGTGTTATCCATCCCAGCAGAGACCAAAACAATGGTTTTCTGATCTGATTAGGCTTTAGGAACTTTCAAGAGAACTACTTATAGGATAACCCCAAGTAAGCCGAGACAGTTAATACAGTAGAGCTGGTAAAACTCAATATCCCCAAATCTACTTGGTTATATTCTGAGGTTCTGCCCAAAATTTGTGTTAATCTCCTGTAGCTGCACTATTTCTTCCACTTGCAGAGGGGAAGCTGGTGGGGTTTCAAGGCAAAGCCTTTTGTGCAAGAACATCCAAGCTGTGCAACTCCTTCCCAAGGAAGGCAAGATTTCTACTGCCCAGCCATTGCCTGATGAAGTCAACATGGCTGTTTTTGACAATAATATTCCATTTTTACAATTAAGCCCTAGTTTTATTATACAGGAAGCTGCTTATACTGCAGACTGGAAAAAACATGCTTATCATCCAGTACCGTTGAGTAACAATAAGGCCAGATAGAGTTGGACCAAAAGATGAAAGATACCTGTTGTGGATCTAGAATCTTTAAAAGTGAAATATTTTTTTTTTTTTAAAAATGGAAAGTTTAAGAGTACTCCTAAAGTCAGGGTTTCTACTGTTCACTTAAAAAAATATTTTGAAATACTGAAATTCCATCTTTTTTCCTTAGGGGAATTTATCTGGTATGGAAAAAACTGAAAGAAAAAAGAAAAAGGAAGAAAATATGGAAGGGCTGCAATTGAAGACAATATTGTCCAGCTCCCCTGCAAACATTATGGAATGAAGCATGCTGAGGCTACTGTAAACGTGTACTCTGGAAGCACCCAGAGTGGAAGCCAGTCTTCAAGTGGAGGTGCAATGCACTCTCTCTGTGTGTACGTGTGCACACGTGCAAGAGAGAGAAAGACCTGAAACAGGGAGGTACAATCCAAAAGAATTTGGATTTCTATATATTTCCTGGAGCTTGCTCACCCATGGTTGATGGTGTCATCCTCCATAAATACTTCAATGGAACTACGGGCTGGAAAATGAGAAAGGTAAAGCAAACCATTAGCTGAGCAGAAGTTTAATGAGACAGAACTACGTATTATGTACGAGGTAGGTCTCTTATCAAAACCAGCATCTTTGTGTAGAGTTCTCCCCTTTGCAACACCTAGCTGGAGGCTAAAAAGGGATGCATTTTCCTACCCCTTTAAATAGTAGGAAAAGGAAATCGTAGCATTGGCACACATTCCTAGATACTGCAAAGTATAAAGGGTGGGGTGGGGTCATTTTTGCATATTGCCACCACTGGGCCTTTCCTCCTGCTACTTTCACTCATTTAGTTTGCATGAAACCCCCACTTCACCGGTGGCAAGGAAACAAATTTTTAAAAAGTGAGTTGTGGGAGCAGCTCTCATTTAATCTGGAAGTGAAGCAAACAACCAAAGCTTATTGTTTTTCCATTTCCATACAATATATCCAAAGCTGCACTAACATGGATTCTATGTAGCCAAACTGCACAGCAGTATTTTTTACTTCAGCCTGTTACAAATTAGCAACTTCAACAGTCAACTTTCACTATGTAATGTGCAAATGCTGCACCTGACTTCCCTTATCGCAGTTATGATTAGCTGGCACCTCATCTCAGTACCACCTTTGTCAATCTAACAGACCCAGTTTATGGTGAAGAAAATTTATGCTGTTGTCAAGGGTATTATACTCTACCTATGTTACAAAAAAGTAAATGTCCTTTGGATCTGGGCCCCTGACAAACCCTTTAGCAAATTTTCTTCACACAGCACTTGCATGGCATAAGAATAGACTACGGAACAGGTTTGATACTGATTTTGGAAATGGGAGTAGAGCGTTTACCACGATAAAAAGGAAAACATTTTTCTTTTTAAGATGCTCCCTAATCTTCAGATGTATATAAATGGAGTGTGTGCACTTTTTCTGATCTTAAGGGGGGCAAATCAGGGTACAATGCCATGCACTTTAAGCAACCATCAGATTGGAGATTGACCTGTGAAAGAAACTGCAAGTTAACAGGTGGATTACATACTGACAGTCGCAGCAGCGCCTCTTCAATGAGGCTCTATTAAATTGTGTTTACTTACAGCTCACTCGACTACAGGTAGATGAAGAGTCCTGAGCGGCTTTCTTCTTGGCAATTGCTCTGCTGACGGATTTCCGAACTGTGCTTTTCCTTTTGTTACACAGTGAGTATTTGTCAGCCAGGGAGATCCTCCCAGTCTTGTGTGATCTTTTTGGAGGGTGACGCCCTGACGGGGCACCCACAGGAGTTCCACTTCTGTCCATTAAGTCCTGGGAGATGTCTCCCTCTGTAACCAAACTGTTAACTAACTTTTGGGCTAGCATCTCATCTTCTCCACACCTGGGCTTCTCAACCAACAATGTTTTGGGAGTGGATGTACTCCTCAGTCTGTGGGTATCTGCATCTTCTTCAGTCTTTGCTGGATCAGTAGGGTCAGACAGTGGCAGCACAGAGCTGCCTGCTGTACCTGTAGTCTTAGTCATCTCAGCCCCATTAATCAAATGGCCTGTGAAAAGTTCTGAGAAGCCTTTCATTTCCTCCTCACCCCCCTCTTCCTTCCATTTATTATTTTGCTCACAGGCAGTATTCACTTCTCCTTGATCCATAGCTGTCTTGCCACACTGTGCTTCTGAAATTTCTTTAGCGGTGCTTGTCATGAAATGACACATGGATTCTGCTGGCCGAACACCGAGATTCTCCTGTTCCTCTTTATTTGGGGAAAATCTCTGGAAGGATGTTGTCTTTACACCACTTCTTCTTTTAGACAATCTTAAAACAACAATGGATGGACTTCTTTATAAACTGAAATATTCTGAATACAGTACGTACATTATTCCATTCAAACCACATGGTGGCACTAGTAACTGCAAACTTTTTAAAGGATTTTCCTTACACAGAGCTTTGTTTCCTGAAGCGGGCTTCTGTTACAAATGAGCATGATTGCACTAAATCCCTCTATCATCCCTAGTTGTTATTCTACTTATTTCTGTTATGATTGCCTGCCACCTCCATACAGCAAAACCACTGCCTCTGTTATCTTTATAAAGTTGTATGGCTTATTTTGATATACAAGTGCTTGGGTTCTGAACAGGAAAAAAGGTGAATTTGTTATGCTGGTGAATTGTGCATGACAGATGGGTCAAGCAAGTATTCAAGAACAGGCTGTCTTTTATGTATTAAATATTTGTGTGTGTTATCAAGGCTTTTTTTAGTTGTCTTTCTTTTGCATTGTTCGTTTGTATTTTTATTTTAATATTTAAAAAAAGACAAATTATCCAACTCACTTAGCTATCCAGCCAGTTCTTAACAGGCATGTTAAGTTCTTATTCACTTGTCTAATCGTGGTAGGCACCAGCATGGGTATACTCAGTACCGGGCACCTGACGGTGCCTGTGTTTGACCCGTCATGCAGAGTGCACTAGGTGCTAAAGATGACTGCATGACAAGTTCACCTTTTTTCCTGTTCAGAATTCAAAGATGAAAGAGGCAATGGTTTTGTCGTACGGAGGCAGCAGGCAAACATAACAGGAAGAAAACACAACATTGGCAAAATCTGGGAACCACCACCACAACATGTTAAAACTGAATCATGGGCATGCACCAAATCAACATAGCTCTTTTATACTATAGCCAGGATCCTATTCACTTCTTATACTAATATAAGTGTAACTGCACAAATTGCAGTAATGAATTGCCAGAAGTTAACAAGTTGCCGCCTACATCCCTATGCACCAACTCACATGACCAGTGCTAAAGGGCAACTCATTAATTAGGGGCAATTTGCTGCTACTATTTTTACTATTGTACATACACCAGTGTAACTAACCAATAGGATTCTGGCTAGTGATCGACATACAGGTTTAAGTAGAGGAAAATCTATTTTTCTTTCAAGTTCACGTATTACTCTTTGTCCATTTGTGTAATGCAGCTGGTTCAAAGTAAAAAACCGAGTATTACTAACCGTTTTCTAGTTAGCTCCTTATTTTCATCCTTAAAAAATGAAGATCGTTTCTTCTTTCGATGCTTTCTCTGAGATGGTGTTTTGGGCATCAACTCGGGTTCAGTGCTGAAGTTGCTGCATGGGGGGGAAACACCCCCAAAAAACTGCAGTTAACAAGTGCAACAAGAATAAAACTGCACTCCTTTTCTGTTTTAGCTACAATCTTATCCGTATTTCTGGGGCTGCTAAGGCAGGCCAGACAGTGTAATTATTAGGAGTATAACATAGAGTATGTGTAAGTATGAGAACCAGAAAATTTATATTTGAAGTCCTCTCACACAGAAAATCATGCACTTTTGAGGGAAATATTCAGATCATTCAAATCATCATCAGGATCTAACAAAGAAAATATAGGATAGGCAGACACCCTTGTTTTCCATCAGAAGACGGAAAGTGACAGGAACCACCTGCTTTACTAACAACAGTAATTTATTAAATATTTGCTATGTAATTCTTTGAAATAGTCTCAATCACATAAAACAATGACTTGCAAAGCAATTAATTAACAGCACTGTGGAGAGACATCTTTGCCAATCTCATATGAATTACAGGACCATTCTTTCTAAAGACTAGACCTACCTGTCAAACATCTTCAGAGCTTCCTCCTCAATTTCTCGCAGCCATACCAGGCATTTATGTTCTGCATTGAACAGGAATTCTGATAATTTCTGATGACAGACATCTAGAAGATGAGTGGGCCCTTTTGCCTCCGCCATGGCACTAGTTAAAATAGAAAAAAAATCAGTGACACTAATTAAAAAAGAGAAAAACCAATTCATCTCTGAATTCTAAATCTGAGTGCAATTTCCCCCTTATTAACAGGTAACACTGAAACGCAATCAGTGTCTTTACCAACCTGCTTATGTATGTAAACCTGGGCCAGGAAGTCGACCAAGCACACAAGAAAGCAAAGAAAAATGACTTTGTTTGAAACAACAAACTAATTATAAAATACAAAATCATTAATAGTCTGTTTGGGTAAAGAAAGCAAATGCCACCTAATGTGTGTATGGAGAGAATCAACACAGAAGAGATGATCACGATTTTTAGATAAGTCTAACAAAATACCGTATTCTTTCTAAAAGAGGCTGTCTCAAGCAATGTCGATTGTATTTACAAACAAGAGTAATCAAAGTTGAGTTGCCTGCTTTGTGAACTGATGGCTTTGCACAACTTTTTGGCTCGAGCGAGATAAAAAGAATGGCCAGGAAAAGCAAGGAGTAAATGCGTGGTAGGTCACCATTAAACAGAATAGCAACCCAGGAAGCAAACTAACTTACCCTTTCCTTCTGCCTTTGTTAGACCCAAAAGAGGGTGACTCGAGACAATTTCCCCCCAGCCAGATTTAAGAAACAATAACCAATACCGCCCGCCCAATGCCGCAGAGAACACGCGTAACAGAGAACGTCTGGTACTATTAAAATCCCGGCCCGCACAGCACCCCCCCTCCCCGCTCCTGAGCGCGCGAGCCTCACGGTTCGAAACAGTTACCCACCCCCTCCGCTCGCGCCCTTCCTCGCCCGATCGCCAACGGCGTTACATCTCAAAGAAGCCCAGCTGAAGCCCCGCGCATGAGTGCGCCATGCTTATTGGCTCCAACCTGTATAAAGCTTAAAGAGGCACTCCCAGCCCCGTCCCCCTAGCGTCGGCCAGTGGAATCGTCGGCCTCTGTTTACTTAACTAAAAGTGTTGTTCGGGTGAGTTGTTCTTTCTCTTCAAGGAGGTAAGGGCTGCTGCGTTGTTTTTAATTGTCCCGCCCATAAGCGGGATAAAAATTATCGTTGGTCTTTGGAAGTAAAAAAATGCAGTTCACATTTCCACCCCCCTCCGGATTTCCAAACAGGTGTTGTAATGTGCCAGCAAGTTGTTTTAACAGTTATGGCGCCCTAATAAAATAGCAATCTGCAGAAAACCCTAATACAGTCCTGCTCAGATCTTGCAAATACGTGGCCGTGGTTTCCTTTACCAAATCCATCCATCCCGTGTCACGTCTTCCTCGTTTCCTACTGCTGTCCACTTTTCCTAGCATTCCTGTCTTTCTCAAGTGAGTTTTGCCTTCTCGTGATACAACTAAAGCACAACAGCTTTAATTTGGTCGCTTCAGCCCCGGGTTGAGTTCAGGCTTGATTTGCTCTGGAAAAAACACACACACTTATTTGTCTTCCTGGCCGTCCCATGGCAGAAACGTAAAACTGTCCTCCGACGCCACAAATTTCCCCGCTTTCTCCTGTATCTACCTTTCAAATTCTTAACCATCGGAAATACCCCGGAAGGGATGTCTTTAATTACCCGAAGGTTCTGTATCAGACAAAATCCAAAGAAACAAAACAACACACAAAAAAAGACAAAAACACAAGGCAGCTTAATAACTATTCTATTTTGATGTGAGCCTTCGTGGACACCTCGAAGGTGCTGTATTTACTTCTGTGTGGTATCACTGTTCACTTTCTCCCCCGTGTGTGCGTGTCTGCTATATGCCGTTAAGTACGTTTCCGAGTTATGGCGCCCTTTTAAATGGATGATCTCCGTGTAAAGTATACACTTGTAACTTTGGATTTCAGACCCTTGATATCTCACACCAAAACTCTTCTTCACGGAAGCTAGCTATTATCATTCATTCCCTCTTTTCTTTTCTTTGAAGTAAAAGGGCAACCGTGTGGCCAAAACGAAATAAAATCCAAATGCAACAAGAGGCGACACCTTTATAATGTATGATACTTTGCATTTGGATTGTCTCCTTCCTGTCTCTGAGACGATACCTGCCCTCCTCCTCTTCCTCCTCCTTTTCATCACTACAGTATTTCCTCGCCGCTTCCTTCTTCGGCTCGAAACGTCGCCCGGCGTCTCAGCCAATAGTTGGCGCTCTTCCCACAGTCCCTGCGTCTGATTGGAGAGCGGGGAGAATGACGCACTTTAAAAATTGCAGCGGGCGCCGCCATCACCCTTGAGCCTGGAACGTTTGTGCCGCAGGTCGGTCGGCGAGTCGGGAACGGGCGCTCGCACTCCTCCCAGGCACCGGACGGGCTGGCCCATCGTGGCGAGTGAGTGGCGGAGGGGAGCGGATGGGGCACGGCGGGCCTTGGGGAGAGAGAGAGAAAGAGAGAGGTTGCGGCGGCTGGATCCCCCCCGGATCCCCCCCCCAGGAGACAAGGGAAACTGGCGGGATGTGTGTGTGTGTTGTGGTCTTCAGGAGGACCTGTTTCCGTGTAAACGTTGTCCTTAGTGGTTTCAGTCCCCTATTCCAATCCAAACGTGGGAGCTGCTTGCTGAGTCCTTCCCATTTCCCCACTGCCGCCACTCGAACCTTAGGCTGAATTGGGGATGTCTAGGTCAAGCTAGGGAAAAGTTGATCTTGGACGACAATGCCCAGAATCCCCAGGCATGACGGGGGATTTGGGTACTTAAGGTGTTTCGAGTTCTGAGCAGAAGTGGACGTCTAGGTAGTGTAGCCCTGGAGAGTGGGAGGTAGCGTATCCTCGCTTGATAGCTTGGACCTCACTCACAAAGGCAGGAACTGGGAATACTGTACATTTATTGGACCACTGAATAAACACCGACCTTTCAATGATAATTTATCTTCCTCAGGCTGTGCACCATGTTCTCATGGGTAGGTCCAAAATTTCTATGCTTTTATTAAAGTCCGAAAGTGGGGAGTTAGATGTAGCTTCTTAGATGGACATGGTTGTAGTCTGCAAGAGACCCATTGCACTCCCTTCTGGATGATGTGCCTTGTTTTCCCTGGGATGGCCTCATGGAGGCTCTAAATTTGCAGCATGATCTTGTAAAAACATCCAAGTCAAACACGAAATTGGGTATGGATGTGTACTCCTTCTCAAACTGGGTGAAAGTAACAAGTGAGGTACCCCAAGGCTCCATCCTGGACCCTGTGCTCTTCAACATTTTGTTAATGATCTGGATCAGGGAATGCAGGGAATGGTAGTCACATTTGCCGATGACACAAAATTGAGTGAAATAGGTAATGCCCTGGAAAACAGAAACAAAATTCAAAATGATAGGTTTGAGCACTTGGCTGAAAACAACTGAATGAAATTCAACAGGGATAAGTGCAAAGTACTGCACCTAGGAAAAAACAAACAAACACACAGATGGGGGATACCTGGCTCAGCAATTCTATGAGCAAGAAGGATCTTGGAATTGTAGATCACAAGCTGACTATGATGTGGCTACAAAAAAAGCCAAATGCTATTTTAGGCTGCATTAACAGAAATATTTTATTTTTCTTTATAAATTTATTGTCATTGTATAAATATACATAGTATACACATACAACGAAATTCACAAATATAATCTCCAAATCCCATTAGGTACTAGTTCCTCTCTATTCAACATTGGTTAGACCTCATATTGAGTATTGTGTCCAGTTCTGGACACCACATTTCAAGAAGGATGCTGACAAATTGGAACAGGTTCAGAGGAGGGTGACAAGGATGATCAAGGGGCTGGAAACCAAGCCTTAAGAGGAAAGGCTGAAACAACTGGGCATGTTTAAACTTGACAGGATTTTTCAAATACTTGAAAGACTGTCATACAGAGGAGGGGCAGGATCTGTTCTCGATCCCTGAGTGCAGGACACTCAACAATGGGCTCAAGTTATAGGAAGACAGATTTCACTTGAATATCATTGACTATGCAAAAGCCTTTGACTGTGTGGACCACAGCAAACTATGGCAAGTCCTTAAAGAAATGGGAGTGCCTGACCACCTTATCTATCTCCTGAGAAATCTATACATGGGACAGGAAGCAACAGTTAGAACTGGATGCGGAAACACTGATTGGTTCAAAATTGGGAAAGGAGTACAACAAGGCTGTATATTGTCTCCCTGCTTATTCAACTTGTATGAAGAATGCATCATGCGAAAGGCTGGACTGGAGGAATCCCAAACGAATTAAGATTGCTGGAAGAAATATCAACAACCTCAGATATGCAGATAATACCACTCTGATGGCAGAAAGTGAAGAGGAATTAAGGAACCTTGTACAGTGGTGCCTCGCACAACGATTGCTTCATACAACGATGAATTCACACAGCGATGGGTTTCTTTGAGGAATTTCCCCCATCGTTTAACGATGTTCTCTATGGGGGAATTTCACTTAACGATGTCCCTTTTTCGCTCCTGTAAAAGTGTCTTAAACTGTTTGAAGCCTGTTTTAAATGCTTGCAATCGTTAGCGCACCTCCTGAACCCTATGCAAACTTAATTTGGTGTTGTTCTGAGTCTTTGTTAATTTTTGGTGATTTTTTAAATTCTCCATTGAAAGCCTTTGAATGGTCCATTCAAAGGCTTTCAATGGAGAATAAAAAAAATCACCAAAAATTAACAATGACTCAGAACAACACCAAATTAAGGTTGCATAGGTTTCAGGAGGTGGGCTAATGATTGCAAGCATTTAAAACAGGCTTCAAACAGTTTAAGACACTTTTACAGGAGCAAAAAGGGAGATCGGAAAGGGCTCTTTGATCTCCGTTTCCCTTTTAAATCTCTTTCCGATCTCCCTTTCTGCTCCTGTAAAAGTGTCTTAAACTGTTTGAAGCCTGTTTTAAATGCTTGCAATCGTTAGCCCACCTCCTGAAACCTATGCAAACTTAATTTGGTGTTGTTCTGAGTCTTTGTTAATTTTTGGTGATTTTTTTTCTCTCTCATTGAAAAGCATTGGAACTGATTAACCGGTTTTCAATGCATTCCTATGGGAAATGGTGTTTCACTTAATGATGTTTTCACATAACGATTTTTTTAATGGAACCAATTAACATCGTTAAGCGAGGCACCACTGTAAAGAGGGTGAAAGAGGAGTGCAAAAAATGGTCTGAAGCTTAACATCAAAAAACCTAAGATCATGGCCACTGGTCCCATCACCTCCTGGGTAATAGAAGGGGAAGATATGGAGGCAGTGTCAGATTTTACTTTCTTGGGCTCCATGATCACTGCAGATGGTGACAGCAGCCTGAAATTAAAAGATGCCTTCTTGGGAGGAAAGCGATGACCAACCTCGACAGCATCTTAAAAAGCAGAGACATGACCTTGCCAACAAAAGTCCGAATAGTCAAAGCTATGGTTTTTCCTGTAGTGATGTATGGAAGTGAAACCTGGACCATAAAGAAGGCTGACCGCCGAAGAATTGATGCTTTTGAATTGTGGTGCTGGAGGAGACTCTTGAAAGTCCCCTGGACTGCAAGGAGAACAAACCAATCCATTCTAAAGGAAATCAAGCCTGAGTGCTCACTGGAAGGACAGATCCTGAAGCTGAGGCTCCAATACTTTGGCCATCTCATGAGAAGAGGGGACTCCCTGGAAAAGACCTTGATGTTAGGAAAGTGTGATGGCAAGAGGAGAAGGGGACGACAGAGGATGAGATGGTTGGACAGTGTCATCGAGGGACCAACATGAATTTGGCCCAGCTCCGGGAGGCAGTGGAAGACAGGACGGCCTGGCATGCTCTGGTCCATGGGGTCACGAAGAGTCAGACACGACTAAACAATAAACAATGAGGAAAAACTTCCAAACTGTTAGAGCAGTATAGCAATGGAACCAATTGCTTTGAGAGTGTTGGTATATTGCAAGATCTAACATTTTACCCACATTGGGTTAATATACTTAAAGATCTCACCGGTCTCTTATAATTAATTAGCCTCTATATAAAGCCTTATCTCTCTCTCCCTGTCCCTCTCCTTTACACGCTCCTTCGATGGTGCTGAATGACAGAGTAAGGCAGAGACCGTGTGTGCTTGCCTAGGTCTGTGGGCATTGCCTCAGTTGCTGCCTTTTTCCCTTTACTGTTTTGTAATGTAGTTTTAGTATTTCTTATTTTCTTAGGATGTTCTGTTTACCCTTTTCCTACGAGAACCAGGTAAAGATTATTATTTATATTTTGTCTCAGTGTCTGAAAGCCTTTTTTTCCAACAGAGAGGCGGCGAGTGCTCCAACATTGGAGACATTCAAGAGAAATTTAGACAGCCACCTGACAGATATCCTTTGATTTGTGTTCCTACACTGATGGTCTTATAGGTCCCTTTCAACTTCATGATTCCTTGATTCTATGATGTTGAGATTTAACTACTGTAATCCTGGTTTGTATATTACCATTATCAATAACTACTTCTCATGTACTGTTCACCAAAAGGCCCTGTCTGGACCAACTTGCTTGTTAAAATGGATAAAAGTGTGCCCAACCTGAAAACAAGGTTGTACTTTTATTTAATAATTTTGTGCCGTTAGGTTAGTTCTGACATGGTGACTGCTTTCAGGAATTTCTCGATAGAGAGTAGTCAGAAGTGGTTTACTATTCCCTCCTCCTAGGAGCATCCTGGGGCTGCAAGTTGCCCAAAGCTGCATGCACTGGTTCCTTTGGGATGCACAGTAGGGACCTGGGCTAACTTATGAACTGAGCTATCCAGCCAGCTGATACCTTTATTAGACCACTATAATAAATTGCTGATGTCCTGTATTTCTGCTTTAGAGTCTTGCAGCCAAATTGAGGTGGTAAAATTTCCTTTAAAATTATTCCTAAGTACTTTGCATTGACAAGTGATTTCTGGTTTGGTGTTGTTAGATGTTTATGCATAGTTTATCTGATGAAATGCATGACAATACATTATAAAAGTTACCATATATGGAGGGAAAAGTTGCTTAAACTTAATTTTGCCAACACTGAGATCTGATACCTTGTAGAGAGTGTTTTGCAAATTGGCACATCTGTAATATTTTTAGATTTTGAGGCACATCTTCTCTATGCTATCTCAAAGTGGAAATCTTGAGGCTGCAGTATAGACAGCAATGTTTCTCCTTAAAGCCATAGTCTTTAGGAAACATTCCTTGAACTAACCTTGTTACAGTACAAGCAGAGCTTTCTGTAGTGGCACAAGAACCATAAACTTAGCTCTGGGGTAGGCTGGCAGCCAATGCAGATTCTGCAACACTGTTGTAATATTTGCACTTGGCTAGGATCGATGCTCATCCTTCTGAATATGAAATTAATTTTTTTAAAGTTCATGGAGCATTAAATACCAATTGTTAAAATAAGCAGTGCAGAGCAGAGAAAGTGACGTTTCAGATAAGCACATGTTAAGGCTTGTTGTTGCTTTAGATTGCAGCATTGGGATTTTTGTTTTTCTTTGGCTTGACCAAAAATAAGATATTTGTTTTTTCCAGGTCAAGCTGTTGTTCAAGATGGTATCTCTCGTGAACCTGGAAAAGGAGGCACAAAAGAAACTTGAAGATTTCCTGCAAAATGTCCACAATAGAGATTTTTTGTGGATGGATGAGATCCTTGAAGAGGCGATCAAGATATCCAATAGGTACAGTCTAAAAACCTGCTGGAAGTAATACCAAAGTGCTGCTGTTTTGTTGTATCTGTATGAAAATGTAGCAGTCTCAGCTCTCTATGAAGTATTGTCACCCTGACTAGTTTTATTTTACATCAAGGGAATTGTAAATGTAAGGGCTCATCCATACTGTGGTGTTGTCTCCACTCTTTCTAGGATGAGGTGGCTCTGGGTCCTTCTGGTGCTTTTTGTTACAAACTTGAATTGATATCCTAGTATAGTTGTGAGAGAGAGCCACCAAGTGTGCCATCCTCCCCGAAGAATCAGCTAGGAGTGACTGAAGGATGTGTCGTGGGAGAACTGATTAAAATTGATGATGGGGAAATAGGGAGGAGCAAGGCGGTTGAGGTATTCTTGGCTGCGGGGAGACAGAGACAGAAGTGGGTGGAGTTAGATCTGATGAAGTGGGATGAGATAAAAGAGGAGAAGGAGGAGTGGCAGAAAGGAAAAGATGACAGGAGCGTACAGACGGAAGAAACAGGAGAGGCAAGGTACAAATTCATAAATCTTCTAAAGGAATTTCCCAACTTAAAGACAGGAGGAGGTCTGCTGCCAGATCCTCCTGGCGGGATTAAGAAAGACTAGATCAGGATGGAATATGGGAGTGGTTTGTCCTACACAGGATACGGGGAAGAAGGAGACCCTTTTTGGTGTCAACAGCTATCTTCCCCCGTCTGAAGGGAGACTACATGAAACACCCATGTTGCGGGACAATGTGTGCAGTATTGAGTTTCCCGGTGCGGAACAAAGTTATACCAAGCACTTTGGGGTGAAGAAAGATTAAGAAATGGTAGAAGTGTGGAATTCGAGAAAGTTAAAAGTTACAAATTGTTGCTGGAGTTGAACGAGTTGGATCCTTTTGGTTTGAGAATTTCTGATGTTAAAACAAATAAAGAATCGTTATTTGTACCGGTTGCTCTTTTCCTTCTGTTCTTCCCGCCGAAACCCAGGGCCCGCCCACAGATACAAAGGAACCTAATCACAATAGTATATTTCTTGCTGGATGCACTAGGTCACACTGGTACTACCAGTTCACATGACATCTTTAAGTGCTCCCCAATGTCTCATTTCCAATGTAAATCCCCACCCCTTGCCTCTCCCTACCTACTTCATTCTTTCTGTCCTCTATCTTGTTTAACCCACCCACTATTTTCAAACCTTTGTGTTTTCATTGTAATGTTTATTAATCTTAATCATTTTTTTCTTTACAGTTTTCACTTTTATGCTATAGGGCAGAAGTTAGAACAATTGTTTTTAAAAAGCAGGAACACAGGATATTGCAAACACTGAACAGGACTAGTAGTAAACTGTAACAAGATGGAGAGTAACCAGCATAAATGCACTTGTAAGGAAACATGAAATGATAAAACACCCACAAAGTATGCTGATTGTGCATTCAAGAAAATCAACACCGAGCAGAGCTTTTTGTTCTGCTTTGTCTCTGTTGACACTAGTTTCAGTCCTATGTTATGTAGTCACTAAGATGCAGTACCTGTATTGTGACTGCAAGCAAAGCTGAACAGATGTTCAGTGTGGATGGACCCTGATTAAAATAAAATTTCCTGACTAGGAATGAACCTTGTCTGGATGCTCTGACAGAATACATTGGCTTGCAACTGAATTGAGCTTTGCTGTAACCTAGGAGCATGTTTAAAAAAAATTAGTCACATAGCACATGCTCATTTTGCAATTCACACTTATCTGTCCAGACAAGTAAAATTTCAGTCTGGCATTTTCTTTAAAACAAAAATGATTCCTTGGAGACTAAGGTTATATTTTTAGTACATAACTTTCTGATATGCTGTTTTATTACATTAGCTGTCTGAAATTTTACAGTCTAGAACTTAATCAGTTCAATCTATCACTTATGTGTTAATATGCAAAAGGTTTTTAGGAGTATTTTTGTACAGTGGTGAAGTTGAAGCACAGACTGGCACCAGAACAGTCTAATTATCCTAACCATTCCAAAAATGAAAGATGGGACAATAGCCTGAGTATCCTGTGAGAATATTGGGAAAATGTGTGCAATTTGGCTCTGTCAGGAGGCCAGCTCTTCAAAAGAAGATATTTATATTCCTTGGTCTTCCTGAGAACGGTTCCAGTTGTGCTAGACCTGCAGCATTAATTGTATGGTTTGGTTTTAAATTAAAAAAAAACTGACTTTATGAGTTATTATAAAGTCCTTATCAAACTGTAGATTTGCCAACAAGCTATTGATTTGGCCACTTGTTAAATCAGCTGTCTAAAAATTTGTTAGCTAAAGGTACGTAGCTGACTGTAATTTAATCTATTGCTCTTGCTGCTCATTTGTCAAAACAGTAATTCCAGTGGAGAACCACTACTGATGCCAAAAACTCCATCACAGAAAAACCGCCAGAAAAAGAAGCACTTATCTTCTGTTAAGAAAGATCAGTTTTCCAAAAAGAGGTAGGATGAACGTTCTGCGTGTCTGGCCCTGTGCATGGTTGTCTAGGATGCTTACTGAGTAGTGCTTAACATTCCAGTTTGATGAGATAATTAATGAGGATTAGGACTGTAGTGTTTCTCTAATCTGTTAGAAATCTTTTGAGGAATGAAAATAGTTACTAGGAAAAGTTTGAAACATTTAAAAGCAGTGTGTGATAGCACCATCTAGGAAGAAGCACTCACTTACTGAGCCTTGTGGCGCAGTGGTTAAACCGCTGTACTGCAGCCAAAACTGTGCTCACGACCTGAGGTTCAATCCCAGGCAGCCGGCTCAAGCCTTCTATCCTTCCGAGGTCGGTAAAATGAGTACCCAGATTGCTGGGGAGGCAAAGTGTAGCCTGCATAATTAACTTGTAAACTGCCCAGAGAGTGCTTGAAGCACTGTGGGGCGGTATATAAGCAGCACGCTTTGCTTTGCTTTTGTTTTGCTTTTCACTTGGGAAGGGGGAAGGAAAAATGTCTTCGGAGAGAGAATGCATGTTATATCCAAGATACTTTCCCCCACCCTTATTTATTACTGTATCTTTATTCATCTGATGGTTTATCCATATTTAATCTATAGATTTTTTTCCCCTAAAACCTAGAATTAGCAGGGAAATGCTCACTCTGGATCTGCTAGCAGGTGTGAGTTAGGGAAAGGGTGGCTCCATCCTGAAGGCCCCAGTTTTTACTATTGATATAAATTTGCTGTTAGCTGAGGCTGGTATAAGCTTTTCCTCTTCCACAGACTCCAGTAGGAAATGGAAATTGCTCTCTGCTTCAATGTCTGGCTAGCCCAGCATGAACCAGTAGGTTTTGGAAGTGGTGGTCAGGGATCTGGTACTTTGTCTTCCCACCCCACTTAGGTTTGTGGCATAGGAGTTCTTTATCTTGATGTCCATTTTAATGAGGATTGCTCTTACATGAGCAACCTTCCCACAAATCAATTAGTCCAAATGTTTGGGAATTTTTAATATATATATATATATATAACTTTGACCATCAGGTTGGCAAGCTTGAGGGAGACAGTTTGAGGGCATGAAAGCTTTGTCATAATGCTCTGATGGAGTACTATGACCTAGGAAAGCAATGTAACTTCCAATTTGTCTGCATTTATTTCTGTTTCTGAAACGACACACACTCTGCATAGAATCCAAAGAGTGCTGTCAGTTTCTATAATGTCAAAAGAAAAACAAATGCAATGTACAAAGAAGCATATGTCTCCCCTCCACCACATTGCTTTGTTTGATTGGGCTGTCAGTGCAAAGTGTGTCTCTAATATTTGGAGCACAATAATTTCCCAATTTATTTTATCAGTTCAGCTACGTTATTAGTTGAATTATTAGCATTGAATGGCTGAGAATTTAAAGGATAGGTTTTGCTCTGTGTTTATTCAAAAGCCCTTATCTATTTTGTTCTAGTAAGCTGTTTTTCTGTTTTCTTAAAAGTGTAAATATAAAGTTCGTTTTGCACCTTCCCTAGCTTCTCTGCCAGTTGTTCTCTGCAGTGAACTAGATTGCCCCCACCTTCCTGACAAGTGTGCTCAATTTATTAGGTTGTCAAAAAGGTACAGTACCCGGTCGTCATCTTCTAAACAGACTGGCCAAAATCTCCAGCACAGAAAAGATTCAGACATGATGATTGATGCTGAGACTTCTTCACCTTGTCATCGTGTGACTCGATCTCGGGCGATGAGGTCTGCCAGGCCCTCACAGGATTCTTTCAAGAAACTGAGTATCGATTTAACCAAAGGGCGGATACCCCTGGTAGAAATCAGTGCTAATGAGAGACACAGTGCAGAATTGCAGGTGAAGCAATCACCACCCCTAACAGGGAGTGTTGCTCGGAGCATCACTTTGCTGTCGAATGGCAAGTCCCCCATAAAGGAATCACAACCTTTGTCTAAAGCTTCTTTGATTGTGATCCCAGACACCCCTGAAACAAACATTACAAAAGAGGGACGGGGAGCTTCCAAGATGAAAATTGCAAATATGTCGATTCCTAAAACCCCTGAAAAGAAAGAAGCCACCACTCAGCAAGAAAATATTTGTGACCAGCAACAAGAAGATTGCAAGTCGTGTGAAACTGAAGCGGCACAGAACTTAGCTGAGAGTCCACAGACACCCACGGCACCAAAGGCAAACCGTCGGTCAGTACGCCGAAGCCTAATGGGTAGACGCTCAATGAACTCCAAAGCCTCTTTGGTTGAGACGTACTCATTAAGCATCCAGAGGGAAAGAATGGTTCGGAAATCTGTTACCAGGAGTTTGTCCAAGCGTAAAAAAGGCCAGCAATCATCAGCTGCTTGTAAGTGCACGAGTTATACCTTTCAGCCTCACGAGGCAGCCATGTCTGGTTTTGTCTCCCTGATCCTTTTTTCTTTTATGTCTGAAGCCACCTACTGTCCGTTTAATTTGATATTGCTAGTGATATGAAGCAGGGTGGATTTGATTAAATCAAATTGTTTAAAATCCTGAGTTAAATTTTAAAAAGAGATTTTGATTATTTAAAATTTAAAAATCTTAAAATTTGAATCATGATTTTAAAAATCATAGATTTTTTTAAATACACTCTGATATGAAGGGGGGAATGTGAATTTTGGGGGGAGGGAAATCAGGAAAATTCCTCTTTTTCTTCTTCAAAAGCACTTTTCAGTTCTTTCAGTGGAACAACTGAAAACATTTATTTTAAACTGCCCTCTGACAAAACATTTTTCCTTCAGAAGGAGTGAAGTACTTTGCAAGACACAGTATCTTGGGAAATTTAAATGATCTGATTCTGGCTTCTGGGTGTTGGTGTTTGTCCTCTTGCCCTCTGAAGCTCATCTGCAGGTGTCAATAGACAACAGTCATGTTCTTTTTCTCGTTCCACATGCCCCTGTTTCCATCCTTGTACCAGGTTCTCTATACAGTGGTGCTTCGCATTACGATGTTAATTCATTCCAGCAAAATTGCTATAGAATGAAAACATTGTAAAGTGAAATTAAAAAGCCCATAGAAACGCATTAAAACCCAATTAATGTGTTCCTATGGGCTTGAAACTCACTGTCTAGCGAAGATCCTCCATAGCGCAGCCATTTTCGCTTACTCCTGCATTCTGCCCTTCCAAGTCTCAGTCCTCTCATTTCTTGGCCACAGTCTTCATTTGGATTGATGATTGAACCATGGAATACTACTTTAATTTTCCATTGTCAGCATTAAAATTGTGTAGTTCTTCTGTAGTCAGGATTTTTTTTTTGTCTTCATGTTCAACCAGAGTCCTGTTTTGGCATTTTTTTTCTTTCATTTTCATCAAAATCGTTTCAAGGCATTGCTGCTTTCTGTCAATAAGACGGTGTCATCTGCATATCTTAAATTATTCATGTTTCTTCCCCCAGTTTTCACTCTTCCTTCATCTGAATCTGATTTGGCTATCCATTTGATATGTTCTACATAAAGCTTGAACAGATAATGTGGAGATAAAATTCACTCTTTTTTGACATCTTTGCCTATAGGAAACCATTCTGTCTCCCCATATTCTGTCCTAATGATAGCTTCTTGTCCACAATACAGTTAATGCATCAGGACAGTCAAGTGCTGAAGCACACCCATTTCTTTCAACAGAATCTGAAGCTTCTCATGATCTAGACAAAGGTTTTGCTGTATTCTGTAAAGCATAGATGGATCTTCTGAAATTATTTGGTGCTCTCCAATAGCCAGTAGGATATGTACAATATGATCTTGAGTGTGGCTTCCTTTTTGGAATCCAGCTAGAATATCAGGCATTTCTCACTCCAAAGTAAAAAAGAAACTCTTTGAGCATCACTTTGCTTGCATGGGAAATTAATAGTTACTGCAGTCTTTGGCATCTCCTTTCTTGGGAATTGGACTGCATCTTGAACATTTCCAGTCTGTGAGTCATTGTTTTATTTTCCATATTTATTGGCATATTCTTGTTGGGATTTTGATAGATTCAGTCTCTGCGGCTTGAAATAGTTCTATTGGTATCCCATCTACCCCTGGTAATTTATTTTTTCCTAGTGTTTTCCAAGCATCTTCACTTTCTAGAACTGGAGTATGATCATAGGATTCCTCTTTAAAGGAATCTGTCATCCTTTTATCTCTTCTCGATGGGGCTTCAGCATACTGTTTCCATCTTCTGTTTATTTTCTCCTGGTCGGATAATGTGCTTTCCTGGTTTTTCATCATTCCTAATCTAGATTTAAATTCCCCTTTGATTTCTTGGATCTTTTGAAGAGATGTCTTGTTTTTCCCTTTTGTTTTTCTCTACTTCTTTGCACTAGTTTCAGAACTCTGGCTCTACTTCTGTCACCTTCTATTTTTGCATCTCGACTACCCTTTACAGTTTTAAGTGTCCTTCTGTCATCCATCTAGGTTTTTTCTTTTTATTACAAGAATTGTCTTTTTGAATTCTTCCTTAATAATGATTCAGTTTGTTAAATTGAATCTGGAAAGCTGTGAATTTTCAGATTTGTGATTCAACATTGCTGGCTTTTGTTTTTATCTAGATATAAATACATACTTATATGGCACCTACATACCCATTTGTGGACATCATGGCATATTATATAGTATTATCCTTGGGACAACCTCTTAGGTTGTGTGTGCTGCTCACACAGAAGTCTCCAGGAAGCCATATGGATGCAGATGCTGGCAGGTCTTGAACCAGGCAACTAGATGCCAGAGTTAGGTTTCTGGGCCACCATACCCATCTTCCTTTCCTGTATTGTCTCTGTCTTCAATATTTACTCTGCCTTCCTTGTCCAGTTCCACATATATGATCACAGTTCCATTTATCCTGTATCTTTGTACTGTATGTCATGTTGGCTTAGTCTGCTGAAAAAACAGAATCTTGAAGCGAGAACTGGTAACTTGATTGCCACACAGGCTGGTTCTTATCACAGGAGGCACAATGGGGGGAAAATTCCCAACATTGTTTCCACAGCCGGAAACCTAAACTACTGAGATATCCATACCAGTCTATTTGATTGTAGGTGACTTAGTTTTCATGAGTGCAACATAGCCACTAATAACATTTTATGAGACCCCAAGTATAGGTTTAGCTAGGGTGCTTATGATGCAATTCAGTTATATTTAAACGAGTCAGGAGAGTCTTTTGTTTAATATTACTAAAATTATTTTAAAACGTGTTCTTTGTTTAAAAATGATTTTTTTGTTTAAAAGACATGTTTAAAATTCTTCAATATTTTTGCCTTTTGTATTATGCAATGAGGAGAGCAATCCAAATAACGGTTGCCAGTAGTGAGAAGATAATGGGCTATTTCTCAGCGTTAAGCAGCTGTGAGATGTCCGGTAATTTTTCACAAATGTCTTGTTTGAATGAGCATATAAAGGGGAATGTAGTCTGCTACAGTTGTTGTCAACACGAAAGTGGACAGGTTGAAGGTTATGCATGAGAATATCTGCTGAGAAAACAGGAGGGTGTGAGGTATCTGGAGCTAGTTTGGGTCTATGGTGCTATCATTGGGTTCAGTGACACAAACAAGTGCACCCAGAAGGCTGCAAGATGTCCACCCACATCTTCTGACCATTGTCTCAGGTAGGTAGTGCACTTAATGCTCCAAATTCCAGTTTGGTTTGAAATCCTGCTACCAGGTCTTAATCTGTGAAGATCTTCCAGGCTTCTTTCTGAATGAAATTGACAAAGGAAATGTCAAGGCTGCAGACTTTGCTTTCTGATCTGCTTCATGGCCTTTCTGGTTCAGCTGAAATACAGATGTTTGCTCTTTAGTGTATACCAAACCCTACTGATTCTTATGGAGATCCAGGGTGTTGCTACATGTAGTGAAGTCCAGTAAGAGACAGAATGTCTCTGTATGCACCAAAATACTAGATTTTTCATTCTGCTCCTATTTCCTGGTTGAAAAAAGATTTGTGTCTCTTCCTCTTCAGCTCAGATGATTTCAGAGACGTTAGTGGCGGAAGAAGCTTCTGAATCTGGGTGAGGTTATTTTAATTAAATCTTATTGTTGCATCCATTTCAGGCTGTCTAAAATAAAGTGCAGGCAGAACAGATATTCTGCCCCTCTGCAGCCCCTCTGGGTCTGCTTCAGAGAGTTGGGGAGGACCTTTGGGAAGATTAAGCCAGTCACCAAGGACCTCAATGTAGCACTCCCCTGATGTTTTCATTTGTTGTTGAAATGGTCACTCCCACCTTCTGGGAGGGCAGTTTTGCCATGTTTTCAGCCTCTGATGTGCTGTTTTAAGCTTAAAATTGGAAGTGATCAAGTTTATTTTTTAGGAAACAGACAGTTAGGTCTCTAGACTCCAGGGGAGAAGAGGAACCCCCAGACCTCCAGAAATTGTGCATCAGTGATTTAGAAAGCTACAGGGGGTAGAAGAGCAAAAAGAAGTCTTGTTGTACAGTATTAGTACAGGTGATAGGTTGGATTATTTAAACACAAAATAGTAAGATGTATTTAGTTTAAGACCTTGCTATAAGACAAAAGGTTGAAAGGAATTCACCAGTTTTTGCTTCTGTATCACTATGTATATCTTATGTTTTCTTCCCCAGGCTGAAGTTAGATCCTAATTCGGAAGAGGTAAGTTCTGCAAAGGGTAAAAGTGAAAAATGAAAACCCTAAGGAGACCATTTTATTCCTCATTACCTGCGGGAACCATCATTTCACTGAATAAATTTAGACATAGAAAGAATGGCACTGTTAGGCAGGCTAGATTTGATTTAAATCAAAAGAATTGCATTTATTTTTATTTTTGACAATTTAAATTAAAATATCATTATTTAAAATAATTAAATTATGGTTTAAATCAGTGTGATTTTTTTTTAAATCATTGATTTTTATTCACTCTTTTGTTAGGGTAACACGTAGAATTTTAAATACAGTGTGTGGTGGAGGAGCAGGAATGGAGGACTTCCAGTTCAGAGACCAAAATAAGTTTGCCAGGCTACAGCACTTGCCTTTGTGAAAACCTCAGGCCTGAGTCGATATATTGTATCTTGTGTTTTATACTCCTGTTCAGAGATCGTCTGATGACAGAAACGTTCATGGACCAGAGAGTTGGCCTAAAATAACAGACAAAACAGTTCCTCTCCACTGTTCCTTTGCTGAAATATCAAAGTCATCTCTCCAGTTGGATGGAGTTTCTTCTGTCATAACAATATGTTTGAAGTAAATTGTCAAAGGGAGGGTCACCTGTCCAACTAATGAGTTCATGTGCTTGTATGTGTGAAGAGGACTGTGTTGACAACCTGTTTGCCTTTACAGACAGTTGTTGAAAACCCCAGGATATCTCTTCGATCTCACAAGGCCAGCATGACTACAGCTCTCCAACCTCAGGGTGACCAAGCAGGAGGAGAGTGCAAGGGTCAGTGTACTCACCGTTACCGGCTGACTGAGTAGCAAAGAGGCTCAGTTGTCGGGAAGACAGATTAACTTTAAGGAAGCACAAACAATTTTTTAGATCAGTGCTTCCCAACTTTGGATCCCCAGATGTTCTTTGTATAAAAAGCCCAGGAGCCTTCCCCACTAGCTGTGCTGGCGAAGATTTCTAAGAATTGTAGTTCAAGAACATCTAGGTACCCAAGTTTGAGAACCACTGTTTTAGATGTTTTAGATGGAAGGAACATGTTCTTTCCATTCACCTTCAACAAAGGGATTGCCAAGCAATTTGTGGCACTCCAGATATTTGTGAGCTGCTATACCCATCATCATCTATCTCTGTTGGCCAGACTGACTTGGCCTGAGTGGGGAGTGGAATTGGAGTTCACCTTGGTGGCCACATATTTTCCAGTCCTGAACTGAGGAGGCCTAGCTCATTTTTACACTTCATTATGCTGTTAACTGGTTGAATCTGGGCCAGCTGTTAAGTTAACTTAAACTACCTTGCAGAATTCTTATGGGGGTATGATGTTTACTGCCACGAGCACTTGATGGATTTGTAATGAATTTGGTGAACGGTATAGCAAACTTGATCACAACAGTTGAACATAACTGGAAGAAGCAATTTAGCTAGTTGTGTTTGCTTGCTTCATGTACACAACTGTGATTCTACAAAACTTTGTAGACTATTACACAGGGCTATTTACCAATGATTAGGATTGTATTTTCTAAATTTATTGCTAATTTTGACCTAATTTTATCCAGTATAACACATGTCTGGTAAAAAATATGCCACATTATGCTGATTAATAGAAGCCAATGTGAGTTTCTTCAGTTGATTCCTAAGCACATCTCAGATAATGGATGGAAACCTGCTTTTGATATTTGTGTAGTGGGAACTAGGAGCATTGTGTTCCTGATGAAATTTCACACTTGCACAGTAGATATACAGACATGAGTCTACGGGAAGGAGCCATCTAGGAATGGGTTGATTCTTTCCTTGTTTCTTCCAGACCAGGCAGAGGAAGTGAACATAGAAGAGCTTCACAGGCTTGTTCCACAAGCGCCTCAGTTTGTTCTTCTCCTACTTTGCCCAGAATAGGCCTCTCTTCATGCACTTTCCCATTTGTGGCCTCTGACAAATGTGCTTCAGGAGCAGCTGTCTTTGGCAGACATGCTCTTCAATAAATAGTTTCTGATTGAAGACCTGGACCTCTCTCTTTCTATAGACCTAGAACCTTCTTGGGTAGGTCTTATTCCTGGATGGCTCCTTCTCTCAGACTGAGCATGGGACACTGTTTGCCCCCAGAGTGGCCCACTCTGGTCTGCAGAGCAGGTAACATCCAGTTCCACCCAACCACTGACTGACTTCCACTCTAATTCACTGGTACTTGTCTTCTTCTAAATTTCCTACCAGGCTCCTCCTTTATCTGGCTCTGTTGAGGAAGGAAAAATGGAGAAGCTTGTGGAGCATGCCTGTTAATATTTTGAAAATACACTTCCCCTGCCTGGACTCTGGGCTAAAGAAAGACTCATCCATTCCCGGGTAGCTCCTTCTCCATAAACCAGGATGGGCCTTCACAGAGATAAGCCCATGTCCCATGAAGGTGCTAGTTAATGAGTAATCATCACTGACACCAGGCTTTTCTGTATGTTATACTTCATTCATCACTAAATGGCTGTTCTCTGTGCAGATGATACTTCTCAAAAGTGTGAAGACATGCAGAAGCAGCCGCAGATTATCAAGTATGTTTCCTTTGAAGAATATTCATGGCGGGTTTGTTTAAATGAGTGTTTCTGTGTTTTTACCCATAAAGCATACACTAATGTGAATAAGTTAAATGCTTGTGAGCAAGACTATCATTGTTCCCACTTACAGTAAAATCCAAGGCATAGTGTTTTACTGTGCAACTCTGCCCTGCTTGCTTGATAGAGCCATGCACAGGTTGCAGACAGTACAGTTATAAAGGTGTAGAGGGGAGATGACTGCTTGGTGGAAGAAAGGAAATGAAAGGCGGAGGTAGGAAAAGGTTTCTTGTAACTTTTTTGTGCCTAAGGAAGGGGGAATTTTCAGACTGGGCTGTATATAATGTGGCATGTGGCCCAGTAGTTCTTATGATAGGATGTCGGTGGACTAGGACAGGATGTGTAGAAGTGGTGTCTTCTAGCTGTTACAATGAAACTCCCAGCATCCCAGTTCACTAGTTTTGCTGGCAGCTGCACTCCATTTATGCCTGGAGGGCATCACTTTGAATGAGGACAACCTCCTATGCCAAGGAAGACTCATTAAGATACATACCTGAGCTGCCATTTGTTTCTGGATCCTTTCTGTCCATTAAGGGACTCACAGTGGTGGTGTCTTTTGGTATCAGATGATGTCCAAAAGCCTAAAGATGGTACCAGGGTACTTCAGTTTCTACAGTATCTCCAAGAAAAGAAATGGTATAGACAGAATGAATGCTCTATGGAAAAGGCCCACATTAACATTTATACAACAATAAATAATCTACAGGAGGCAGTCAAGCTACAAGAGAGCACTTGATATAAATGATGAACAGTATGCAGAAGAAAAGCTTTCACCACCAAGGAAAAAGGCTCCATCTCCTCAGTGTCTCACCAATAAGGTAAGATATGCACTTGGAAGTGTGTCAAGACCCTCAAAAGCTTTGTAGGAACTGATAATATTCTGTTCTCTTCAGGTTTCCCGTCCTTTCAAGACATTCTTGCATACTGTTCATAAGAATCAAGTGCTTATGATGACTCCTGGCTCTGTGAGCCGAAACAACACTATAAAATCATTTCTCAAGCAAAACACTCCCCTACGGACCCCTGCCCAGGTAATTTAATTGAGTGGAAATAGGGGAGGTGGTTTCTGAATTGAAAATTACCTTGGACAAAATCCAGTTGTCAATCAGAAGTAAAGTACAGTGGTGCCTCGCTTAACGAGCACACCGTACAACGACGAAATTGCATAGCGATCCCTTTTTTGGGATCGCTAATGCGATCGCTCAACGTTTTTTAGATAGGGCAAAATTCGCTTTGCGAAGATCGGTAAGCGTTTCGCTTACCGATCTTCGCAAAACGAAGCCCGACGATCAGCTGTTCAGCGGCCAAAATGGCCGCCGGAAGCCCGGAAATGGCCCAAAATGGCCGCGTGCAGCGTTTTCGCGCCCTCGTTAAGTGAGGGGAGGGCGCGAAAATGGCTGCCGGCCATTAAGAAGCATCGCTGAACGGTGAGTATTCGGCCAATTTGGAACACATTAAACCATGTTTAATGCGTTCCAATGGAATTCCCTGCCCCGTTCAACGATGCTTCAGCATAGCGAAGGTTAATCCGGAACGGATTAACCTCGCTATGCGAGGCACCACTGTATACTTACTGAATTGATGAGATCTGTCATGTTCCCATTGGTTCAATGGGTCTATTCTAATAGAGACTAGCAATTAGATTTAGGTCCTCTTGAGTAGCAATAACAATGAGAAAAATAATAACCACTCTACTCATGAAGAATTAAAGGGCTTTCCTTTTCTTTCACTGTTATTTTTCAAGAGCTCTTTTCAGTGCTGAGTTTCTTTCACTCGTACTCATGAACTTGCAGGAATGTCCAGGCTTTGTAGACATTATTCAGATCTATTTTGGAGTAACAATGAAGAGCTTTGAAACTGGGCATGGGTGTAAATAAAGAAATAGTCCATGCCACATCCCAACTGAGAACAGTAAAACCTGGATTTGGGGACTGTGGATAGAGAAGAGTAAAAGCTGCAGTTTGAAGAAAGTAGGAGATGGAAAAGTGGGAGGAGAATAATTGGTGGGAGAAGCAAGGAGCTGCAAAAGTAAGGAATCAAAGAGAAAGTGGGTTTGTGCAAAAAATATATATCATGGGGTGTATGGTCATGAGTGTTAGTGTAAAAAATAGGTAGGCAAAAAAGCTGATGCACCTGGAATGTGGAAGACCAAAATCAATACATTGACTTGAACTGTCCAATCATATTGTGCAGATGTGTGCATTTGAAAATTGGGTGATTGTGCACTAAGAGTGTCCCAGTTTTATTATTTCGGTCAACTCCCAGAATTCCCCAGGCAAAATTCTGGAAGTTCCTGCCTATAGACACGGAGCTATATTGCACGCCCCTGGAACAGGCCTCTTTTCCTGTACAAAAAGATAACACTGCCGGTACCTCAGGAAGCCAAGGTTATTGTAGGAGGTATAGTTCTTTGGCCCTGTAGTGTAGAGCTTAATGGGCAGCAAGACTAAGGATCCCATAAAGACCTAACCCTCTCAAGAAGTCCTAGGGCAGATTCTTTTGTACAGGACATAGGCCTGAGACAGCCTGGAAGAGAGGCATGTTCCAGGTGAGTAAAGTACAGGTATCTGTAGATGTGTATCTGTGGGCAAGAATTGCCCGAATTTTGCCCAAGGGATTCTTGGGGAATTCTGGGAGTTGGAACCCAAAAAAACCTAAACAGCAGGCCCTTGTTGTGCACCATGCAACACTGCTTAGTAGTTCAGTATTCTGGCACAATTTTCCTGTAATTCTTTACTATTGGCCTTACGTGGATTCTCATGCAGCTGAACCTAGGTGTAGATTAAAACAAGAATTCACTCTATAGACTACAAAGCTTGGTGTTAAAAGTGCAACATCCTGAATTAGTCTTGCAAAGGCAGTTTAGCCCTGTAATGATTTTGGCAATAAATGTTGAGTTGAACTTGGATTGCAGTTGCCGGTGGTATTAACTCTGTTGCCCTCTTCTCTTTGTACAGGGAGGGTTCGTTGTAAGTAACAAAATTGATGTGTAGGTGTATTTGCATATCATTAACACTGTGTTGTCTAATGGCATCTATGACCTAATATTAGAAAAGCTCGAGCATTTATTTAGTGCTTTTGCAATAACAGCTTACTAAAAAAATAGTTAACGGATGTACAGTTATAACTGATATTGTATTCTCTGGGTATTAAAAGAATTATGCCTCTTCCAAAATATGGTTCATGTTTGCTATTTAAGTAAACATTTCAGTTTAATTGCATTTTTGCATTCAGTTTATTATAGATTAGAAAGGTCAAAGATAACAAAGTAGAAGAGTAATTCCAGAATACTTAGTCATTGCTTATTTCTAATACCATTGTTACCCTTTTTATGATCTAATCCATATTATCTTAATCGTCCAGTCTTTCCACGGTTAATTGTAGCCTTTTATTTTCACTAATTAACCTATGTAACATTTACCACCAAAACCATGCATATTAAATTGAGCAAGGAGGAAAAGAATGTTTGGCACATGTGCTTAGAAGCAAGTCCCAGTGACTTGAGTGGGATGTACTGGTAAGAGTCTTAGACAGCACCCTAGGGATAACAGTTGCAGCCAGCCAGTATATGGTTAGTTTGAAAAAGAGGGAAGGTAGGACTGTCATTCATAGATTCATAGAGCTGTTAAGCTGGAAGGAACCTGAAGAGTCATGGAATCCAACTTCCTGTGGAAGCAGGATATCCACAGCTAAAGTATCCATGACAAGTGGCTTTCCAACTTGTTTAAGAACCCTCAGTGAAAGAAAGTCTGCCACCCTCTGAGTAGTTTATTCTACTTTGGAAATGCTCTTACTAATTAGTCTTACATTAGTCATCCTAATGTTTAAGAAAAACCTTCATTTGTCATAATTTGAATCCATTACTTCAGTTTTTACCCAGTGGAGCTACAGAAGACAAACATATGCTCCATTTCCCAGGTCACAGCCTTTCAAATAGTTGAGGATGGTGATCATATCACCTCTCGGTCTTGGCTTCTGTAGGCTCAACATACGCAGCTCCCTCAATTGTAAATGTCTGGAAGGGCTTGGATTTTAGACCTTTTGCCATTCTGGTCATCCTCCTGTGGAGAACATTCTAGCTTCTCAATATCCTTCTTAAACTATGATGCCCAGAACTGGACACAGTATTCCAGATGATATCTAGTACTGAGATATATCCCATTACAGCAATTGTTTATTTTGTGAATGGAATGGAATAGAACTATTGAGAGTTTGAGTGTTCAAGGAATTAAGACTAGAAACAAACTTGAGAATAACTCTCCTAGACAAGAAGCCAATGACATGGTTACATCCTGTCTGTGGGCTTACCTCCCCGTCAAAGGAGGGTCGGGTAAAGTCAGATGTAAAGTTGGGTCCCTTCTCAGTCGGCAGGCTTTCCTATGGGTTGACAGCTAGGGCTTTGCGAAAATGGAACTGCTGCTAACTCACAGCAGTGACATGAAAGTTGAAGCAGAAGGAAACCCCTCAGGGATGGCCCAAGCCTAACTTGGCCCAAGATTTCTCCTTTCTTTCTTCCTTCTCCTGCTCCCTCTGCAGTGGATTTGCTTGCTTGTTTCCTCCTAATTACGGCTTGATATAACTGTTTTTGATGTTTCAGGGTCAGAAAAGGGAGACAATTCTTTTTTCTGACATGCATTTCTCTTGCTCCTCCTTGCTGCTTCTTAGTGTGGATGTAGCTCCTTTGTTCAGGATTTTATTTTTATTTATTAGATTTTTATCCCGCCCTTCTAGACAATGTCTACTCAGGGCAGCTTACAATAAAATAATTGCATAAAACAGTTAAAACAACAATTAAATCGACAATAAATATTACTCAAGATGGGAAAATATAAACAAAAGACTAAGCAAGAAATAAAAGTCAAGTATTGACAGGAGGGAAGGCCTGCCTTAAAGAGCCAAGTCTTTAATTGTCTTAAAAACACCCAGCGAGGGTGCCGGACAGATCTCTGACGGCAGGCTGTTCCAAAGTCGAGGGGCCACTGCCAAGAAGGCCTGGTTTCTAGTTCTTTCTTTCTGGGCCTCTCTCAGTGTTAGGCCCCTCAGCCGTCTTTCTTGGCTGTGATGAGTGACTCGAGTAGATCTAGGTGGGAGAAGGCGTTCTGCTAGATATCAAGGTCCTAAACTGTTTAGGGCTTTATATGTCATCATTAACGCTTTGAAATCAATGTGGAAACAAATGGGCAGCCAATGCAAGGCAGCCAGAGTGGGAGAGATATGTTTTCTTGTCCCACTAAGTAGTCTGGTTGCCGCGTTCTGCACCATCTGAAGCTTCCGCATCAATCTCAAAAGATTTTGTCTTGCAGCCAGGGTTGCCTGATTCAGTCTTGGAAAGAGCTCTCATGGCATGGCAGCTGGGTGGGACATAATCTTTTTTGCAATACTCTTCCATTATAGCATTGTGATACTTAAGCTGCTTCTGTGTAGCAAGAGGCACCCTGTACTGTATGTTGAACTGGGTGGCACTGTTTAATGATCTCTTGAAAGTCTTGATGAAGTGTGGCTCCTTCTGTAATGAGAAGCTGGTATTGCAAAGGGTGGGAGGAGCAGTACTTTGAGAACGTAAGCAGAAATTACTGACACTTGGAGTCAGTGCAAATCTCTTTCCTACCCTATAGTGCAACAACCTTGTGTCAGAGTCTTTCCAAAACAAAAAAAGATGCTTGTTTCATGTCTAACAATAGTATTTAGTTCAGAGCCTGGATAAATTAGTTATTTGGACTCCTAGTTATGAGCTTCTGGGAGTTGTAGTCCAAAAAGCTAACTTTCCCCAAGTTCTGATTTGCATATTATAATGAGTGTGGTCCGGTTGCTTTTTGCGGTATGGTTTCATTGCTCTTTGCAGTGGCTGAGGTGTGGAAGGGAGCGAAGTGTTTGGCATGGCAAAAACTGTTCCAGCTCACATTACCTACCTTGTTCATAGAAAAAGGAAGCAGGTGGCCACATTGGGACTGTGATTCTTGGTGTGGCCAGTGCATATTCTCCTACCACGGCTAATGTCACTATTCAGTGCCTTTGCCACAGTAGCGAGAGAAGAAAAGAGGGCCTTCGTTCCTTGGCTGACTTTGTTTGCCTGCCTTTTGTCTGCTGCAGCCAGGCACCTTCTTAATAGCAAGTGCCAACATCAGCGTCTCCTCTCTCTGCAGGAAAAAGAAAGGCAACGGTTTGAAAATCTGCGGAAGAAGGAGGAGGCTGAGCAACAGCGAAGGCAGAAATTGGAGGAGGAAAAAAGGCGGCGTTTGGAAGAGATGAAGCGGTAAGTGTGCGTCCTTCCAGGTGCTCCTTTTCTCCTTGGTCTTGGGAATTCTTTGCTCACCTGGACTCTCGTGTGCCATCAGGAAGCGGGCGGAGCGCCTTCGCAAGGTGGCGCAGGCTCGGGAGCAGGCCGAGCGACTGGAAGAGGAGAAGAAGAAGCGGTTTGAGCAGAAGCATGCTCAGCATGAGGAAAAACATGAGAAGGTAAAGTGGAAGGTGGTCACGGAGCTTTTGGGAAGGATGGGGCTTCCATCCAGTACCAGGACAAAATTGAGATATGGTCAGTGGTAGCACTTCTAATTCCTCTTTGCACCGGAAAGGGATTAACAAGCCTTGTCTTCAGAATGGCACAACATGGTCTGCTGGGTTGATGTCAGACTGTTTTTGTGTGTCAGTCAGTACCTTTGCAACCCCTGGGCAATGGTGTACAGGTGGCCAGTTCCTCACGTCCAGAAGCACTACACCGTAAACTTGCTGATGAGCAAAACAACCCAACGGCCCTGTTAAGACCACAAATGGGAATCATTTCTAACATTTTAATTTGTTTTTAATTTTTTCCTTATATTTCATAGACATTTGTCCCTTCAACAACCAATGAGGTTATAGGCACCAGGCCCCTTTGTAGTTCAAAATCCATGTGTAACTCTTGTGCCCAGAAAAACGTACCGTATTTTTCGCACCAAAAGACGCACTTTTTCCCTACAAAGCAGGGGTGGAAAGTCTGTGCGTCTTATGGAGCGAAGAAAACAGATTATATTTTCCTGTTTTCTTCTCCTAAAAAATTGGTGCGTCTTATGGAGTGAAAAATACGGTAATTACAAAGCATAAACAGTTAATTAGCATCCACGTATAGAGATCTCCTTGAACCATGTCAGTCTCCTGGCATGCCCTTGCACAGGAGTTGCCATGCCAGGAGAGGGGCCATCTGTGCTGCTGCCATTGGATCAGGGGCCACCACATCATCAACAACAGGGGCCTCAGTAAGCCTAAGACGCAGTGTGGCATTTATTGAATATTTATCTATTGGAATAGATATTTATTTCTTTATTGGGATGAAATCTCTGTATAACCAAAACTGCAGTTTGAATTCATGCAGTTCAAGGGAGAAATGTAGGCCCATAATGCTGGAGGTATTCAATTGAAGAACCATCTGTCAGATCTGCTTTGATTTGGATTCCTGCATTGAGCAGGGTGTTGGACTCGATGGCCTTATATGCCTCTTCCAACTCTATGATTCTATAATTTTAAATTCTGCAGTGTTCTGATAGGGATGTGGTGGCCCTGGGCTGCAAGGTCGAAAGAGCAGTTAGAATCCACACAGCGGAGTGAGCTTCCATCGCTTATCCCAGCTCCTGCCAACCTAGTAGTTTGAAAGCGTGTAAAAATACGAGTAGATAACTAGGTACAGTGGTACCTTGATTTACGAACTTAATCCATTTCAGAACAGCATTCGTACATCGAACAGTTAATAAGCTGAAGTACCATTTTCTATTGAAATACATGGGAATGGAATTAATCTATTCCAGCATTTCAAAAAATTACCTTTGGAGGTCTCAAAGGGCTTTCCCCCCGACATTGGAGGAAGCCCTTTGAGAGCTCCAAAGGCAAAAAGGCAGGTAGAAAGTGTTGGAAATTCGAATTTCCCGCCCTTTCTCCCTGCCTTTTTGCCTTCAGAGGTGTCAAAGGGCTTCCTCCGATGTCGGGGGGGGGGCCTTTGAGACCTCTGAAGGCGACAAATGGCTCCGTTCGCAAAAAATGGCATTGACTTGCGAATGGAGCCTCAACCTCATTCGTAGGTCGAGGCTCCATTTGCAAGTCGATACCAATTTTTGCAAACGGAGCTGTTTGTAAATCGAAAAGTTCGTATGTAGGGCCGTTTGTAAGTCGAGGGTTGACTGTACCACCACGGTGAGAAGGTAACAGCATTCCATGTCCAGTCGCACTGGCCACGTGACCACGGAAACTGTCTATGGACAAAATCTGTCTCCATAGCTTGGAAACGGGGATGAACACTGCCTCCTAGAGTCGGACACGACTGGACAATTTGTCAAGGCAAATCTTTACCTTTACCATACCTGATATGAATAAAGAATATACCATATTTTTCACTCCATAAGATGCACTTCCCCCCCCCAAAAGTGGGGGGGATGTGTACGTCTTATGGAGCGAATACTGTAAAAAAGGGTGCAATTTAAATTCTAACTGTAGGTGGCAAAAGAGGCTGCTTCTTGGTAGCTGTTTCGCCCCGACAGTTAGGAAAAAGCTGCAGAGGAAGGCCAGGTAAGCTCCCGGAGGTCTACGGGTGTGTATGTGTGTGTGGCGATTTTGGCCCGCTGGGCCCGCAAGGGGGGGTGGAGGAAGGTTGGGAAGGAAAGGGAAGGTGGCGATTTTATTAATGCCTAATATAATTTAAAGCAGCATTATTAAAGCAGTATTATGCCTAGGTCAACATGATCTATAAGAGACTCGATAAAAGATTAAGGAACTTGGCCCCGGGTCAGCATGGTATACGATGCTGCCATGTCCACCCAGGAGGCCATGTCTGATTCCGAACTCAACTGTGAGGTCCTGCTCAGCCCTAAAACCTAGGGTGGGCACTACTTGGCAGGGTGACCTTTCTCACATAGGGTTGTTGTGGGGAGGAAAATGGGGGGAGGGGGCAAAACCCAGGGGGGGCACCCAGAACTCCTTGGAAGGATGACAGGGTACCAATTCATGAAATTATATTCTAGGTGCGAGAGGACAAATTGGCAGAAGACAAAATAAAGAAGAAGGCAGTTGCCAAGAAGTTGGAAGACCTTGAAGCTCGGCGCAAACAAGAGGATGAAGCCCGTAAACAGAGAGCACTGCAACTAGTAAGGTGGAGGGTATATAAACAAGGGCGGGGTGTGTGGTGGAGGCAGCAGTTTCTTGCACAGATGAGAAGGCTACTGAGAAAAAGCAGAATAACAGTTTCCTTTCTGAGACTAAATTCAAAGCTGTAAAGATTGAAACAGGTGCGTGTGTGTTTAATCCACGGCTCTTTTCAGGGCTACTACATTTATGGCAACAACTATTAGGTAACTTTATATTTTAAACCACGTTCCTACACAGCCTGTGTTAGTTTTGTTTTACAAAATGTTCTCCCCGCACAATCAAAATAAGCTTTAAAGTGCATAGCAGACAATCTGAGAAGAGGAGCTGTTGGAAAGTTGCACATCATTCTCATTTAAGATGTAAAAATGTGACTCAGGATTGAAGAGAGAAATAATAACACTAAATATTTCAGATTTGTAGCCAGAGGTTGGAGGGACGATTTAGCTAATCTTATGTGGGCGGGTTTTGCCCCAACCTCCCAATGCAGAAGAGACAAGAGGAGGAGGAGCAAGAGAAGGCTCGGAAGATTGCAGACCAACGTCGGGCAGAACTGGAAAGAGAGAAAAAGCTGTCTGCTGAGAGAGAACTGCAGAGGAAGAAAGAGCAGGAAAAGCTCCAAGCCCAACAGTAAGAAGCGCTACACAAGCTTCTTGTTCCATCTTATATCTCACTGTGCCTTTCTTTTAAAACTGTAGAAATCTTGAAGAGCAAAGGTCAAGAAATACCCCCCCCCCAAAAAAATGTATGACTAAGGAATATATGGTGGTGCTGCTCTGGCTAATGCTGGCACCATATTTTGCTTAAAAGCATGCACAAGGTACGGTTTGGACAGTGACGTGGCCTGTCTGCTTGCAGGGAGCATGAGCGGCAAGAAAAGGAGAAGGCTGCACGCTTACAGAGAGAGGTTTTGGCAGCGGCGAAAGAGAAGGAGCGGCTCAGAAAAGAGTTGGAGGAGAAAGAAAGGAAACTGGTAAGAGGCTCCTTGACCCAAAGTCCATGTTCGTTGCTCACGTTCACTGTCCGCTGGTGGCCACTCAGAGTTCTAGCACTGTCCACAACACGTTTTGTCTTCAAAGCTGGGGGACGAGTGACAGTCCTTGGTCTGTGTTGGGCGGCCTTTACTTTTACTTTTGTATTTTAAGCAGGAACAGCAAAAGCAAGAAGAGCTGCAGCTGAAAGCCAGCTCAGGGGCTGAGGCGAAGGCTAATAAACAGATGAATGTGACCATCAGTGTTGAGGTGAGTTCTGAACCACAGAGGAATAGTTGAAAGGGGTCATGATGATCCTGTTAAAGGGAGAGCACAATCCTTCAGTACACAATTCCATTCAGAGTGGTACCAAACTTTCTTTGTTTCACCAGAATTTAGAGTGGGATCTATTTACAGCTCTTATGAGGCAGGAGTTTTTAAAAAAATCTTTGCCAATCTGGCAAATCCAGCCTTCCTGGATGCAGACATAGTGGCACAGCAAAATGTAAAAGCATTGTGCAAAGTGGGGGAGGAATGGAATATTTGCCAGACATTTTACACTGGAGGGAGGAAATATTTAGGCATAACAACACCAAAGGAAACATGCAACATATTCAGCTTCTGGGATCTGCCACAGGTGACTGGAAAAATAAGCTAGATGTATTAATGCTAGTCAAGAGGGAAAATTTTTCTTTGGGCTTTCAGGTTATGCCAATAACTAGTGTCCATTCTGAGCAGCAGCTCTTCAACTGTGAGGAGCAGTGGAATCTCTACGGAACTGGGAAAATCTGTCTAAAAGAATTTACTTTTTAATCTCACTGCGGTTCCCACTGTTAGAGGGAACAGGTGCCTTTGAAACTAAGGAAAGGGATATTTGTATCAGTTGTCTGAACAAGTTTACTGTAGCTGGAAATAATAGAATCCTCTTTCCAAGGCACCCTTGGGATTCTAAAGGCCTACAGCTTATTTCAGTACATCTTAATCCTAAATTCTATAGTTTTGAACTCTTCTCCATCCTTCTTTCCAGAACTCACCGGCTTGTAATTCATACCCGATGACACCTCAAGGCCCCAAGCAGCCCAAGCTTGACCTGAATAATTATGGGATGGATTTGAATAGTGATGATTCAACAGATGATGAGAATCAGCCACGCAAGCCCATCCCTGCTTGGGCAATGGGTATGTTTGAATCTGTCTTGGTACTCGGACTTGCCTGATGATTGAGCATTGTCAAGATTCATTTCTAGCATCTGTTCCTCCAGGCTGCTAGCATAGCTTTATTTTTCAAAACGTCCAAGATACAGTGCAAGAAAGTGAAATATTCATATTTTCAGCATGCCCATACATGTAATGTGGTTTTCTGTATTAATATAGAAAGCTAAAAGACAATTCCAGTTCATGCAGCTGAGACTAAGACATGATGAAAATTTGCCAGTTTTACAGAATAGTCAATCACTACTGGCAATCTATTTCTCCTCCAGACCACATCTAAGTTTGATCAGTTTAAGCAATCTCTGTTGGTTTTTTAGCAACCATTCTCTTAACCATAGGCACAGAAAGATTCCCCTGCCCCAACAGTAGCCTTACAAAAAAAGATTTGTAACCAAACTTTTAAGTCTTCTGTGAGTTGATCTCGATTCTCCCCAAGGCCTTCCGTGTCACACTGGTGGATGCAGAAGGAACAAGTCTATCTCCACAACTGTGTTGAGAGGTTAGAAGTAGCTGTCCATTGTTCCTTGAAAATTCTTGTCATCTGCCTTAAGAATTCTAAGACAAGGGTCTCCAAAATAAAGAGCTTGGAGGCCTGTATTTTCTCCTGTGCTCTCGGCTGCAAGAAGTAATTTCTACATTGTTGGCTGTTCCAAAGTTGTTTCATATTGTGTCTGGTTTTGAAATCACTCTTGCAAACCAGGTAGCTTAGGGAGAAAGAATATGGGGATGTTATCCTGTGCACTTCCTAAAGCAGCAATGGCGGTGTGGCACAGCTGGCATGCAGAGCCCTTTCTGCAGGCATGCGAGCCATAAGTCGCCAGATTGCTCTTCCCCCCCCTCCCAGCAGCCAAACCTAAGGAAGCAGCTGCAGCCCTCGTGCTGGTGCTTCGACAGGCAGTGGGCCGGGATTTGGAGCGCTGGTGGCAGATCCAGAGTGGAGTCTCAAGGCACCTCCATGCCCAGGATTCTCCCTTCCACCAGCACTTCCAGTTTCACCACTGCCACTTCCGGTTCCATCCCCACCACCCACTGTCCCCCCCCCCAGTTTGGGCACTAGGGCCCAGAAAGGTACCCCTTCACTGTCCTAGAGAGAACAAGGGACTTTATGGGGGTGGGGGTGGGGGATTAGGGTACTGGGAATCTATAGGCAGGCTATATTTTGTGGAAACCTGCTCTAAACAGTAGGGCACAGATCTTAGAGAGACCTGCAGAACCAGAAAATACATGTCGTGTTCTTTTCCCTTAGGAAATCAATTAAGTCAAGCAATCATACATCAGTATTACAATCCACCTGATACCAGAGCACTCTTTGGAGTCGTGAACAGTCCCAAACTGGAAGAAATCTTTTATAAGAGCAAACCACGCTATTTCAAGCGCACCAGTTCTGCAGTGTGGAACTCTCCACCGTTCCCAGGTGGCAAATCAGTAACATCTGCTCTCAAGAGATACTGAAGTCTCTTAGTTCTACTATATCTTTGAATATTTTTTTTTGTCTGTAAGGAAAAAAGGTATTTTAAATGCATCACTTTTCTTTCTTGACATTTCTGATATTAATAAATGTTTGATATGTTGGAACACTTAATGCAATACCTGTCTTAACTGGGTTGGTGGGGCGGGGCAAGGAATCTTCTGCCTGTAGTGTCTAGAGGGTGTGAAGCTGGTCCTCCTCGTCAGATGGTTGTGGAAATTGGAATGAGGCGAATCTGGGCAGAGGAGCACAGAATGCGAAGAAACCTAGCTAATCAGGTCATATGGCAACTCCGAGCTAGGGAGTAGCCAAACTTATTGCCTGTGTCTGGGGAGGCAGCAAAAGACGTGCAACAACTGCCGTTAGTGGCTGCATATCTTGCCTTATTTGTAGCAGATACAAAGGCAGTTTTCTTAAGAGCTGTGTCGTTGCAGGGGCTTGTGGAAGGCTCACTTCCAGCCCACAAAGAGATTCCTGCCCCCCCCCACCCGGCCCTTCACCAATATTGTGATGGCTTCTGCAACCAGGAGTTTCACAAGTTGCAGTGCTGCCGCTATACTTCCTGCTTTGCTCTAAATGGCACACGGAGCCTAAATGCAGACACCCACTGGCTCTCACCTCCATCTGCTCTCTTGCTGCTGGGTTTTAGCTGTGCCACACACACAAAAAAACCCACACTGCATGTGTGAGCCCTGGCTGCAGCTGGGAATAGGTAGTGATGGATGTCCACGCTTTAAAGCAAAAGATAAAAATCAATTTTTGTTTGTGGATGAGACAAACTTTCTTCCCGTCTGGAGTCACTTGTCTTGAAATCTTGTCTCCCCACTTGGAGAAATGGAGAACTCTAAACATTGTGAAACTCTAAAACAAAAACTGGGTCCTTAATGGAAAAAGTAGTTGGAAGCCTCGGTGGTGCTTTGCCTGGGCAGCCAGAGATGTCAGAAGTATACCTGCACAGCCCAGTCTTATCCAGTCTTGGGGATCAAGACTGGCCCATTCAAGCCACTTCCCTACAAGGACTATGTTGAATTGTGATGTTAGTGCAATAATAGGCTGAGGCATCCCACACAGTAGCTTTAAAATGGAGCAGTGTGATCCCTAAAAATAAACTCATCCAGACTTGACATAAGCACACAATTTACAGAAAACCATTATTTTTGCCTTGCTATGACATATGACAGATACTTTCGCAGTTGGATTTTTACTCAGTCCTTCATATTTACTGACACAATTCACGTATTAACAGCTATTTCTGTTCCACAAAAATATCTGTAAACACTGGGTGTTAGGACTGCTGTCTATGAAGTCCGTTCTAAACCATGCGCCGGAGCCATGCGCTATAAGCTGTTGACGAGTTGTAAATTCTTTTAGCAGATCTCCATCTGGTAGGAGCATTTCATATTCTTTTGCTTCAAAGGCTTTTGTTTCTCTTAATTGATCCTGTTCTTCATGGTTTGGAATTTTGCAATGCTGCTTTCAGTTCAGTTCTAGTGTTTTCTCAATAAGCGAAGCACAGGTCTGTGAGTTCCCCTGTCAGTAGGCCATCCTTGCCTGGCTGGTCCCGCCAAATTCCAGGCCATGAACTCCCCGCTAGACTTGGGAAAGACGAGTCTGGTGGATGTCAATCACCATGGAACCTTGACTACCTGAACCAGGTGCCTTGAGGAGGGAACTCGGACATAAGCCCTGTGGGGAGTCACCCAGGCAAGAAGCTCAGGCTCAGAGGAGTGACCTGCTAGAGGGGCCTGGATGGGTCTCTTGGATCTAGACAATGTAAGGGAGGCATTGGAGGGAGGAACGAACAAGAGATAGTGGAGCCGGGCTTTCAAACAGAAGACCTGCTCCTGAGAGTAGAGGCAGAAGAGGAGGAGGCTGAGGAAAGGTCCTGGGAGGATGTCTCCAAGGAGCCTGCTGAGATCTCCCAAGACAAGGTGGAACTCCCCAACTTGCCAGGTGACTTGGGGGAATATTTACGAAGATCTTTGGATGGAGGCAATTGCACAGCAGAGAGTTTCCTGGGCTGAGATGCATAAACATTTGAAACCCCAGGTGTCTCCGAAGCTCTCTAATTAGGAAGAGTGCAAGTGATGGGAAGGGTGGTGCTGGAAAGACCAGCCAGGCCCCGAGGAGTCATCTGCAACCCAGCTGAGACACTGGCCAAGCCCATGTCACTGGGCCAGGAGCTAGTGAACCAGGGCAAGACCAGGGGGTCAGAGTAACACCAGTGCCCTTGGGGCAGAAATACCCCCCTCTCTCTTGTGAGCTGTACACCTCAGGCTTGAACGGGGGTGGTACAAGTAGGGGACCGTAGGGTGCCTTCCCCCTTGGTGAGGATAACCAGAGGGGAAGGAAATGAGGACCTAGTGGACTCAAGACTTTATACTCCAGGCAGTGACAGTAATTAGTCTGGGACTTGTTAGTTTGGTAGTTTGAAAGTTGTCCCTGAACCCCTATTAATAAATCCTGTTTTGTTGCAGCCACCATCGTAGTCACTCATAGAATAAAAACTATTCAGAAAACGTGTGGTCCAAGTCTTAATTCTTCTATGTCTTCTGCCAGACGGCAACAGTTCAAAAAAGTTGTAAGCAAGATGGGAAGAGTCTCTCAGGATGCTGTGTGACTTCCTCAGACAGCGGGATGTGAAGATGTCATCCAGGGTTGGTAGCTGGAGCCCAATGATATTCTGGGCAATTTTAATGGTTCTCTTTAGAGTTTGTTTGTCCACTACAGAACTACTCCCAAACCATACAAGAATACCATAGGTTAGGACACTCTCAATGGTGCTACGACAGTAGGACAGAAGTAAATGCTGAGATAAATTTAACTTCCCGAGCATTCTCAGGAAATACAGTCTCTTCTGTGCCGCCTTCACTAGCATGTTGGCATTTATAGTCCATGGGAGGTCCTCTGAGATATAAGTGCCCAGAAATTTAAAACTATCAACCCTCTTCACTTCCTCGCCATTTATGTGCAGTGATAAATGTACATTTCTCTTCCTCCTAAAATCAATTATGAGTTCTTTAGTTTTACTGATGTGTAAGATTTTCTTTACACCACAGTATCAGATGGTGGCAGCAGCCACGAAATTAAAAGATGCCTGCTTTTTGGGAGGAAAGCAATGACAAATCTAGACAGCATCTTAAAAAGCAGAGACATCACCTTGCTGACAAAAGTCCACATAGTCAAAGCTATGGTTTTTCCTGTAGTGATGTATGGAAGCGAGAGCTGGACCATAAAGAAAGCTGACCACCGAAGAATTAAAGGTTTTGAATTGTGCTGGAGGAGGCTCTTGAGAGTCCCCTGGACTGCAAGGAGAACAAACCTATCAATTCTAAAGGAAATCAACCCTGAGTGCTCACTGGAAGGACAGATCCTGAAGCTGAGGCTCCAATACTTTGGCCATCTCATGAGAAGAGAAGACTCCCTGGAAAAGACCCTGATGCTGGGAAAGTGTGAGGGCAAGAGTAGGAGAGGACGACGGAGGATGAGATGGTTGGACAGTGTCATCAAAGCAACCAATATGAATTTGTCCAAACTCCAGGAGGCAGTGGAAGACAAGAGGGCCTGGCATGCTCTGGTCCATGGGGTCACGAAGAGTCGGACACGACTAAATGACTAAACAACAAAATCAACCCTTGTACTTCCTTTCCGTAAGCAGACTTGTTCTTATTTATGAGCCCCATCACTGTCATATTGTCCACAAATTTAAGAATTGTGTTGGTGTTATACAGTGGGGTGCAATCATGTATGTACAGGGAATAGAGGAAGGGACACACAGCACACAGCCCTGGGGAGCTCCTGTACTTAGTACCAGGGTAGAAGAATGGTGAGATCCCATCCTCACTGACTGTGGCCTATCTGTCGATGGTAGATTCCAATGATGTACTATAGATAGTAGGTGCTGGAATAATGGTTGTTCCTGTTTCCACCTCAAAATGGCTGAAGAATTGATTTAACTGCTCAGCCAAAAAAATCAGTGCTGCTGAACAGACTGTTTTTGTTAATCTGCCCCATGATTTGTCGCAGTCCATGCCATACCCAACAAGTGTCAGAGCTCTCAAGATGTTGCTCAGTCCTCTGACTGTACATAGCTTTGGCGTCCCTAACACCCTTTCTTCTGACATTTGTGTTTCGATAATGTCATATGCTTTCCATCATCTTTAAAGCTCTTGAAAAGAATTTTTAAACAATAAATGACTAAAGGTTCACTTCTATTCTTTTTCTTTATTAACAACATTCAAACCTGCGTTTTAAAAGTATTCCCCTGAGTCAAGGCTACATGCATAATTAAATTAGGATAAGAGGTGGGCCTCACACATATGCTGTAACACATGTGCAATGACAGGCCGGTGGTTGAATAGGAAAAAGGAAATCTATGCCTTTTGCACTGCCAATGGTTTGGAGAGAGGTAGCAGATGAAAGCAGCAATTGTTACATCTCCATGGTGCCTCCAGTTGGCAAAGATGTATCAAAAAAGAAAAAGTGGACTCTGCATTATAAAAAGAGTCTTAAAGTTGTTTTGCTGCACAGTGGCAATATTTTGCTATCAATTCCAGCTGGCCATGCAGTCCATATGAAGGAAATGCATGACAACATGAAACAAATTTTGAGGTGCATAAACTATGACCAACGCTAGTGGCAGCTTTGTGGCGATTTGAAGATTGTTGCTCTCTTGCTTGGTCTGCAGACTGGATAGATAGACAAAAGTACTTTTTCCTCCACAAATGGGATAGTCGTGCAAGAGATTCCCATTACATCAAGATAGATTGGCCACTCCAACAGTCATTGGAGCCTAGGAGGAAAAATGTTCAGCATCCACCACTTGCTGAATCAAGGAAGATTTTGTCACTGCCGTTACACATCAAGCTGGATTTGATGAAGAACGGTGTCATGGTGTGGGTATAGCCAGCCTCTGGCGATACAGAGATGGCAGCGGCTGGATTCCCTGGCACAAACTCCATAGGCTCAGCTTCAGGGTTTAAACATAGGCATGCTTTAGTTACAGTTCTATTACAGCTTTGCAGAATCCCTGCAGCCTTGGAAGAAGCAGTTTGAGGGCTATGCACTGGTCCTTGGGCTCCTCTCCCTCAGTGGAATCCTCAAACTATCTTCACCAAGGGTCCCCACAGTTCTGGTCCCTCAACACGAGACTTTGCTCAAAGAGGGTTTATATTGTCCTTGATGTAGAGGCTGGCTGTCCAGCCCTTCCCTCCCCTCTGGTCCTTGCCTTTCCAGGTTGATGACTGGGAGGAGGCTCTGCTGTTAGCCAGCAGCGGTCCTTTGAGTGGAGGAACATCACACCCCTTCCAGCTCCTTCAGGTGGCAGCAGGTCCTCTTGGGCATCAACCCAGGTCCCTTCTTTTTCTGTTGGCCAGCAGCCTCCCACAACCCTGTCTTCACTCCTTTTCACCTGGCTCCTGGCTGCCGTAGGCAGGTGTTCCTCATTAGGCTACTGCATCTTCATCAGCTGCCTTCTCTCCCTCTTTCCCCATGCCTTAGCCTTTTCCCCTGGCTGAAGTCTCTCGGCCCTTTTAAACAGGCCTGACAGCACGCAGTGAGCAAGCCAGCACATAAAGCCATGAACAAAACACGAGCAGCTTTCAAGTACCTCTGAAGAAAATTTCCAAGGTTAAGTAAAGCTAACATAAAGGAATGTGGAAATGTGTTTTTGGTGGAAAACCTCCTCAAGAATACAAAAGCCTTGGTTGCAACATGTCACTAAAGATACATCTTTTGCACTCTTATCTAGATTTTTTTTTCCCACTGAACTGCGGAGCAGTGAGCAATGAGCATGGTGAGTGATTTCATCAGGACATTGCAACAACGGAGAAACACTATCAGGGCAAATGGAGCCCATCAATACTTGCAGACTATTCAATGCTGGACAGTGAGAAGAAATGTTCCAGGAAAAGCCAAGAAGCACCAAGTAGACACTGAATAGGACTAAACTATGTACACAATAGTTTTTTGCCTATTGTTTCATAATACATTTTCTTTATATAATCCTTTTTCTGATTTTAAAAGTGTTACATAAACAGGACAGGTTAAATATTATCATGTAAAGCAATCATAAACATATGAAAAGACCTAGGTTTACAATTTATAATCACTGTATCTATACAATGTACATAGACATAAAATGTAACAACTTAAATATCTTGGAAACAGTAGCCGATCAGTTGTTTTAATTGTCATATTTCAACACATCAAAATATGTAATAAATAATTTTGTCTCTGAAGCAGACAATGTCTGAAAATGGTTGTTGTGGGTTTTTCGGGCTCTTTGGCCGTGTTCTGAAGGTTGTTCTTCCTAATGTTTCACCAGTTTCTGTGGCTAGCATCTTCAGATAACCATTAAATCCCGGCCGTGGAAGCCTTTGCAAATACAGTGTCTGAAAAACTGTAGACCAGTGAAATCAGTAGGGGATGGTTTTCATGATTCTGATTGCAAAGGTAACTGTGCAATGAGTACCAGACACTGTCAACATGTCGGTTGTCCAAAACTGTGGCACAAAATGGTGAGAATCCTGTTATGCACAACAGAGGTGACATAATAATCAGTGGCAAATGGCTGCTGATTAAAGGCATTTTTGGGATGTGTATGGTTTATGCATAATGCGACAAAGTCACATGCAACTCAGAATCTTTAAAGGAAGCCTTTAAACAGGTTTAATCAGAGTGGAATAATAAGATTTCATCCATTATGGGACCTGGCAAGGTTAGAGCTGTGAATTTATAGAAGAAAATTCTATAAATCTTGTGCAAGTGATACAAAGTATATACCCTATGTAAATACAAAAGAGACCAGTTCCCTCTTTCCCAAGTAGAGTGAAACAGAAACACAGTGCACGTTCCCATACCCAAGGATGGTTATGGACCCATACAAACTCAATGGATGACAACAGTTATTTATTGATGATTGCAGTTGCTGTACAACCCCAGCTATAAGAGAGTGTAAGAGCAGTAAGCACTAAATGTGGCAGAAGAGTACATCACAAATGCAGGAAAAAATGTACAGGAAGACGAAGACATTTTAAAGAGCAGCAAAGGCACTGGCCCGGAAACAAGTGAGCCATCTGCTCCTGAACAAATTCTGGAGGAAGAAAAGGAGAATCATCCCTGGATGGGCAAGGCACAGGATCCTGGAAGTGAGATTGCCTGAAAGGACCTGAGGAGAAGCAGAATGCATTTGAGGAATGCTTTCTGGAGAAGAGGCAAGGGCCAGGTAGAAGGGCAGAGTGTGTGTGTGTGCAAGAGGACCTCTCTCTCTCTCTTCAGGCCTGACTGTATGTTACACAGACGGTGGGATTTAAAAAATAAATAAATAACTCCTGAAGCAGCAAAGCTTTTCTTCCAATGCCACCCAACACTTTTGTTGGAATACAACTGACACACAGCACAAATTCCATGTGATAAAGTGCCACAACTCTATATTTTCTCTTCTCTGTCTGCAAAAGGCTTTTGCTCGTGTTGCCCATTTTTGTCTCCTTTGGTTGCAAGAAGGCTCTCCAGGATGGCCAAGCAGGGACAGGGTGCCCACACCCCATGTTGCTAAATACAGAAGGATATAATTAAACCACCAGACACAATAGTAGTGATATAAGAGAACTTTATTTCTTATAGTTGCGGAGATGGAGGAAATTTTCATGGTTCAGGTGATACCTCGTGTTGAGCTTCATGGGGGTTGCACTCGGATTGTTTTTAAACAACAACAGCTAAGAAATAACTTTTGATACCTTTGAGAAACAGGGAAGTAAATAATTACTTTTTAAAATATCACAGCAACAGTGGGACTTTAGAATAATCTTTAATTATACAGGGACTTAGAATTATTGTAAAAGCAACATCCAAAATCAAACTGAATTAAAACATAAGTTGCTAGGACACCACCTTTAAAAACTGAAAGGTCCAAAGTTTTCAAAGATTTATTATATTATCAAGGGGGATGAACGTAAATGTGAAGACATTTTCTTTTTTACTAACAGGAAATTTATAAAAGAATGAAAAAATCAGACTCCATTTCATGAAAAACAATAATAGCTTTATGACAACGGCTGAGTCTCCTGCAGCTGTTATGGTTGCTGCTGTTGGTGTTCCTGTGGTTGCTGCTGTGGTTGCAGTGAGGGTTGCTGCTATTGTTGCTGTTGCTGTTGCTGCTGAGGTTGAGGTGATGGTTGCTGCTCTTGCTGTTGCTGTTGCTGCTGAGGTTGAGGTGATGGTTGCTGCTCTTGCTGTTGCTGTTGCTGCTGAGGTTGAGGTGATGGTTGCTGCTCTTGCTGCTGCTGTTGCTGCTGAGGTTGGGGTGAAGGTTGCTGCTCTTGTTGCTGCTGCTTAGGTTGAGGTGATGGTTGCTGCTCTTGCTGCTGCTGTTGCTGCTGAGGTTGAGGTGAAGGTTGCTGCTCTTGTTGCTGCTGCTGAGGTTGAGGTGATGGTTGCTGCTCTTGTTGCTGCTGTTGCTGCTGAGGTTGAGGTGAAGGTTGCTGCTCTTGTTGCTGCTGCTGAGGTTGAGATGATGGTTGCTGCTCTTGCTGTTGCTGTTGCTGCTGAGGTTGAGGTGAAGGTTGCTGCTCTTGTTGCTGCTGCTGAGGTTGAGGTGATGGTTGCTGCTCTTGTTGCTGCTGTTGCTGCTGAGGTTGAGGTGACGGTTGCTGCTCTTGTTGCTGCTGCTGAGGTTGAGGTGATGGTTGCTGCTCTTGCTGCTGCTGTTGCTGCTGAGGTTGAGGTGAAGGTTGCTGCTCTTGTTGCTGCTGCTGAGGTTGAGATGATGGTTGCTGCTCTTGCTGCTGCTGTTGCTGCTGAGGTTGAGGTGACGGTTGCTGCTCTTGTTGCTGCTGCTGAGGTTGAGGTGATGGTTGCTGCTCTTGTTGCTGCTGTTGCTGCTGAGGTTGAGGTGAAGGTTGCTGCTCTTGTTGCTGCTGCTGAGGTTGAGATGATGGTTGCTGCTCTTGCTGTTGCTGTTGCTGCTGAGGTTGAGGTGAAGGTTGCTGCTCTTGTTGCTGCTGCTGAGGTTGAGGTGATGGTTGCTGCTCTTGTTGCTGCTGTTGCTGCTGAGGTTGAGGTGACGGTTGCTGCTCTTGTTGCTGCTGCTGAGGTTGAGGTGATGGTTGCTGCTCTTGCTGCTGCTGTTGCTGCTGAGGTTGAGGTGATGGTTGCTGCTCTTGCTGTTGCTGTTGCTGCTGAGGTTGAGGTGAAGGTTGCTGCTCTTGTTGCTGCTGCTGAGGTTGAGGTGATGGTTGCTGCTCTTGCTGCTGCTGTTGCTGCTGAGGTTGAGGTGAAGGTTGCTGCTCTTGTTGCTGCTGCTGAGGTTGAGGTGATGGTTGCTGCTCTTGTTGCTGCCGTTGCTGCTGAGGTTGAGGTGAAGGTTGCTGCTCTTGCTGCTGCTGAGGTTGAGATGATGGTTGCTGCTCTTGCTGTTGCTGTTGCTGCTGAGGTTGAGGTGAAGGTTGCTGCTCTTGTTGCTGCTGCTGAGGTTGAGATGATGGTTGCTGCTCTTGCTGTTGCTGTTGCTGCTGAGGTTGAGGTGAAGGTTGCTGCTCTTGCTGCTGCTGTTGCTGCTGAGGTTGAGGTGAAGGTTGCTGCTCTTGTTGCTGCTGCTGAGGTTGAGGTGATGGTTGCTGCTCTTGTTGCTGCTGTTGCTGCTGAGGTTGAGGTGAAGGTTGCTGCTCTTGTTGCTGCTGGTGCTGCTGAGGTTGAGGTGAAGGTTGCTGCTCTTGTTGCTGCTGCTGAGGTTGAGGTGATGGTTGCTGCTCTTGTTGCTGCTGTTGCTGCTGAGGTTGAGGTGAAGGTTGCTGCTCTTGTTGCTGCTGCTGCTGCTGAGGTTGAGGTGATGGTTGCTGCTCTTGTTGCTGCTGCTGAGGTTGAGGTGATGGTTTCTGCTCTTGTTGCTGCTGTTGCTGCTGAGGTTGAGGTGAAGGTTGCTGCTCTTGTTGCTGCTGCTGAGGTTGAGGTGATGGTTGCTGCTCTTGCTGTTGTTGCTGCTGAGGTTGAGGTGAAGGTTGCTGCTCTTGCTGCTGCTGCTGAGGTTGAGGTGATGGTTGCTGCTCTTGTTGCTGCTGTTGCTGCTGAGGTTGAGGTGAAGGTTGCTCCTCTTGTTGCTGCTGCTGAGGTTGAGGTGATGGTTGCTGCTCTTGTTGCTGCTGTTGCTGCTGAGGTTGAGGTGATGGTTGCTGCTCTTGCTGCTGCTGAGGTTGAGGTGATGGTTGCTGCTCTTGCTGCTGCTCTTGCTGTTGTGGTTGCTGCTGAGGTTGAGGTGATGGTTGCTGCTCTTGCTGCTGCTCTTGCTGTTGCTGCTGAGGTTGTGGTGATGGTTGCTGCTCTTGCTGCTGCTGTTGCTGCTGAGGTTGGGGTGAAGGTTGCTGCTCTTGCTGTTGCTGTTGCTGCTGAGGTTGAGGTGATGGTTGCTGCTCTTGCTGCTGCTCTTGCTGCTGAGGTTGAGGTGATGGTTGCTGCTCTTGCTGCTGCTGTTGCTGCTGAGGTTGAGGTGAAGGTTGCTGCTCTTGTTGCTGCTGCTGAGGTTGAGGTGATGGTTGCTGCTCTTGTTGCTGCTGTTGCTGCTGAGGTTGAGGTGACGGTTGCTGCTCTTGTTGCTGCTGCTGAGGTTGAGGTGATGGTTGCTGCTCTTGCTGCTGCTGTTGCTGCTGAGGTTGAGGTGATGGTTGCTGCTCTTGCTGCTGCTGTTGCTGCTGAGGTTGAGGTGAAGGTTGCTGCTCTTGTTGCTGCTGCTGAGGTTGAGGTGATGGTTGCTGCTCTTGCTGCTGCTCTTGCTGCTGAGGTTGAGGTGATGGTTGCTGCTGTTGCTGCTGCTCTTGCTGTTGCTGCTGAGGTTGTGGTGATGGTTGCTGCTCTTGCTGCTGCTGTTGCTGCTGAGGTTGAGGTGATGGTTGCTGCTCTTGCTGTTGCTGTTGCTGCTGAGGTTGAGGTGATGGTTGCTGCTCTTGCTGCTGCTGTTGCTGTTGCTGCTGAGGTTGAGGTGATGGTTGCTGCTCTTGCTGCTGCTGCTGAGGTTGAGGTGATGGTTGCTGCTCTTGCTGCTGCTGTTGCTGCTGAGGTTGAGGTGACGGTTGCTGCTCTTGTTGCTGCTGCTGAGGTTGAGGTGATGGTTGCTGCTCTTGCTGCTGCTGTTGCTGCTGGGGTTGGGGTGAAGGTTGCTGCTCTTGTTGCTGCTGCTGAGGTTGAGGTGATGGTTGCTGCTGTTGCTGCTGCTGTTGCTGCTGAGGTTGAGGTGATGGTTGCTGCTCTTGCTGCTGCTGTTGCTGCTGAGGTTGAGGTGAAGGTTGCTGCTCTTGCTGCTGCTGAGGTTGAGGTGATGGTTGCTGCTCTTGCTGCTGTTGCTGAGGTGGTGGTGAAGGTTGCTGCTCTTGCTGCTGCTCTTGCTGCTGAGGTTGAGGTGATGGTTGCTGCTCTTGTTGCTGCTGTTGCTGCTGAGGTTGAGGTGAAGGTTGCTGCTCTTGTTGCTGCTGCTGAGGTTGAGGTGATGGTTGCTGCTCTTGTTGCTGCTGCTGAGGTTGAGGTGATGGTTGCTGCTCTTGCTGCTGCTCTTGCTGTTGTGGTTGCTGCTGAGGTTGAGGTGATGGTTGCTGCTCTTGCTGCTGCTCTTGCTGTTGCTGCTGAGGTTGTGGTGATGGTTGCTGCTCTTGCTGCTGCTGTTGCTGCTGAGGTTGGGGTGAAGGTTGCTGCTCTTGCTGTTGCTGTTGCTGCTGAGGTTGAGGTGATGGTTGCTGCTCTTGCTGTTGCTGTTGCTGGTGAGGTTGAGGTGATGGTTGCTGCGCTTGCTGCTGCTGTTGCTGTTGCTGCTGAGGTTGAGGTGATGGTTGCTGCTCTTGTTGCTGCTGTTGCTGCTGAGGTTGAGGTGAAGGTTGCTGCTCTTGCTGCTGCTGCTGAGGTTGAGGTGATGGTTGCTGCTCTTGCTGCTGCTCTTGCTGCTGAGGTTGAGGTGAAGGTTGCTGCTCTTGTTGCTGCTGCTGAGGTTGAGGTGATGGTTGCTGCTCTTGCTGCTGCTGTTGCTGCTGAGGTTGAGGTGATGGTTGCTGCTCTTGCTGCTGCTCTTGCTGCTGAGGTTGAGGTGATGGTTGCTGCTCTTGCTGCTGCTGTTGCTGCTGAGGTTGAGGTGATGGTTGCTGCTCTTGCTGCTGCTGTTGCTGCTGAGGTTGAGGTGATGGTTGCTGCTCTTGCTGCTGCTGTTGCTGTCGCTGCTGAGGTTGAGCTGATGGTTGCTGCTTTTGCTGCTTTTCTTGCTGCTGCTGCTGCGGTTGTTGTGGTGGTTGCTGCTCTTGCTGCTGCTGCTGCTGCTGCTGCTGCAGTGGTGGTTGCTGCTTTACTGTTCTTCCTGAACACTTTTCTAAGAATTTTTTCTGGAAGAAAGTTGAAGTATAAAAAGTGTGTGTGATGCTATTGTGGTATGAACTGAGGACTGTCTAAAAGCAAATTGTTAATTAATCAACCATATGTCACTGAGCAAATATCTGGTATTCTGTCAAATGGGCACATTGGATTGCATAAGTTATACTGTACATATGCTGGTCTCATTTTATAGACCAGATGTACTTCTTCAGTTTGTGTGCAGTGGTATCTATCCACTTGTGGGGCTAGTGATTTAAAACATATTCATTAATGATCTAGAGTTTGGGGAGCAGTATGGTAGCCAAATCTGCAGAGGCAGAAACATGTTTAAGCTGACTATCTTTGTACTCTGGAACACTGGTGGGACCAAGCTCACCACATCACTTGTGGAAGTATCAATACATCAGGCAGTAGCATCACTGGAGGGCAGTTTCATGCAATTGCCTAAATGGCATTTTATTAACTTAATGACAGAGCTCTTTCTTGATGATTTGCAGCAGAGTATTTGAAGTGATTGTGTTAAAAGGCAATGCCCAGGTCCTGAATTGTACTGAACTCTCCGCTACAGAAGACCTGTTGGATAAATGGGATCTAAATAGGTGTTGACTCCTTCCCCAGCAATCGACTCCATGGCCCTACTCTACTTGGAAAGAGTTTTCTGATTTAAGCCACGAAGCTTTTTTCTCAACATTTCTTCTGCAATAGATTGTTTAACCTATGCATTTGGCCACTCTGTCTCCTGATTGAATGAAATCCTGTTGCTTAGAACAGCAAGTCACACTAGATTAGAATATATATCTTGAATCAGTGAGGATTTGGCAAGTCAGCTTCTTTGTACATTGCACTTATTCAAAGTAGTCTATCCTAATTGCAGCTTACTATAGTCTAGTAAGTCACAACTAGAGTAGAACCATTTAAATCAATGGAGTTTACCCGGGACTTGATTCACCAAGTCCGTATTGATTCAGTGGGACTACACTAGAGTAACTTACTACTCCAAGCAATAGGATTTGAGTAATTGTGTCATCTGGAATCCTATAAGAAGCCAAGGAACTCCACCCTATGAGAGCTTGACAGGCAAAGGCATGATGTACTTCTACAGAAACATAACAAAACTTTTCTCACATGAATGGGATCATCCACTAATCCAAGTTCTCTTCAGAGGATACACCAGCTGCAGATGTGGCGAAGGTGACTTTTCCTAATTATTCCCTTTCCCCGTAGCTTTCTTTCCCTTACCACTCTAGAGGACTTGGGAACCCTCTGGAAGAGAGTCCAATGTAGCTATGATTCTACATGGGGGAGGAGAATTTGAGAAACAAATTTACAGCACGATCTCAGAAACATGTGGAATCTTGACCCAAGCTGTTGCATGTCTGTATCATGAGACGATTGATCTGTAGTAGTTACCACAAACATATAATATCTTCTTTGGTATGATCAGTCATTATGCATAAGCAAAGTCATGTTTACTTGTACCATAGCGGTGTAAATGCTCTTAACCCCCACCTAATAAAAAGCATACTTACGAAAATGGCATGATTTGCCACTTGATATGGTCGTGGAAGTGCAAGGACACATTGCTTCAGCTCAACAGCCGCTTTCTTCATAATAGGGTTGGCTATAAAGGGGGCAATTGCCTTCATGTAGACTTTATAAGGAGCCAGGTAGTACTGGGAGAGAATATCAATGACACGGCAAGGAGAAGAAGCAGACTTGGCTGTAGCTGCAAAATAAAATAAGTCAGTACCGAGACTTCTAGAGGCACCACCGTCTTCTTTGCCATTGAGATCTGGGTTGAGAAAATCAGGCCTGTTCACAGAGTCAGCAGACCTCAAACCTACGTTCAAAACCTAGAGAATTTCATAAATTCTTTTTTTGACTATCCCTCCCAGAATCCTCCAGCCAGCATGCTGTAGTCCAAGAAAGCGATTTTTTTTAAAAAATCAGCTGGTCATAATAAAGTGTCAGACATAAGGACCCCAAAACTGCCTGCCCTCTATTACCCACAGAAGAAATTTACCCACCTGGAAGCTAGAAGACAAAATCAAATGGAAAAATATGGATATGAGAGAACTGTTAACATAGGAGACACAAGTGTAACAAAGGCGAAGAAAATGGACAACCAAAATCCATGCCAGATTCAAACCTGCAGATAATGCCATCTGTTAGGAAGAAATGGGGAATGGATTCTGTCCCCCCACATCTCCAAAATGGTTAGTTGATGTTGTCCATAAAGAAAATGGTGTTAATGTATTCGCTGTCCTCTGAAGATGCCAGCCACAGAGACTGGCGAAACGTTAGGAAGAGCAACCTTCTGAATATGTCCAAGGAACCCGAAAAACCCACAACAACCAAAATGGTGTTACTTGGTTCTTTGTTAAATGCATGAGACCAATCCAACAAAAGGATCTATGTGTGTATTTCATGGAGATAAATAAAGGATTCAGCAAATGGTTTTCATTTGCCTGTTTATTTCTATACAAATAATATCCTGTATTATCTTCCCAGTATAGTGTAGTGGATAGAGAACTCAGACTAGAACTCTGGAGAACAGGATTCAAATCCCCAGTCAGCCATGGAAACTCACTGGGGGAGTGGGACTAATAAAACCACTCCTTAAATATCTCATTTACCTTGAAAGCCCTATTAGACTCTCTATGACTCTGTTTAAACTTGATGGTACAGAACACACATACAGTACACACAGTTTTTGGAAACAATGCAAAGGATGTGTGCTGTTAAAACCTTTTGTATGCAATTGAACACAACCTCTTCTATAAACAACCTAAATAGCCATTTTTAAAAAGTTATGTCTTCTTAAGGTTTCAGCTCTCTTAACTGATGCATTACTTGATTCTGGTTTTCAGTGACCATTCAGAAAGAAAGGCCGTGCTGTGACTGAGCAAAGTTCAGCACTTCAGTTCAATGGTAGAAATTAATTGCAATCAGGGAGGCAAGGACGGCTTGGACAGACTGTGTCCAAAGAAGCAGCTTGTGGGAGCAGCAGTGAGGGCACCTGACCCTCAAATTTTGTGGGTGCTCTCCACAGTTATGAGCTCCTTGTGGTGCCCAGTATAACTGTACTGTTAAATCAGGCAAGGAATCAGATAACGCGCTACAGGCTTAGGCACATCCAGCATTAGCTGTGCAGTACTTTGGATCAGAGCTGAAGAAGATGCCTCATGAAATGAAGTCACCAATACCTCATACTGTTGTTTCATGCTCATGGAACATAAAGCTTGTGGAAATAAAGTATTTAACATACCATCTAGTATCAAATTACCTTTTATATGGAGGGGCACAAGTATAACTCAAACTGTTCTTCAGCTTCAGAAAGTAACATCTCCTTATTTAATGTGGTACAAAACTTACCTGAATAACAGCAGATCATCAAGGTGATGAGCAGAAGGACAGATGCCAGCTTCATGGTAAAGGTGGCTATTATTGCTTACCAGAGAGCAACGGACAGTGCACTTATTTCAGTACAGTACCTCACAACAAACCTATATATGTGTATATATATATATATATACAGGTTTGTATATATGTATATATATATGTAAGTGTACAGGAGTCATCTGGTTTTGTCTTACACAATCAAGATGATGCCACATTGCACAACTTGGATGCAATGTAAGTTATGTTTAGCCATGGAGTGGACTTCCAAAGGGGAGAAATGAAAATGTAGCTCTTTGTTCTCGTTTTTATGACAATAAAATTGCTCAAAAGAATGTAGGCAGAGATTTTGCAGAGATTTATGAGACTGCTACAGCCTGAAGCATGTTGCTTCACATATTTCTTTTATAGCCACATTTTTCGAGGTGTTTTGTAGAAAAGAAAATAATGAGTCTTTGAATTTATCCCTAACCTTATAGGAAGGCCTGGCTTCTCAGACTGCACAGATATTCACTTGCTATGCCTTTGGTGATTAACTAGGGAGTTATTTTGTAAGAAAACTGGGCACCAGAACTCACATAGTCTAGGTAGAACCAAAGATACCTAATATAAGTCCTTATTTCCATGCAATGTGCTCAACAAAGAGCTGCTATCAGATATGGCATCTCCATGGCAAGTTCTATCCCCTGTCAGGTATGCACTTTTCCCGTTCTGAGATTTCCTTCTGTGTTTTTCCTCATTTCATAATGTCTGCCATGACACCACAGACCTTCAGAAAGGTACGTAAGTGGGGTCTAGATTAAATTAAGCCTGATATCTCTATAGATGCAAAAATGTCTAAACTGAGGCTATTAAATGGTTGTTGTGGGTTTTTCGGGCTCTTTGGCTGTGTTCTGAAGGTTGTTCTTCCTGACGTTTCGCCAGTCTCTGTGGCCGGCATCTTCAGAGGACTTCAGAAGAACCCGAAAAACCCACAACCATCAGATCCCAGCTGTGAAAGCCTTCGAGAATACATTGAGGCTTTTAAACTTTGGGTACATCATGAGAAGACAAAAGACACTGGAAAAGATGGAAATGCTCGGAAATGTTGAATGCAGCAAACAAGTAGACTGCGTATGAGATGGACTTTCAATAAAAGAAGCCATGGCCTTGAGTAGGACTGTTGAGAACAGGACATTTTGAAGTTCACCCAAAGCAACATAACACAGCAATGACACATAATGTATATACCACTATCAGGTATCAGGACAAATCTCAAAGCAAACATATCTAAAGAAAATGTAAACACTAAACTTATGATTTTTTATAATTTTATAATTTTAGTGGGGCTGCCTTTGAAGACGGTCCGGCGACTGCAACTGGTCCAGAATCAAACTGCACGGCTGGTGAGTGGTGGGGCTGCTAGGAGACACATCAAGCCGATTCTGTTTAAATTACATTGGCTACCAGTTGCTGTCTGGGCCCAATTCAAAGTGCTTCTTTTGACATATAAAGCCCAAACAGCTTGGGCCCTGGAAACCTGAACCTTCCCTGGCAGTTAAGATCTAGCCAGGGGGCTCTTTTGAAAGAGCCATCCCTCAAGGAGGTAAGAGGGATGGCTTGTAGACAAAGGGCCTTTTAGGCAATCGCCCCCCCCCCCCCGACTACGGAACGCCCTCCTGAAGGAGATTCGTTTGGTGCCAACGATGATGACATTTCAGTGCCAGGTCAAAACCTTCCTGTCCCAGAAGGCTTTTAATTGAAATAATACCAACTGCGGGTCCTGATGGCAACTTTTAGAGTACTGTATATATTTTAATTGTATTTTAATTGTTTTATCTTTTTTACTGTAGTTAAATTGCTGTAAGCCGCCCAGAGACCTTTGGGTAGTGTGGGTGGAATATAAGTTAAATAAATAAATAAAATAAATAAATGAATTTCAGTTAATATACAATGTGATCAATTTATTAAACATGAAGAATGAGGGGAATCAACTTGCTGTGGGATGCTACTCCTGGCAGTAATCCTGTGTTTTGTACAATGTCTGCTTTACTCTAAAACCTGGTACTGCATCTGCTTTGCTAGTGACATCTGAACACACCATCTTATCCTTTTGAATTGGTTCTTGCAAGACAGCTTTGACTGTAACTGCAGGATGTTAGACAAGAGAATATTTCTGCATTTCTTTTCAAATAAGATAAAGATCAGTTAAGGATTACATCTTAGTTGCTTAGTCTGTAAAATATATTTTCTTGTTAAATTACCTATGTGCAGAACACAAACAAGTGATCCTACATTCTTTGAATCTCACCATTATATAAAAAATGAGAACAAAAATTATTCATTTTCCCTCTCTTATGGGGCCCACTTTCCAGGCAAATACTGCATTTCTAAAGAACTTATGCAACGTGGCAAACTTGATCGAGTGGAAGACACCCTACACCCTCCTATATATAATTAACTGTTTTTAGTTTTAATATTGTCTGTGTTTAATTATGTAAGCTACTTGGCTCCTTCTTTAAGAGAAAAGGCAGGGTAGAAAATATTTTAAATTAAATTAAATTTGGAGACAAGAATTAAATACTATATTGCCCAAAGACATTTATATGGAGGAATGCAAAGTTACCGTCAAATGGCCCAGAGAGTTCAGAAAGCAACATTGTCTTGTCGAATGTGATAAGCAACTCACCTGAGCAGCAGCACCTCATCAAGGGGACTTAGCTGAGAGGCAACTGTTAGCCTCCTGGTAGAGATGGTTGGGCCATTTGACGGTAACTTTGCATTCCTCCATATAAATGTCTTTGGGCAATATAGTATTTAATTCTTGTCTCCAAATTTAATTTAATTTAATTAAAAATATTTTCTACCCTGCCTTTTCTCTTAAAGAAGGAGCCAAGTAGCTTACATAATTAAGCACAGACAATATTGAAACAAAAAACAGTTAATTATTCAAATATTTAAAAAGAATTAATAACATTAGCTTTAAAATGTTCAGGAAATGCATTACTAAAACAGATTTAGAATCAACAAAATACAAACCACCCATTAAAAAATTATCCTAGATAGTTAGTCTGTCAGGATCTGGCCCGTACTGCCCTGGCAGCTGCAGGATTGCCTGACCCAGGGCTGGCCTGGTGTTTGCAGGCTCAGGCCTTGGCCTGTGTAGCAGCTGCTGGGCCACTCAGGAGGCTCACTTGGAAACCTGGAGGGAAGGCCTATTTAAGGAGTGGTTCTCCCTCCCAGAACTTCCATCAACATCAAAGGTCTTTGGCCATGCTGTCCTGACTGCCTTGCTGCTCCAGAGTCCCTGCATGCCACTATTCCTACATCACTGCATCTTGACTCCAGTGTTCCTGCTCCTGCTCCTGCCTTGGCCTCTGCTGGCCACCTGCATCTCAGTGCCTTGTTCAGGCTCCATTCTCCCAGCCTGGTGCTTCCGCCTCTGCTTGGCTATGGCCAACTGTGCAGTGAATGTCTTTGGACTTGATATTCTGCATGGTGGACTGGGTCCTGGTGCCCGTGCCCCCCCTCAGCACAAGTAGTACTAGAATTCTAGTCAAAGCAGCAATGCATAATAATACTAGAGTTGGTGGGGATTAAATTGGTGGCGATCTACCAGCAATGCATGTCCTCTATCAGGGCGTGACCCTTCCCAAATAACAAACATCATGCGACATCTTTGCCGGTTCCAACAATGCTTTCCTATGAGCACAATCCATTTGATGCAGGCCTGCCATGTCCTGTTTATTACAAATAGAAAGAAACAGGTGTAGTCATTTAAATCAATAGGATCCAAAAGTACTTACTATTTTGCATTATGGCATACAGTATCTATAGCTTCTGAACAGGGGCTGTTGACCAAGACACGACAATTACATGACTCATCATCTAGGAGGCATTTTAATTTTGGAGATGGAATTGCTATCAGGATGTTGTTGTATATGTACATTTTAGTGTATCTAGAAATGTTTTTAAATGTTGATTTTCGTGGTATCTCGCTGCATGAAGTTTCCAAAATTTAGATGGAATATTGCACATACAAATAAAAATGCATACACAGATACCACCTATAGGCTTCCACATCCCTTGGGTTATATACTGTACACAGTTGTCCTTATTGGACTGGGACCATACTGTCCATGCTGCACAAATGATCTACTTGAGCCTTGGCAAAGTGTTTGAAATGGCAGGAATTCTATGGCTAATCCGTCACAAGCATGCACATGTGAATGTGTTTCTTTGGGTCCATTTTTGCTCTTGCTCTTGATCAGTTGCAGTCACATTTGCTGTGGTAAAATGTATTTCACTCAATTGAAGCAAGTATTGGTAGCTGCCGTATAAAAATATATATGGTATTTGAGATGGAAGGCATTTATCTGCCTTTCTCTAAAGAAAAAAATGTGTGTTTAAGAGCTTTATTCTCTGTGTGTGTGTGTTGGGGGGGTTAATTCACAGCAATTGCGCACATGCAGTTCACATATGAGGATCTTTGTGTCTCAAGGAGCACTACCAGTTCACAAATTATAAAACTCCTCTCCTTGAGAGGCAGGCAGATGCCAAAGAGTGCTTGATCTAATTTTTTTTTTTAAAAAAAAATTGTGTACTCGAGGAAGGATGAGAGAGAAAAGGCCAAACTAGATTCCTTTGGGAGTTTTACTGGATGTACTGATTTTGTTTCTTTTTTAAATGTACGTTATTATTAGGTTTTTAAAATGTTTAAATGTGTGTTATTAACACTATAATTGATTAATTATGTTTTAATATTCATAATTCATGAGCTCCCTTAGGTCTCAGCCCTGAGAGAAAAGTGGCATCAAACAAACAAAGCGAATGTTTCCATGCAGGCAGGACGCATGTGTTTCTAAAAATGGAAGGCTTGCCTTTGTGTCACTTGAGAATTCCAGCATATGTCAGTGGAAGATGTGTGAATAAATATTATTTGTTTATGCCATGTTTCAGACAAAACTTCGAAGGTATCTAACTAAATCTCTTAACAGCCACTTAAAATTACTAAACTATGCACCAGAGCAGTTTTTCTGGAGGAATGTATTTCACTAAGAACCAAAGTGTCATCACTGAAAAGGCATCTTTGTCCAAGAAAATGGAAGAGGTGGTCCTCATTCATTCCTATCAAAGGGTGAGGGAAGTAGCTCAGATCAAGGACTGCTTTGTGCCTTCCTGAGATTCCCTGCAAGGCCACACATCCCTCTCCACAACATCATTTCTCTTTTCCAAGACCTGATTTCCAACATTGAAGGCAATGAGCCCCTTGATTTCCTCAATTTTGATTATAGTCCATGTTTATTCAGTGTGTTTCTTTTGTCCTCACTTTTCCTGTGATGGATGCTTTTCGGTAGTTTAACATATGTAAAGTAAAGCACTATGTAGTCATTATCAAATGTGATGTAAATAAATGTGTAAGGCAGAAAAATGTGCCAGCCTGACACACCTCCATCATCATTTCAAAAAGAAAAAGAAAGGGTAAAAAAGGCTGCTGGCAGTTTCTGAAATTAAATGTTCAAATTTCATCACAAAACTCCCAAAGGCTTCTCAAAGGCAAAAGGATCCTAGGAAGCTCCAGACTCTGAAGTGGAGTATGTAAGATTTTTAAAAAATTAATTTAATTAAAAATAGCTGTTGCCTGATTATGTAATCCAGTTTACACCAACAGTATTTCAGCCACTGAAGGCATAACCATTGAATGCTTTTGTAATCACATCAATTCTTTGCCTCCATGTGTACCTAGTGTGCAAACATATTCTTTTTCAAAATTTCCAGTGTGATAGCTTAATTAGGCTGAAGCCAAATACTAACAAAGTTACTGTTTGGACTACAATTCTGAGAACAGGGGAAATTCCAGGAGTTATAATCCAGAAAATTTAACCTGTTCATTTTGTTAGGCAAAGCACGCCAACCTCTTTGTAGGCATGAGGCAGAAAAACACAAGGTGTTCTTCTTGGAAAGCTTACTATCCCATGTGCCAATAACTACCCTACTTGCAGGAGGACCATTATATAGCTTCCCAAACTGAGAATGTAGTTCTCCTATGAATTCAGACTCTGGATGACATTCCTATAGCTCTACTATCAATCTTGCAGAAAATGAGGCTATAGGAATCATTACAGAATCTTTAGACACCTGGCGTCCAAGAGGGATGACCCACAGGAGGACTGGGGTGCCCAGTGTCCAGCTCAAATGGACTTCTCAAAGATTTGACCTCACCAAGGTTTTTAAAGATACTGTACAAGCTTCTGCACTTGGACATCAGTTCTTCTGGAATACTGCAGTCAGTATACATTGCAGTGCGCTCTCCAAGGTGCTGACCATTCTTTGCATTCCTGTGACCATGCTTATTTGATGAGACTCTACATCAGGGGTGTCCAACCTTTCACCTTCCCTGGGCCACATGAGAAGATGAAAATTTGGTTTGGGCCACACATACATTTGGTTTGGGCTGCATGGGGGGCAGCCCTAGCTGTCCTCCGCAGCCCCACTCCAAGCGCGCTTACCGGCAGCTGCGATCTCAGACAGCAGAGGCTGCCAGCTTCGACTCCGGCGGCTTTATGAGGCCGGGAGGGGGTCCACCTATTGACAGGGATGGCGCAATGCAGTCACGCAGCCCCCCTGTCCCCTGCCTTCCTACTCCTTCCTTCCTTCCCTCTCTCCCCCTCTACTGTTGTGACATGCCCCGGCCACATTCCAGCCGCAAGCGCCGGCAGTGTAATTTGAAACTAAAAATAAAAAATTGCACTGGGCCGCATTATGAGCTGACCTGGGCCGCATGCGGCCCTTGGGCCGCAGGTTGGACAAGCCTGCTCTACATGCTGGAAGGGACCTTTATAGATCATTGAGTCCAGCCCTTATCAGGGAGGCGCAATGGGGAATTAAACTCCTCTAAACTATAGAAATATGGTAAGAGAATCATGGGAGTTGTAACTCAGAACATCTGAAGGCACAGAGGCTCTGTATTCCTGCTTATAAAGGATATTGTTGTGCAGTGCTTGTATGTTTTGCTTGAGAAGTACCCTATTTTTCCATGTATAAGACAATACTTTTATCTAAAATCTTTAGACTAAAAACTGAGGGTCATCTTACACATGGAAGTAAGGGGGGAAGGGATCAAAGCACTGCTGGATCACAGCCCTTTGATTGCTGCTTTCCCCACCACTTCCTAAGCCCCATGGGGCTTATGAAGTGCAGGGGGAAAGCAACCATGAAAGAGCTGCAGGATCAAAGAGCTGCGAGCCCGCAGTCATTTCATAGCTGCTTTCCCCCCTCCACTTCCTCAGCCCTTTGATTCTGCTTTTACAGAGTGGAGTGGGAAATCAGCGATCAAATTTTCTTATTTGGGTTTGGAAAAATAGGGGTCATCTTATACATAGGAAAATACAGTATTGAGACCAGCCAGTTTACATGACATTCACAGTGATTATCATATAGAAAGGGAGTAAACAAACAGACAGTAGATGGCTGTTGTGGTTTTTTTGGGCTGTTTAGCCGTGAAAGCCTTTAAGACAATAGATGCTACTCACTGATAAATATAAATTCATCCATGCATGTGTCAAGATACCAATTATGGAAGTGAGAGGGGGAAAGTGGGACCCTCCCCTTATATTGTACGATAGACTTTTTAGCTACTTTGTTCTAAAGCTTCAGGAGAGCCATAATTTGGCTAAAATTGATAAAGGTGTGGGGGACATACCTGTAGATTTCAGTAATTCCTATCCCACAAAATGCAGTCATAATTTAGTCACTCCAACATACAGAGGGCTCTTTAACATGGAACAACTCCACAACTAGGGTACTGTATCCTTTTCTAGGTGTACATTGTTAGCAGGATTCCCACAAGCTGGTGAGGTTATCTTGAAACAGATTCTCAGGAGAACAATTTGCCAGAGCTGGGTATATTTACATGAAGAAGAAAAGGCATAAACATTGTCTTTGGACACCACGTGAGCAAGTGGAACAGGTTTGTTCTTCATTCTGGAAGGAAGGACAAGAACGTAGGGAGAGGAAATGGCAAGGAAATGTTTTTCTAGATTTCAGATGAATTTCCTGATAAGACATGTTTAACAGTGAAATGGGCTGCCTCAGGAGGAACTGAGCACTAGAAGCATATAAAGGGAGACCTGACAGCCATTTCTGAAATAGAATATTGACCTTGTAAATCCCTACACAGAGCCTAGAGCTGGAGTAGATGACCTGTATGACCCTTTTAATTCTATCATCCTCAGTTTCTAAAGCTCTGTTTCCCCATGTTAGTTAGAGAGGCTATGGAAGATCCTTTCTCTTAGGTATTTTGGTTGCTTAGCCCACCACCATCCCTGTCTTTTGGCTTGCACAGGCCTCCAGGAACAAACAATTCACAGCTATAAGGAGTAGAGGATCACTCTCAGGCAGAGCCAGTGTGAACATTCATTGGGGGCAGTGGAGGGACATTTCCAACTTGAGAGTTTGTTCATTCATTTGTTCGTTTGTTTGTTCATATACCACTAGTATATGAACAAAGCACTGTCACTGGTTTACAGCAACATCCTATAGCAGTGATCCAACCACCCAACAGTAAATGTCTCAAATAAAACGAACAATATATACAAACCCACAACGATGGTGACATTTCTGCTGAAAGGGACAGAAAGCCAACAGTCACTGCTAAACTCACTTGCATGTGAGACGAAGACATGGGAACTTAACAGTGAGTGCTACTGGGGCCCAATGTATGTGCAGCTATGGAGTGCCAGAGTTATTCTCTCTGCCTTTTTGTTCTCTTTCAATAGAGTACTGCTAACCCTTTGTAATTCACTGGTTATAACTAAGACTTTTTAAAAACTATTTTCCTCTGAATGCTCTAGAGCAGTCTCTGGGTTAATTGACAATGGCTTTGCTGGCCAAGGGATGGTAGGAGATATAGTACCCAAAGGAACTTTTTTAGTACCCAAAGGAACTTTTCCAGGCTCTGCAAAGATCATAAAACAGGATAAAGTACAGCATTGCATGTCAGTGAGTTTATTAACATCTGGGTGGTAAAGAAACTGAGAAGGTTGCAGGAGAATTTTTCCACTTCTGTGCAATATTCATTTTACAGACAAGATGAAGCTTCTGGATTAAAAATGGTAACAAGGTCTCTCTCTCTCTCTCTCTCTCTCTCTCTCTCTCTCTCTCTCTCTCTCTCTCTCTCTCTCTCTCTCTCTCTCTCACTCACACACACACACACACACACACACACACACACACACACACACACACACGCAAAGAAAAGAAACAAAAGAAAAAGAAACTTGACTGAAGCCTAATTTTTCAGCAACACAAATTGGTAGTCAGTCTGCGACATTTGCTGGTCTTCAGCAGCAGCCTAGAACTCCCGGACTGCTCAGCATGTACTTAATATTTGTTCCTGAAATAAAATGAAATTATAGTCAATCAAGGATGATGAAGAGTTAGAAAGCAGGAGATTAACAGCACAATCCATGCTTGCTCAGAAGACAACTGTACTATGTTAACCCTTTGCATGTTTATTCAAAAAGAAGCCTTACTGTCTTCAGCCCTTATGATGTTCTGCCTCAGGGAAGAAGGGTGAATGGGACAACATTCCCCCAGGTTTTTCCTCCCATTTTTAACACTCATTCTCTCTCTCTCTCTCTGCCCACCCCAGCATTGTTGAGCAAGCAGAGGGAAACATATAGACAGTGCTCCAGGGTCACTTTTTATGTGCCCCTGCATTGAGGTGCACAGCTATCCTTGTAACTCTTGTTGGGGCCTTGCTTGGAGCTCAAGAGGTTTTGTAGATCCAGCATGGTGTATCGGATAGCATATCTGTCTAGAACTTAAGAGACCAGGGTTCAAGCCCTTGCTCAGTCATAGAAATTTACCAGGGGGTGGCAATGGTAGACTACTCCTTCCATATCTTGAAAGCCCGATTAGGGTCACCACAGGTTGAAAACAACTTGATGGCACATAAAAACCAATTTCAAAATGACTCATGAGATTGTCTCTATGGGAAGGGAGGTTGTGATGTTGGGGGTGGGATGCTACAGGTTTGTACCAGGCCCTCCCATGTAATGCTTGGGTGCTAGGTGGCCAGACAAAGAATCTGAATCCTTTTCAGACCATCGGATTTTAATTTATTACCTGTAACACAGATGTTAAATAATCTTTTTAACCTAACAGAATAAAGTTTGAGAGAGGAGGGAGGAAATGTGCATTCTAAGTCTAGTTGTAATCTTCAACTTAAAAAAAAAACACAGTTTGACAACATTTACTATTACCGCTAGTTTTGTGATACCATCTTTTTCAGCCTCTGACAGTTTATCAGTGCACGCTTTTATCTTCAATGCTGCAGGTTTCGCAAGACTGGATTGATTTACAAAGGCACGCTCAACATCCAAAGTTGATCCATAAAACATTATGGACCTAATTTTTTCAAGAACATCACACAGAGCAGAAGCTAGGAAGAAGCAAAACAGAAGTCCACATAAAGGTTAAAAAACAAACAAACAAACAAACCATATTTGGGGGGGTTAGTGATAGTGGTTGTACATGGAAACTAACTGG